>NW_024070210.1:54380192-54980192 GCF_014754425.2 Oryx dammah
ATGGGATTCTCCAGGCAAGAATACTGGAGTGTGTTGCCATTTCCTTCTCCAGGGGATCTTCCCGACCCAAGGATCGAACCCGGCTCTCCCGCACTGCAGACAGACTCTTTACCAACTGAGCCACCAGGGAAAAACAATAAGGAGGTTCCTTAAAAAACTAAAAATAGAGCTACCATATGATCCAGCAATCCCACTCCTGGGTATATATTTGGGAAAGGCGCAAACTCTTACTTCCAAAACATACGTGCCCCGTAGCATTCACAGGAGCATTGTGTACAATAGCCAGGACATGGGAGCAACTCAAGTGCCATCAATGGATGACTGGTTTAAGAAGATGTGAGATACATATGTATATATTATATTACTATCATATCATGTATCATATTACTTAACCATAAAAAATAAAATATTGCCATTTGTAGCAACATAGATAGACCTAGAGATGATCATACTAAGTAAACCAAAGACAGACAATTATTATATAACTTACATATGAAATCTAAAAAATAATACAAATGAATCTATACACAAAACAGAAACACACTTACGGACATTGTAAACAAACTGATGGTTACCAAAAAGGGAAGGGGAGAAGGGATAAATTAAGAATATGGGATTAACAGATACAAGCTACTATACATAAAAATAGATAAGCAACAAAAACTTACTATGTAGCACAGGGAACTATACTGAATATCTTATAATAACCTACAGTGGGAAAAATGTGAAATACACACATGTATCTGAACCACTTTTCTGTACACCTGAAACCAGCACAATATTGTTAATCAACTATACTTCCATTTTTAAAAAGATCATTGAAATGCATATTCAACAAAATACCAGTTTTCACTCACAAATTCAGCAGATCTTTTTGAAAATGATAACATCCAATAATGTCGTGGTCTTGGAGAAATAGAATTGCAAATAGAAATTGGTAGTATCTTTTTGCACATTAACTTTACAGTATGTATGAAGATCAAACTGTAGCTAAATTCTGGTCCAGACACCCCCATGTATAAGAATTTACTGAGCAGAAAGATATGTAAAGATTTTTTTACATATGTAAAAAAGATTTAATAAGGCATTGTAATAGCAAAATGATAATAATTAATGATACCTGAAACAAGTAAATTACCAATAAGCGAGAGGTAGAAAAATTATGTTGCATTTGCACACTGGAAGGCTAAGCAGAAGTTGAAAGTATCAAGATCAATATTCAATGATCTGGAAAGTAGGATGTCTATATATGCTAAAACAAAGCGAGATAAAAATAGTTGCAGACCAAACATATGTTTGAAAGACATGTCTGTTATTGACATAAATATATCTGTGTTATGTTGGGGAAAGTCAGGAAGTTCAAAACCCAAACTGCTGCCTGAGATCCTTTTGAACCATGATACCAGATGGCCAGATGAAGGTAGGGGGCTCTCCTATCTAACTTCATAGAATCATACCCACCACCCCAGAAGAGCTGGGGATTACAGGACCTTTTAATTTAGGGTGTTTTTCTCTATTTTTCAAATTATTAAAAAATCTTACCACAGTACCTGGCATAACACAGGGGTTCAAAAGAAAGTAGCCATTCTTTTGACCATTATTGTGTCTCATACCAGCATGATTTCATTCTTCTACACCATTCACCTGGTCAGCTGCTGTATTCCAAACACTACTGTCTTCTTAGTAAGTGGCAAGTGTCAGTTTCTCCCTGAAGACGCTCAGTCTGTGACTTAAGACTTTGCTTCCCCTTCTCCATTCCCTTTCTGCACCACCCATAGAGTTGGTGCATTTTTTTCCCACCAAAAAGAAAGGGAGGGGGGACAATTGGTTGGATCAATGACTTTGGTAAAGACTTCATGCCGCATCGGTGATGTCATTTAGGAAGACAGCCGAGCTTCAGGGGACACCAATACTCTCCATTAACACAAGCTCTAACACGAGGAGTCTTGGAGCAGCCATCTTTGGACTCTTGCTTCTGAGGCTTCCTGGGGCACTGGAGTGACCAGCACATTCCAGTTTGCCCAAGGCTTTCCCCATTTTAGCACTGAAAGTTCCACAACACGGCTACCTCAAGTCCCATGCAACCCTGGCCAGTGAGTTGTCTTTTTGAACACCCATTACGTCTGGCTCTGTGCTCAGCATGGGAGATGGCTACAAAGACAAACAGTCTCAAACTGTCCAGTGCCCTGAGCAACCAGCCTCTTCTAGACAGCATTTCCCTGGTGGAGGCACATGTGACATGTCCTAGAGAGGAGCCACAGGGAGGAGGCGAACTCTGCCTTCTGAGATCTGATCTTCCGCATGTTCCTCCTTCCACCATTACCTCTTTCTCCTGCTGGCTCAGCTCCTGGGTCCTTCTCCCTCGGCACCTCAGGCCCTTGGAGAATAGCTCCTCCAGTCAAGCCAGCTGCTGCCTGTTGGAGGGGAAAGCAGTCAGGCCCCGGGGGTCCCTGCAATGATCTCAGACTTCTAGGTCCCTCTCTAGCTAGATTCTTTTGAGGGCCACCCTGGGGCTATGCCTTGGTAAACTGGTCTCTGGGTCCCAGAATTTCAGCAGGCCCAGCCCCGGCTCCTTATCCTCTCCCTGGAAGCACAATTAATCCGTTTGCATGATCCTCCAGGGCTCAAGACTGACTTTCTTTAATAGGCACTGTCTCCTCTCTTGGAGACAATCTTCCAAAGGCAGCCCTCACCTCCTCCCTGTGTTTGCTGTGCCTCCCTCTTTCCAGGGCTTCCCCGGAGGTTCAGAGGTAAAGAACCCACCTGCAGTGCAGGAGGAGCAGGAGACCCGGGTTGGATCCCTGGGTCGGCAAGAGCCCCTGGAGAAAGAAATGGCACCCCACTGCAGTATTCTTGCCTGGAAAATCCCATGGACGGCGGAGCCTGGTGAGCCACAGTCCATGGGGTTGTGACGAGTTGGCCACAACTGAGCTACTGAGCATGCCCGTCCCTTCCTCCACTCATTAGCAGGCATTTTCAGCTCTAGGCATCCTCCCTGCCCCCACCAGTTAAATCTGAGTCGCAGGAAAGGGACTCAGGCATAGGTAAGAGTGAAAGCACCCCCCCAGGTGATTTTAATGTTCAGCTGGGGCTGAACTCACAGGCCTAACCCTCTTCTGCTTTGTTGAAGGGTAAACGGCCCAGGTGTGGTACCTAGAGGGCAGTGGTGATGCACCTTGGCTCCTCCTACCTGTTGACTAGATGACTTTGAATGCTGTGTCTTCTCACCTGTAAAATGTGGTGAATGCCAGCATTTTCCACGAAGGGTGATTGGGACTATTAAACAAAATAATGGAGGTAAAAATACCTAGCATAATGCCTCAGTCCTTTACTCTTTAGTATGAACGTGTGTGTAACCCTTTTCTGACATACGGTCTTGAAAGGGGAGGGAGAATGAGGAGCCTGTGTGTCTTAAGGAGGGAACATCCCAATCAGGAAGAAGGTGAGGGAAGGGCTGCAGGCCAGCTTTGCTGATGTCACAGGTTTGGCTCAAGGATGTCATTTGCACTGATTTGCTTTGTTGCTTTTTCAGGTCACCTTCCCTCTCTGGTTCTCTCATTCTTTTTTTATGATATTTTTTTTGACCCTGTTGCATGCAGGATCTCAATTCCCCAACCAGGGACTGAACCTGGACCCTCTGCAGTGGAAGTGTGGTGTCTTAAGCACTGGACCACCAGGGAAAGTCACAGGTTCTCTCATTCTTGAGGGTAAAAGTATTCCTGAGGTAGAGAAAGTAATGAGAAACAATGTCTTTTCTAAGGAGAATTATCAGCAGGGCTGTGTTGATGGGAGCTTCTCATTTCTTGCTTGTGAGGTCATTCTTGTGGACAAAGAGAAGAAACCAGAACTTGGCCTGCCAGAGACCCAGAGGCACCAGGCCAGTTCTGAGCTCAGTTTAATTTGACGAGCCACGAATCTTTTTCAATGTCGTCCAACAAATTACAGGCACTTGATGAATATTAAACAATAACAATAACAAATCACTGTCTTCCACCTGCAGAGCCCCCTTTCAGCTCCAAAACCAGAGCTCGGTCAAGCATTTTTGGAAGGAAATTCTGCTTAGCTCCTTGTCCTCCCAACACTCTACCCAGGGCCAGAGAGCTGCTAGGCTACAGTGGTTATGGACCATGGCCTTGGCCCACACTGGACAGGGTCCAGCCCCTGCAGAAGTGGGCAGACACCCAGAGAGGAATGAGAAAGAAGCACAGCAGTGGCCCCAAGGGCTGCCACCAGAGACTCTTAGTCCCACAGCCAGTCCACGAACCCCACCATCAGCCAGAAGGCCTCCATCTGCCCAGCCACCATTCTGCCCTGGCTTCCCCTCCACCCAGGATGGCCAGTTCATTTCATATCACCTGTCAATTCTGATCCATCACTCATACTTGTCTGGAGAACTGAACCAAGAAGGAAGTTGGTGGCGGGTGGTGATTTCCTGGGAGAAGGGAGCGAGGTGGCTTGGGAAGCCAAGATGATACAGAGCAGGATCCTGTGGGGCACGAAAACCTTCCTGTGTCCCCCGTCTCTTTGATTATAGGAAACAGGCTTCATTCAGCCTCCATGACCTTCCCTGAGTTCCGACAGGTGGGTTCAAATGATTGCTAATTATGGAAGGGAAGGGGTTCGAGACAAGGGAGAAATAATCAAGAAAAACAATAGTGTAGCCATGGAGCAAAGTCCTGCTTCCCCATCAAGGGATACACACAATACCTTTGAGCTGTTTTGCTGAGACTGAGACCCCCTCCAGGTGTGAGAAGTGAGCGATTAAAGATGGGTGTACAGCCCACAACATGTAGACCCCAGAGCGTCAGAACCAGAAGGCTGATGATGCTGATTCCCAATTACCTCACCACCAACCAATCAGAAGAATGTCCACGAACTGATCACGCCCTCTTCAGACCATTACTATGGAACTCCTCACTACCCACACCAGCTGGGACACACGGTTTTGAGGGTATTAACCCACTGTGGTCCCCTTTGCCTGGTAGAGAAATAAAGCTATTCTTTTCTATTAATACTTCACCCAAAATTAAATCTCCGTTTCTGAGTCTGAGTCCAGACTCAGCTTCAAGGAGGGCATCTTGCTTGAAGATGAGCATCTTGCTTCTGGTCTGCCTGCACTTTTGCATCTTGCTGAGGTTTGGGTTATGGGCAATATATTATCTATTAAAAAAAAAAAAGCTAAAATTCAAAGGCAGGATGGAGAAGTTGCCTTTAAGAGAAATGGGACAGAGAACTGTGTTCGGTTACAAAGTCAGCCACTGTGGAGGGAGGGGCAAAAGACAGATTCGCTGAATTTTAGGTTCTTCATGGTTAACCAGAAAAAGAAAAAAAAAAGAATCCTGGTTGAATTACAGATGGCAACGTGTGTTTGTCTTAGATCCCACCCCCTCCGTGTGCAGACTTTCAAATCAAGCAGAATCACCACCCATCACTAATGAAAGTACCCCACCTCGGCCCTGTGTTTCTGCTTCTCCCTCTGTGCTCCGGGGAATAAAGGATAGAAGAAATAATCCAAGCAGGAAGATTAAAAGGTTCAGAAGAGGCAGGAAGCAAGGGAAACCAACGTTCAGAGTTTAGAGGATGGAAGAATGTGTCACAAAGGAGCAAAGAAGAAGAAAGAAAGAAAAAGCCTAGTGCCCTAAGGCATCAGCTGCACGTAGTGAACTCACTGCTCTCCTGTGCACCCAGAACAGTCCTCGTTAGGAACCACCCCGGGCAGAACTGAGAAAATTGGCACTCAGATTATTGTCTGTGTTCTGTGGTTCCCAGGAGGGACCCAGTGGAGAGGGGCCACATGAGAACATTCAAATAAGCAGAAGGGGCTCATCCGAACACAGACCCAGACTTCCCAAGAAGCAGCGGGGCCACGGGACAGAAGCAAAGATAACAATGATGGAGCTGCCCCCACTCTGATGAATATTTATGTTGTTTTGGATTTCTTCTAGACCAGAAACTCCGTGGGGAAATGGCCTCGCTCACTGCAGGTTCCCCCAGCACCAGCCCGGCACGGGGAACACAAGAAGTGCTAAGGAAAGACTCACCAACAGAGATAAGCAGTGGTCCAGCATCAGCAGACCTGAGGAACACTAGGATGGCTGGGGTGACTCAGCTGAGGGAGCCAGAGGAAAACCCATTTTATAGATGCAAGAATGAGGCCAGAGGTAAAGCAGTCTCTGCCCTTCTCCACCAGCCTGCCAATGAGCGCCTGGTAGATGGACACACGTCTTGGTCACGGCTGGATCCTCTAGACCCGCCGGGACCTGGCATCTGCCTGTGTCAGAGGGCCTGTAGGACATGGGGTTCCAGAGAGAAATCCAGGGAGAGGGACACAGCCAGGGCTGTCACCGTGAGCTTGGAAGGAGGTGACTGATGCCGCATGACCAATGCCAGGGAAGAGCCTCCTGAGGAGTGGCGGGCCCCCTTGGCCCTGCCATGAGCCCCACCGTACCTGTGTGTTTACTGGCTCGGTCGTGTCTCACTCTGCGACCCCATAGGCTGTATGTAGCCCGCTGGGCTCCTCTTGTCCATGGGATTTCCCAGGCAAGAATACTGGAGTGGGTAGTCTTTCCCTTCTCCAGGGGATCTTCTCGACCCAGGGATCAAACCCAGGTTTCCTGCATTGCAGGCGGATTCCTTACCAGCTGAGCCACGAGGGGAGCCCATGAGCACCACAGATCTCCCTTTATGCAGACTTTAAGCTCCAGGCACTGGAGAAAATGTGCTTTGGACTGGGCATTGGTGGGAGAGGCCCCAGGCTTAAGGGCTTCTACCCAGGATGTCAGCACACCCAGTCGACTAGACGGCCAGCACAGGAAACTGAGGAGTCTATGTATTTGGCTGAAGGAAAGGGTGTCACAGAACGCGAGGCCCCAGAAAGCCCTCTGTAAGGCAGCAGGACATGGTCAGGGAGCGCGCTGAGAAGTTTGCTGAGATCAGAGCCAGCCAAGTTCAAAACCCACCTGAACTTGGCTCCTGGAGGTTGTGCCTTGGCTGCTTAATGAGAATGGACAACCTGGGGACACTCCAGGTGCTCTCACCCAGGGAGACAGGGAGTTGGAGGCAGGCAGGGGACACAGTGGGAAGGCCTGGCTGGTCACTGCTGGAAGCCAGCCCCACAGGGTAGATCCTCTCTTCAGGGATCACACTGCCCAGACACACCAGCTGGACACACTGACACTGGCCAGGCCCAGTGAGGGAGGCAGCATGGCAATTTCTCTCCCTATTTTACAGATTGGAAAACTGAGGCCCCGAAGGGTGAGAGAAGCTGTTCAAGGCCTCCTGGCCAGCAAAGAGTAACCGGACACTCAGGCCTGGTCCCTGCCCTCCTCGGGGGCGGGGTGGGGGGGTTCTTCCCATCCCTCTGAGCCTTGTCCCCTTCATCCTATCTCTACCTCTGTCCAACAGATACTTTTGGGGTGCACCCCTGGTGCCTGGCACTCCCTGCCCACAGGGTCACTCACTGCCCATCAGCCGCTGCGGTCCTGGGCTTAGGCCAGAGGAAAGTCCCGTGGGCCTCAGCTCATAGTCCTTGGGAACTGCCCTGAGGGGAACTGGCCCATCCTCTGCCCAGAGCTTGGGTTCCCCATTCTTGAACCAGGGAACTCAGGACACAGCTCCCCCCCGCACACCTTCAGCCCCTGGGGCAGGTGTAGCCCTGGGAAGCTCCAGCTCACATGTGCACACAGCACCCTATTGGGGGTGCCTTCACCCCACAGGTTCCAATCGTGGGTCTGTGTCCCCAATACCAGGCCATGGAAGGCCACATGGGGCTCCCCGACCTGGGGCTCTCCCAGAAACGTGAGCTCAGCCCAGCTCTCAAGGACAGCCCCTGACGCCCTACCATCCTGGTGGCAGGAGAAGGGGCCCTCTGTGTACCTGAAGGAGAAGGCACTGGCACCCCACTCCAGTACTCTTGCCTGGAAAATCCCATGGACGGAGGAGCCTGGTAGGCTGCAGTCCATGGGGTCGCTAAGAGTTGGACACAACTGAGCCACTTCACTTTCACTTTTCACTTTCATGCATTGGAGAAAGAAATGGCAACCCACTCCAGTGTTCTTGCCTGGAGAATCCCAGGGACGGGGGAGCCTGGTGGGCTGCCGTCTATGGGGTCGCACAGAGTCGGACACGACTGAGTGACTTAGCAGCGGCAGCAGTGTACCTGAAGGTCACACTCTCCATAGGGAACTTCAGTTTCTGACACAGAAGCGATGCCTCAGGAGGATGCAGGCTCCCAGCCAGGCCACTCAATCACACCCGGAGCCACAGCCCCCTCCCTCACCCCTCACCTAGTTGGCCAGAGCGACAGGGTCATCTCTGAGCTCACTCTGTCACCACCTAACCCTCCCTGATGGCCTCCAAGATGGGTCACCTTAGCTCTCCCAGCTCCCAGATGATTCTGTGCCCAGTTCATCTGCAGTCCCCGTTAACCGGACCATAAGCACATGGAGGGTGTCTGTTAAAGAGGATCCACTTAGCCACTGGTGGTCCAGTGGCTAAGACTCCATGTTCCCAATGCAGGGAGCCCAAGTTTGATCCTTGGTCAGGGAACTAGATCCCACATGCTGCAACTAAGACCCAGCACAACCAAATAAATAAGAAGTGAAAGTGTTAGTCACTCAGTCATGTTCGATTCTTTGCACCCCCATGGACTGTAGCCTACCAGACTTCTCTGTCCATGGAATTCTCCAAGCAACAATACTGGAGTGGGTAGCTATTCCCTTTTCCAGGGGAAATAAATAAATACATAATTTTTTTTAAAAATAACCCCAGAAAATTTCAGGTGACAAAGAGAGGAAAGACTAGTAAGGCTGTGTATTCATTGAGTTCTTTGTATACACGTGACGAAAAGCCCTTTATGCTCACTGATTTGTCCTGACAACAGTTCACCGATGTGGGGACTGCTCTCATCCACGTGCTGGGATGAGAGAACTAAGGGAATGACACAGACAAGAAGAGTCTAAGCTGGATTCACAGCCAGGCAGCCTCGCCCCAGCTTCACATGCTCAGCCGCACGGCACAGCTCTGCTTTTCCTACCAAATAAAAGACCAATTCCCATGGGGCTTTTTCTAAAAATAAGCATGGCTCTGATTCATTTTAATTTACGTGGCACACAGTAGGTGTTCTCTGAATATCTATAAACGAGTAATAAACAAATGACATAAACATGGACACAACAGCAAATACTGGAGGAGGGAAGAAGCTAAATATACACAGTCTCTGTTCTGAGACTTTAGCAGCAACACCTCCCCCGTTCTGTGTGTGTGTTACAGACGTGTGTGTTTCATACACAAATGCAGGCGCACACACAAGTCTATGATCTCAAAGTTGAGAAGATGAATATTAATCACTTCTACAAAAAATGTTTGAGACTCCTCCATCCTTCAAGTTGTGCTTGAGAAATGTTCCCACGGTGAATTTCAACATTGCTTCTGCTAATCTTGCTAAGAGGACTAGAGCTAATGGCACTAAACCTCTGCTGTCTTTATACAGTGGCACCCGGGCTTGGTGAAGCTGCAGGAGGTGAGAGCTCAGGGCTTCTCCGCAGGCCTCCGTGGGATCCGTCCAGCTCCTGTCCTCTCTATCTACCTGTGGGAGCCCAGTAGGGCCTGAAGCATCCAGGGACAATGGCTCCCACCTGCACTGTGCAGCTCACAGCAGGCATGCAGGTGGAAGGGGCTTCCATGCTCCCATTGTGTGCGTGCTTGCATGCGTGCATGCATGTCCCAGGGAGTCCAAAGCAGTCCCACATTTAAAGATTCTCTCATTATTCCCTTAAATACAGCCATGCATGTTATAACCATAGATGCAAATTTGGAATTCAGAGATGGATTGTTGCTCTATCTCGGCTGGACTGTGCACTCTCTTTCCTCCTTACTTTAGACACACTTTAGCCTTTAATAAATAATGAGTTTTAAAATGGGGACAGGGCTTCCCTGGTGGCTCAGTGGTAAAAGAATACACCTGTCAATGCAGGAGACACAGATTCCATTCCGAGTCTGGGAAGAGCCCACACGCCACGGAGCAACTAAGTCCATGGGCCACAGTTGTTGGGTCAGTGCTGAAGAGCGCGGGGGCCGCACCTGCTGGAGCTATGCTCCCTAGAGCCTCTGCTCTGCCACAGAGAAGCCACTGAAATGAGAAGCCTGAGAAGCTCAACTGGAGAAAAGCCCCAAGCAGCAGTGAAGACTGAGCACAGCCAAAAATAAAAGAAGTAAAAATTTAAAAAATATGAAAGTGTTCGTTGCTCAGTTGTGTCTGACTCTTTGCCATCCCATGGACTGTAGCCCACCAGGATCCTCTGTCCATGGGATTCTCCAGGCAAGCATACTGGAGTGAGTTGCCATTTCCTTCTCCAGGGGATCTTCCCAACCCAGGGATCGAACCTGCGTCTCCTGCATTGCAGGCGGATTCTTTACCGCCTGAGCCAACAATCTTAAAAAGCTCAGCTGGAAGGGAACCCAGAATTCTCCAGGACAGAGCTTGCTCAGCATTCTCCAGGTCAAGGGTCATCAGGTGTGTCTGACTTGGCTACTTGGAGCTCCTTCCAAGGTCCTCTTTTACGGCTTCAGAATCAAGCAGTAGGTTGATCTCACTCCTTCCTGACACCGATGTTCTGGAAACAGAGATCTTTCTGCTCCCTTTTTAAGAGGTTTATAAAAGTCCAGGTTGCTCTAAACAAACTCCTAGTTGCTCCATTTTGCTCCCTGTGATGAGAACCTAGCTTTATGTCCTGACACTGAAAGGAGAGCGAGAAGCTTAAGTCACTCCGCTACCCCGTGGCCACTGAGAGAACTGCACTTCCACATGGGTCAGAAGCTGGTTCCAAAACAATGAAGTCTCAGAGCCAAAAACAATTTTTTAATCTATCATAGGGATGAGCACCTCATAAAAGGGTCCATGGTAGTTATTAATTGGACCGGAAATTGCCTGTTTTCATACAATTATCCATAAATGTTCTCGAGTTAAAAGGGACTGATTCATATCAGTATGGTTAGAAACCACCTCCGGGGTTTGTCCGGTTAACCCTCCTGCCTCAAGGAAGGATGTCCTTCAACCTTTCCAGCAAAAAGATATCGCTGCCATTTCTGAAGAGGATCTGGAGGGATGTCACAATCTCCTGCTAACCACATGTGAAGGTCAGAGAGGCAGAGCTTTTCTCTGAAGTCAACCCCAAACAAGAGCAATCCCTTTCAAATTAGATTATGTGAGTTCAGGTTGGAGTGTCAGCACTTACTTGCTCTGAGCCTTGTTTTTTTCATCTGTGAAGTGGGAGGGCTCCAGAGTCACGCCTAACGGTGGTATCAAACAATATGTGTGCAAAATTATGTTGTAAAGCACGAAGTTCAGTGGAAACTAGGCTCCTGGTCATTCTCATCAAATGTTGCAAAGTGGCAGAAGTATTTCACACAGGGGCAGGTGGCTCAAAATTAGGTCCTCAAACAGAGCCAGGAGAAACAAAGAAGTGGAGAGACATTTATCACATATCCTCCTGTTCATAAAGCATGCAGAGTGGGAGCCCACTTACGAAACAGTGGCCTGTTAATTAAAGAGTAATCACCCTCACCCACAGCAACACTGGCAGGGGGCAGGGAGACCCAGGGGCTCCGTGACAGAGGGCTTGCCCTGATCAGGGAAAACATCTGTTCTTGATTTTCTGGAGTTCTGGTTTCAAACATTCCAGTCTATTGCTCCCATAAGGACATATGTGTTTGGAGGGGTCTGGCAGTTGGGGTGCAGGAAATACAGTCCTCGTAGCCCTGGAATCTGTCCTAAGTCACCCCTGCAGTGCCCTTCTGAAACAGAGACAACTAAACATGAAAAACCCTCACTGGGGTTTCTGAAATCCCAGTCCTG
This sequence comes from Oryx dammah, assembly GCF_014754425.2. Lineage (NCBI taxonomy): Eukaryota > Metazoa > Chordata > Mammalia > Artiodactyla > Bovidae > Oryx > Oryx dammah. Next base: position 54,392,047 of record NW_024070210.1, read on the forward strand.
AAGTGTAGGGCTCTCACGGTCTCCTCCCTCACTAGGGAGTCTGAGGGTGACCTCTTGAGGAAGCAATGGACCCCAGGCTGGACCCAGAATCCTCTCAAGTCTGTAGCTGACCCCAACTGTCTCTGGACCAGGACGAGTAAAGACCCCTCCATGGAGCACAGGCACAGCTGATAGCTGGGCGCCCTCTAGTGGACGACGAGGGAGAGATGCAAAATGAAACCTAACCACCCACAAGCCAAGTTCAGTTTTTTCTCCCAGATTTTCTTTCCTCCGCTACAAAATTGCCAGCACACATCTGCTTCCACGTTGACTGGCAAGCAGATTCCGGTCCGGCCTACGATCCAGTCCAGGGAACGACCTTCAATTCATAACAAATCACAGAAACCTTGGAAATTTTTCTGAACGGCAGCTCTCTCCATCTCCAAGAAAAACAATGAAGTTGGGTTTGGGGAAGGCTGGCTCCCTTGATGTGTTTCTCACATGGTTCTCCTGGTTTAGGGAACTTTCAAGTCTGGGCATCCAATGCAGGCACAACCCTTTCAAATAGGAGGTCTGAAAACTGAGACAAATAGTGGCTGTTCTTTTTAAAACACATCACTTCATTTGCAAACTGTTTTGGTCTTTTTATTCATCCCTTTAAAGCATAAAATCCACTTCTGCCACGCACACCCATTCCTGTGAAATAGATTCCAATAATGCTTCAGGCAGACGCACTCTTCCTATTTTGTGGGCATGCACGGAGGTAAGCCTACATTTTCATGGAAGTTTAAAATTGTCATCAAAATGGAATTATTTATATGTGTTATTAATCTTTGTTTATATTTTTACAATTACTTTTTTCATGGTTTTTCAATACTGATACAACCAATTAAATGTAATAACAGTATTTGAATATGGACAGCTAACAGGAATTTTGGATCAGATAAGAAGATCAAAGACCACTGGGATTTCATTATTAGTCATCTTATACTTGGTTCCTCTGAGCATTGAGCACCTTGTCAGACTCCATACATACATAATCTTGTTTAAACTTCCCAACACCTCCATGAAGCAGGATTATTATTTCCATTTTATTGTTAAGGACACTAAACAGAGCCACTAAATGATCGTGCAGGGATTCACACCACACCCGTCTGGTGGAAAAGCCTGGGATCTTTCCACCCTGCTTTACTGCCTCCTTTGTAAGTATTATCACTGCTGGTAAGGACAGCCTACTTCCAAAGTACCCTAAACCAGAAGAAGCTGACTGAATAAAAAATATTTTTAAAGGCAAATAGAATTTCAACTCAGAAAAGTCAGATTAAAGTAATCTGACCACAACGGCATGAAACTAGAAATCAACCACTGAAAACGAAATGAGAAAAAAAATGATTACATGGAGACTAAACTACAAGCTACTAAGAAACCAATGGGTCAACAATGAAATCAAGGAGGAAATTTAAAAATATTTACTTTGAGAAAAATGACAATAAACATACAAACATACAGAACCTACAGGACGCAGCAAAAGCAGTTCTTAGAGGGGAGTTCATAGCAATATAGGCCTTGCTCCTGAAACAAGATAGATAGCCAACAAGGGGAGCTCACAGCAATATAGGCCTTGCTCCTGAAACAAGATAAATCTCAAATAACAACTCGACCTGAAAGAACTAGAAAAAGAAGAAAAAGCAAAACCCAAAGTCAACAGAAGGAAGAAAATGTTAAAGATCAGATAAGAAATAAATAAAACAGAGATTAAAGAAACTAGAAAAAAAATTAAAAACCAAGAGCTGGTGCTTTGAAAGGATAAACAAAGTTGACAAACCTCTGGCCAGGCTCACCAAGAAGAAGAAAGAGAGAGGACCCAAATAAACGAAATAAGAAACGAAGGAGAAAGAATAAACAATACTGCAGAAATACAAAGTAAATGCTTAGACGGAAAAGACTGCAGTAATTACATTCAGCAAAATGTTCTCACACAAAGGTGTGTCCTAAATAGTATCTCCAACCCAAATTACACACACGCACTCAGAAACTAAGACCAAAATCAAACGGTACACAAAACAGTGGTACATATTCCCAAGAGGACACAACATCCAAATTCACCAAAACTTTAAATAACAGATTTGAAAACATCAACAAATGCTCTTTGCAAAAAGACGACTTTGGCTTTTCTTTGGAGCACTTACTAAAACATTATAAATAATGTAAAAATAACTTTAAATGATTAATTAATCTTAAACTTCACCTTTCCTAAAATTAAATGCCTCCAATCTAAGGGGCTGGCTGCTTGATCTGGGAGGAATTTCGTTAGCATTTATAAACTGTCAGTGTAACTATCTCTTCAAGAGACACATATGATTATTTTAATTCTAGAAGCCAATTCAGCATTTATAAAAGGTAACTCTGTTGGCATGCCCATCCATTTTCTTTTTGTATTAGTAAGACTGTGCTTCCTAATTTAATTCTGAAGTGTACAATTCTTTAGATTAATGAAAATTATGTATATATTAATATGTTTATGGCAACAAATTAAAATAGGGAAACTATTCTCAAAATTTCAAGAGCAATGAAAATGATGTCTTGTTAGATCTGATTGTTCTTCCTTACCTTGGTGCTTCTCTTGGCCAAATGGCCCCGATAAGCAGAGACTGGTTATCCCTGCATCCCCACCCAGCACAGGATTTGACCCATAGTTGGGGCTCAGTTTCTTCAATGCACCTGTAATAACAACTTCTGGGGTGCAGGTCTGATCCCTAGCAAGGCCTCTAAATATCACCAAGGACAGACATACCTCCAAGCTTATTGCAATCTGGCAATAAATAAGGGCTTTCAGAACCAAACTGTTTGGTCCCCATCAGGTGGACAGGCTCAGAAAGGTGAGGGCAGCCCCGAGTCCCCTACCCAGGCCTTCCCACTGCATTCCGGTGCTTCTCTCTCAGGCCTGTGCAGCTGGGGCCTCAGAGCATGCCCACCTCCCAGAAAAGCATCATCTTCAAGGTAAATCCCAGCAGCTCTTCTCTTCTACAATGGCTGACCAGCTGCCACATTCTCTGAGTGGGGGTAGCCCAGGCAAACACAACAAGCAGTGTGATGGGCCTTGCTTCATGTCCAGATAGGTGAGTGTAGAGTGTCTTCTCTGGAGGCTGGCAACTGGGAAAGGGGGCAGATTTTAAAAAGGGGAATTTCAGGGAACAGAAGTGAAAATCAGTGGTCCAGTGGTTGACTCCAGGCTTCCACTGTCGGGGGCCCAAGTTTGATCCTTGACTAGGGAGCTAAGATCCTGCATGCCATGTGGTATGGTCAAAACATAAAATAAAAATAATAATGAATGTCTTTTTTTAAAGAGCAATTGAAAACAGGTCATGGAGATTTGTCAGCGTCGCCCCAATCATACCCTCCACCACGGCCTTGTGTTGGGTTGGGTCTCTGGACCGGGACTCCCATTTGGAAGATCAGCCCATGAAGACAAGGACCACTGGTAATGGTCCTTGTAGATGTGCAGCATTTCTTTGCACCCTAGGTCTTTTGTCCCAGGAAGAATAAAAGACACCGCAAGCTTCCTCATAGAGCAAATGAGGGGAAGATTATCTTTCTACGGGAGGCCACATTATCTGTGTTTATCTCTGTTTTGACAAGGAAGTTGAATCAAAAGCAAATGTTTCTAGAAGCAACAAGCTAACTACCCAAAGCCTTGGTTTCTTAATTAATTAATCAGCTCAGCCCAAAGACATGTCTGTTTCCAATATGTGCGTTCTGCTTGAAAGAGGTAGATATTTCCAGTGGAAATGTTTTAATCAGTGGCTAAACTGAGATAAGCTTGGGGCTGGGCTGCCAATGCAAATACTAATGAAGGTCCGCAGAAGGCCAGAAGTTTTCCGGATTTGAATCCGATTCCAGTCAGACCATACCAGATCCAGAAAATTTTTCTTACCCAGAAATCCTTCTTAGCATGGATCACTGAAGTGATTCAAGCCAGGCCTGGGCTCTGTCAATGAAATTAAAAAGTTAGGTAGAGCTAATTAAGAGGGTAAAGTATCACTTAAATTACCTTTCAAGCATTCTCAATTACCTTGGAAGCAGCAATTGACAACCAATCGCTATATGAGATATGAATCAACTTTTATCTAATTCATTAAAGTGGGTTCCCCAGAGCCTTGGATAGACCATACCTTGATAGCCTAGTTTAAATGACTGAACCATTTGTACCTGAAAGTAAAAAAACTGACTTTGCTCAGATGCTGCCTTCGGTGTGGTCTGACTTTTGCGCATTTTAGTTTTACAGCCTTTCTGTCTCCAAGAGAGCAAGCACCTGCATTATGTGTAGCAGCAGACGTCTGCCTTCTCTGCGTGTTCTCCTGGGCAGGCCCGCCTTCCCTAGGACTGCATTCCTCGCTCTGGAAAACGAGGGGCCTCATCTCCCAAGTTCATGGGTCCCCTTTGTTGCAGCTGCCGTCCCGTGTCCAAATCGGACCCAGCCACTTTTGCTGGGAGACCCTCCAATGTCAGAAATTTCTAATGCTGACACCTCCAAATGTTAGAAACCTCTTGGGAAAATCAGTTTCTCCAGAGGAAACGAATGTCTATTCAGCGTCTGGGGAGCCTGAAGAAAGAAGGGGAAGCAGATGTGGGTCTGCCTCATTAAAATGTTAATTCCCCCTTAACAGCTTCCCTTTTTCATTGTAGCACAAGCTGAGGTCAAGTTCTCCAGCGCACTAACTGCCTCAAGCATCACAGCCCTGCACACCTGCCTCCTTCAACGTCCAGAGAAAGATCAGCCAGCTCTGAGAGCCTAGAGAGATGAGATGGGGATGGAGTCACTCTTTTAAGACTTCCGATGCAGTCTCCTCTGTTCAGCTCCACCCCAAACATGGCCTTCTTTATCCTCTGAGGCTTCCAGTGCTCCTCAGTGCCAGCTGCTCACTCCTCGCTGGCATCCTGCAAACCCTCCTGAAACCATCTAAGCGGAGCTCTATCTGGTTTGCTAAACCAGGCACAGTCCAATCTGTCACGTCTCCATCACTGCCCTTCCCTGGTAGGTCTGTTCCTTTTTCTCTCCATTGCCAGTTAGTTAGTTACCTGGGTGGGACAGTAAGGAGAGAACCTCCATGCAGGTTTCATCTTGCTTTGTTTAAGACATCCCAGGCATGGGGTCCATGGTGTATTTGGTCCTACCCCCTCTTCCCTGCTTTCCCTCCCTGCCATTTGCCAAGACCCAGAGTCACTCAATATCTGCTCACAGCCCCCAGTCTCACCAGGAGCGCCCCCACCCTTGCAGGTCTATCTTTTCTCTAGAGCGCATGGGGCTCCCAAAAGAGAGAAAGCTCTTCTCTGTTCTGGGCTCCCTTCATCCAGGGATGAGGGCATCCAGCTTCTCCAGCTGTGCTGACAGTCCTCCAGTCCAAATATTATCACGGCCACCAAGCCATGCTTTTCTTCTCTCCCTCTTTCCTTCCTCCATCACTTCCTTTTTTAAAAATGTGAAATGTTTTGTGTACATGAAGTGTGGAAAATAATCTTAGAAACATTCATGTCCTTATCACCTGGATTGAACAAATATCAACATTTTGCCATTTTTTGCTAACAATCTCTCTTTTGTGATGGAACAAATCATTGCAGATACACCTGTCTGGGTTCAACTTCCTTTTTCCTGAAGGTCATCCCTTAGTGATTTTTAAAGAGAGGATTCCATTTTTTTTCCTCTGAAAAATGGGATTATTTAACCTTCATTCTTGAATGACAGTTTAGCAGATTAAAGACAACTACCGGAACTTCCCTGGTGGTCCAGTGGTTAAGACTGCTGCTGAGGCAGGTGGCCACAGGTTTGATCCCTGGTTAGAGAACTAAGGACCCACATGCTGTACAGCGTGGCCAAAAGATTTAAAAAAAAAAAACAAAAAAACAGGCGCACAGTTGGTTTTCTCTCAACAATTTGTAGATACGTCATTGCCGCCAGGGAACCATCATTGAGAACTCTGCTAATTGCTGATTCTGTGTCAGTCATCTATTTTTTTTTTTTCAATTTTTTCTCTTTGTATTTGCACAGCTAGTCTCAACCCCATGTGTATTGTTTGGGTTTGTTTTTATTTATCCAGCCCTGGACTCACCTTATTTCCTACAATTATCAAATCAAACCTTTTTTATATTCTTCTGGAATGTATCAACCATTTCTTTATACTCTCTTACTAGGATTTAGATTAGAATTACATTAGATATTCTCAGTCCTCTATGTTGCTTAACCTCCGTCTTATATTTTCCATCTCTTTTTCTCTGCTGCACTCCAGGGAATACAGTGAGTCAGTTCTATCTACCAATTCACTAATTTTTCCTTTAGCTGTATTGTGGCTGCCCACTGATTATTTTTATGTCTGGAAGATTTGGTTCTCATTCTAATTTGCCTCTTCCTTTTTCAAAATAATGTCTTGTTTTTAATCCTTTATATCTATGTAGCATTTTTTTTTACTGGATATTTCTAATTTCTCAGTAATTCAACCCTACCATTTTGCTGATTTGGTAAATTAACTTGTGCAAATTCATCCACAGGTAATATTTGCAATCCTTTCTCCAAAGGAAGAACTCCAACAAAATTTCAGATGACAGGGATGGGCAGCAAGGGAATCTTCTGAGTGGATGACTGTCTTGGTCCGTTTGGACTACTGTAACAGAAATGCCATAAACACGGTGCCTTGTAAGCAATAAATTATTTCCCATAGTTCTGTAGTCTGGAAAGTCCAAGACAACGGTGCCAGCAGATCTGTCCAGTGGAAGCCCACTTCTTCATAGGCAAATGGTGCCTTCTTGTGGGGTCCGAACAGGCAGGAAGTGGGCAAGGGATCTCTTAGGGTCTCTTTCATAAGGGCACTAATCTCATTTGTGCCAGCCACATCCTCATGACCTAGTTACCTTCCAAAGGCCCCAACTTCTAATACTGTTACCTTGTGGGTTACAGTCTCAGCAACTGAATTTTGGATATGAACATAACACATTCAGTCCATTACAATATTACCTCCTGGAGGGCCTAGGCTGGCCTGGTGTTATATAATGCCTACATTACACAGCCTGGATGGTCAGACAACGAAAGGGCACTATTAAGGGTAAGGCTCTGAGAAATACAATCAGGATTCCGTTTGCAGAGCAATAGGCAGGCTTTAGACTAAGCCATTCCTCTTCACAGACCATCCAGGGTCTGTGAAGCTCTCTTTCAGCTCTCAGTTACCAGACCATTCTCACACACAGTTAGCAACACCACTACACACTTCCTCTTCCTTTCCTATTAAAGGCTTCGTGGTTTAAAGAACTCACTCATATATTTAAGTTCTATGGGGATACTGTGGGAAAGAGGAAATAAGAATACCTTCAAGTCACACATTTCACACTTTGAATTAACAATGATAAAACCCATCACTTTTTCCATATCTATAAAATCCACACAGAGCACAAAAAGGCAGATCTGGTCCAGAGATCTTACTTTCAAATGAAGAAACTGAGGCTGAGAAAGGTAAAGGGATTGGGCAGGGGCAGGGATCTTTTGATTTTAAACTTATAGTACCATACAAATTCACTGTTATGTTTAGTAAAAGATAAAAGGGAAAACAACAATATTCTCAAGTGAAAGTTATGAGATTCATAAATTATAATCATGAGGAAAAGAAGTACAATAATGGGGTCATTTTACTTTATGTAAGTTATTACTCTAATAGGTTGGGATACTTATTATTAGAAAGGTAGAAGAAAATACGGGATTGCCCAGGTACCACTCTGCCTAAGTAGTCTCTGGCAACAAGTACAATATCTGAGACAGACATGGATTAACTGCTGTATTTAGGGGAGGGCCATCAAGATGATGGGATGACCTGAATTTATGTCTAATCAGGGATGGTTTAGGTAGAAAGAAATGAGAACTTGAAGACTTACATGACGTGCTGAATGAATGGACCTGAGATCAGCCTTCAATTCTATTACTCAGTGCCTCCATATACAGGCTTCCATTTATAAACAGTCATTGTTTTAAACAATCACTTACTGGGACTTCCCTGGTGGTCCCAATAAATGGGTGGCTAAGATTCCATGCTCCCAATGCAGGGGGCCTGGGTTTGAACCCTGGTCAGGGAACTAGCAGGCTTTACAGGTGGCTCAGTGATAAAGAATCCATCTGCCAGTGCAGGAGACATAAGAGGAGCAGGTTCAATCCCTGGGCTACAAGATCCCTGGAGGAGGGCATGGAAACCCACTCCAGTATTCTTGCCTGGAGAATCCCATGGACAGAGGGCAGGCTACAGTCCACAAGGATACAAATAGTTGGACACGACTGAAGTGATTTAGCACACAGCAGACAGACAGTAAATGGTTTCCAAGTCTTCTATTGTAAAATTGAAAGTTCTCAGAGTTTAAGGAACATTCTTTCACAGAAAACAAACCTGTATTTCTTCTCTCTGAAATATTAATACGTATGTACTGCTGGGGGGAATGCATCCCATGAGAAGGACACCAGCCAGGAGAGGAAAGATTAGTTATTAACTGGCCTTTGTCTATTTTATAAAAAGTCATTCTTACTCTCATGGCCCCAAGGATTGGGACTGAGTTCAACAGACGGAAGCCACAGGAAAGCAGAGTTATGCTTAATGTAAGGACCTTCCAACCACGGACTATTATAATTGTGTGCATTTAAGTACAACTAAAACAAAGATTGCCAAGGGAATTACTTTTTCTAAAAAGTGAATGATAATACTAATTAAAAACTAATCCATTTGACATAAAAGCAAGCATTATTGGTGCTGCTAAAAGAGCTGTATTATAACTCAACATTAATTGATTTGAGTCATTAATTTTAAATAGAAGGGGCGATACATTCTTATTCACCAGTCTGAGTCATGGGTGATTAGTCTTCATGACCTCTACAAAACAGTGTTTTTAATAGTAACCATTCACCATCTGGACTGTAATAACCATCATGCAAAATTTCCGCTCTGTTCATTTGGGGTCAGTTCCAAAGGAGCATTTTCTAGGTCTCTAAGCTTTAAACAAAGGAATCTTTACACAGGCAAGCAGTTATTTCCTGCACAGTCAATAATTCCAGATATATTAAAATGTCATACAGACCTTACAACTAAGTATGACTCCCTTATCTTGGCTTAAAGAAAAAAAAAAATCTACTACTTACATTACACAGCTGCTGATACTTGAATGACTGCAGAGTCCAGGAAATCTTTAATGAAAAATTTAACTCTGTTAATATCTAATTCGTGCCCCCCCTCCCTTTCCTTCCCCACTACTTTTGAAAGTGTGGATCAGCCTGAATTGAATGAAGTAAGACTTGATCAGAAGTGTCAAAGTGGGTTAAGAATCTCTAAAAAAGCTCCATAGGGAAGGGAGATGTGTCCTGTGCAAGTGTGGCTTCTTAATTTAACCCTTCAGTAAGTGCATGCTTAACTGATTTGCAGCAGCAATCTCTGGTGAGCGTAAAGCGTGTGTTCACTACTATCTCAGTGTATGCTATCACCCTTGTTGTTCAGTTGCCCAGTTGTATCTGACTCTTGGCGACCCCATGGACCACAGCACACCAGGCTTCCCTGTCCTTCACCATCTCCCAGAGTTTGCTCAAACTCATGTCCATTGAGTCAATGATGCCATCCAACCATCTCATCTTCTTTTGCCCCCTTCTCCTCTTGCCCTATCTCCTTTATCACCCTAAAGGATCATGTTGGCTTGTTTCATTACCATTCTAATTATTTTTGCAGTAGGGGTCAATCCTAATAACATTTTGTTCACCAGATTTTTACTTAATTAACAGAGAAGGGGACAGAAACCATAGTAATGTTTCAATCTCCTATATGATGACACCAATTACTTTGAATTCTTCACCAAAACAATTTGCCAGCAAAACTGAAATGAAACACTGACATGGTCTGAAGAGGGAAGAAAATTCTGTGGTTCTTCGTGGCTTCTCCTATTGTTGTATGATGTTTCCAAAATTCGCAATGGAGCTTTAATAAACAGATAATTTTGAGGTTATACAGACCTATAATTTATCTGAAACCCTTGGGACCAGATATACCTCGTAATACAGAATTTTTCAAATTTTAGAAAGGCAATATGTTTCATATGTCACAGAGCTGGTACACCTCCAAGGAAGTCTGGAGTGGCACCCCATAATCAAATACATTAATTTTGCTACAGCCAAACTCATTGACATAAATAGAATTAAGACTACAATAGCCTCCTATCAGTTCAGTTCAGATTTTGCTGTCAAATGTCTCTGCTATAAACTCATAAAAAAACTTTTTGGCTTTCAGAGCTTTGTGAATCTAGGTAAGGGACTGAAGGTCTGCAATATGTAAAAAACAAACAAAATGTGTTTCCAAAGCCTTTCTCAGTTCAAAAAAGAAACTCAGTGTTGAGTATTAAATTCAAAAACAGTAAACATAAGTTCTACTACATGCTCAATTACTAAGAGAAATGGGCTCCCTCTGGTCCAGGGAGTCTCAAATTTCTTTTCAGAGCCAACATACACACACAACTCAGAACACACTTTCATCAGTATTAACTGTCATCCTTGCAGTGATTCTCAACCACAGGGGCTTGCCCCTCAAGGATGTATCATTTTAATATGAATAATCTCCTCAGTTCAGTCGCTCAGTCGTGTCCAACTCTTTGCAGCCCCATGGACTGCAGCACACCAAGCTTCCCTGTCCATCATCAACTCCTGAAGCTTACTCAAACTCATGTCCATCGAATCGGTGATACTACTCAACCGTCTCATCCTCTGTCATCTCCTCCTCCCGCCTTCAATCTTTCCTAGCATCAAGGTCTTTTCCAACAAGTCAGTTCTTCACATCTGGTGGCTACAGTACTGGAGTTTCAGCTTCAGTTATCAGTCCTTCCAGTGAAAATTCAGGATTCATTTCCTTTAGTATTGACTGGTTGGATCTCCCTGCAGTCCAAGGGACTCTCAAGTGTCTTCTGCAACACCACAGTTCAAAAACATCAATTCTTCAGTGCTTAGCTTTCTAGAATAATCTCCAAATCCTTAAAAATTTCCAGAATAATCTTCTACCCCTTAAAAGCCTTTGGTTTTGGGCTTCCTTGGGGGCCCGCTAGTAAAGAATTCACCTGCCAGTGCAGGAGACATGGGTACAATCCCTGATCTGGGTATATTCCACATGCCACCAAGCAACTAAGCCTGCGGGCCTCAACTGCTGAGCCTGTGCTCTGGAGCCTGGGAATCGCAGCTACTGAGCACATGTGTCGCAACTCTGGAAGCCCATGCTCCCTGGAGCCTGTGCTTTGCAACAAGAGAAGCCACGCAATGAGAAGCCTGCGTGCTGCAACTAGAGAAAAGCCCAAGCAGCAACAAAGACCCAGCACAACCAAAAATAAATAAAATTTTATATATTAAAACCAACTTTGGTTTTCTCCCTGGTAAAGAGATGATTCTTCTAGCTCTGGCAGTAACTGCAGTTCTGTAATTTAACTGGCATTGATACCTGCAGAGTTCTTCAAGAGTTTGATTACTTTAAATCCACAGTATTAATTTTTTTAGCCCCAGTTACATCTTAGAAATACACATGGAGCCCTGTTAAAAATACAGATGTCCAGGCAGTACCACATCAATGCACTTAGAGACCCACAGCACCTAAAGGGCGACAGTCCCCTCCCTTATACATAATTCAAAATAAAAACAATACTAAATCATGAAACACATGTAAAGAAGTCCACCCTAGGATTGTCAGTACCATCTTTCTATATTTCATATATATGCGTTAATATCCTAGATCACATTTTTCTCATGAATCTTGAACCTTTTGCCCTTTTTTTTCATTTTGATGGCCCCGGTTTTGCCACATTCCTCAGCCAGCACCTGTTCTTCATAGTGGATAACCCAGCACTGCAAGAGCCTTCAGACCTGTAGTCTGAGCTCCCAGTGGAATGGGGTGGAAGGTGGGAGATAAAAAAGCAAAAACAGAGAGGCAGAGACAGACTGTGTGGAAGCCTCCCAGACAGCCGAGCGGTCTAAGAAAGGTTCTGTAAAGCCACTGAGGAGTCTTCAAGCCAAAGTCAGCTATCAGAGGACCTCCCTGTCTCCCAGGAGTGCGCGAGCCCCAATATCCTTGGCATCCCCAGTTGGTGACTGATAGAAAGCATGGACAGAGCAAATGAAGCTATAAATTCTCAATGTGGCAGCCAGGTCCACGGTCACATCAGTTCTCTGTATTCTCTCAGCACTGAAGATCCATACCCCCAGGAAAAACCTTCTCCTGCTCAGCATCTTTGAAAGCTCTTGAGAACTATATTCAATATCCTATGACAAACCATAATGGAAAAGAATATATATGTATATATACAAGCTGAGTCACTTTGCTGTACAGCAGAAATTAACATGACATTATAATTCAACTATACTTCAATAAAAATTTTTATTTTTATTTTTTAATTTATTTTATTTTACTTTACAATTCTGTATTGGTTTTGCCATACTTCCCATAACTATTAATCTAATGTGTCACAAAAAGTAAAAGCAAATATTATTGAATATGAAACACAAACCCACAAGGTTTTCACACTTGCAAACAATGTACCAAATGTTTAATTTCTCTCAATAGTTCATATGCAAGCAGTTGACTCCCAAAGCATTTTAAAAAACACAAAAGACATTATTAGACTTTACTAATGAATTACTTCTCACCTAGGGGATTAAATCAAACAAAAACAGTACAAATATTTGGAAGTTTATTTCTAAGCCAACTGAGATGATGAATTTCTGGGTTTCTGTAAATTAATTTTTCTTAGTTCAATGTTTTGTACATGCCATCAATACAATATAATTACTTTAATATTCAGGATATTGTCAATAGCTGTGATTTATGAAAAATATAACTAGATATCTCAAATTCCTGATTAAGTCATTTTTAAAGACAAAAAATATAAGTACACTTGAATAAACTGCAATTAATCACTGATACAGAAAGTATCTGCTTAAAGTTAAAAGTTTCTTGACAGAAAAAAAGTGATGTTGAAAAGGCAAAGACCACAATACTGAATCAAATATTCAGGGCATTAGTTATTATACCCTTTGTTTTAGAGCCTACAGTAAGTTTAGGAAAATTTTTTAAAGTTTTAAGGCCAGTCTTAAAAAACATGAATAAGGATAGTAGAAATGTTACCACACATCTCAACAAAACAGAGCAAACCAAGTTTGTGCACAACTTCATTTCCTTTCAGTGACTTTAAGTAAACGTCATGTTAAAAAACATGAGTAAATTTTAGGATTCATCCACGGAAATGAAAAACTTTTGAGCATTTTTAAAAAAGCTTTAATAGGCAGTGCATCTCTAACCACCATAAACAAGATGCAGAAAGAACAAAAATGAACTGAGCCTGCTCGCTCAAAGGAAACTTCAACCAATGATTTCCCCACAGTGTTGCTAGATGCCTTATTCATATATAAAGCAACTAGAGATTTTTCATTCTTCCTACAAAAGCATTCAAAATACATTTCTAGGTATGCGTTAAAATTAAGTGTTAAGTTATGATGCCCTTAAAAATCTTTCAACTTATAAAAAACAAGTTCGAGGTATAAAAAAATATTAAATTTTTCATGCCTAACTTGAAAAACTTAAAGTGCAATATTTTCATGCATCAGCACATTACAGTTGTGCCACATAAGTTCATGTAAATAATACCCCAAACTGCCAGAGAACAGAGTACAGATATTTTAAGGTTTTATTTTCATTTGTCTTTATATTATAGTGAAGGGAGAAAAATAAGCACCAGAGCAAGACATGTTTGTATTAAGAGAAAATGTTTTCCTGGAAAAAAAAAAAAAAGAAAGAAAACATGTCATTTCTCCCTTCAATGGTTTTTCTTAAGTCAACCACTCAGTTTACCAAAAATGTTACATCAGTTCAATTACTGAACAAAATATACATTTTGTCCAAAGACACAATTGTCTAAAACGCTCTCAGAGAACACTAGTCCTTCTAAGCTCCTTTCTTATTTTTTAGTAGGGATTTTAATTAAAAACAAGTTTATTACCCTTGTTCCACAATTTTAACATTCATGGAAATTTCACTCTAAATTTAAAGCAGTATTTCTTTAACGGGACCATCGGGCGGCAGTATAGACATGGACTGCTATCAAACACACAGCCCAACTGGGAGCCGAAACTAGGGGGGAAATGGAAAACGAATTACTCTAGAAAAAAATTCCAAAATTAAAGGACTCCTTGAAAAATCCTCTTTAGCAAGATAACGAAGAGTGGTTTACAGACAAGATGGTGATTGGTTTTTCTCCCAGCAGCAGCCCCTAGGATCTGTGATTAGGACAGTACTTGGGGCCTGAGAATTCTCAGTGATGACTGCTTCATCAGTTTTTGCTGGTGTCTCATTGACTGTCCTTCCTCAATGGCACGACATGCTCTCTGGAAAACAAAATATTTATCACAAATGGTAAACACAAGTACAGGCTCACATGGTGGAGAGCTCAAGGGTACGAGCTGCCCACACAGGTCCAAAAGGAAGAATACACAGTCAGTATGTGTCATGCTAAGACCGGTCTGCCCACAACATATTATTCCAAGTTTATATATCCATCCAAAGCTTTAACTTGAAGATCTTTTGGGAAAAGTAATGACTTTCAGCTAAAAAAAGGAGGGGGCATTCTTTAAAATAAATCATTTACCTCTGCTGTGGTGGTATCCCGCAGGTAAATTTTCTGAATGTAGCCTTGATTGGCACTATCTTTTCTTTGGAACAGACCTTGTCTCTGTTTCAAAACAAATAATGACAGAAAAGAAATTATCATGGGGAAAGGAAAAAACCTATAACCTTTAATTGAGCACTTAAATGTCAATTCTATTTTATAATCAGCAGACTAACAAAATACACACATTCAGGTCTGATAAGAAATAAATCATTTTTGGTACAAGGATAGTGACTCCATATGTGAATTGTTAGAATTTATGAAATTGGATAAACTGCATAAAATGATGGCTTTCTACAGGCGATGATAAATAGCATACAGAGATACCACTTGATAACTCATCACATCTGACAAATCAAAAACCTTCCCTTTATTTCCTTGGCTAATAGATAAAATTTGTACACTGAGTCAATTCTCACCACTGATGTGAAAGGAAAGTGATAACTGAGAGAACTGTAATATACATGCATACTGACAGGAAAGAAACAGTCTTTCAGTGGTCTGAAAACTATGTTTCATATACCAAGGCACTCTTTCAGTTTTGAAACTCTACAATGAGGTAAGGCTGAAATACAAAATGGCATGGTTTGATAAGTGGTTTTTTTACTTGTAAACTTCTTTGAAAAGAAAGGAAACATAAAGGATAATAGTACTTAGATCTCTAACTATTGAATTTTATAATTCAGTAAGCATTTTTCAGATAGTTTCAGTAATAGAGATAACATAATTATTGCTTAGGAAAAAATATAGAAATTACCATCTTTGGAATAACAATTTCTACTTTTTTTTAAAAGGGTGAAAATAGAATTATATCATATATAAGAAAAATTATACATTATAAAATAAAATGAGTTTGAGAATTAAGCAAAAGATAGGGTATTATTTTTGCTAATTACTTGCTATCAATTAAAAATTTTTTCCACAGAAAATGGAGAGGAAAAGACATGAAAGCATTATTACATACTTAAAATGCATTTGTCTTCTATAAATGCCAAACATTACTAAATGTGAGTGTTCTAGACATAATGTTTATAATAATCTCCTTAAATCCTAAAACAGGGAATCTTCCCAGGAGTATTTTATATTATAGCAAAATCATATCCATATGAAGTAAAACAAACAAACAAAAAAACTCCCACTTCTATTCACTTCCATTCTTCTACCAAAAAGGAACCTAACTCTTTTAGTGAACAGATTTAACTCACTCAGTGCAATCAAGGACTGCCAGAAAACGAAGTACAGAACACAAATTACATTTTCCTTTACTTTTCAGCATATGGTAATAATAATAATCCTTCAAATACTTTATGCAGTTAACTGTAAAACAAGAGTCAGAAAGCACTCCTGGTTTCTATTCATTTAACAAATTTTTGACTCTAAAGGTGTGTGATTCATGTTTTCTTACCTCAACTGATATTTTGAGCAGATTTCCATCGACAGTAGGAGACCGTACAAAATCTTCAAAAGGATATTGCCAGTCTACGGACATATGGCCTAGGATTTCAACTTCCTTTATACACAAAACTCGCCTATTTTGCAAAAGGAAACAGAAATATATAGGTATTGATAAAGACAGTTAATTGTTCTAATATTTCCCTCTACTAGATGCCATAGATATTACTTGCTTAGTAAGCAATATAACCTGGCACACTAAAAAAAGTATGCTTCACTTTAAAAAAAAAAAAAGATAACTGTCAAATAGAGAGCAAACATAGCACAACTAACAGCAGAACTTCAAAAATCCCCCTTCTGCCAATCTTGCAAAATTCAGGAAAGTGTCATTTTTAAAAAACTGAGCAGAAAACTGAAATCATTCTCTTTAAAACACATAAGGAACAGGCTGTACTTTCATCCAGGAAGTAATAAAGGCAGAAGCCCCTGAAAATGTTTTACTTGGAAAATTATTAATTGCTTTTTACTGTCAATCATGTATGCCTTCTAATCAGGAAAGAAATGTCACAAACCTCAAATGTCAGCAAAGATTCACGTTAGGCCTACTAATAAATATCAGGTTTGAACATTTTAATATTGATGTACTATATCACAGAGTGAGCAGCTCATTTTACTCAACAGCAATTAAAGAAAAAAAAAATCACAGAATCTTTAAAGGGTATCCACATTGATTTCCCAGTGTGTGATTCAGATTAGGTACTGATATAACTATACCTGATTCCAAAGTTTCTGTAACAGAAAGCAAAACTAGGAAAGGAGAGCTGTTGAATCTAAAAAATGCGCACGGTGCTGGAGAAACAAAGACCCAGCTTTCTACTTGAGAGGTATTTATAGGCAAGAGGGGAAGTGAAATTCACTCAGTCACGGCTGACTCTTTGGGACCCCATGGACTACACAGTCCATGGGATTCTCCAGGCCAGAATACTAGAGTGGGTAGCCCTTCCCCTTCTCCAGGGGATCTCCCCAAACCAGGGATTGAACCCAGGTCTCCTGCATTGCAGGCAGATTCTTGACCAGTTGAGCCACAAAGGAAACCCAAGAATACTAATGGAGTGTGTGGAAAATTCTCTTGGTACACAGAAGGGAGGGACTGACTGTTGATAAACTGGGTAAGGGAAGAGCTGATTCTTGAAAGGAGGAAGTCTTCTAGGTAGGAAAGGGAAACTATACTCTAGACAAAGGGAAGAGTGCAGTAACATATACGGCGGTACAAAAAAGGAAAGATTTATCTGAGGAATGTAGAGGTCTGCAGCTGGAGTACCGGACATATACAGAGGCGAGAAAATTAGCTTGGTGCCAGCTCTTGAAGGTTTTTTCCCTTTTTTGGCGGGTGGGGTTGAGGGGGTAGCAGAGGTTGTTAAGAAATTTTGACTTTAATCTACAGATGATGGAAATGATATGATAAATTTTCTTATTGAAGAGTCATGGCCAGTGCAGGAGAGATGGGGTAGACAATGAAGGTGGGAAGTGACCATAAGAGTCCAGTTAGGAAACAGTGAGAGCCTCATTTAAGGTGGTGGCTGTGAAAAGAAGAAAGAGATAGATTTTAGATGTTTAGAAGGTAGGGGTGAATGAACTCAGTGACTGATGGGGTAAGGACTGATACAGACCCTGGGCACTGTATCTTTCTGCACAGGTACTCCTGAAATTGTGGGTGTATTTGGGACTGTGTCGAGCACTATAGGAAGTGCAGCATTCAGGGCCCCAGCCTACCAAGTGCCTGCAGTGCCTCCAATCACTGTGACAACCTCCAACACCCCTACCCATTCCAAACAGTCTTTAGGAAATGGACTCCAGCTCCCCTACCCCCAGCCTCCTGCCTAGTAGAGAATCAGAAGAGAGAGATAAGAGTTAAAGATAACACAAATCACTGCATCAAACGCAATTCACCGTTTTGATCGTCTTAAAACTCTACTCTTGACCATTTCGACAATACTACTGTCCTCCTGCTGCCCTCAACCTCCTTCACTTTTTTCCCTCCTGCACCACGATTCCCGGAGTTCACATCTTGGTCTTCTGAATAACACATTCTCTCAGGATGGTCTCTTGGATCTCAACTCCAGATCTTTATCCAAACTCCAAGTATCTATACCTATACCTATTTCTACACATCTCCTTGACCTTTACTTTGATATCTCAAAGCTATGTCAAACTCATTAAGTTCAAAATGGAAACAAGTCATCATCTTTTCCGCCAAACTACTGTAAATGGTACTCAAGCCCCAAACCAGCAAAGTCATCTGGTATTCCCTTTTCTTTCATATCCAGTCATCCAACCCTGGTCTCTAAAGATTGCCCCTTCATACCTAAGGGAGAGTAACTCTGCGCTGGTCAGGAATGTTATTTTACTAATTGTCTCCTGAAAATCTCTACGAGTGATCCGATCTGAAATTACTATGATTTTTCTACTTATGATTTGAAACTACTATGATTTTTCTACTTATGATTTGAAACTACTATGATTTTTCAGCTTACTTGAAGAAATATAGCTGTATAATGTACATGTTAATATTCCTACCAAATGCCTAAATCAAACAACTACTAAAATATTACATTCAATCCTCAAAAGACGAGTTTCCATTGCTTAGTATGGAATTACATAAAAAGTATAAAAAGTACTTTTTAGATTGTTTTGTGAATATTTTGACTTAATTAATGGGCAAATCAGAGGACTAGCTAACTTTCTCTTAGAGACAGTTTGTAGATTTAAGCCTGAATTCTAAAGTTTTCCTTTTTCTCCTTCTCACCTAAATACATTTAAATGCAGTAGTAAGAAATCTAATATATAAATGTTACCTACTCTAAGTGCTTTGCTTTAGTTCTAAAAACTACATAACTTAGAATGTTTTGAAAATTATTTATCTGTAATTAGAATAAGTGATATAGGGTAGATATCTCAGGAAAATAAACTTAGTAGTTTAGTCCAAGTTCTTTTATTGGGAAAAATTATCCACCACTCCCAAAATATTTAGAAAGAAAATGGAACACAAAGGTATAATAACATACTTTTAAAAAGGTATGTTCAACATCCAAAATAAAACCTAGTGAGAAAAAGTAAATTCATCCTCCATAACTGGATGTACAGTTCACATATAAAAGTATCACTACTGTACTCATAAACTCTAATCAATTCTGTCTCTCAGAAGTTGTGTAACTTGGTTAAGCCTCTAAACCATGCTTAGTCTCAGTATCAGCATCTCCAAAACAAGAAGGTCAGAACAGATGATCTCGAATGAACCATCCAGACCTGAATTTCTGTGATTCTATGACAATGAACAGGGGTTCCCAGGTGCTCAGGGTAAAGAATCCACCCACCAATGCAGAAGATGTGGGTTCGATCCCTGGATCAAGAAGATCTCCTGGAGAAGGAAATGGTAACCCACTCCAGTACTCTTGCCTAGGAAATCACACGGACAGAGGAGCCTTGCAGGATACAGTCCATGGGGTCACAAAGAATCAGACACAACTTAGTGACTAAACAACAACAATGAACATTTTGCAGCTGAAGCACAGTTATCTAAATCCACTGTCATTTTCGTCTCCAAAATTCTTATAATATATACAGTTAGCATTTGAAAAGATGTCACTTGAGGTCAATACCTATTTGTAACCATAAGGCTTGCCTTCTTGTTCCCAGGAATAGCACAGTGGTATCGGTAAGTCTCTCCTTCTAACTTTTTGACATGATTCTGAAAAGAAAAGAAGACTCAAAATTTGTGTTGTAACATGCATCTGAACAGTATTTCCAGTACTCTATATTAGTGCCAGTTAGGAAAAAATTATTAAAACCAAAAGCACAATTCTACAGATTGGCACAGAAGCTAGAAAAATGTTCACAGCATTTCTATAAATAAACTTTCACTGAGCCTTAAAAGTCAAGTAACTATTAAATACTTACTAAGCAATCTTCTAATAAAATACACTTTGTTGCGTGATAATTCCAAAACTTTTAAATAGTTTTACCAGAAATAATCACAAATTTCATTTATAATGAACCAACACTAGTATAAAACTGGGCATTAACATTCCAGAGGTCCTTAACCTGGGGTCCTTGGAAAGACTTTGGAAGGCCTATGAAATACCATTAAAAAAATATAAAATTTTGAAAATGTGTTTCTGAACTTGTTTCCAAAGGACAGTTCATATTTTTCATCAGATTTTTAAAGGGGTCTGTTATCCTTCTCAAAGGTTAAGAACCACTGATTTATTATAATAATAAAAATAATAAAAATTTCAAGATAATATTGCTGAATATTTGGTCTTATGTATTAAACACACATGAGGAGTACAAGTATTTACTATAATTATATTCCTGGTAGAAAAGAAAACTTAATGGCAATCTTAATACAAACATGAAGAATTTCTAAGATTTCAAACAGCTGGCACAATTTATTACTGAATACAACTACAAGCATAAAATAATTCAAGTATAAATAGTAGCACATTAAAATACATTTTTTAATTATCTCAAAACTATTGTGACCTCAATCAACAAACATTAAATATCAATAAAGTTACATTTATAATTAATGCTAATGAAATATTATTGACATTATATATAATGCATAATTAAAAATTAGAAGAGAAAATATATGAAAATATAAAACATAAACATACCCAACAAATAATAACAATTTATAACCAAGAATACATCAATATTATCAAAAGGATAATATAATCAATAATAATCACAAGCAGAGAAAGCACACTTGTTTATTATTTCAATAGTAAAATACACAATTTTTTTTTTAAAGATCCTTGGTTCCCAGTCATTCTTTGACCAATTATGAAAAGCCACAAACAACAAAGATGAATCCCTAAAGAAAGGGCGTCTCAACCTCAGAATGGACGTCTCAACTTCAGAATGAATCTCAGAGAGAAGTGAAGTTTAACAGTTACTTGTTTCACATCTTCCTTGTGTGAATTAACTAATATCTTTGAATATTTATACCTTAATTCCTTTAAAATGAATACAAATGAATGTAACAATTTAGTATATTTATTTTCAGCCTTGAAGTTTAAATATGTTAAAATATTTAGATTTGAGATGAAATGTACAATACTACTCACTTTCCATCTTCTACCATCTTGTATGCATTTTCATTAGTTATAAACTTTGTACTTTAAAAAACTAAAGCTTTTAAAGTATATTCTACCACCATAACACATTACAGAAACCTAGGTTTCAGCACTTCTGAAACCCACTACACTCGGAGATTCAGTCTTTATGGCAGATGAGTTTATAAAATATTCACTCTTCCTTCCCAAAAATGCAACTAGAAGAATTTATAATATTTAGCAAAAGCATTCCATTTTTTCAAGTAAATTCAAAGGAAATAATACAAGATATGAAAAAGCAATGTGTATAATGATGTTTATTACATCATTATAGTATCATAGTATCATTAATGTAAAATATATTAAACATATATATAGTATCATAGTGTCATTAATGTAAAATAATGGTAACAGCTCTAATGTCAAGAATTGAGAATAGTCAAATATACGAGGTAAAGTTAGCTCAATAGATAATGCAAGAATTAAAAATGAAGCACTTCTAAGAACCAGGAAAAATATAATGAAGACAAAAAAGCAAGGAAGGCCATTTTAAATATTATATAATCATTAACTATGGGAAGCAAGATGAATATTAAACAAAAACTGGCTACACACATATATATATAAATTTCATATATGTCTGTGTAAGAGTGTGTGTGTGTGTGTGTGTGTGTAGATGCTAATTATCCTGGGAGAAGAGAGGATAAGTAGAAGAGTATATTCTATGAAAACACAGAATATAATTCAGTAACTTTCAAAGCTCACTCTTAAAGAATGCAGAGCAATACTCAGGAGAAAAGAAAAGGGGGTAAATCCAAAGATTCCCAAATTATTCCAAATTATTTAGAATGTACCCATATTATAATAAGCACTAAGGAGGACATAATTTTACCCTCTAATGCTCTTCAATATTTACACATTTTGTTATACTTGGTCCCTTAAGGACAGAAGTCTCATTTCATTTGGCTATCCAGCACAGTGTAGATAATCAAATACTTTGTTCCTAACTAACGGATTATAGCAAGATAGTAAGGGATGAAACAGCCTAAATTTCTTAACTATCCATGCCTACCCTTGCTACCCATGGAAAAAAGTTACCAAGCTCTTTTAATGTATAATCATTCTATTTCTTCCAGTTCTCATATCTTAACGAAAACTACTGAATCACACACAATGACTATATTTAGCTAAAATAATAAAGTTTCTTGAAGTTTTGTGCTTAATGACATGCGGTTGGAAAAAAGGGAAATCATGAGGAAAGGAATACTGTAAAGAGCTACACAATCAAAAAGTAAACAATGAAGGAAAAATTTCCCAGAAGTCTCATTAAGATTGTATTAGTAATATTTCCAGGAAAATTGAAAAAATACTACTTTTACCTAAGAAGAAAGAATAATTATTACTGATGATTTAAGACAGAATCTTGAATTAGTTACTGTGCTTGATTCTCATAGAAACTGTATATGAGGCGCCATTTCTGCCAACCCTCAATTATCTAGGCACAAGAAAAGTTTGTCGGCTACAATTTTAGGCTAGTCTTTGGATGTCATTCTTCTATGTTAAAGTGCTTGTTTCAAATAGGAAGCTTCCCTGGTGGTTCAGACGGTAAAGAATCATCTGCCTGCAATGCAGAAGACCCGGGTTCTATCCCTAGGTCAGGAAGATCCCCTGGAGAAGGAATGGCAACCCACTCCAGTATTCTTGCCTGGAGAATTCCATGGACAGAGGAGCCTGGTGGGGTACAGTTCATGGGACTGCAAATTCTTCTTTAAAGTGCTTGCTTCAAATATGAAGCATTTACTTTATTATTTTGATAACTATAGTTTAAAAATATATAATGAAACTGAACAGTTGTATGTTAACAGCTTTATTCTCTTTAAATGTAAAACACAATAAATCTAAGTTCATAATTTGTTTCCAATTTTGGGAGGAAACACGAAAATTGCTAGATAAGATACTGCTAAATCTAACATTTTTATCAATTATAGAAAAAAGAGAAATCAAAATATAACATGTTGAAAATTTACTCTGGGGATACTAATTTTGAAATCTTAGTTTATATTTTTAAAATTTCCATTAGGATTATGCATCCTCTTGAAGGATTTAAAAGCAAAAGAGATTGGTTTTTAAATATAAAGACATCTATCAATTCAAAAGCCACATAAGTAATCTGCTTAATTACATGTTCAACTTCTATTTTTATAACTAATAATTGTGAAATAAGCATAACCAATAAGGAGACTTAATTTTTAAAAAGTATAAATATGAAGGGCTAAGACTGTACATAACATAATTAGAAAATGATTGTGATTTATCTAGCAAGAGTATAGAGAAGTTAAAATAGAAAAAGAGGCAAGGGAATAAATTCTCAAAACTGATGCGCCAATACTTATTTGAGGTTGAGGGACTGATCCAGAGCAACTGACTATTGTTGTTCCATTGTGTCTGATTCTTTGTGACCCCACAAACTGTGGCCCGCCAAGCTCCTTTGTCCACAGGATTTCCCAGACAAGAATACTGGAGTGCGTTGCCATTTCCTTCTCCAGCGGATCTTCCCAACCCAGGGATTGAACCCGAGTCTCCTGCACTGGCAGGCAAATTCTTTACTACAGAGCCACCAAGGAAACCCAGAGCAAGGATACTTCATTTCTTAAAATATATGCCCCAATCAATAGTTTTATAACTTAAGTAAATTTATGGTGATTTATGAAACACAGTTATGTAATTCCATCAGCAGGACTCATAAATATAAAGAACACACAGATTGGACATAAGAATTATTCTTTTTTTTTTTTTTTGCAACTTTACCAGAAATGCATATGAATACCATAAGAAAAGGTGAAATTCTCAGGATGATAGTAGAAGTTCAATAAAGTATCCCTCCAACTAAATGTAAAACAAAGTTGATTTCCTGCGTCTTTTCATCTTTTATATTGACCTCTTATTCCTGTACAATATTACCAGGAATATCACAGTTTTTATCTGTAGCCAAACCACTACAATAAAAAGTTCAGAGAGAGGTAAGAAATGTAAAGATAATTTCATCAGAATGTGGACTCTCACTCTAAATAAATCAGGACAGTCAATTAATATCACAATTTGTTTTGATTTTTAAGGATGAAATCAAGTAGTAGTATACAAAACATTTACTCCTGTATTTCCAGTTCTTGCTGTGTAGGCAGAAAAAAGAAAGAAAATAAAGTTAGAAGCATGCAGAAAGGTAAAATGTAATCACATACTATAAAAACCAAAGGCTAAGAACAATGAAGAGTCATTTTATTTTAAAGTCAAAGTAGAAAAATATTAAAAATTTTATTTTGGAGGAAAGCTAGTCATGAGAGAATAGCATTTTACATACGTGTATATTGTTTACATTACAAAATTAAAATTAAAATATAAACCAAAAAAAATTCCAAAAAAGTTTCAAGGTTTTAACAAAAAATTATAACTGTACATAATCTTTTTTTCTCTCCTCCAGCTTCTGTTTACCTGAATAAATCTAGATTTATAATACAGGCCAAATAAATTAATTTGGTTGAGAGACAAGGAAGCAGGGAAATTCCAATAATTAGCTATAAGCAGAGGACTGAAGTTTAACAACATAAATGAAAGGTGCTCAATACAAACAGTAATAAAGCCTATGACTACTTTCAACATTATCCTTTCTACACTAAAAAGCTTTGATCCTGTGCAGAAAAGAACTAAATGATGAGTTACTCCTATTTAATACACTATGCTAATAAAATAAAACAAATAATCAAATTCTACCCTGTATATCATTGTTTCCTGTGTAATCTTTAAAGAAGTTCATGAATCAGGAACTTTAGGAACCAGCCATGAAGCTTTGACCGTAGAAATCTTTAAAATTCAATTTCACTCATGACGGTCAAGAACAAAATTTATACCTCAAATATGTCATAGCCCTCAGACTCCTGTCGGTCATAAGGGCGAATGATGCCGTCTTCATGGATCAGGCGAGGGGAACGGAGCCTGGACACATCCTCTGTTGATTCTGCCACCCTGTGTAAGTACATATAAGAAAACACATGAGAATCTCTCAAAATAACATAAATGTATTATTGTATTGATTCAACCACTATACTATGTAACATATGAACCATGAATACTATGCTGAGTCTTGTCAGACTCTTGTGACCCGGGGAATATAGCCAGCCAGGCTCCTCTGTCCATGGGACTTCCCAGGCAAGAATACTGGGGTGGGTTGTCATTTCCTTATCCAGAGGATCTTCCAAACCTAGGGATTAAACCTGCGTCTCCTGCATTGCAGGCAGATTCTTTACCAACTGAGCTACCAGGGAAGCTCCACTATGTAACACAATATATCAATATTTGATAAACAGTAATTTTAAATAACTTGCCAAAATAATGTGACAAGTATTAAAACCAGGTCAGTCTGACTTCATGTTCCCCCACCTTTTCTTAATAATAAAGGCAGGGAGTAGGCCATCCACTCTTTGTATCCATGGTGTCTAGCACAGTGCCTGGCATATAGTAAGGACCAATAACCATTTGTCAAATAAAAGAGAAACTGAGCCATTAAAAAAAAGCCTCTTCTTACTCCTCTCTGGGGGAGCTCTACCTCGTGGACCAGTAAGAGCTCTCAATCAGACTTTAAAGTCCTTAAGGGCAGGCAGAGTATTTAGCATACTTATGTACTCCTAGCAACAATCAGCGGAGAAGGCAATGGCACCCCACTCCAGAACTCTTGCCTGGAAAATCCTATGGATGGAGGAGCCTCGTGGGCTGCAGTCCATGGGGTCGCTGGGAGTTGGACACGACTGAGCGACTTCATTTTCACTTTTCACTTTCATGCACTGGAAAAGGAAATGGCAACCCACTCCAGTGTTCTTGCCTGGAGAATCCCAGGGAAAGGAGAGCCTGTTGGGCTGCCGTCTATGGGGTCGCACAGAGTCGGACACGACTGAAGCAACTTAGCAGCAGCAGCAGCAGCAGCAGCAGCAGCAACAATCAGCACATAGACACATGGCCTGTACATGGTGTATATTTAATTACCTCTGAATCCCCTGGAAGGTGCTACTGGCCATATCTATAATTCCACCAGTTGGACGAGCCACAGCACCCACAAGCCCTTTTCCAATCCCTTTGAAGAATCCAGCAGCTCCTTCCTTTTTGGCACCTTCATAAAACCAGACAATGAAAGAATAAAGATTTTAAAATCAGCAACTTCGAACTCAACGAACGTCTAAGTCAAATACTGAATGGCTTTACCCAGGAAGCTCCTAGAATTTGATGTTCTAAAGAGGTTAACTTTAGTCCTAACCTGTGATAAAACAGTGGTTTTCAAAGTATATTAAAAATGCAAAATTATTAGGCCCCACTCCCAGCCAGTAATCTGCATTTTTACAAACCCCCAAGGTAATCCCAAGGCATACTCAAGTTTTACAGCTAGTGATCCAGGAGTTTAGTTAGTAACTATGACTGGAGGATCGAAAATATTATTATTATTATTATTACTGCCAACCATCAGGAGATTTTTCAAGAAGTGTACTTTTTAAAAAATATAAAAACTTTATAAAAATATAATTCACATTCCATATAATTCACCCACTAAAGTATACAAATAAAACATTTTTATAGTATATTCACAGCTGTGCAACTATCACCATAATCAATTTTAGAAAATTTGCATTATTTCAAAAAGAAAGCCCATGCCTATTAGCAATCATTTCCCATTTTTCCCCAAACCCTCTTCCCAGTTCTATGCAGTTTACCTCCTTCCTCCCTACACTGCAGATCTAGGCAATCACTAAGCTAATTTTTATCTGTATGGATTTGCCTATTCTAGTCAAATAGAATCATACACTATGTGGCCTTTTGTGACTGGCTTTTCTTCACTTAGAATCATGCTTTCAAGGTTCATTCATCTTGTACTTGTATCAATACCTGACTTCTTTTTATAAATGGATGTTAACCCATTTGTATGGCGTATACCACATTTTGTTTATCCATGCATTAGTAGATGGACATTTGGCTTGCTATTACATTCTGGTTATTATGAGTAATATTTTTATAAACAATTCTGTACAAGGTTTTGACCAAACAGAGGCTTTCAATTCCCTTGGGTATATACCTAAGAGCGGAATTGCTGGGTCACATATATAAGCTCTATCTTTCTATCCAGTTGTCCCAGTACTGTTTGTTGAAAAGACTATTCTTTTTCTATGGAATTATCTTGGCCCCCCGTCAAAACATAATCAACCATAACAATAAACATATATTTCTGAAATCTGAATTCTACTCCATTGATCTATATGTGTATCTGTATGCCAGCAACACCTGTCATAGCTACTTTAACTTTACAGTAAGTTTTAAAATTGGATAGTATAAGTCCTCCAACTTCATTATTTTCTTCCCCAGATGTTTTTGCTCTCCAGGGTTCCCCTGAATTCCCATATAGATTTTAGAATCAGTTCATCAATCTCTGAAAAAAGAAGCTACTGGGATTTTGATAGGGATTGTACTGAATAAAGAATGTGCTTTTTAAACTAGGATTAAAAAAAAGTCAATTGCTATTGAGAGTCCAACAGAATCCAGTCTAACAATAATATGTATTACTTTTACCATGTATCAACTCTTCAGATTTTGTACAGAAAGGAAACATTCTCAACCCACCTTCCACAGGCTTTGTTATTATTCCAGTCACTCCACCAACCACTCCCTAAGAGAGAAATCATAGATCAAGTCAAGCCTGAATGGAAGGTGCTTAATTTTAAACCAACCACTAGAGGTCTCTACTGACATGTTGTTACAGGAATAACTTTTTAAGAAAAAAAAAAAAAACAAGGACTCGACAGAGAATATGCGCATATAAGTGAGTTCTCTGATTTTTAAAATATTACCTCATAGCACATATTAAATGAAGCGCTTTATAGAAGCAGAACTTTATAACATAAGAGTAAAGCAGGTGAAAATTCTTTACATCTGACTCTGACACCAATCACCAGTTGATGAGTGTGCATGCATGCTAAGCCGCTTCACTCATGTCCAACTCACTGTGACCCAGTGGACATTAGCCCACTAGGATCCTCTGTCCATGGGATTCTCTAGTTGATGTAATCTCTTTAAGCCTCAGTTTCCATATCAGTAAAATTATTGAGTTGAGAAAATTAGAGATCTAATTATAAATTCCAATGAAGTTACTCCATAATTTAGTGCAAGTGTGGAAAACTGAAAATGAAAGGACCTCTCATGGACAGCAAATAACCTGACAAGTAAAGCGCTTTAGAGGAGACGATACACATTAGAAATCACAGGCACAAACACAGCAGTTAGCAGTCTACTGAGTTAATTTCAGAAGTTCAAAAGTAGTATTCGTGCATTCTTTACATAACTTTCAAGTAGTGTTAGTAACTAAAAATAGCTGTATAGCACACAGAAAAATAACTGAAGGATGTATACTAAACTGAAAAGATCAGATACCTCTAGGAAGAGGAGAGGGATAATCAAAGAGTACCTTATAGCCTTACCTAGGTTCCCATTACTCACTTAAAAAAAATAACTTAGAAGTTCGTATAATTACTCATACGGAAGATAGTCATGTATTACCTGTATAACTGAATGGTATAGTACTGAAAAGTAACGAAAGGTAGTTCCTGGTTTATAACACGTAACCTATGCACCTGCCTTCTATAGAAACGGTTGACTGATGATGACCTGAAGACGACTCTCTCCCTCCAGTTACCTCCACGTCCCTCTGCTCCACTTCCCCATCTTCCACACTAGTGCTAATCTGCCATCATTATAGTCTTCACTCCAGCCCAAGTGCCAAAGTCTAGGACTTGGAATGAGGGTGGGCGGGTAGGGTAGACCGATGGTGATAAAGGGAAAGGAGAACAAAAAAGGAAACAGAAAGTGTGCAGTTTATCACTACTGTTGCTCTGACAGACTGACTTACAAGCAGTGTTCCATGTGCCACACAACCAGTACATATGCTAAAGTGTATCTGCAAGTTAGTATTTCTTGAAGATTCCGCAGGAGACTTACAAGCAGCAAGCCCTTTCCCCCTCTGGCCAGGCTGTCACCAAAATCTTTAGGCTGCCGACCCATCTCTTCTCTTCTTTTTTGCTGATATTCTTTGTCCATTGTAATTGCTGCCAAACCTTTTCCAACAGAGCCGGTGATTCGAGATACAACTCCTGCTGCACCACCTATCAAAAGGCCCAGAGAAGTAAATCACACTGTTTCTTTGAAGAGCATTACTGCAATACAGAGCATGTGGCTGCTTGAAAATAACAGGTGCTTAAAATTCTGTCTCCTATACAAAAAGGCAGATATTGATTGTATTCAGTTCCCACTTAGCAAGAAGAGGGATAAAACTATTGCAAGTACACTGATTAACAAATCTATGACATATAAAAAAAAAAAACCTCAGCGGGTCAGTGTCAAATTATTTTCCACTTAAAAACAAGTGAACACGTCTTTTAGAAGGATTATTATACAGCAAAACCCTCTTTTCTTAAACATAGTCGTTTATTTTTATAAACAATGAATTTAATAATAACTCATCATAATATAAATTATTGTACTTATACACATACACACACAAATATCTAATACATACCTACTGTGTGTCCAAAGAGACTTTTTACTCCAATTACTAACCCCTCAGCAAATTCTTCAGGGCCTTGAACAGCACCCTGGTCAAAAATTCAAAAAAAGTTTGCTACTTAAAATTTAAATACGTTTAAGATTTTGAATCTAGTATTTCAGAATTTCCATGAAGATACAGAATTGCAAAGACACGTCAGCATTGTGCTGACAGTTTTCACCTTCTAATCCCCAAACTGATGGAACACCTATTGTGTCTGAAGATACTTTTAACCCACATGATCTTAGCAACCCTTTAAGATGTCAACCATTTAAGATGACAAAAACTGGAGAGGAGTAAATCATTGGCTTCAATCAAAATTGGAAATTGGCCTTCCAGGACCAAGTGCCATCAGACTGGTAAAGCAAGCCACACTGACAGCAAGACTAGCAGCCCACACAGTTTGGGCTCTCTTGTTTTTCCACTTATTCTTTTTGCTTTGTGCTTCTGACACCCTCACCACACTGGGATGCTGCATCCTTTAAATGGAGGAGAACAGGTTAGAGGAAAGCTTGACTATGAAACAAAGTCAGCTTTCAATGCCCGTTAGTTCTTTACACGGTGGTGACACAGTTTTGAAATGTTCTCAGTCTACTTAGCACTCTTCCTAACAACTACATTAAATCCTAGAAAATGTAGGCATGCTTTATTATTCAGATACTAGAAGTGCTCAGTTAGTTCTAAAACAATCTTTTGATGTTATCTCTAGTAATTTTAAAAATATATAAAATTGATATACTTGGTATTTGAACATTATTCAGTTCCAAGATACAATTAAAATATGAATTATCTGTCATAAAAAGGAGAACATCCGTTTTTCTATGCTACACTTAAAATAAATAAAAGACCAATACCTGGAAGGGTTCATAGAAAAAAGCTTCAAAGCCTTCAGATAGACCTCTAATTAATCCAAACGGGTTTCCAAGTACATCTAAGCCCAATACAAGGACATACATCTGTTTCAAGAACTACAAGAAAATAAATAAATAAATAAATAAATAAATGAAGTTCTTTGCAACCATTGTAAGAAAATACATCATGAACTAAATTAGGTTATTAAAGGAAAACTCTGCAGTGATGTTTTACTATGTTCCAGGCATTATGCTCGTACTTTACATGGGACTTTCAAATGGGATAGAACTCAGGTTTGAGGCAAAGTCGGCCTTTTGTCAGTTACATAATCTTGGACAAGTCGCGTAGTCTCTACAGGACCTGCTCTTTTCATCTGTAAACTGGGAGGTCTATTATACTGACCTTGCATGGCTGAGTATGCATATTAAATTAATATATATTTCAATAATTGGTAGTCATTTTTGTTACATTATTATCAGTATTGCTATGAACTAAATGGGTTGATAACCAAAACAAAAAGACAAAAGAAAAAATATCCTTATTTGAACATGCAAAAATCAAGTTTAAACACCGTAAGAGAAAAGACCTTTTAGCAGAGGAAGGCAAGAGCAATGTCACCCATAGCAATGGTACTCGTGTATAGCAATGGTACTCGTGCGTGAGTGCTCAGTTGCTTAAGTCATGTCCGCTTCTTTGCAACCCCATGGACTGTAGCCCGCCAGGTTCCTCTGCCCATGGAATTTTCCAGGCAAGAATATTGGAGTGAGATACCATGCCCTCCTCCAGGGACTCTTCACAACCTGGGGACAGAACCTGCGTCTCTTATATCTTCGGCATTGGCAGGTGTATTCCTTACCCCTACGCCACCTGGGAAGCCCAATGGCACTCTAGTGCTCCCAAACAGATAACTGTGTCTGTGCACAGACTTCCAACCATGGAGTAACAGGCATCAGTAAGAGGAACTTGGTTTCCTCCCAATTCTACTACACTATGCTTAGAAACTATAGTCACTGAAGGAATAAAATGTAACGACCCTTAAATCACTATTCTTTCCCAAAGTGGTAAATGTATCATTGCAAAAGGAAAACACACTAAAGGAAACTTTAAAAGGTTTATATAGTTGGCGGGGTGGGAGGGGGGTGGAATTAAAGAAATAGAAGTTAATCATTCCAGAAAACTACTAAGTAATGAGATTGTGAATAGCAGTAAGTTAGGTAAATGTCACCCACTACAATCACACATAAATGCTTTGCTTTGATATTTTATGAAGTATCTTCCATATGAGCCACTGTTAATACGACAGGAAGTTACCTGTTCACTGTAATGTCTAACAACACTCCACATGAGCTGATCTCTGTTGTAAAACTGATACCGAATTTCATAATAAGCAAGTCTGGGAGGAGAAAGAGTCAAAAGTACTAAGATTATTTTTTGGAAAAAAAAAAAGAGACTTAAAATTTCAGTGATAAATTAATCATTTCTAAGTCACAATTAGGTTTGTAAATATAATTTGAGATATTAAATATTAGGATGCCAAAACTATGATAAAAATAGTACATTGTCATGCAAATCTTTCATAAACACATAAAGAGCAAAAAGTTGACCATAATTCCACTACACAGTGAATTTTTTTCTTAAACTTTTTCTTTTCCTTGTTTTCCACTTCAAATTCTTTCTTTTCTTTTCTATGCAACTGAAAAATATTAAAACACTCTGTATGCATTTTTATACTCAACATTTTAGATAAATATTCTTTTAGGTTTTCAAATTCTGATGTAACCATTTTTTAATAACATAACATTCCATCATGTGGATAGGTCAAACAATTCTTTCATGATCAGATATTTCTAAATTTTGACATAATAATCAGAGTTGCCATGTGTATTCTGAATATAACTTTGGTTGCATTTCAAGATTATTTTCTGACCAAATTCCTACCCAAAATAATTACTGAGTAAAAGACTACAAAAACATTTAAGACTCTTGATATATATCCCTTTCCACTTGTACATATGATTAAAAAAAAAATGTCCATTTCTTAGATGCACTTCTCTCTAGTACTAGGATTTCTCATATTTTGAAATCTTTGATAATTTGCTTTAATTAATATCTATTAGCCACTGTATCTTCCCTTTTATGAATTAGTTCACATTGTTCTCTAGTACCTATGGCATTCAAATTTTTAGGTTAAAAATTAAATTATTAAATCTTTTGCTATACTTGTCATATCATCCCAGTTCTTTCTTTTTTAAATTATTTTCATTGATTTTAAGAGTCTAATTTTTATGTAGTCAAATTAATTTTTATTTTTCCATCAGGATTTTTTCCATTGCTTTTAAACATAGGAAGGTTTCCTTTTATTTAGAGATTTGATAGCAATTAACTTCTATTTTTCTTTAGTCTTTTTCTTTCCATTTGAATTTAATATTTAAGCCTTTGATTCCTATAAAATTTGACAGTGTACAAGGTAAAAATAGTATTAATGAATTTTTTTCTCTAATACCACTGTTGAATATCAATTCAATAAATATTCATTGAATTTATATGTATCTGGCACACACAAATATTCTTATATTAAAGGTAGCAAGGAGCTATTATCTATACTTTGCCACAAATTATACTGAAATCTAATCCTACTGCTATATATTTCTAAATATAATTAATTTCACTTAAAACATGGTCCATTTATAACATACTACTAAAATAATTCAGTGTTTATACTATATTCATGTATTATCTAGATGCTGATAACTGAAAAAAATATTAGACTCTACCTTGTCTTTATGAGTAAAATAAGTATAACTAAAGAGCATAATTAGAATGGATCCAAACTATTAAAAGTGTAAGTAGTAAGAATTACCACTTTTCTAAGGTAACTTCTAGCACAAATGAAAAGAATGAATATCCAGAAACAGCATCCTAGTATAAAAACTTCCTAACACACTTCAACAGAACTCTTACTTGAATATAAGGTCATCCACATCAGTCAGAGTAGCACCGATGCTTTTCAATAGCAGGTTGACAGAATGAATTGGAATCAGTTCCTGTTTCTCTTGGTTTGATTCCTCACCACCAGAACCCAAAGACAAACTCAAGTGCAACTAAAAGGAAAATAATGTTCAATAAATGAAAACTAAAAACAAAAATATTTACATACATGGACACCAAATTGTCCAGACACAAACAAATGTACCTTTCAATTAGAATCCTAAAGAAAACTATTATTTGTTACTCTATATATTACACAGAACAGCTCTGATCCTCATATTTACTTTCTAATAAAATACAAATCAATTTGTCTCCAAAACTGAACCATAATTTTATTCAAACTTTATAAATAACATTGTGTTTATATGGAGGAAACCAAAAAAACACTTTGCAAAAACAGCATAATCATTTTAAGAGAAAAAAATGTCAATTGGCCTACCAGCAGTCTAACTCAAAATAACAGATAATCATTTCTACAAGATAAATAACTTTTAGTAACAATTAACAAGAATAACTGCAGTATAATTACACGATAACAAGAAACAACAGCATGACAATTATGGCAACACTTTAGCAAGTTCCAAATAAATGGTTAAAAGAATAATAAGGCTTTCAGCTTCCACAACCCCTTCAACTCAGGACTTAACCATGAGATTTTCACATTCCCATTTAGCTTCTTCTACTTTGTGCTGCATTAACATTAGTGAGATAGTGCCAGAAGATACAGGCAGAAGGTAATTCAATGTGTGTTAAGTAAAGCAGATAACTCTGCCTTCTCATTCTGCCAATTCTCTAGGTATTCTCCCTCATCAACAGAGAGCTCAATAGAGGGGACTTGTGGAAAAGCCAGGAAAGCCTAGTTGTTGAATTTTTTCTCTCATGTGGATTTTTGTCCATCTGCAGACTTAGAGAGGGCTGGGATCCATGAAAGGCAATCTTAGGTGAAAAGAGATCCAGCCTTTTCCTACAGAGTAAGAAAATGACCATGATAGTCATGATTTTAGTTATTCAACATTATGGGACAATTCCCAGTGCGCCTAAAAACACTGTTATTTAGTTGCTCAGTCAAGTCCAACTCTTTGTGACTGAACGGACTGTAACCTGCCTCAGTCCATGGGATTCCCCAGGCAAGAATACTGGAGTGGGTTGCCATTTGCTTCTCCAGGGGACCTTCTAGACACAGGGATTGAATCCATGTCTCCTGCTTGGCAAGAGGATTTTTACCACTGAGTCACAATATGTATAGGTAAATTATAAACCTGTAATACCCCATGGAGATTATAAACCCCATGAAGTCATTTTATATCTTCAACAGCAACTTCAATAGCAGGTCTTCAGTTAATAATTTATTGAAGGTACTGTCCAATCTCATAAAGAACTGATTTTCATTGAATAATGAAAAAGAAATTGTGTATAACTCACCACATAAAACAATATCAATTTTGAACCTAACACTATCAATATGTTTGATATCACCAAACTAATATATCAATTTAAAATAAATAAATAAAATAATAATTTCATTTTATAAATTCATTCACTTAGCTGAATGGATTGGTGAATGCAACTGACAATAATGTGCTGTTAACAGTTTTTGAGAATGTAAAGGATCATCAATATTTTTAAAGAGTTACTTAATTGTAAATCTGGCCCATTACACAAGTTTAGAGCTTTATGGTTGATAGCATTTGTGGATTCTCTAAGCAGTCACCTTTCCCTAGAAAAGCTAAAAAGAATAACAAAAGGAGACAAGGAAATGGGTTCATAAAGGACAAAATCAGGCAAGTGAAAGGTATCCAATTTTCCACTCCCCTAGTTACAATCAAATTTTGGAAGGGTGAAAAATACCACATCAACAGTGTAACAGCAACTTCAGCGTTTTCACATTCTGGTTAGGACACCCATTATAGCTTTCTATTCAGACAGTGAGGAGTTACAAAGCGCAACCACAACATTAAATGTTGGTGAGCACTTCTTTGCTTAATTAAGAAATGCTTCTGTCAGCTTCTTCCTTGAAGAAAGGGGTTATTAATTCAAGACTAGAGATCATGCTCTGGTGGTTTCTCTGTGGGAATTGTGGCTGTACATATGTTACAGAGAACTGTCTTAATTATTTCAATTAATCAAATAAAATTCCCCTCCAAATATTAGATACAACAAATTAAAACTCACATTTGTATACATATCCTTTAAAAGTTCTACAATACTTCTGTCAAATTTTCAAAGTAATAATTACAACAAACCTTTATAGGAGAAATATGGAAATGTTCAAAGAAACTAAGAATGGATGTATCCGTCACTGAAGTCCCCACTAATTCTGTGTTTATAGCATCAGAGTCTTCCCGGATTAACTCTGTCTGAAAAAAAGTAATCAAGATTTTCTATTTTAATTTTTTTCTACAACAATTATTGAAAAGAATGGTTGATCTTTCATAATATTCCCAAGAAATAAAAATTATTACCCATTTTCTTTCAGCTTCAGGGTCAGTTGTTGGGGTAAACAGCGCAGTAATAGCTCCTAAAAATCCCTGATCAACTTTTAAGGCCATTTCCTGAATGAGAACCATAAAATACCTAAGGAAAAAAAAATTTTTTTTTAATAGAAGAAGCTTTTTTAAGGATGAAAAAGGGATTTTATCAAACCTTGTAATTTTCCATGTTAAAACTTTGATTTTGCCCCACAGCAAGATCTTGTTCCGTGATCTCTAAAACAAGGGTTATGTTAGCAAGATCGAAGTTTATTTAGACTGAGATCTTTTTTTTTTTTTTAAAGTAAAAGTTTCACTAGGGGTAATACTGCTATATTAACACTTAGCATTTAAAGTTCCAAATGCTCTATTTACCATGTTACGGAAGATATAAGAACAATGATGATGTAGCATATATTATCTAATTTTTAAAGTCCACAGGAATTAAAGAACACACCTCACAAACACATCATTTATATTTCACTATTTTATATTCTAATGGAAGTTACAAAGGGGAGAAGTGGTTGAAGGAATTTTACACTTTAAAATATATAGAGGCTATTATTAAAATAAGTTTCAACATATAAAAATCACTTGAACATAAAGTAGATTGATACGTAGATTGATAGGTAGAAATAATTTGCATACAAAAGTCACTTCCAAAACATAATGTATTTTCAAAGTAGATTCTCATTTTAAATTCCTTTAGATGGACAAGGGTATCTTTACTTACTTGAACTGTAAGACTTTACTGTACTCATTAAATCTTGTGATGACACTCACATCAATGAAAGGTTTGGGCTCTAAAAGGAAGAAAGAAAACAGGAAAAAGGCAATCAAGCTTTCTAGTAGGTCAAAATGATATCCATTCAACTTTTATATATAGGGTATATCTCAACGTAAATTTTTCTTACCTGAATCCAAAGCAATAGATTTTGGAGGGGCCACAGGATGAAATACAACAGGGAACACTGTACCTGGTAACTGACTATCAACCTAAAGAAAAGAAAACTGATTCAGCCGTACTTAATTTAAACTTTTGTTTCAGAGATGTATTACAGAAGACCCCACTAATTACATCATAAATAATATCTGTATTTGTATGTGCTGCTATTAAAAGTTTCACTTTAAATCTAAATTTCTTATATATCTCAAGTTTCCACATATAGGAATACATAAACATTCTCATAATTGCACTAGAACTGTGGAGCATGAACACCACTGATGGAAATATTTGTATCAATGGATCATGTGAGGTTTCAACTATCTATAATTTAAATAAACATGTAAGTGAAGACTGAGTATGAAATTACAGGTTAGGTATTAAGAGAAAGAGAACAAAAATGTCCTAAAAAGTACTAATTCGTAGTTAAAAACAAGAGATGGTGGGAGGCAGAAAGGGAGAAAGCAAACAAACAGCCTCCAATAAAGCCCTAATCATTCCCATATAGAAGAATAAAAGAAAATCTTAATTTGGGATTCGATGACAAATTCAAAGAAATATTAAAAATAACAATTTGCGTAAGAAAACATATGGCCAAATTAAAGTCTCAATGGTCATTTAGCCTTGGATAATTAGTATGGTGAATCTACAGGATATGTGGAAGAAGGAGAATAACTTATAAACAAAAAGAAAGATATCAATTTTGATGTATGATTTTTGTGTTGTTCAGTTGCTAAGTCACGTCCAACTCTTTTCGATGCCATAGACTGTAGCATACCAGACTTCCCTGTCCTTCACCATCTCCCAGGGCTTCCTCAAACTCATGTCCATCAAGGCAGTGATGCCATCCAACCATCTCGTCCTCTGTCGTCCCCTTCTCCTCGTCTTCAATCTTTCCCAGCAACAGGATCTTTTCCAATGAGTCAGCTCTTTGCATCAGGTGGCCAAAGTTCTGGAGCTTCAGCTTCAGCATCAGTCCTTCCAATGAATATTCAGGGTTGATTTCCTTTAGGATTGACTGGTTTGATCTCCTTGCAGTCTCTCAAGAGTCTTCTCCAACACCACAGTTCAGTACCATCAGTTCTTCAGCACTCAGCTTCCTTTATAGTCCAACTGTCACATCCATACATGACTACTGGAAAAACCACAGCTTTGACTAGATGGACCTTTGTCAGTAAAGTAATGTCTCTGCTTTTTAATATGCTGTCTCAGTTTGTCATAGATTTTCTTCCAAGGAGCAAGCATCTTTTAATTTCAGGGCTGTTGTCACCATCTACAGTGATTTTGGAGCCCAAGAAAATAAAGGCTGTTACTGTTTCGATTGTTTCTCCATCTATTTGCCATGAAGTGATGGGACCAGATGCCATGATGTCAGTTTCCTGAATGCTGTTAAGCCAGCTTTTATACTCTCCTCTTTCACCTTCATCAAGAGGCTCCTTAGTTTCTCTTTGCTTTCTGCCATAAGGGTTGTGCCATCTGCATATCTGAGGTTATTGATATTTCTCCCGGCAATCTGGATTCCAGCTTGTGCTTCATCCAGCTCGGCACTTCACATGACATACTCTGCATATAACTTAAATAAGCAGGGTGACAATATATAGCCTTGGCATACTCCTTTCCCAATTTGGAACCAGTCCATTGTACCATGTCCGGTTCTAACTGTTGCTTCTTGACCTGCATACAGATTTCTCAGGAGGCGGGTCAGATGGTCTGGTATTCCTGTCTCTTTCAGAATTTTCCACAGTTGTTATCCACACAGTCAAAGGCTTTGGCATAGTCAATAAAGCAGATGTTTTTCTAGAATTCTCTTGCTTTCTCCATGATCCAATGGATGTTGGCAATTTAATCTCTGGTTCCTCTGCCTTTTCTAAATCCAGCTTGAATATCTGGGAGTTCTGGGTTCATGTACTATTGAAACCTGGCTTGGAGAATTCTGAGCATTACTCTGCTAGCATGTGAAATTAGTGCAATTGTGCGGTAGTTTGAGCATTCTTTGGCATTTCCCTTCTTTGGGATTGGAATGAAAACTGACCTTTTCCAGTCCTGTGGCCACTGCTGAGTTTTCCAAATTTGCTGGCATATTGAGTGCAGCACTTTCATAGCATCATCTTTCAGGACCTGAAACAGCTCAACTGGAATTCCATCACCTCCACTAGCTTTATTTGTAGTGATGCTCCCTAAGACCCAGTTAACTTTGGAATCCAGGATGTCTGGCTCTAAGTGAGTGATCACACCATCATGGTTATCTGGGTCATGGAGATCTCTTTTGTATAGTTCTGTGTATTCTTGTATTCCACCTTTTCTTAATATCTTCTGCTTCTGTTAGGTCCATACCATTTCTGTCCTTTACTGTGCCCATCTTTGCATGAAATGTTCCCTTCAGTTCAGTTCAGTTCAGTTGCTCAGTCCTGTCCAATTCTTTGCGACTCCATGGACTGCATGCAAGCCAAGCCTTCCTATCCATCACCAACTCCTGGAGCTTACTCAAATTCATGTCCATTGAGTCAATGATGTCATCCAACCATCTCATCCTCTGTCGTCCCCTTCTCCTCCCACCTCCAATCTTTCCCAGCATCAGGGTCTTTTCAAATTAGTCAGTTCTTCGCATCAGGTGGCCAAAATATTGGAGTTTCAGCTTCAGCATCATTCCTTCCAATGAATACTCAGGATTGATTTCCTTTAGGATGGACGGGTTTGATCTCCTTGCAGTCCAAGGGACTCTCAAGAGTCTTCTCCAACACCACAGTTCAAAATCACCAATTCTTCGGTGCTCAGCTTTCTTTATAGTCCAACTCTCACATCCATACATGACTACTGGAAAAACCATAGCTTTGACTAGATGGATCTTTGTTCCCTTGGTATCTCTAATTTTCTTGAAGAGGTCTCTAGTCTTTCCCATTCTGTTGTTTTCCTCTGTATTTTTGCATTGTTCATTTAGGAAAGCTTTCTTATCTCTCCTTGCCATTCTTTGGAATTCTACCTTCAGCTGGGTATATCTTTCCTTTTCTCCTTTGCCTTTTGCTTCTCTTCTCAA
Source organism: Oryx dammah (assembly GCF_014754425.2). NCBI lineage: Eukaryota > Metazoa > Chordata > Mammalia > Artiodactyla > Bovidae > Oryx > Oryx dammah. The sequence goes on from NW_024070210.1 coordinate 54,432,146, forward strand.
CTATTTGTAAGGGCTCCTCAGACAACCATTTGGCCTTTTTGCATTTCTTTTTCTTGGGTATGGTTTTGATCACTGCCTCCTGTACAATGTTATGAACCTCCATCCATCATTCTTCAAGCACTCTGTCTATCAGATCTAATCCCTTGACAGAACCTTGTGGAAAAAAAAATTTCAGACCCAAGATTCCAAAACTGATTGAATAGGATGACAATGTTACCTGAAGCCAATACAATCTGGCCCTTAAACTTCTTTGGTGAGGGGATTGCTTATATTCAACTTGAATTCCTGATAAAAAATGTCGTCTTATAGAGCACCGAGAAGGGAGGCGCATTTCCATTGGGTCCTTGCCAAAATTCACCTGGGAAAAAAGCAGATGTGCTTGTGATGAACTGGTATTAGCAGTGTAGACCATTTTAAATATCCACTCACTCGCAAACTGAAAAAGAAAAATACTTATTTCTATGTCTAATCAAAAGATCTACCTTAAGACGATCTACAGCTGAGATGTTTGAAGCAGAATTGTCACATAACTAAGGTTATGTGGAAAATATATTTTCAGTGATATAAACTGTACTTAAAGAACATAAGCCATGCTTTTTATTTTTTAAAAAACCTCAATGAGTGAGTGTGTGATAGTCACTCAGTTGAATACAAGTCTTTGCGACCCCATGGACTATAGCCTGCCAGGCTCCTCTGTCCATGGAATTCTCCAGGCAGGAATCCTGGAGTGGGTTACCATCTCCTCCTCCAAAAAAACCTCAACAGTAATGAATAATTCCAGATAACACTTATGCTTTGTTTTAACAAAGTTAAACAGTGAATAGTCAATAGCTTACTTATGTCTGACACTAACTGAATAGTGTTCTTTCGTTTTAGCACGACCAGCATTTGTAAGGATGAGGGTGGGGGTGGGAAGCAGGTATGGTGACGATGCAAATGCAACCATCAGAGACAAAGAGGAACCCACGCCGCACGGCTGGAACTTCGGTCAGGCTTCTGGGCTCTTCCCGAAGCAAAAGTGACTTTCAGTTTTAATAATGTAAGGCCCTGTGTAGAACTCATGTTTATTTGTGGACATCTACTCATGTCCTAAAATAATTTACATTTAATGAATTTAATTGGGCAAGTTTTTTTATAGGGTTTTCATGACTGAGATACACAATTCTGCACAGCCTATAGCAATATATTGATATCATTCAGAACAGAAGCTTCAATAAGTAATGTTGATTTCTACATAATTTTCCTAAAAACAAGTTACATGAAACTATCTGCTTTGCAAATAGAGAAAATTATAAAAATGCAGATAAGAAACATATTTAAATAATGTTTTACAGTATATGATGAACAGTATATTTTAATTTACAATGTGCTAATAAATTTTCTTAGTCATACTAATGCTACTAACAAATTAGTTTCTGCATACATATATTTACTTGGATAGCGAAATTTTATTTACTACCACCACTGGCAACATAATACATAAATAAGAAAAAAAAACAAATTTGGTATACCTCAAAATTATCATCTAGTTTAATCCAGCCAAGGTCTCTTGATTCTAGATATTTCTTATAGGACTTTTCCAATAAAATTATTTGCTTTTGACTAAATGGCTTCCACTTCTGTTTTGGTTTCATCTCCCAAACAACACCAGAACTAAAATAATTCACAAAGAAAATTAATTAAATTAAATGCATAATTTAGGTTGTGGAATTTTCATTCAACTCCAAATTGTCGCAACTGTCAACTCCTATGAAAATCACATTTATGCAAGAGATTTTAAACACCAAAATATACCTAGATTTTATATAAAAGTGCATAAGGAAAAGAGGCAGGGGGTATGTTTTTGTATCACACACTGACATCAATGAACTATGGAATTGGCAAAATTTTTTCAGATGGGGATATTTTAGGCAAAAACCCATCAAGATGGAAGACCTAAATATCAAACATCAAACTACGACATTCCTAGATATAACACAGGAGAAAATCTAAGTGACCTTGGGTTTAGCAGTGACTTTTACATTACATCACTAAAAGCACAATCCAAGAAAGAAAAATACATGTGGGACTTTGCTGAAATTGAAAATTTCTGCTCTGTGAAAGACATTGTTAAAAGAATGAAAAGGCTGGGAGAAAATACTTGTAAAACGTACATCTGATAAAAGACTGATATGGTAAGTCCCCTACCTACAAACCTTTAAGTTTCAAACTTGCAATGATATGAACAGGTGTCCACATGTCCAATCACATAAGTCAGTTTGCATGTCTGGTGTACACTGTCACACGTGTACATCTTCTACCAGTGGCTGTGCTTTTGAGTACTTTACTGTGTAGTACTGTATAGAGTACAGTATCTCTATTTCAAGCCCAGGATGCCCAGAAGCAAACATAAAAGGGGGGGTGATGCAGCTGGTACACAAGAAATGCCAGACACTGTACTGTACTACTGTACTTTTCAAGGTACTACACTGTAAGATTAAAAACATTTTATTTTTGTTTGTTTTTTATGTATTATTTGTGTGAAAATTATTATAAACCTATTACAGTACAGTACTATATAGCTAACTGTGTCAGTTGGGTACCTAAGCTAACTTTGTTGGACTTAAGAACAAATTGGATTTATGAACATGCTCTTGGAACAGAACTTGTTTGTATGCAGGGGACTTTTTGTACCCAAAGTATGCAAAGAACTCTTAAAACACAACAATAGCAAAAAATATTAAATTGGGCGAAAGATCCGAACTTCATCCAATGAGGTTCAAATGACAAAAAAGCATATGAAAAGATGTTCAACATCATATGTAATTAGGTAACTGCAAATTAAAACAAACAGAGATCACTACAAATCTATCAGAATAGCCCAAACCTGCAACACTGACAATACTAAAAGCTGGCAAGGATGTGGAACAATGGGAATCTCTCATTCATTCACGGCATGGTTACCAAATGGTGAGCCGCGTCTCACAAAATTAAACTGCCAGGTGCTGCACAAAGAGCATTACATATCTGACCTCTGTGTTTCTGCTTCATTTTGAACTTCACCAAACACATTATTATCCGTAGACCCTATACTGCTTATACCTGATAATTATCTCCCTCAACAGGCTCCAAAGAAGAATGAGTCTTTTACCAGTCAGTGTGATTGAAAAACCAAAATAGATAAACTCAAATATTTTTCCTATATAAGTATAAGCAGAATCAGAGAAAACAATTGGGTCCATCATTATTAAAATGTTCTACACAACCATCCAATAAGATCATGTACTCAGGTTAAAATACTGCCTCCGTGAAACTTTTTTCCAATTTATGTGATTCATTGTTCTTGGCTTCCCCAATCCACACCAGTTTCTCCAGCCTCTACAGCACCACAGAACATGTTCACACTTCTTTGTAGCTTTTTTTTTCAGTGTTTTTGTAATTCATTTAAAAAATACATACAAACAACAAGGAAAGAAACAAACCTCTTCTCCCACCAACTAATGAGTGTTGTCATAAGGGCCAAGACATTATTTTATCTTAGGGGCTTTTCACCTAGCAGTGAAAGCAGCTGTTCAGTAAGCTTTGCTGAAAGGTATGTACAGTACATCAAATTCAAAATAGGTATTTGTCTACTCTCAACTTCATATTATGAACTTAATGCCTTTTAAAGATTTCTGATACCTTATCTTTCTTCTCCCATACCTGGTTATCCCAATATATGAAACTTCCTGCTTGGTTTCATTGTTGACCAGTGAAAGCCCAAGACTATGGAGAGAAAAGGTTATTTCGTGATTGGCCTGCTCCATTTCTTCTGCCTGCAGAGCTTTGGAAACCAAGGCAACGTCATCAGTGAAAAGCAAGACTCTCTGGCGCCCATCGAGAAATGATACCCAGTGTATCTGGATGTTTGCATCATAGGGAAACTGTCCACATTCATCCTGTGGGAAAGAGAATTCATATTAAAACCACAAACAGTAAGCTTTTATTACATAAGGTTGAACTGCATGCAGTAGCTAAGAAAACATGACTATAAATCAGAAAACCATCAAAATAACATAAATTAATTAAAGTTATACTTTACAATATTGTATTGGTTTTGCCATACATCAACATGAATCTGCCACAGGTATACACACTTGTTCCCCATAATGTGTTTTGAAACATCCTCATCAATTTTTTCAAACAGTAACAGATCAATAGTGCTTATTTTTTTAAAACCTTAGTTTAAGTTACCTAGTTAGGCTCAAAGGATACTCAGCAGGAACAAGAATCTTCTTCAAAGGCACCAATGGCATAAGATGCTTACTTGTCTCCCAGATGGAGAACAGAATGGTTTAAAACTTTACTGGAAATGTAATCTCAGGTAAAATTAGGTTTTAATACTTTATAATGCTACGAATATTTATATAAATCACACTGTTAAATAGTCTAACTATGGTGATCAGTTTGTATTAACTTTCACTAAGAAGAGCCTTCTTGGCTGACAGTCTTTTATAGCATTTAAAAATATTAGGCTTGATTTGGTGCATGTCTTCAGATATTTAAATAATGATTTTTTTTCATTCTGGACTTAAATAAAACAACAGTTCACTTCAACAGGCAGCATAACTACCTAATATGTGCTTTTCAAGCTTTCCTGGAACACAAAAGCCAAAAACAAAGGATGTTACCAAAAGCACAGAAATGGTTGCCATTTGCTGTTCTCTGAAACTGATCTACAGCTTTTAACATATATCAAAGTAAATGGCCCAATTTTTTTACTCTAACATGATTAAATTTTATAACTGTTTCAGAGATACCTACTAAAAAAGGTGAATTTTCTCCTTGTACACTACAAAATTTGATATGCATCTTGGTTCAATCTTGGTTATTATTCAAATGCTCTCTATTTGTTTTCAATCTATTGATCTGTTAAAAATTAAATAAGGTATATTTTAAAATATCCCCAGGCAACAATGTTTCAGTTGACTTCCAACATTTTCGGTCATACATTTTGATGCAATATTATTCACTGCATGAAGGTTTAGGCTATCATGCCTTCTCTGTCACATTATCATATTCTATTTAATGATTTTTGCTTTGAATCATAGTTAAATTGTTTTTTACTTTTGTTTACTTGTTAAATCTTTATCATTTCTTCATGCTTTTAACTTTCTGTGCAGTTAAAGCAGATCTCATGTAAACAGCATCTGGTTAGAAACTACTTTTTAACTTAATCTGAATGTGATCTTTTAATAGGAGAATTTAAACCACTTTCATTTACTGACATGCTTGATGGGAAGCATGATTTAGTGGGAAAAGTCCAGCGACTATGAAGTCAAGAAGATCTGGTTTTGAGTTCTAACCAGCAGTTCTAAGTTATAACCATAAGAATTTATGATACTATATAATAAGCATTAACATATGATATATTCAACAAAATGCACTGACATTTGCCACTTACTATATACTTCCTTAGGCTTCCTTCTTTTACTGTAAGAGCAAATTTTTCTTTATTTTCATTTTCTCAATTGTTTTAGAATTCTTTTATTACTCACTTTGCTTCTATTAATTGGTATCCTTTAAAAAAAATCACCTTTGATCTATATTTCTGTAATTAAAATTTAGGATTAAATGGTGTTAATATATTATGTTCAGAACATACTATTTCCCTGCTCCCCTTTCATTTTATTTTGTTGTCTTTGTCTTTTATCTCACCAACTTTCTCCTATCAGAGCTGTCGTATGTTTATAACTTTGGGAATCTCAGGCATACATTCTGAAAATTTTCTCTTTCAGAAGTGTGATCAGCTTCTGAATCTTTAGGATCATGCTACAGTTTTCTCCTGAACTATTTTTTCGTAAACTCCATGTTTGTTTGTTTGTTTCCTGTTTATTCACACTTAAACATCCTCTGGATCACTGAAAAAGCAAGAGAGTTCCAGAAAAACATCTATTTCTGCTTTATTGACTATGCCAAAGCCTTTGACTGTGTGGATCACAATAAACTGTGGAAAATTCTGAAAGAGATGGGAATACCAGACCACCTGACCTGCCTCTTGAGAAACCTATATGCAGGTCAGGAAGCAACAGTTAGAACTGGACATGGAACAACAGACTGGTTCCAAATAGGAAAAGGAGGCTGTATATTGTCACCCTGCTTATTTAACTTCTGTGCAGAGTACATCATGAGAAATGCTGGGCTGGAAGAAGCACAAGCTGGAAACAAGATTGCTGGGAGAAATATCAATAACCTCAGATATGCAGATGACACCACTCTTATGACAGAAAGTGAAGAGGAACTAAAAAGCCTCTTGATGAAAGTGAAAGAGGAGAGTGAAAAAGTTGGCTTAAAGCTCAACATTCAGAAAACAGAGATCGTGGCATCTGGTCCCATCACTTCATGGGAAATAGATGGGGAAACGGTGGAAACAGTGTCAGACTTTATTTTTGAGGCTCCAAAATCACTGCAGATGGTGACTGCAGCCATGGAATTAAAAGACGCTTACTCCTTGGAAGGAAAGTTATGACCAACCTAGACAGCATATTAAAAAGCAGAGACATTATTTTGCCAACAAAGGTCCATCTAATCAAGGCTCTAGTTTTTCCAGTAGTCATGAATGGATGTGAGAGTTGGCCTGTGAAGAAAGCTGAGTGCCGAAGAATTGATGCTTTTGAACTGTGGTGTTGGAGAAGACTCTTAAGAGTCCCTTGGACTGCAAGGAGGTCCAACCAGTCCGTGCTAAAGGAGATCAGTCCTGGGTGTTCACTGGAAGGAATGATGCTGAAGCTCAAACTCCAGTACTCTGGCCACCTGATGCGAAGAGCTGACTCATTGGAAAAGACTTTGATGCTGGGAGGGATTGGGGGCAGGAGGAGAAGGGAAAAACAGAGGATGAGATGGCTGGATGGCATCACCAACTTGATGGACATGAGTCTGAGTAAACTCCAAGAGTTGGTGATGGACAGGGAGGCCTGGTGTGCTGTGATTCATGGGGTCACAGAGTCGGACACGACTGAGAGACTGACCTGAACTGAATGAGGAAAGTGCTTTACAGTACTGTGTGGATTTTCTTTGAATTCCCTTTTCATGTACACCTGAGCCTCAGCAGAATTCCCTTCTCAGATCAGCCAGGAGACAAGGAAATGGCTAACTGTCTTATTCTAGCTTAATTTTTATAACCTGGAAGATTACCAGTTGACTAAGGCACAATAATCTATTTCTTACTGTCTGGTTTTCTAACACAGAATAGAACAGAAATATTTAAAACCACAAGCCTGTGAATACACTATTGCCAGGATTCTTTATGATTTTGCCTTAATTTATAGACTTTGACATAGTCTTTCAGGATGGCGATACCATTCTTTCTCCAGTATCTGTGTACTGCCTTATTGGAGTTGTGGTTGCTGAGGGGCATGAAATGTGAGGAGAACGAAAATAACACCAGCATAGTACAGGGACCCCTGGTCAAGCTAGCATGTCTCTGATCAGAGACCTCATTTTAACAGGGAACTTAAGCTCCTCTCTACCACTTACAACCCTTGAGGGTTTCTCTGTTGTAAAAAGTAAAGCATAAGCAAGTAACAGAGGTCCATCAAATTGTCATGGCAAAAATCACTCTAAGAATCTCATAACCATCAGTCTGATTTTTCAAAATTCTATCTCTTTTATGAGTATTTCAGAGAGAATATAGGAGAGGATAATTCAGTCACTCTTGGCCAATTACTATTTTAAATAACCAAGAAAGCTTTTATGACAACTGGCATTATCAGACAGCGGAATATGACACTGTATGAACTTTTCAGCATAGAATATAATCCTACAGAAACTAGGTACCACTCATGGAGGACCAGTGTCTTATTGGAGGGAGGCTGGCAGATGAATTCTTTTACTTTTATAAGTATTTATTTATTTGGCTGCACTGGTTCTTAATTGTGGCATGTGAGATCTTTAGTTAAGGCATGTGAACTTTTACTGTAGCATGTGGGATCTAGTTCTCTGACCAGGGATCACACCCGAGCACCCTGCGTTGAGACAATGGAGTCTTAGCCACTAGACCACCAGGGAAGTTCCCGGCAGATGAATTCTTAAGCCCTTCCCAAAGTCTAAGTGTCTAGGAAATAACATGTTTAATTAACTTAGCTATCTAAATAGTATTTCAATAAGTAATTCATTATATTTCTTATATGGATAATTTACTACCGTCATACTCCTTTAATTAAAAAACCATATGGCTTTGATAGGGAAAACTTGCCTTAAAAAATCTTACAGCTAACAGTGGTATACAAAATAAAGCTGTTTTTCACTTTTAGCCTCAAAACTCTTTCCTTATTAAAAAAAAGTAAATAAAAAAGTACTGGTCTTAGGCAAGCTGAAAGAGGCCTTTGTTTTTAATGCAAATAAAGTATTTTGACTGATCTAGGACAAAATATTGGTGTGAACTATTTACCAACTAAAGCCCCAAAGCAACTTACTTTGAAAATACTTGCAATTCATTTTTAGTTCAATAAAGAGAAAGATGACAGTGTGAAGCTAACTTGTTTACTTCCTTTGTTATCAGGCACTTCCCTGGTGGCTCAAACAGTAAGAATCTGCTGCACTGCAGGAGGCCTGGGTTCGATCCCTGGGTTGGGAAGATCCCCTGGAGGAGGGCATGGCAACCCACTCCAGTTTTCTTCCCTGGGGAATCCCCATGGACAGAGGAGCCTGGCAGGTTACAGTCAATAGGGTTGCAAAGAGTCGGATACGACTGAGCAACTAAGCACAGCACACTTCATGTGATACCCATTCACATCAGATGATACCTTTAACAGATCATGTTCCCCAACATTTGCTGCATAACTCCATTTAAGCTTTCTGGTACCAGTGGGATCTTCCCAGGCAAACAGTCGAACTTGTCTTGGCAGCAATACCATTTCTTCCTTTGACCCGCTGAAACACAAGCGACAGAGGAAAGATTAAAATACCCTGGCCTTGAGAAACGTAGACCTGTGGTTTATTGAGGAGGGGACTGGCACAAACATGTTATAAAACTGCCTTTGTTAATAAAACACAACTCTGCCTAAAGATAAGTACCCTAAAATGTCCAAATAACTAATGATTTTGAAGCTTGAGGGGAAAGAATATTGCTCTTTCTGAAGCTGCAGTATACTCTGAACTGATCCAGGTAAGATGGCACTAACAAAATTCATGAAGGTAAACAGACTGGTACCTCAGAATTCATCTACAGAAAAGGTTGTGAATAGTAAACTTTTTAGGAGCAGAGAACTTTACTTGGTACTCAAATTTGAGATTTTAATCAAAAGCAATGCATAAGAAGTAAGAGTTTCAGAAGAGAAAACAACGGGTTTGTTCCACTGCTACTCTAAGTGCAGTCTCTGGGCCAGCAGCACTAGCATCACCTCGAGGCTTGCTGTAAAGTGCAATATTCTGGGACCCACCAAAAACCAACTAACTCAGAACGTGCATTTTTACAGGATTTCTAGGAGATCTTAATACTGATATTTAAGTTTAAGGAGTATTGGTCTAGATAACACAAGAGACTTTGCAGAGAACTAAAATAAAACAAAAAGTAACCCATTTAGGGTTTAATCTATACTTTCAAATCTCTCAGCAGATTCAAGCCATGAGAGTTAAGAATACGTTAAACCTGGAAAGCATTAATTTTTAAAAATTTATCTATCTGTCTCTGGCTGTGCTGGGTCTTCACTGCTGTCTGAGGGCTTTCTCCAGTTGCAGGGAGCAGCGGACCCTCTGCTGTGGCATGCAGACTTCTCACTGTGGTGGCTTCTCTTGCTGTGAAGTTCAGGCTCTAGAGCACTTGGGCTTCAGCAGTGGTGGCCCGTGATCTCACCAGTTGTGGCGCATCGGCTCTGCTGCTCTGAGGCCTGAGGGATCTTTCTAGACCAGGAATCGAACCCATGTCTCCTGCATTGGCAGGCGGACTCTTAGCCTCTGGATGACCAGGGAAGTCCCAGCAAGGCATTACTTTTTATATATTTATGTGTGTGTGTGTATACATATATATAATGGGTATTATTATTTTATATATACATACATAAAAATAATGCCCTGAAGATTTATAATAATAATTTTTTGCAAATATATTATTACATATTTTAAGAATCTAAAGCTGCCTGTTTAATGGCATCACCCAAGCTAAACAACAGCACACACAAGGACAACAAAATTCCTGTCAGTCTGTACTACAATACATTCAATATCACTATTTAATCTTCCACTTCAATCTGTCTTCAGCCCTCTGCCCTACTGTTTAATATTCTACTATCCTACAAAAAAAAATACAGTTTATAGAGAGAGGATCACTGAGCATCACGAGACCGGAAAAGAATGGTACTGCTTAAACAAGTTCACAGTTCCTTGTATGCAATTCTGAAATGTAAAAAGCTTCAAAATCCCAAATATTCTTCTCTTAAGTTTGGTGTCCAAACTCATGTGGCAGCAAAACTTGATCTGAACTGATGGGAAACTATCAATACTTTCATTTATCTCACTTATTATGAAAGTTTACACGTTTTGCTACAGGAATACTAATGTGTTGGTTACAGAGTACTGCCTCAGAACTTGCTAGGGCTATTAGCAATACGCATCCCTATTACCTTTCTAAAATCTGAAAACACATGGAAGGTGAAATGAAACACATCTAGATCCAAGTATCTCCTAGAAGGAACTGTGGACCAGGGGCCTCCCTGGTGGCTCAGCTGGTAAAGAATCTGCCTGCCAGTGCAGGAGACACACAAGACCCAGGTTCGATCGCTGGGTCAGGAAGACCCCCTACAGAAAGAAATGGCTATCCACTCCAGTATTCTTGCCTCAGAAATCCCAAGGACAGAGGAACTGGCAGGCTACAGTCCATGGGGGTGCAAGAGTAGAGCACAACTTAGCAATTAAACCACCGAAAACCAATCAGATTTTCTAAGAACCCTTTTTATTTCATACCTCTGTTTATATGTGAGGACGTCCCACGGTGTGTGGTTTATTATTAGGGCAGGTGCGCATCCCTCATGGTAGTCAGAAAAGCTGATGACAGTTGAGTGCGGAGCAGTATCTACATCCACCAAGATACCCCCATTCTATTGCAGAAAAAAAGGAGGATGTTTGAAGCATTGGTTTAAACTGCACGTTATATTTAGAATTTCAATCACTCATACAGATATTAAAAAGCCTGTTTTCTTAAATTCCTACAGAAAATCACATTGGCTCTGATCTCTTACAAACATAGGTACAGCATTATATATTGCTAGAGTTAGTATACCTTCAATTAATTATCAGGATATTTTACAGCACGTCTTAATAAAATATTGTAAAGCAAACTTTAAAAATCAAAGATATTTTATTTTAAAAACAGGAAAACGTACCAGATCTTCCAAGCTCAATAAAGTGCCATTATCCTGTTGGTTATAAAAGAATGGCCTGGATGATCCCTCACAGCTCACCACTCTCACACAAAGTTTGCCTGAAAATTTCTCAGGCCAAAATGGAAGGTTCTGAAAATATGAAAGTCAAATATCAGTCTTAAAACAATACTATGGTAAATAAAACAGTGGCTAATGAAGTTTTAAATTCTAATTCAGATAATAACTCAATTATCACTGTTTCTTAAAATAGCTCCTTTACATTTCATATTGAGATTATTGACAATATAATGATTATTTATGAACCCAAAGAAATTCCATCAGAAGAACAGATGTATTAGTCTTTTCATACTTACAGAAAAATTACAATATGAGGAACTGAAGTGCTATTAAGAACATCTCAAATATCTTAAATATTTAAAAATTATAATCTTAATATTTGCTTTTATGAATTGCACTATGAATTCTTTCAGAGTGTCTTGTCCTAGATAAACCACAAGGCAACTGAAGGCAGAAGACCTTGCTGGCACTCCTGACACTATCCCCCTACAGCTGTTTGATCTTAATCTTGACCTTTTTGAGCCTCAGTTTCCTTACCTGTAAAACTGAGATTTTAGTTCATAAAACAAAAGTTCCTCACCCATGACAGAATACTGGGTAAACATTATTTCTGAAAAGAATACTACTACTATCACACTCACATCAAAGACAAAAAGATAAGGAACACGTATTTGCTGCCAAGTCTATGGAGATCATTCTAAGTGCCTTGGAAAGCCCATGCCTCTTAGAGGTCTAACTTTGTATTGTAAATGGAGTCCCTCCTCTTAAACTTTTGGCCAAGCAATTTTAAAGATAATTTTAGAATTCTTTTTAGATGTACGGAAAAACAGTCCTATCCTTCAGTCAGCTGGTTGGTTGAAAACTCAGGCAAATTCAGGCACTAATGCTTGTTGTTACACCTGCCCCCTCCCCCACTTTCCTTATTCTCTTCACTTCACCTCTTGTTGAGTCTGCAAAGTTTTGTTCAAATACCAGCTCTTCTATGAAACATTTTCTTTTGATCTACGCCACAATGATCTCAATCTCCAATAACCTTACTGACCTAAAAAAAAAAAAAAAAACTGAGATTCAATTTCCTTCTCTGTAAAGTAAGGTGGTTGAATTTTGGGGATTTTTTTCAAGGAAACTTCCAGTTCATCTGTTCAGATCCTATAACCACCTTTCAGTCAGTTCAGTTCAGTCATTCAGTTGTGTTAGACTCTTTGTAGACTCCATGGACTGTAGCATACCAGGCTTTCCAGTCCATCACCAATTCCCGGAGCTTGCTCAACTCATGTCCATTGAGCCAGTGATGCTATCCAACCATCTCGTCCTCTGTTGTCCCCTACACCTCCTGTCTTCAATAGTTCCCAGCATCAGGGTCTTTTCCAATGAGTCAATTCTTCACATCACATAGCCAAAGTATTGGAGTTTCAGCTTCAGCATCAGTCCTTCCAATGAATATTCAGGACTGATTTCCTTTAGGACTGACTGGTTGGATCTCCTTGCAGTCCAAGGGACTCTCAAGAGTCTTCTCCAACACCATAGTTCAAAACCATCAATTCTTTGGCATTCAGCTTCCTTTACAGTCCAACTCAAATCCATACATGACTAGTGGAAAACCATAGCTTTGACTAGATCAACCTTTGTCAGCAAAGTAATGTCTCTGCTTTTTAATATGCTGTCTAGGTTGGTCACAGCTTTTCCTCCAAGAAGCAAATGTCTTTTAATTTCATGGCGGCAGTCACCATCTGCAGTGCCTTTGTACCCCCCAAAAATAAAGTTTGTCACTGTTTCCATTGTTTCCCCATCTATTTGCCATGAAGTAATGGGACCGGATGCCATGATCTTAGTTTTTGGAATGCTGAGTTTTAAGCCAACTTTTTCACTCTCCTCTTTCACTTTGATAAAGAGGCTCTTTAGTTTTTCTTTGCTTTCTGCCATAAGGGTGGTGTCATCTGTGTATCTGAGGATATTGATATTTCTCCTGGCAATCTTGATTCCAGCTTGTGCTTCATCCAGCCTGACATTTCACATGAGGTACTCTGCATATAAGTTAAATAGGCAGGGTGACAATATACAGCCTTGATATACTCCTTTCCCAATCTGGAAATAGTCTGTTGTTCCATGTCCAGTTCTAACTGTTGCTTCATCAAGTGGGCCTTAGGAAGCATCACTAGGAACAAAGCTAGTGGAGGTGATGGAATTCCAGTTGAGCTATTTCAAATCCTAAAAGATGATGCTGTGAAAGTGCTGCACTCAATATGCCGGCAAATTTGGAAAACTCAGCATTGGCCACAGGACTGGAAAAGGTCGGTTTTCATTCCAACTCTAAAGAAAGGCCATGCCAAAGAATGTTCAAACTACCTTACAATTGCACTCATCTCACACGCTAGCAAAGTAATGCTCAAAATTCTCCAAGCCAGGCTTCAGCAATACGTGAACCATGAACTTCCAGATGTTCAAGGTGGATTTAGAAAAGGCATAGGAACCAGAGATCAAATTGCCAACATCCACTGGATCATCAAAAAAGCAACAGAGTTCCAGAAAAACATCTACTTCTGCTTCATTGACTATGCCAAAGCCTTTGACTGTGTGGATCACCACAAACTGTGGAAAATTCTTTAAGAGATGGGAGTACCAGACCACATAACCTGCCTCCAGTAGCTTGCCATATATTATCTTCTTCTCTATGTATTAATTTAAGAGAGTCTTACGCCTTCCAAGATTGGATGTTTCTTGAATATAAAGACATTATCTTGACTACTGACAGAATAGTACATTATTTTTATGTACATTTTACAGTACATATCCACATTTATACACATAGGAAGAACCATAAAAATGAGTGTTAACAGTCTAGACTAGACTAGTGATAAATATTATCAACAATTCTTTCTTTTTAACATATGCTTATAGTATTAAAAGGGAAGTCTTTCAAAGCTGGCTGTCATAGTTTAACACACAAATATGGCAGCAAAGTGATTATGACAGAAAGATATATAATTCTTATTTACATGTCGATATTTACTTGTACATTTTAGGAGCCAGATATATTAGAGGAAAATTATTACCTCTGAAGAAGCAATATAGTTCCATTTATTAGTTGGCAGTGAGCCATCAGATGCAATTTCACCAACTTCTAGTTCTAATGATGACTTGTTCTCAATGGTATAAAAAGGAGTCAAAGTAACTATTCGTGTAAGATTAAAACTGCTCATTTTGATGCTGACACCAACCTGTGGAAAGGAAACAAACAAGTTTATCATTTCCCAGTTCTTTACACAGCTTGAAACACACACAGCTATTCACTCACAGTCTTCTTCAAGTATTTTAAAATAGGATTTCTTAAATAAAGTAACTACAAAGAACCATATTCCATGACTATCTTCTCACTAAGAAGAAAAATTTCAGTTCCTTAGTCTGGGACCAGCAGAAACCAATTCAAGAAATATCTATCAGTAATTTAACTAATGATGACTTGTAATAACAAACTTGATTTTTAAAAATCCTTTACTTTTTCACATTCCAAAATAAATTGTTTTAAAATCAGTGTACACTTTCCTTTGCTGCTTTATTCTCTCTGCTATCAATAAAATGAAATAAAAATTTCAAAGAGGTAATAAAACAAGTTAACTAGTATCAGATTATTCAAATTGTTGCAGTGAAATTTAAGATTTAAGACGTTTTGGCAGGGAGTGATATGGAATGTGGATTCTAGTAATTCTGTATATTTACCAAATTCCTTCCTTAAATGTATTCAAATCACTGTCTTAAACTCTGACAAATTTAGGCTTTGCTTTGATACTAACTGTACTAGAAATAAATAGACAGACATAACGTAATAGTAGACATCCTCCATGTAATACTCTGAATTCACATTTCTATACCCTGAGGATTTCCAGCTTATTTAGTGAAGAAAACGTGAATGAAATCAGAGGTAAATAAGCAAGCAAAAACCTTACCAGGTATTCCATGTTGTTGGCAGGACACTTCACACATCCATAACTTCCCACTGTATCCAATGAAAAACCACTGGACCACGAACTAGTTGAAATTTTTAATTGTACCTACACCAGAGAACACAGACAATCATATAAGAAATCTAAAACACTGTATTAATTTTATTTGATGGATAGGTGCTAGACCACTAGACGTTTATTTAATAACATGAGACAAAGAAAAGTATTACCAAAGGCATGCTGCAAGTGGGTACAGAAGCGCAGGAACTCTAGGGGACAATACAATAAAAGCAGAGCTCTAAACTTCCCTTTGCGTTCACCTCTGCGATGAGTATAATGAATTTAAAGCTGTATACCAATGAGACCTTCTGTTACTTAGGAAGGAATTAAAATGTAAAGTGATATTTTCCAGTGTCAGGTTTTTGATATAGAGCTACTGAATTCTTAAAATTTTAGCACACACAGGGAATTTATGCTTTTATTATTCAGCGAACAATGAAAAGTGTTGTGATAAGCAGAACGGAAGACACAATACCTGTCCTCAGTAAGCTTCCAACTAAACAGAGACAGGAAATACACACTAATAATTATAATGCAAGACAATGTGGTAACAGCCACATAAGAGGGATAAAATCCTATCAAACTGACAGGATAAAAAGCTTACTTATGACTATGGGAAAAGGTAAAGTTATACAGAAGAAATCTAATTCTGCTCCTGTATTAACCTCCATCTACCCAGCAGATGATAAAAACCTGAGTATAACCAAAGGTCAGACACATAAACAGGTACAATATCAAGCATTAATCAACACTTTATGACAGAGGTTCTCAAAGTATGGTCTCAGGCCCTACTCAGACTACTGAACTGCACTATGGGGGCCTGGCTCAGCAGTCTGTTTTCAAAGCCCTCTAGGTGACTCTGTTGCACATTGAGATTGAGATTGAGAAGCACTGCTCTAACAGAACATGAATGGGATATCTAGCTCTGCTTTAGAGGATCAGAAAATCTTTCACACATGTCAGGCTGGAGCAGAATGTCAAAGCATGAACAGTGATAACGAGAAAACAAGAAGCAGACAGGGAAAGCGTAGGGCAAGAGACATTCTAAGCAGGTGCAGCTACACAAAAGCCCAGAGGTGAGCAATATCAAGATGTGAGTTTGCAAAGGAAAGAAACAACCAGAGCAAAAAGGATCAGATCAGGCCTTAGGCCTTGTTTTTCTCTCGAAGGCCTACCTTAATCCTTCAGACATATGAGGCTCAGTTAAAATAAACCAAATTCAACTGCTCTCTCTTTTGAAACCCCATTGCATCACCGGTAACCTACATAAAGTCAAGCTTTCCACTTGACACTATGTCAAGAACAGAAGTAATTCTAGGGGCACTGGAGAAAAAGATACCCCAGCCTTGGGACACTATTGTTGTTAGTTCCTAATACCCCCACTTAATCATGTATTCCTTAAAAGTAGTCTTGGATCTAATACATACCAGTGACACTGAATAATTTGTTTTATCAACAAAAACACACCTTATTTTTACTAAAAATGTTCTTCTTCTTGAAAGAGAATAAAACAATATCCCTAAAATCAGCTGGATGTTTCACATGCGTATCTTCTGCACGATACTGGAGAACCCGAGAAGTCTTGTTGATTAGCCAGTAGGGACTGAAAATGGAGAGCTCCATCTGGCTGCCAATTCGCTTGACATGTATTGACAGGTCAACTGTCAACGTTTCTGTGGAGTCAGAAGAAAAACACACAAGGAAGAATTCGGGAAGTGTATTGCATATACGGAAATGTCCATTCCAGTTTTTGCCCTGATATTTCACCAGAACTAATTCCATTATTTCTCCACTGATTCGTGAATGTAGAACATTGGCTGTACTGCCTTCAGTCAGCTCGTGAGTTTCTGCTGTTCCCTAAAAACAAACAAAAACTAAATTTGCTTACCAATTTTAAAAAAATCTCTGTAATAACTTCCCTATCTTATACAAATACTAAATTACCTACCAGATTCACATTAACTGAGAAGTCTTCAAGGTACCATCTTTACATATTATGAATATCCAACAATTACTAAGGACTAGAAAGAAAACACTGTATCATAGCCAAAGGCAGAAGTTGTCATTCAGCCATCAGCGGGCCAATGGCTGTTAGTTTTGAGAAAAAGTCAGACCCATGTCAAGAATCTAAGGTTGGATTCAAGAACACTGGCTATTTCCATTAAGAGATATGTCATTACACAAGCCACATAACAACCTGTACTTCAGCTTTATCCTTTATTCACATTCTACACTTAATGGTTCTCATACAAATAAAAGAAGGAAAGTGATGTCAAACTATTCTGACAAGCTATCTAAGGTGCAACTACTTTATAAATGAGTAATGGCAATATAATAAACTAGCCTTCCTTACTGACAGCTTCTCTTGTATAAATACTACTTGAAAATGAAAGTGAAGTAGCTCAGTTGTGTCCAACTCTTTGCAACCCCATGGACTATAGCCTGCCAGGCTCCTCCGCCCGTGGGATTTTTTTCAGGCAAGAATGGAGTGAGTTGCCATTTCCTTCTCCAAGGCATCTTCCTGACCCAAGGATCAAACCTCAGTCTCCTGTGCTGCAGGCAGACTCTTTACTGTCTGAGCAAGAGCTTACTAAATAAATACTACCTAGTTCATCTAATTAATTTTAGTCTCCACAAGTCAAGGGTGGCTTCTTGTTACACAAAGAAAATTAATTTAGGTTCCAAACACTTTTCAGATTTTTGTATTTTGAAATGTTGTAGCATGAACAAATTTAAAAGCATTTACTATACTTCATTACTAGAAAATGTTCCCTAATATTTCTTAGGACAGACAGTAATTATTTTTTGATTCATCTTGAACCAAATAGTCATCACTTTAAAATAAATTTGAACTAAACAATCATCACTTTAAAAACTAAGATTAACTTCATAATAAATTAAGATGAAGTATTTTCTCACTGGTGCTTTCCTGTACTTTAGCTAAGAGAACTGTACTTAGATAATAAAGAGATGATTATAATTATTAATTTATAGCAGATGCAGCAGAGTTCAGGGGTGAAGAACAGGAATCACATTGCTTCGGTTCAAATCTCAGTTCTACCATTTATTAGATGCGGGATTCTGATTCTGTCACTTAAGCCCCCTGTGACTCAGTTTCCTCATCTGTAAAATGGATCAAATAATAGCAACTTCTTCGGGAAGCTATTGTATGGACTAAATAATGCATGTAAAATACATGAACTAGTGGCTGGCACAAAGTAGATGCTACGCCAATTTTTGCTATTATTATTACTATTAAAGCATTACAAGTATGTGATGTAAAACACTGACCTCAACAAAAATACCATTAAAAAAAAAAAAAGAACTCACTCCATGCAATAATAAAAGTCAAACAAAGTGCAAAACAGGGGGCATATATGTATACTTATGGCTGACACATGTTGATGTATGGCAGAAACCAATACAATATTGTAAAGCAACTATGCTTCAGTCAAAAATAAATAAAATTTTTAAAAAATGCAAAAGACATACCTCAAGTAAGTATCTCAGAGAATATGGGAGAAAATTTCGCAAGGTGACAGTAGGGTAAAGGTGAATGATGTAAGCTGGATCCCAGTCTTCCCTCTGTGCACTTATATAGCTCAATTCATCAGGCACAGCAACTGTGTTGACTATGAGAGGTAAGAAGTTCATTTCTGTTGATGGACACTGCAGCATGCATCTGACTTCTTTGCTCCGATGAAGCTCTTCCTTCCAGGAAATGTAAGTGGTGGACTCTTTGTACTGATTCTCTAAGATACCAGCTGGCTGAATGAACAACTGACATCTAAAGAAAAAAACAGAGTGGGAAAAAATTTTTTATTGAGAACTTAAGAAAAAGAATTCAATTGACTCTTCTTGATGACTCTACAAGACAAGTACTCTTATTCCTATTTCTGTAGATAAGAAAAACAAAGCTAAGAAAAGTTAAGAAACTTGCCCAAAGTCACACAGCTGACTCATGGAGGCACCTTCTGATAAAAACTACTCTGTAAAAAATGACAACTAAAAAAAAAGTTAATTTCAAATACAAAGACAATCTAATAAGTCTCATAAAATTCTGAAACATCAAATACACAATGAAAAAGTTTCACTCGGCAAATTCAATAATAATATAAATATATTTCTCCATATGTCTTAAAATTGGATTTTATAGATCTTTAGATAGTAAGAATTATTGTTATTGTAGAATACAGATGTTTTACTTTTTTTCCAGAATATAGATGCTAATTCACAGAATTAAAAAATACATATAATGAATCTTTCATAGTTTAATATATTCAAGGAAGTATCTACCTATATGAATCTAAAGGAACATGGAACTCCTCTTCAGGTCTGGCTACTCCAATGCGTTCCAACAGCTTCACATTCTTAACATATTTATAGATGATGAAAGCAATAGAAAAATGGTTTTTAATCTGTTGGACAAAAAACATACAAGTTGTTTAAAAAGATGTAGACATTCAAAAGGAAAACTGTGAGCTGCACACAATTACATCTAGATCTAAAAAATTTCAAGCCCAAAATTGAAAGATATTTTTATGGTAACTGAAAACTTTTATTTATTTAAGTGCTATATATCTGAAACTTGCTGTTAAATGGAAGCTAAGAATTATTAGGATATTCACATGTTCACACATTACATGTTGAATTTTAGTATATATTATAATCTTTCAAATATGTATTAATCTTTGAAGACTTCAGCCATAATATTTTCTTTATTATAACCTTTTCTCAAAGTACTATATGACTAAATACAAAAGGATAGCAAAGGAAAAATGAGGTAAATAAATATGGTATAGTTCTTCCTTAACTTCAGTGTAATATAGGTAGGACCTAACAGCAAACAGAGAGACAACAATGACCAGAAGTTGAAATCCTTTCATTTTCATCTAATTTTATAGGTAGGAAGAAATGTTCTTTTGCTGACCATATGCTGAAATCTGTTACAACACACAGAAAAAGAAAAATTAATAGTCTTAAAAGTGAAAAAAATATTTATACAGATTAACATGCTAAATTATTTTTTCTGGGGAGATCATTCCAATATGCCTTCATACATACTTGAAAAATGCAATACAAAGAGAATGGAATATAATCTTATTTGACCACTAGCTATTATTATAATACTCCTCAGTTTTGAATCTTCCAAGGAATAGACAAAAAGTTTCATTAATTTTAAACACAGGAGACAACAATAATCGACTTTAAACTAACAAGAGCATTTTATGAGGTATTTAAAATGAACAATGTTACAAAAGTAAGTTGGACTGGAAACAGCAGCCAATTTAAACTATTATTTATTTCTGAAAATGAGTAATGACCTGCAATAAAACGAAGTTTTATTATATTCCCATGGTCAGCCACGTGATTTAATATTTCTTGATATACTGGAAGGAACACAATTCACTTAATGCATTACCTGGAGAGGAGAACGAACGGTAATTACTTTATTCCCTTCCGTTGCATCAATTTGTACCACGAGTGAGTCAAAATGACTGGTATTTGGATTCCATACATTATACAGCCGCCGTCCAGGTCTGGCAATTGGGACCTTGGTCACTTCTGTATATCCATGAGGTGCTAAGGCAGAGCATTCCAAATACTAATTTACATAAACTTTTATAAGACAGGATCAACAGCAGCACCTCAAAATAACAGCAAGTGTATTTTTTCTCATGACTAGAAATGATGACTACACAAAATTCTTGTCTAAGACACAGGAACTAACAAAGAAAGGAAACTATTTATTGTTATAACATTTTCTGACCCAAAACAATTTCTCCTGAGGTGGAGGTTTTGTATGTATTAAAACAAACAAGACCCAGTTCGTTCCTTATTTTCCCAACTCTATAAAACAATAACAATCATCTTGTTTTCTGAAATGGTGATAATTACTGTCAATATTCTGAGACATCTGAATATAGTTTTCACTCCTCACTGAACTCCCAACGTTTCTTAAGCATATGACATACTGCACTATTTAAGCATATAGAAAGAATTTAGTTCTTTAAGGTAATTTTTAAATTAATAAAGTTTAATTCTCTCAAGTTTAGAAAAAGAAAATAAAAGTTTTTCAACTATTTGTTTCAAGCCTTTAGAAATCTGCAGCAAAATATTTTACCAAAAACAGGCTGATACCAGTACTTCTAAAGATGCCCTTAAAAATAAAATAATACAGCATACCAAAGGTCAAGGAGAAGAGAGAGCTCTCTTGACGGCTGAGTATAGACAGTTTTCCTTGACGTGAAGGTTCCATAGTGGCATATTCCAATTCCAGAGTCTGACCAGCATCAACATCACACACATCACTTTTCTCAGGGCAGCCCATCACTCTGAGATTATGATTGGGCTGCACCTTAATGGGAATACCTACAGAATTTGTTACTGTAAAAGGAGCCCTGTCTTTTAAAGAGTAGTCAAAAGTAGAAGCAGTGCCCTCTGAAAAACCCTGCAAAGGAACACAACGTCACGATTAAATATTTGCAAACTACAGGTTTTTTCAAAAACTAAATTATGACTACGTGTTTTTTAGAAACTAATGCTGATGACACACAAAAATAACACACACGTTTCAATTTAAATTCCATTTGACATATTGCAACCAAGAACTAAACATACTTTTGCTAAATTGTTGAAAACATTAAGACAGCTTTTGGATATTGTTATATTCATTGTATCTCCTGAAGAAATATCAACTTCTGTTTGTGGCTCAGGAAGTGCAGTAAAATCATCTCCTGGCATCAAAGTTTTATCTTGGACTGGATTCTTCTTTACCTACGAGGGTAAATACATAACAAATTTATCAGCCAATGAATAATAAAATCAAAATACTCTTGATAGAGTTAAATTCTTCTAACTTCGTCACTTAATATCAAGGCTCCTCAAAATTCTCAAACATATTCAGTGCTTCACCTTGACTTAGCACAGATCAACGTTCTTTCTTTCAGTGTGTAATCCACACGCAGGGAGATGTTTAGAACTGTGCCATGGAAGCACTCCAAGTAAGTTATGATAGTTGTCTCTTGTCTATCCTCTACAGAAAGCTATTTACCTAGTGTCATCTGACTAACTGGTCATTTTATGCTGATGAACATTCTAAGAGGACACTAAAATCTAAACTGATCTGCACTGGAAGCAACACCTGGAACTTTTTCTACTTTTTACCAGTAATACCTATAAATAAGTAATACAATAAGCTTCCAATCAGTCATCAGACTCCATCATAGCTTTTATTCTAAAGGCATTTCAAAAATCTTATAAACCTTTTTGTTAGCCCACCCACACCAAAGAAGGCTAGGTCAGAAATATTATTTCTACTTTACTGAGAGGAAATTGGGACATAGGTTAAGTGACTGCTCATCTTTAAAATAAGAAATTGCTGAACCAATTTCAATGCCTCACACTTGAGTCAGGCTGCCCCCAGAGAGATGTGATGGGATCATTTGTGAAGGGTATAAAAGTATGCTCCTGTTAATCTAGAAAGACGGGCTTCAGTATCTAGGACTCTGAAGGGTTTTCAAGAAGTACCATAAAGAGGTAACATAAAGAATTCATGAACCAGGAGAGCAGTTCTTGAGTCTTTCGGTGTCTGAAAATGACTGAGGATCCTAAAGAGATTCACTTATGTGGGTTACTATCTACCAGTATGTACTCTATGAGAAACTACAGCTGTTGCTCAGGCACTCAGTCATGTCCAGCTCTTTGTGACCCCATGGACTGCAGTACAGCGGTCTTCCCTGCCCTTCACTATCTCCTGGAGTTTGCTCACACTCATGTCAATTGATTCTAAAAAAACTAAAAACTGAGAAATTTTTAAAGATTCATTTAAAACTAACAATTACATGTTAATAATATTTTAATGAAAAACAACTGTTAAAAATACATAGTGAGAAGGGCATTTACAAATCTTTTTAGGGCAAACCTTAGGAGAAGACAGATGGATAGTCAAAATGGATAATCAACAAGGACCTACTGTATAGCACATGGAACTTGACTCAGTGTTATGTGGCAGCTTGGATGGGAGGGGAGTTTGAGGGAGAATGAATACATGTATGCGTATGGCTGAGTCCCTTTGCTGTTCATCTGAAATTATCACAACATTGTTAATTGGCTATACCTCAATACAAAATAAAAAGTTAAAAAAAATTAGAAGACAGGTGGTCTCTCATTTCTAATTCTGTATACAATCTGTTGCAAAATTACAATGCTCTTTGGAAAATTCCACTGTTTGCTTATGAGAGAATGAGAATGAAAATGACATACAAGGACTGGATGTTATTATGAAAAGAATTTTGATCCCAGTATCCTCTAAAAGGGTCTTATGGATCCTGGACTACATCTTAAGAATCTCTGAACCTTTTAAAAGAATATATATAAATTAATGTACACAATGATATTTTATGATTTCCTTACAGCAAGGCTTAAATTCCATGGTCTTTTCTCCTCCACTCTCTCAATCAGTGGCTCCCAAACAGCATGGGTCTCATTGTAATAATGAACCTGGAAAGGCACAGAATTAACAGAATTATAATGAGAGTCTTTAAACTTTAACTATATATTTCCATAACCAGTATAAAAATACTAAGTAATGTAATATGTCAATAACCATTTTAAAAACATACCTAAAGACACAAAGAATATACATAAAGAGGGTGCATTTTATTCTCTCTTACTTGGCTTCATAAATTATTTAGCAAAAGAATCCTTTAAAAATGATGACCAAATAAACAGTATTATACATCAACAAATTAAATATTAGACTGTATTATCTATTCATATGTATGCTTGCTATGATCATGCACACAAAAAAAGCTCTCTTCTTTATTCATCAGTTGTACTTTTAAGACATTGCTTCTGCAGGAAGGTAATAATTAATGTGGTCATACCTCTAATGTCATGTCAGCAGAAGCAGCCATTAGGGAAGTCCAATTTTTAATATTTCCTGAAAACTTAGACTCTGCCAATAGTAAAGGTACAGTTCGATGCCCAAGGCCACATTCTAAGGTAATCTGAACTGACTGGACAACAACAGCACAATTTTCCTCTATCGACTGATTTTCAACGTCTCTGAAACTTTCTGTTAATTCTGTGCCCATGTCAACACCAAGAAACCAAGAGTTGCAATCACTAATAGATTTGATGTCCCAAAGATTTTCCGTTTCCTTAGATGTATCTTTGAATTCATCTTCTTTTGTCTTTGGGGACATAGCAGCCATTATTGTCATCACGGTATTAAGAATTATGGGTGAAATCTTTAAAAACAGAAAGCAGAAAAAAATTCAGAGTAAATTCTTTCCCAGATGAGAAGAATGAATACATAATACAAAAAAATGTAAGTAACTAATTAAAAATTTAAATATATTAACTTTATAACTAAGGAAAACAAAAGAGAGCACACACAAAATCACACGACCAGTCAACTGACCTCAAACCAGTGATTTCTGTTCAAGTTGTTCTAGAATTAAGTAACTAACATGCATGTCAACTATCAAAACCTAAAGTTAAATCAATTAATTCAGAGGCAAATAGTGTTATGTGAAGAGAAAAATGCAGAAGGGTAACTGAATTTTTCAACCAACTGCATTAACTAAACCAAATTGTGTGATCCTCTCCAAGACATACACAGTGATTTGCACTGGTCTCACTGAAACAGGAAACCTGAGAATCATCATGGAACCCCCTTTCACACGAAGACATGAAAAGTCCACCTTCTACTACCTTTGGACAGTTTCTTTGCTCACCTCTTCATTTGAATCACTGTGCCTTAGTTCTTACGTCTTCCATGATGATGTCTTCCATGTCTGGTGAACACCATCTCAGCCCACCCTCCACATGATTTTTCTAAAACCCAAATCTGAACATGTCATTCCTATGCTTAATAAACTCTTCAACAACTCCCCCTCGCTTTCAGGAAACGATTGGATCTCTCTTTAAGTTAAGGACACAAACTTCTTTGTGACCTGATGCCTCATCAGTTACCCATGACTTTCCAAAGTTTGAGCAATAAGTTAAGTGGATTGCTTCAATGTTTACTTCTTACAATCCTTACTTATTTAATATGCTAAAGAAATATGATTACATCACCAAAAGAAGGATCTAGTATGTAGTGTTTCCCCAACTTATCTGTCAACCGAATCCTTTTTTGCCTTGCCTTGTTAATGTAACCTATAACTAGTGCTCTTAGTCCCAACTCCACTATACCATTCTCCCCAGACATATGGGATCACCCCTTCAAGACCTTAAAGGAATTTTCAAACCTGCCCCTTTATATATATATATACACACACACACACACATACATATATATATATAAGTAAAGTGATATACAAAGACATAGAAAAACAGCCCCTCAGCATCTTAACCCAGTGCCTCAAACAAAGTGCATACAAATTCAAGTTTTCTCCCCATTTAGTAGTGTAAGTCTCAACAATATACCACCTAAGACCAACTACACTGAGAGAAAACTAAATTGTTATTTACATGGTAATTCAAATGACATTATTTTGAACCTTGGTTTATTCACTATTCGCTATTTACCTAAATAATAAAGCTACTATCAGAATTGCTATTAACCACCTCAATTTTGTGTCCCCTGGACAGAGAGAGAAACAGATTTTAGAAAGTGTTCTGTACTTTTCATTTGTAATTGACCAAGAGGTCATACTTAGAGAATGTGAAAGGCATTGGAGAACGGATTGCTTTTTCAATACTTCAAATGTAAGAGATAAAAAAATTCTAATACTTTATTTCTAGCATACATGTCATTAAAATATTTTATAGATATATAAAACATTTAATCACATAAATATTAAATTCAACCAAATAGCACCCCAAATAAAAGCCTAAAAATAACACTGTAAATAAAACAACAGCAACTTCATTTTTCCATCCTTCCCTTCTCTTTCCACTTCATCTCTGTTCTTCCCGCATAAACCCAATCTCCAACACACAAGCAAATATACTAGATAAAAATTATCCTGACCATCTGTATACATTTTAAAGTATAGTTCACCCTGAACAACATGGATCTGAACCATGAGGGTCTACTTAAATATGCCAATTTTCAATAGTAAATACTATGGACTACACTATCTGCATCTGGTTGCATCTGCAGATTTAGAACCTCAGACATGGAAAATCTGAGGAACTGCATATATTGAGGCCTGACTGTAAAGTTCAGTTCAGTTCAATTCAGTTGCTCAGTCATATCCGACTGTTTGCGATCCTGTGGACCGCAACACGCCAGGCCTCCCTGTCCATCACCAACTCCGGGAGTTTACTCAAACTCATGTCCATTGAGTCACTGATGCCATCCAACCATCTCATCCTCTGTCGTCCCCTTCTCCTCCCACCTTCAATCTTTCCCAACATCAGGGTCTTTGACCATAAACTTAAGCACTCCTAATCCCCACATTGCTCAAGGGTCAATGCAGTCTTTCAAAGAAAACAGAAACAAACATTTGCATTAAAGAAAAATGGATTAGGGGTATTTATTGATTACTAAATATGTGACTAGCATAGTGCTCTAAACATGAGACAAATCAAAAGATAAGAAAAATAAAAATTGATTTTCACCCAAATAATATGATAGGCACTAACCTTAATTATAAATTCTTCAACTTTAATATCTATATTTTCTTTTCCTGATGTCTGTGTACATTTTTTCATAAATAGAGAACAGGGCTGTAAGACCTACAAACAGATAAATGAAATTTACTTAAAGGACATGTCTTACTTAATTTGAGATCTTTAACTATCACCTATTACTAAAAGCAAAAAGGCAAATTAAATTATTTGAAAATCTCTCATGAGGGCTCCTCCAAACTATGGCAAGCCTATGATCACAGTAAAGGACTTTCAGCAGTTGTGATGAATTCCTTTATGCCAAATTCTTAGGTAGTAATGTACATTTACTAGCAGAAGTCTAAAATATCTTTTAAATGAAAGTCATTCAGTCGTGTCTAACTCTTTGCAACCCCATGGACTCTAGCCGCCAGGCTCCTCTGTCTATGGCATTCTCCAGGCTAGAATACTGGAGTGGGCAGCTGTTCCCTTCTCCAGGGGATCTTACAAACCCAAGAATCGAACCCAGATGTCCTGCATTGCAGGCAGATTCTTTACCGTATGAGCCACCAGGGAAGCCCAAAATATCTTTTAAAGACTTTAAAGATATCTATAAAAATGAGCTAAGCAAGGTCTTACATTTGCAAAGAGGTAAATGAAAAAATGAAAAAGGTATTTCATTATAATTTTTATGATCACAAAATTACTTGAAATTGTTATTCTAAACAAACAGTTCTGTTAACATTTTTATTAAAAAAAGACTATATGGTAAGGTAGGTAAATGAACAGTTTCCCAATGATTAACAACAGGTCAGGCTTGAATTTCCTGTAATGTCCTTATTAGAACAGATTGCAAATCTTCAAATTCAATGATTTATTAGAACTATGAGGCCTATATTGTTAAATATCATTAAAGAAACAAATAAAATACATCTGAACTAAATGAGGGAATTAATACTAAAGTTTTCATTTTTAAAAAATTAGGATGAGCTTTAAATAGAAATGATTAATATAAACTTTCTGTGACTTGTCAAGAGATCCCACTTAAGAATGTTTCATGATAACGTACAGATTAAGCTCAGCACTGTATTTCTTTACACAAGTCACTTTATCCATCAATTTTTTTTGTATACTTAAAATAACACTGCAAATAAGTCTCATTATATAATGATGCTCTTTAACATAAAATAATCAATTTAATATTAAAAACCAAATGGTGTGACAGTTAATTCATTTAACCAAAATCACCTTTTTTGACAACAATGTGAAAGCACCATTGAAGTTAATTTGTAATAAAGAAAAACAATCTCTTTTGGGCATGTGACTCCACTGAATGTTTGGTTCATTCATCCACTCAGTCATTCATTGGATATACAGTGGTGAATGAAAGCAACAGTTGAAAAGGAATATTGATTTGTATGTACTAAAATTCAAATACTGTTCAGCAAAAGATGGTATAATGAAAATTAGTCTGGAGGTAGTCTATAGTTCTGTCACTACAAACATGGAGAAATCATTTAGCATCTTTGGAATTCAACATCTTTATCTGTATCATCTCAAGCTGGGGTAAATGCAGAGCCCTCATATTCTAGGATTCTATGAATCAACCATTTTCAAGCTTAGGATATAAAGTCGTTCTTACCGTGGTAATATTTTTTCCTCTCTTTTCTCTGAGAAAAGGGCAAGCAAGCACTTTAAGATCTCCCACAGAAGCTGTCATTATCTGTTCAAGTTTGGATGTTGACAGAAAGAAGTCACACTGGAACGAGGCTGTTAGAGCAGGAGCGTCAGCCTTTGTCAGGCTGGCAACAAAAACCACTTCTGGATCCGTGATCTTGGCGTTTAAAATCATATTTGGTCTTAGAGAGTCATCTGAAGAAACATAAATGGGAACCATAAAACTTCTAGTAAAGTAAATCTTGTCACTTGTGTATATGTTATCTGTAAGTTTCTAAATTGCTTCTAATATCCTGCTGTTAGGAATATGGTGAAAATAACAATATAAATAACTGATTGGTTAGGACTAACAATAAATAATTATTAACAATGCTGACTATGTGGGATAATGCAATCTTGATCCCTGTTGTAAGACTTTGACCTAACAAACAGAAATAATCTTGTTTTGAAGTTCTTTTTGTCAGAATTAATGCGTATATGCAATGCATGTATATACATCTGAGTGTGCATTATGCTGCAAGAGCAGGGAAGGGAAAACAGGTGAGGGGAACATCAGGAAGAGGACAGGAGACCTGCTAAAAGCACACAGACCATTTTACTTCTTTACTTTGATTTTACCCTGACGTATATAGTCAGGGTCATAAATCTATAGTATAAATACATTACATGTATATATAAATACAGAGATACCATATGCCTACTGTTTAAGAAAGGTAAATGGAAAAATAAAATTCTGACCTTGCCAGTGAACAGCAGTTTTCCAATACTGCTCAACTGCACATTAGAGAGAAAAATGCATGACCTTAGACAATTACAATTTAACAGAGAAAAGAAATGTTAATGGCAGAGCTGGAACCAGAGCAGAGGCCTCTTGGCCCCTGATCCAATATACATTTCTATTCCTTTTGTTTAGTCGCTAAGTTGTGTCTGACTTTCTTTGACACCACAGACTATAGCCTGCCAGGCTCCTCTGTCCATACAATTTCCCAGGCAAAATACTGGAGTGGGTTACCATTTCCTTCTCTAGGGGTCTACCTCTCTCTCAAAAATTGATGCTTACTAAGGTTTTTCTTCTGACCATATCTAAATTTGAAAGAGTAATTTTACATTCTTAAACTCTCCATTTCTCTTTTTTCCTGTTTGCAATTCTGGTAAAATATAAGACAAGTAATCATCTGTGACAAATAAATTCTGCTAACCTTTCTCCATCTTGATTTTTGCTAAGGCAGTCTGTCTCAGTGGAATCTGTGATTCTTTAGTCATATTTTCTGGACTCTGAGGTACAGCCTTGATAAAGAAATCTGCCACAGTCATCAGAAATTCCACACTGGCACATACATACAGCTTGTCAAGAACAGCATCAATATGACTTTCATTTTTGCCTTGTTGGTAACTTATGTCAATCATAGAACTGTTGTTCTCTTGACCATTCTTCTTATCAATCATTCTGAAAAAAATGGTGAAAGTAACAATATAAATAACTGATTGGTTAGGACTAACAATAAATAATTATTAACAATGCTGACTATGTGGGATGATGCAATCTTGATCCCTGTTGTAAGACTCTGACCTAACAGCAATAATCTTGTTTTGAAGTTCTTTTGGTCAGAATTAATGCGTATATGCAACGCATGTATATACATCTGAGTGTGCATTATGCTGCACATTATGTGCATTATGTACATTCATTATTTTATTTCTGCTAAAACACTTAAAAGGATGAAAAATTTTCTAAGTATCTTATAATAGCTTTTCTTTCACCTTTCAGTTTCCAACCTGTATAGAAAACAGATCAGTGTTAACTGCAGTCTAATTAGCTAATCAGCAATCAAGACAGGGTCTCCTAATCTCCACAGCCAAGGTTCATAGTAATAAGTAATCATAAGAGCATTTTATAATTATAATGCAATACTAGAAAAACAAATCAGTGACCACTGAAAGGAAGTTTGGCAGTTAACAAAACACATTATTGTAGCCCCACAAAATTTAAAAGACAACCTCTTTATTTTATAAAATAAAACCTCCTTGAAGGAATTTATCACCAAAGACCATCCTATACAACTGACTCCCAAGTTAGTCCATGTAATTCAAATCTGGCAGTGTTCATCAAGGGCCTGCAATGACAGTTTCCACACAGCCTCAAGCATGCTGCAAAAAGCAGGCTATGAAACAGAAGCATGGACTTTATTACCCTTGCCTAGACTGCTATGCCAAGACACAAAGTTTGCAAACTAGAAAAGCTAGATGCATGAAAGCACTCTTCCCTCATTTATTCATCTCTTAGAAACACAAAGGGCTCACAAAGGGCTCAAGCAGCAGAACAGTTTTTCTCCAAAGATAATAAAGAACAAAAATATTATGTATCTCATTATTTGTGAAAGGAATAAAAATATAATTAGGCCACTAAAGTTGCACATCTCTCACTTTGCAATAGGGTGGTATGAATTACTCTTTCAAAAATGAGTTGATAAATGTGAAAATTAGGGATTCCATTTCTGCTAAAACTTTTTTTAATCCTGTAGAACTTTTCTTTAAATTTAAGTATAGTTGATCTAGTAAAACTTTTAAAGAAATTTTACAGAACTGTTTTAAAATATATATACAAAATAAATAGGACAAAAGAAGGATCCATAAATTGAAGGCTTTTTTTGCAACAAGTTTCTGCCTACTGAAAACAATTTACAAAAATGTACCACTAATGAACCACACACGTGGATTTCACTATTAAAATTCTTACATTTTCTTAGTTCCCACTTTTAAGACAGTATTATTAAACTTCCCTTTAATTCAGACATAAAAGCAACTGAACCTGAAATTAGCACTATTTCTTGAAGCACTTCAAACTGAAATATGGCCAAAGACCTACGCTGATAATCCCAAGGAACAGAATCCCAAAAAGGATGATCAAAGATCCCTTCTGACAATCTGAAGCCATGCAATCAATGCCTGGTAACAATGCCAAGCGCATCAACCTTTTATATGTGCAGCAAATTGAGAAATGACAAACCTTGATGTTGCTCTCTCAATTCCTTCTCTGAGATCATCAAGAGTGCAGGTCTTAAGTTTAATACTGACATTCATTGAGCCATCCTTAAACATCTTCCCTGAAGAGGCCATAAGATGTAGCCTGAGTTCACCGAGCCGGAAACTATCATTATGAAATGCAAGTTTGGATTCCTGTGGTATATTTTTCAAGCAAAAGAATCAATTATCTTCAGGTGTTATGTAATTACTTTTAAACATATTTCTTAACTCAGAGATTAAAAGCAAATTTTTAAAGTATGGGTATTAAAACTGGAACAAAGAATAATATGCATGTTTGTGACTGTATATGCACATGCCAATAAATACCTAAGTGTGTGTGCTCATATTCAACAAGGGTTAATACATAAAATTTTCTGATTTACAGTTCAGTGCAAAAAGAAAATCAGGAAACTGTCAATCAATCACTCTAACATAAATATTTAATGAGCTCTTCTGTAAAACACTCTGTGATAGGAACTAAAGGCTTTATGAGAAAGGATAAAGCACAGTACTTGATCTTAGTAAGCTTATACTCTAATTGAAAAAAAATAAAACGGAAATTACAAGGAACATCACAAGGAGATGCTATAATTTGTAAATAATTAAAAAATGATATATTGTCACTTATTTATTCATATTTACATCTTCCCATATTCCACAAAGAATATTAAGAGATTAGGTAAAGAATAAAAACAACAAAAGCTCATAGGGTCAAAGAGATAATTGTGGGCTGGGAAAAATTCATGAAGAACGTGAGAACCAACTGTATTTCAGAGATTGATTGCAATCAGGCGACAAGGGGTAGAAGGCATTCTAGATGGAGAAAGAACATGAGCAAAGAACTCAAGATGCTCTGAGGGCACAAGGTATAGGCTGGCATCTTAGGCTTGAATATTTCAATAAAAGAAAAGTAGGGAAAGAAGTCTGGAAAGAAACGTGGAGGCCTAACTGGTCTCAAATCCTCAAGACCTAAACTTTAAGGAAAAATGACATTAATATGTATTCCACCATAACACATAGCTCAAATTTCTGTACGTGTGCTAAGACACTAAAAGAACAAAACCCAACCAACCACGAAAAAAAAAAAAAAAACCACAGAGAGAGAGAAAATCTTTGGGGAAGTAGGATTTTCAGTTTAGCAGTAACTGCTCCTTACAGACCAGTGAATGTATTGATATAAGGGTGCTGCTGATGGGCAGTTCTTGGCACCATGGTTGTAACTGCCTATCTTCCCTTACTCAAAAGAGTACAATGCATGTAAATGGGTCAGAATGAAATTATTATTGGAAACTTGCAATGCCTTTAATTTATAAAAATACAGATAATTCACAAACTTGTGATCTGCAACTATTAATAGAAATGACCAATGACACATCTACTAATCATAATATAATAGAGTTTCTGGTATGGTTACTGATGTCGACAATTTGGAGGCACTGAGTACGTCAAGGCTGTATATTGTCACCCTGCTTATTTAACTTATATGCAGAGTACATCATGAGAAATGCTGGCCTGGAGGAAGCACAAGCTGGAATCAGGATTGTGGGGAGAAATATTAATAACCTCAGATATGCAGATGACACCACCCTTATGGCAGAAAGTGAAGAAGAACTAAAGAGCCTCTTGATGAAAGTGAAAGAGGAGAGTGAAAAAGTTGGCATAAAGCTCAACATTCAGAAAACTAAGATCTGGGCATCTGGTCCCATCACTTCATGGGAAATAGATGGGGAAACAGTGGAAACAGTGGCTGACTTTATTTTTCTGGGCTCCAAAATCACTGCAGATGGTGACTGCAGCCATGAAATTAAAAGACGCTTACTCCTTGGAAGGAAACTTATGACCAACTTAGCATATTAAAAAGCAGAGACATTACTTTGCCAACAAAGGTCTGTCTAGTCAAGGCTATGGTTTTTTCAGTAGTCATGTATGGATGTGAGAGTTGGACTCTAAAGAAAGCTGAGCACAGAAGAATTGATGCTTTTGAACTGTGGTGTTGGAGAAGACTCTTGAGAGTCCCTTGGACTACAAGGAGATCCAACCAGTCCATCCTAAAGGGGATCAGTCCTGGGTGTTCATTGGAAGGACTGATGTTGAAGCTGAAACTCCAATACTTTGGCCACCTGATGCGAAGAACTGACTCATTGGAAAAGACCCTGATGCTGGGAAAGATTGAGGGCAGGAGAAGAAGGGGATGACAGAGGATGAAATAGTTGGATGGCATCACCGAGTCAATCGACATGGGTTTGAGTGGACTCTGGGAGTTGGTGACAGACAGGGAGGCCTGGCGTGCTGCGGTTCAACGGGTCGCAGAGTCAGACACGACGGAGTGACTGAACTGAACTAAAGTGAATGTTCTTTTATAATAAGTTAAAATTCACATAAGGTAGCACCTGAATGTTTTCTAAGTAGAATGGGAATCTGTAAATGGCTACATGACATTGAGGAATCTGAACTTGTGCCAATGTGTAAGTTGAATGACAGCAAACAAGGAAGCTGCTGCAGTACTGCGTGAGCTAAGAAGCCTCAGATGATGCAGCAGAGAGAACTTCCAGGAAAGAACAGAAGTTCACTCAAACTGACAGCACTTGGTGTCCAAACGAATAGAATGTCAACAAAGAAGGAAGTAAAAGAAAACAACAAGATTGTAAGGCTGGGCAGCCAGTAGAATAATAGTACCTTAATCGAAATGAAGAATATATTTAACTGTTCATTTTGCATTACATCATTTCCTGATCTTTTATTAACATTAATGTTAAACATTAGAAATTAAGGCTGTCACCTCACACCAGTCAGAATGGCCATCATTAAAGTGTCTACAAATAACAAACTGCTGGAGAGGGTATGGAGAAGAGGAAACCCTTCTGCACTGTTGGTGGGAATATAAACTGGTGCACCCACTATGGAAAATAGTCTGGAAGTGCCTTAGAAATTTAAAAATAGAGTTGCCACATGATCTAGCAATCTCATGCCTAGGCACATAGCCAGACAGAAATACATTTGAAAAGATACAAGCACCCCTATGTTCCTACGGCACCATTCACAATAGCCAAGATAAGGAAACAACCATTGAATGGATAAAGAAGACATGGTACATATATACAATGGAATATGACTCAGCCATAAAAAGGATGAAACAATGCCTTCTGCAGCAACATGGATGGAATCAGAGATTATCATACTAAGCGAAGTAAGTCAGAAAGACAAATGCCATATAATGTCACTTATATGTGGAATCTTAAAATGTGACACAAAGGAACAGATCTACACAACAAAAACAGACTCACAGACGTAGAGAGCAGACTTGTAGCTGCCAAGGATTGGGAGTTTGGGAGGAGTAGATGAAAACTATTATACACAGGATGGATGAACAACAAGGTCCTACTGTTTATCACAGGGAACTGTATTCAATATCTCATGATACACCATAATGGAAAAGAATAGAAAAAATGAATATATATATATATGTATAACTGAATCACTATGCTATATAGCAGAAATGAATACAACATGGTAAATCAACTATACTTCAATAAAATTTGAAAAAAAATAATTAATGTTGTATATTGCACAAATGACAGATAATTGCTCAGGGTCCAACAGTAATAATATATGAATACTGTATAACTCTTAGAAAACAATATGAAACATAACAAAACATACACATGGACATAAACAATAGATATAATACTTATAATAAGTGCTTATTATGGGTATTACTATATTACATGCATGAGTATTATGATGATATTAACTGATATAATAAAAAACATTTATTAGAAGACATTATATAAAAAAGCTTCCTAAAAAATATCAATGACACATTATGTGGTTCAAATCATAATGGCACTAGACCTTGGTTCCTCAATTCACTCATCAGTATCCTTAACATATTATCTACTAAATAAAAAGTTTATTCAAGAAAAACATAATTAATGCTTACATATCATGGATAATCATAAATTTTAAAATAATCCTCTAAAGTTCCAAAGCCACTAAATTATTTTCCTTAAACAGTTAAATATGCAAATATATATAACTACGTAATGAAACTGTACATATAGCTAATTATCCACATATAAAATATTTCTCCTAGAGCTAGGTCTAAATATTTTAGCACTGATATTACTTGGAAAAAAGTAAAACGTTTTCCTAAGCCTAGAAAGATTAAAAACACTAAGTCCAAACAGAAAACAAGACCAATGCACACTCTGTAGGCCAAACAGAATTTAACAGACATCAATCTTGAGAAGAAGAGTCACATCAAAAAAATGATAATATTCTAAAATTGAATATCAAGAGCTAAGGACTTTCTCCTAGATATAGACTTTAACTACATACCTGGCTGGTATCATTGTTATAGAGTACAATAGAAAGAGATTCAAAGTGAAAGTCAAACTGGAGAGTGACACTCTGGTCCAAAGCAAGCTTTGAGTCTGTCACATCTTCTTGTTCTGATGGTTCAAACACAAATATGAAAATTAGTAAGCTTTTAAGTATGTATATGACTTTATACATATTTTGAAAACTAGGATAATTTATTATTCTAAATTTATATGATACTTTCAAGAATTATTTAAATCATGATGAAACAATTAAGAAAAATGGCAATATATTCCATAAATATTTAGTACAGGGCAAAATGTACACAGACTATCTACATGAAAAATAAAGACGGCCTGGCAAAGACTATTAGGACAACTTTTTTTAAAAAGCCCTACAAACGCAAGTCTGCTTCATTGTAGTTTATAACTATTAAAGCATTTCACTTAACTGGTTACAGGCCACTCTCAAGAGATTATGAAATTGGAGGTAGAGAAAAGTAAAATACTTTGTCCAAGAACAGACAGCTTGTCAGTAAAAGATCCTCTGCTAGTGAAGTTCACGTCTCACTATCCCTAATTACCTATGTCATCCAATCCATTACCTTTGATAGAACAGAATATAACTTAAAAGCAGAGTTGAAGAGACCTCAAATATAATGTGGGACAGGGAGTCTCTGGTATATTGAGTTAAAAGAAACTTCAAGAAGTAATGCAGTCTTATCCCTCATCTTTAGACAGAAACTTTTTAGACAAAGAATACCTAATGCTTTCAATCCTGCTTACAAAGTGATTCTGTGGTCTCTTTTGGAGATGGATTCTATGCTTTTGGTCATTTATAGGAAAGTCTGTTCTTACATGTTACTGCAAGAGCACACACAGCATAACTTTAACTACATTAAGGCTTCTCCAACTTGGAAAACACCAGGCTTTTTCCCTTTACCTTTCCCAAAAATAAGTTACATTCCCATCTTCATTATCTCTGTAGTTTTTCCATCAGAACTTTTTTTGTTTTCCCAAGTACCACAGTAACTATACAGCTTGAACCAGGGACACAAACTGACCAGAGCTGAATATAGTGAGATTGTTAACCACATAAAGCTTGTCTACTACAGTTTATTCATCCATACAGTACACAGTTCCTGTCTAACTACAGCAACAGCCTGCTTATCTAGCATTTGTCTGCACAGAGGCATGAACTCAGCCTGGGGAGAGATGCAGGGAGGACTCACTAAATTCATATAGTGCTCATAAGTATCCTCAACCAGAAACCTTATTTTGCACACTGCTCTAGGCATTTGTTTATGACTTCAAAACACACCAGACCTAACTATAGGAGAAGCACTGCTGGCTTAGTATACTTACCGGCAGCTTAACTGACTGCTGCCATAACTAAGAGTCAATGACTTTAGCATGATAAAAGCATAGCAGTCTGGGGTCCTTTATTAAATGGACAAGGAATACGCCATCACACTTTAGCCATGAAAATACTAATTTATTCACAGTCTCAAATAAAACATGATATTTACATAACAATTTTAAATGATGAAAAACAGTGAAATTATAAAATTATTCTATATACTTGGCCAAGAAAGGAAAAAGGAACCTTGTATGTTAGAAAAATTGTCTTTTAAAAATGGCTGAATATAAAAGGTTCAGTGCCTTTGAAAGATAACAATTTGAATAATCTGGAAAATTCCCTTATGCATCTGACTATATCACTCCCCAGTGAAGACAGATAAGCAAAGCTGTTACTGAACAAGAATACCTTCCTATTTCATGGACCAGTCACCTGAGTATGAGTACCAGTTCCTTTTCTCTCTTAATTATTTTGGGATCTTACTATGCTGCATCCCTACTTTGCTTTTTCTCTCAAAGTATACTACCTCAGTTCAGTGCAGTCGCTCAGTCGTGTCCGACTCTTTGCGACCCGATGAACCGCAGAACACCAGGCCTCCCTGTCCATCACCAACTCCCGGAGTCCACCCAAACCCATGTCCATCGAGTCGGTGATGCCATCCAACCATGTCATCCTCTGTCGTTCTCTGCCCTCGATCTTTCCCAGCATCAGGTGGCCAAAGTATTGGAGTTTCAGCTTCAACATCAGTCCTTCCAATGAACACCCAGGACTGATCTCCTTTAACATGGACTGGGTGGATCTCCTTGCAGTCTAAGGGCCTTTCAAGATTCATCTCCAACACCACAGTTCAACAGCATCAATTCTTCTGCACTCAGCTTTCTTTAGAGTCCAACTCTCACATCCATACATGATCACTGGAAAAACCATAGCCTTGACTAGACAGACCTTTGTTGACAAAGTAATGTCTCTGCTTTTTAACATGCTGTCTAGGTTGGTCATAACTTTCCTTCCAAGGAGTAAGTGTCTTTATCTTGGCTGCAATCACCATCTGCAGTGATTCTGGAGCCCAAAAAATTAAAGTCAGCCACTGTTTCCACTGTTTCCTCATCTATTTCCCATGAAGTGATGGGACCAGATGCCATGATCTTCGTTTTCTGAATGTTGAGCTTTAGGCCAAGTTTTTCACTCTCCTCTTTTACTTTCATCAAGAGGCTCTTTAGTTTTTCTTCACTTTCTGCCATAAGGGTGGTGTCATCTGCATATCTGAGGTTATTGATATTTCTCTCAGCAATCTTGATTCCAGCCTGTGCTTCTTCCAGCCCAGTGTTTCTCATGATGTACTCTGCATAGAAGTTAAATAAGCAGGGTGACAATATACAGCCTTGACATACTCCTTTTCCTATCTGGAACCAGTCTGTTGTTCATGTCCAGTTCTAACTGCTGCTTCCTGACCTGCATACAAGTTTCTCAAGAGGCAGGTCAGGTGGTCTGGTATTCCCATCTCTTACAGAATTTTCCCCAATTTATTGTGATCCACACAGTCAAAGGCTTTGGCATAGTCAATAAAGCAGAAATAGATGTTTCTCTGGAACTCTCTTGCTTTTTCCATGATCCAGTGGATGTTGGCAATTTGATCTCTGGTTCCTCTGCCTTTTCTAAAACCAGCTTGAACATCTGGAAGTTCACAGTTAACATATTGCTGAAGCCTGGCTTGGAGAATTTTGAGCATTACTTTACTAGCGTGTGAGATGAGTACAATTATGCAGTAGTTTTGAGCATTCTTTGGCATTGCCTTTCTTTGGGACTGGAATGAAAACTGACCTTTTCCAGTCCTGTGGCCACTGCTGAGTTTTCCAAATTTGCTGACATACTGAGTGCAGCACTTTCACAGCATCAGCTTTTAGGATCTGAAATAGCTCAACTGGAATTCCATCACCTCCACTAGCTTTGTTCATAGTGATACTACCTCAATGCCCCTTGAATTGGGCAAATTCAACTTTCACAAATAAAAGGCAAGCATGCATCATGCAGGCAACAAGAGGTGGGCCCTCCCTTTAGAGTAATGAGCCCACTTCCTTCCCCTGGGAGCTTCAAGACAATCTCAGCCCCTTCTGATCTTCCACAGTAAATAATACAGTATTGGATCAGTTCACATCACATTACACTGGACAATTAAAAAACCCACTAAATATAAATATGGCATTAACATCTAATTCTTCTCAACAATCAAAGCAAAAATCTCCATCAATTTATACCTATGAAGTGGTCAGGTCTACTGGAAACGTCTTGTCTGACTCTCACAGCCTCCTGGGTAGACTGCGTAGGGCTTGGCTGTGAAGAAGCTTCTCCAAGATTCTCTAGCAAAATTTTCATTAAAACTGTTAAGTCATCTCTACTGAGAGCAACCTAGAAACCAACAATAGGTTACTGTTAATATAAAACAATAAATGATGCAAAATATCTATGTCTTAACTTACGGTCTGTCAAATTAACTGTTCATCTAACTAAAACAAAACAAGCGAGTTGGGACCATAAATAGCAGGATGAAAGTATTTTATGTTGTATAGTATTAGACATTACTCCTGTGTGTAAACACGTTTTTGCCTCCACTCATATCCAAGTCCCTACTTCTGGTATGCTCCTCCTGTTGCCTTAACTGTTACTGTTACTGTAATTCATTCTGTTCTGGACCTGTGTTCCTCTCCCCTCTCCCTAGCTCCTCATCTCCATTCTGCTTCTATCTCTTCTCATCCAGTACCGGCGTCCTCCTCCACATTGTTTACTCTCCCCAAAATGCAAAATAGGAAGACTGCTGTTCAGTGTCCAGTCTCCATCAAGAAGGACAAAGATGCGCTCCTACACTGTAGTCTTATCCTCAGTACATGTGTGTCTGCATATACTTAGATCATTTAACCTATCAAGATGATGCCTCCCAGACCAGTAACAAATGCATCTGCACGGAACTGTTAAAAGCCAAAACACAGGCCAAGAGGAGCATCCTGCTAATCTCCAACCTTTATAAAAAGGGGATATGTGACAAAAAGAAAAAAAAAAAAAAAAAGGCAAGAGATTTTGAGTCAAGTAGATATGTGTCAACTATACCACTCTCAAGCTGTGCTGTTGGCTAAGTTTCTTTCTTAATCTTTAAAATAGGAATAATATCATCTTCCTCATCAGTGGCTGCAGAACAACATGAAGCTGCTAGAATAAACAAAGATGTTACTGGCTGCTAAGACCCATTAAACCTTTTCATCCTTCCATCTTTTGTGCATTTCCCCTACACATATTGGGGCTTCCCTGGTGACTCAGAGGTAAAGAATTTGTCTGCCAATGCAGGAGATTCAGGTTCGATCCCTGGGTCAGGAAGATCCCCTGGAGAAGGAAATGGCAACCCAATCCAGTATTCTTGCCTGGGAAATCCCATGGACAGAGAGGAGCCTGGGGGCCTACAATCCAGAGAGTTGCAAGAGTCACACACGACTTGGCAACTAAATAACAGTGACAACCTACACCCAGAAATAGTGGTCCAAAAGGTCTTTTTGAAGTACCTAAAGCCAAATCCAAACAGGCGCATTCACAGCACCTTTTCTTCTGAACACCACAGTCCCCTGTGCCCCTCAAATTGTCCCCCTATCACCAAGGACAATACCTGATTCCCAGCCTAAATGAAAGTGTGGCCATATTTTAGCATGAGATGACAACCAGGGATTTCTTATTTGCTCCAAGTCCCAGTCCTTAGAAAACAGATATCACTTTAACTCCCCAGAACTTCTTTCTATGTTCATTCCCACTTGTGCTACCAACTGAGACTTCAGAGCCTCCTGAAGAACAGCTAACTTCACCACCTCCTAGTATTTGAAAAGGATCCAATGTTAGTTCTGGGATCTAATCTGAGCAAGGGAGAATTTAAGAGAACAGTACTATGTCCTAGAATAGAAAAGTCAATACTCTCAATAAACACATGCTTTTCTTTATATATTTATTCATGCTGCAGACATGGATCTCTCATTCCTACAACAAGCCTCAATTTTAACATCCTCACTAGTAGAACTCCGCTCCTTTGACCCTTCTTGCTTTATCTTAGAACTAACTCTGAAATAGTCACAGATATCAAAACCCACTACACTACCGAATTTCCACTCATCTTCCACACATTCTGTTTTTACTCCCTCTTTCCCTACCTCGTACTGTTGGCTTCAGCAGTTTCACACACAGGCACACAAGAATCCCTACACTTTGGTGACCATCTTTGACCAGTATCATCTCTTCCTGTGAGCCTACCTACAACCTGCTAACTACAATATTAAAAATACTCCTGTTTATATGCTTACCAACGAAACATATTCACCTACTGAAAATGTCTGCTTTTCTAATTAAAAGAGTGTTTCTATACAGTAAAAATACTATTTAAGGTGCTTTGGATGTGGTAGCTAAATATCACTTTACAGGGACTTGCCTGGAGGTTCTATACTTAAGACTCTATACTTCCAATGCAGGGGGCACAGATTCAGTCCTTGGCTGGCGAACTAGGATCCCGCATGCCACGTAGCATGGTCAAAAAAAATTTTTACATAAAATTTAAAATATCACTTTTCTTTTATAATTTGTCTTAATACTTGACCAGAATCTTCTAAAATTACTAATAATAATCTCAGTAGACTCCCTAGCTTTCAACCTCAGAGTTCTTGCTAGCTTCAGCAAATATCCAACTAATAAGAAATAAAGAAAAGTGTGAAAAATTACGACACCTTCATTTTCAGTTAACAAAGCATTCCCTTTTAAACGTTTTATCACTTCTGATGTACACAAGAACTACACTGTGATCAATGTTAAAAGTCTAGCTAGCAAGCAATTATTTTATACATATACTTACCTGCATAGGTTTCAGTCTTCCTTTTACCTCCATTCCTGGAATTTGCACATACCATGATGCTGCTAAATTTCGCTGTATGTATAAAAGCATGTTGACTGGTTTTAAAATTTCAATGTCATGTTGTGGTGAGTCAGCCTGCAAAATTGTTCTAAAAGATAATTAAGAATTTATTTTATATTTCTAAAATCTACATTTTAAAATGAATACTATCATCATATGTGTACCAGTTTCCACATAGCATTTTTCCAGACACTAAAGGCTGCTATCAGAATTCTTTTAGAACATGCTTCTTTTCACAAATCAATCAGAATAAGTTTATAAAGCAGAGCTACATAAAACAAAGCCCATGCATTGTTGATTTCAAAGAAACAAACTGCTTGAGGATGACTACTGCACTATTTACTATCTTTCCCAAAGACTAATAGCTACTAACCAATGTCATACAAACAAATGTTACATCCTCTTAAAACATCTCTGAAGGACAAAGAAAGTGGTGCTGTACTAAGCCCTTAGGTTATGCTACTAGTACT
Source organism: Oryx dammah (assembly GCF_014754425.2). Taxonomy (NCBI): domain Eukaryota; kingdom Metazoa; phylum Chordata; class Mammalia; order Artiodactyla; family Bovidae; genus Oryx; species Oryx dammah. Next base: position 54,474,888 of record NW_024070210.1, read on the forward strand.
TCTCCAAACTCAAAGGGAAAAGCTCACCAAACCTAGAAGTTAAACAAGCATATTGTAATAGTCATTTCTAGCCTGCCAGCCAACAAATATTTGAACCACCAAATAATTCACTCTTGTCATCCAACAGAGCCAACTTTCCCATTTTGATTTGATTATCCATTAGATACCTTACTGAGAATTCCTAAATGTGACATGCTTTGGAAATAAGAAATAAATCTTAAATTTTATTACATTTTTAAGAAGGCTTTGTCCATGTACAGCTATGCACAAAGCAAATAAATAAATATCTAAATTAAGTATTAACCATTCTCTTATAATAGGAAATTTTTATAGATTAAAAAGACACATCACAAATTTAGTAAGACAAAGTATATATTCTATGAGGTCCATTACTACCAACCACTAACCAAAAACCAATGGTCAAAGTTCATGATTAGAAGAAATAAGGAATATGAACTAAGAATCACTAGAGTATTTTACCCTGGCAATGATTCTATGAAAATTCTATTTCTAGTAAGTAATACATGGTTGGGGCTTCCCTGGTGGCTCAGTGGTAAAGAATCCACCTAAAATTCAGGAGATGCAGGTAACTCCTGGGTAGGGAAGATTCCCTGGAGAAAGAAATGGCAAACCACTCCAGTATTCTGGCCTGGGAAATCCCATGAAGAGAGGAGCCTGGCGGGCTATAGCCATGGGATGGAAAAAGAGTTGGACACAACTTAGCGACTAAACAATATGTAATTGGATTATATATTTATACCTGGACAGCTTTAGCTGAGTGAGTTGGATGTCCATTTTATCAATGACGGGGGGTAGAGAATGATGTCCCCTAGAAACTACATTAAATCGGTTTTCAACTGTGATTAAACCCAGATCTGCTATAATAGCATTAGGTGATACTGAAGACTGAGGAATGATAATAACTGGTGCTTTCAAGTTGATATCCATCAAAAGGCGGAAACTCTTTTCGGCCAAGTCTTTCATGCTGGAGGCAGCTCTTTCTGCAGCCTGGGCCGTAGCTGAGCTCAAAGCTTCTTTGGCAGTTTGAAAATTGTTGAGGAAGTTCTGTGGGAAAATACTGGTATTTAGAGTTTCCCCCAAAACAGGGATTTATTTCTTAAAGGAAAAACTTTAAAAAAGAGAAGCTAAATAAAAGAGGTGATGTAAAGGAGATGTTATTTATGACTGTGTACATGAAATAAAGTTTAGAAAGATACACTCCGACATATTAACATGAACAAGAGTCCCTTCATTTTACGTATTTCAGAATTATTTGTTTATTTACAAATTTTGGTAGCAATTCTTTTGTGTGTGTGTGAAAATAACAATGTTTATTGAGGACTTGCTAAATGATTTACATGTTTTTCTTTGTTACATATTTTAAAATTTTATTTATTTAAATTAGAGGCTAATTACAATATTGTGGTGGTTTTTGCCATACATCAACGTGAAACCTCCCTTTCACTCATTTAAAACCTCCCTTTTACTCATTTAAAACCTCCCTTTTACTCATGAATGTTGGCCATTTTAACCAAAATTTACATAAAAAGATGGAGAAAAAAGCTTTATGGCTCCCAAAGTAGCTTTGAATCTGTACCTCTAGGTCATAGGAATAAAGTCTATGAAACTAAAGTTTAGAAACTAAGGTTTTGCCTGGTTATTTCTGAAGATTCTTTTCTTAAGTGTACTTCAACATGAGCAAAGGTGCTGCTTAACTGTTTACAATCTTGCTATCATTAACAAGAGTCAAAAATTATTTATTTAGAGTAAGATACCATTCATCTCAATTTCAACTAAAAACAGAAAGACTTTTCCCAATAGAGAAAAGAACTGGAAGCGTATTCTTGATGCACATCCATTAATAACACAGATGGCTTATTTAGTTGTTTATTTAACTAACCCCCCTCCAAATAAATTACTTTTCAGAAAAATAAAACATGATGGTTTACACAGAAATGTGTGATTTGAAAGCTTTGATTAACAGTCCTGCTAAAAGAAAGGCATAGGCAAATTAAACTCTTCACTCCATGAAACTTACGTGGAAATAAATAATTAAAAGAATTCTATGGCCTTGTTGATGATAATTATAAGCAAAGCTGTCAGTTCCAGTATTAGCCCTTCCAATGCCTAATGATCTCCTTAAAGCATTCTTTTAGCTAAACATCTTTTAAGAGTATCTCTCAAAACAACTAAAACTGAAAAGCTGTAACTGAAACATCAGAAAGTATTTTCAAACTATGTAACTATGTTAAAGTTAAAGAATGATCCTTCATAGTTGTGTCAAACCAATGATAACCTGGAAAATCCCATTGATGGAGGAGCCTGGTAGGCTACAGCCCACAGGGTCGCAAAGGGTCAGACATGACTGAGCAACTTCACTTCACTTAATGGTAACTGTAATAATTATTCAGCATTTGGGAGTTTATCACACAACCCTATTTAGTAAAGATTTTGACTAGCTAGATTCAGATACATAGGCAAAGATATTTAGGCTTCAATGAGAAACAAATATATTTTTAAAATAAACTTACCAAAAGAGACATGAAGAATTTATGAACATATACAATCTGAATACAGCCCACTTTGAGACTAAGTTTGCCATCTACTTTAGACATATCAGCATAGGCCTTTCCTTCTGTGGCATCTGGATAAAGAGTCATTTCGAACCTAAAGACTTCATCTCCCAAAATAGAGACAGCCTAGAAGTATTAAATTAACTCATTATTACATCAAAAGAGTTGTATCACTGTATTACAAGGTTTCTTATTACAGAGTCCTTGACATATAAAGAAGCATCATTTGTATCCAAGCTTCAGCAAAATACTAGTTAAAAGCATTTAACTTGACAATAACATTTTCCTAAATCTATAAGAAGAAGGTTTATCAATGGAGATACCAATCACTTAATTGGTCAAAAATAACTTTAACACATCATCTAGTCTATATACAATGGGATAGCAGACAATGACCATATTCATGGCCAATTCCCAACAAACTTGCCTGACACATGAAAGATACTACATATACACTGAACAAATGACTAAAGACATCTCCAGACACAGAAAAACAAAAATAAATTTCAATACTGAAACATATTTTTTTAATTACCTTTTTGTGAATGGATGTTAAATCAACATTCATAACGATGATATCCTTAAGTCTGGCAAACATGTCAGTCTGCTTTGGCCTCACAGAGACAGAGGCATCCATTCCTGGTGGGAAATACAACACTTTTAATCCAATCCAAATGCACGAATTCAGTGTTATTTAAATTCAATAATATACTACCAAGATAGAGAACTGATAAAATTGCTATTACACATATGTAAAGTTACAACTTAGTTTTTAATAGTTTTTAAAAAATTTTTTGGCTCTGCCATGTGGCATGTTAGATCTCAGTTCCCCAGGCAGGGGTCAAACCAGCTCTCCCTGCACTAGAAGCACAGAATCTTAACCACTGGACCACCTGGGAAGTTCCAAAGGTAACAAATACTATGTATGAGATACCTAATAAATATGATAATATCTTTAAGTGCTAGAAGCATCTCACCCGTAACATTTGTGGCAATTTTAAAACAAAAGTAACCAAATTTCAAAGACAATTAATCACAAGTCTCCAAACACAAGTATCCTGGGCATTGCTGCTGCTGCTAGGTCGCTTCAGTCCTGTCCAACTCTGTGCGACCCCAGAGACAGCAGCCCACCAGGCTCCCCCGTCCCTGGGATTCTCCAGGCAAGAACACTGGAGTGGGCTGCCATTTCCTTCTCCAATGCATGAAAGTGAAAAGTGAAAGTGAAGTCACTCAGTCATGTCTGACTCTTCGAGACCCCATGGACTGTAGCCCACCAGGCTCCTCTGTCCATGGGATTTTCCAGGCAAGTGTACTGGAGTGGGGTGCCATTGCTTTCTCCATCCTGGGCATTAGCATGAACAAAATCAGTCATTTAGGACAACACCTAACATATGTTGAACAGTCATTTTATAAACGTTATATAATGAAAACTATTAATCTGAAAACTAAGAATAAATATAATTTGATGAATAAATACTGTTCTTTCTACAACAAACTTTATCTTAAACACAATTTCTCTCCAAAAAATGCTTGTCGTTTTCATGATTTCTAAAGGTATGATTTTTAAAAACACTTCTCAGAATGAATTGGAGAATGGCTACAGCTCAGCCCCAATAATGAACTTAGATCATTATTACGCTAATAAACAGATCCTTAGTAGTATTTGCTGAATGGAACTGATTTTTTAATCCCTGTTAACTGCTTATTATGTACATGACAGGCATCTTTCTTTATATATGCAAATATGCAAACAATCCTCACAACAATCCCATGAATAATTATTATAACAATGTCCTTTTATAGAAGAGGAAACTCAGGCATGGAAACATAAATTAACTTGCTCAAGGTCAACCAGTAAGTTTTAGAGCCAAAATTAGAACCTTGACAGGCTGTTCCAGAATCCATGGTATAATCTGAACTCATCTTTCTATCAGGCTGACGATGAGTAAAGTTTATAAAATTTCTTTTAGAAACCTCTTTTACTGATGTTATATACACACAAAAGGCAAGGGCAATAGGACAATGACATTTTCTTTACTCAGTGAGATGCTAAGCTATTCATTTCTCAGTTTAAAATCATAATTATTCTGAAAATGCAAACAGAACATGAGACTAAATCTTAGACTTATTCTGAAGAAATTTTTTTAATATAAGAAATGTCTTATATCAGTCATGAATCATAACAAATTTACTTCTAACATTTCAAAGCATATCTCTGAAAAGTTTGCAGGAGTCTTCAATATAAATAAACCCAAAGATGACTCATGATGATCTAAAGGGGTGGGATGGTGGGGGGGGAGGTTGAAGAGGGAGGGGATATATGTATACATATGGCTCAGATCGTAAAGAATCTGCCTGCCAATGCAAGAGAACCAGGTTCAATCCCTGAGTTGGAAACTTCCTCTGGAGAAGGAAATGGCAACCCATCCAGTATTCTTGCCTGGGAAATCCCATGGACACAGGAGCCTGGCAGGCTACAGTCCAGGGGGTTGCAAAGAGTCTGATGTAACTAAGCAACTAACACACTCACTTTTTCCAGCTCATTCACTTTTTTTTTTAATGACTGTGCTGGGTCTTCACTGCTGCATGCAGGCTTTTTTCTAGTTGCATTGACCAGGAGCTACTCTTCTTTGCAACGCCAGGGCTTCTTTCTCATTGTAGTGGCTTCTCTTGCGCAGCACGGGCTCTGGAGCGCACAGGCTTCAGTAGTTCTGGTGCAAGGGCTCAGCAGTTGTGGCTCCCGGGCTCCAGAGTACAGGCTCAATAGTTGTGGTGCATGGCTTAGTTGCTCCACAGCCTGTGGTATCTTCCTGGAACAGGGGTTGAACCCCTGTCTCTTGCACTAGCAGGCTAATTCTTTACCACTGAGTCACCAGGGAAGCCTACTGCTTCACTTTTTTGTACAGCAGAAACTAACACAACATTGTAAAGCAACTATACTCCAATAAAACATTTTTAAAATAAATAAATAGGGCTTCCCTGGTGGTCCAGCAGTAAAGAATCTGCCTGCAATGCAGGATATGTGTGCAGGAAACACGGGTTTGATCCCTGGTTCGGGAAGATCCCCTAGAGAAAGAAATGGCAACCCACTCTAGTATTCTTGCCTGGGTAATCCCATGGACAGAGAAGCCTGGCAGGCTACAGTCCATGAGGTCTCTAAAGAGTCAGACGCAACTTAGCAACTAAACAATAAATACATAGTGAAGTTTACCATTTAGAAAATAAATAAATGGAAAGTCATATCATGTTAATAAATGAGAAAACTCAATATCATTAAGATATCAATTCTCCCTAAATTGGTCTATAGATGCAATGCAATTCCAATAAAAATACTACAAGGCTAAGGAAAAAAAACACTACAAAGCTTTTTGTTGCAATTGGCTGCTGTCCTTGAAGTTGCTAAGTCATGTTCAACTCTTTGTAACCCCATAGACCATTGCACACCAGACTCCTCTGTCCTACACTATCTCCTGGAGTTTGCTCAAAATCATGTCCATTGAGTCGGTGATGCTATCTAACCATCTCATCCTCTGCCGTCTCCTATTCTTTTTGCCTTCAATCTTTCCCAGCATCAGGGTCTTTTCCAAGAGTCGGCTCTTTGCATCAGGTGGTCAAAATATTGGAACTTTAGCTTCAGCATCGGTCCTTCCAATGAATATTCAGGGTTGATTTCCTTTAGAATGGACTGGTTTGATCTCCTTGCAACCCAAGGAACCAAGAGTCTTCTTCAACACCACAATTCAAAAGCATCAATTCTTCGGCACTCAGCTTTCTTCATGGTCCAACTCTCACAATTGTGAAGTTGGAAAGCTAATGGTAAAATTTAAATGGAAATGCAAAGAATGTGGAATAGCCAATCAGATGAGGGGAAAAATATAATTTTACTGTTACTGAAATCTTGGAGGGGAAAAAAAAAAGACAAGCCATGAGAAATCTACCATGCAACAAGCTCATTCTTCCTGAAGGTCTATGTAAAGAAACAAAAATACCTACACCAAGGAATAACTACTTACCATGTATTCTAATATCTGCAATGTTACACTTCTGATCACAGACAAAAACATTAAATGCATTTAATTTAGCGGTGACCTTTAAATCAAACACATCGTCTTGAGAAGAGTTGCTGGATACTGAAAAGTAAAAAAATCCTTGTGATAAGCAAAATGTAAAGATGATATAGCACATAAAATAATCTCAAATTCACTAAAAGTACAATATGAACTGTGAAGAACCAAAAAGGTCTCCATTAAGATTATACATAATTAATATTATTTTTAAATCAATTTTCAAATGCCAATCAGACAAAAACTAGCATTTTTCTGTCCAAATTAAAAATAAAGGCAACCTTTATTAGCACCTGGTAAGTACAACTCTGTTAGATGGAAAACTTTACTATAACTTTTCTCCTAGGAAACAAAGAAAAATCCCTATAATAGAATTCTAGGATTCCAACGGAGATAAATTTTGATTTGGAACTTCTTTTCACATCATATATTAGATCAAAGAAAAATATTTCATGAAAAACTGAAATGGTAAATTAGTAAAAATATGTATTATTAACTATGACACATACAATACATGTTAACTATACAGCCAATTTCTCTAGACTGTATTCTGTTTCTCCATGAAGAATCCTAAGATAAAGTCTGTAAGAAATGAACATAAAGAGCTAAAGTTAAGGAACAAAAAGTTACTTTATAACATGTATTTGTGTCTGTGTACATGTGTCTAAGAAACACAATCAAATGGATTCCCTTAATCTATTTTAGTTCAAGTCCTGATTGATAAATATAATTTCTTAGAGACGTGTCTTGACTGAAGTAAACAATGTTTCTTATAAAACTGTAAAAGTATGGGGACATCAGTCCTTAATCACCAAGATGATAAAAGAGTTTGTTTTTTTTCTCCCTTAAAATTTAAAGTAGCATAATCAAACCATAAAAAAATAGCTATACCGCATAACTGGAATATTGTTTCTTTGGATTAGGATTTTTTTATAGTTTGCTGTGAGCTTAAATATTCCCTGTATCAGATCTAGTATTACTGACAGCTTTATACTTTAAAGATGCCAGTAATATAGATATAATGCAAACAGATAATGGTCTGAAAATTAAATGACCAGATGTTAGGTACTCACATCATATGATATGAAAGGAAAATAATTAAAATGACATTTGACTTAAAAATCAGCATGTGTTCACTCAGGCTACACTACAGCTAATATTTCAGGGCACGAGTCACGGCATGTGCCCATATCTCTATGTGACCTAATGCAGTGTTGGTTTGAAACCAAAGTGAGTCTGTCTCTTCCATGAGATTGTTCCTTTTGTGTCTTGCGAAGCTTAAACCTGTTGAGTACCAGGTAGTTTTAACTGACTGAAATGGGCCTTTGTTACTATGCATGACTGTGATCATACTTTAATTTCTTCCTTTCTCACTTTCACTAGAGTGAAGGCTATGGGCACATCAATGCAAAGTATATATGACTTTATTTTATGAAAAAGCAAGGCAGTGAAATCAAATATAAATACATGATTAATATTAAACACTTATTTAAAATCTCTCACTAAATTTATATCAATACCATAAGAGCAAAATCTGCTTTCTTTTGAAACCAACATAATCTGTTAAAGCACCAGAAACATTAAGGTGCTAAATGGTCATCTTAGCTTAAAAATACAAGTTATTCAGTTCAGTTCAGTTATTACATATGATTATTAAAGTTCAGGTAGAAAGTATGAGACCATGACTCAAAAGTTAATACCAGTTTTGGCAATGATACTTCTGGACTCCCCCGTAAGTGGTTTCAGCTCCGAGTCCTTCTTAGAAGGTTCAGAGGATGGAACAGCAGAGGACAAAAAATCCATGAAGGACAGTAAAGCTTCCAAATGAAGAACTAAGTCTAAAGATGAAAATGAAACCTAAGATAATGAACAATTAGAGAGGCAAATTTCAGATATGGAAACATTTTTATGTCAAACTTCAACATATACAAGTAGCCCAAGAATAGTTCAACCAAGGACCTTTTTTATTTGAGAAAGAATTCACTATTACTTTGTTAATCCTCTACCAGACAATAAACTAACATTGCTAACTTCCACACATGACCATACTTCTAACCTCAACAGAACTTGATAGCTTTTAAGTAAAGATTTAGGAAGTATTATCAGCCTTAGCTCAGTCCCCTTACAGATGGTTCCAACCAATATCTGTACTGAGCCATACTTTCTGCCTGACCCTTAATTTTTTTTCTAATCCTAAAGTCAGTTAACAATTCAAGTGCTTAATGCTTCCATTAATAGGACGTCAAATAAGAGTTGTGAATAATTAATTCCCTTAAAAATGTATTATTTTGTCCTCAACAAGGAATCATTAACTTGTACCTGGGAAACAATCTTTTAGGAAATCAAATAAACTTTTGTAATAATTTTATCTCAGCTCTATATTCATTTCTTCCATCTACAAAATTAAATCTATTATTATTATTACCACTCTTCCTCTAATTTTAGAACTCACAATCTCACAGCTAAAGATGGCTTTGAAGCTATATTTAATCATTAACATATACCCTAGCCTTATAGTGAGTTAGAAAAGACATACCTCAAGTGTTTGTTTGGTATTGTCATGAGTAGTTTTAAATTCTGGTCCATCAATGTCTGCCTACAAATAATGGAGGATTAAATCACCAGGTTGGAAACTATAAAAATTCACACATTGCAAAATATATATACATATAGTCTTTACTTTTCAAAGCATGCTATGAAAACACTATAAACATATTTTTAATAGCAAAGAAGAATATGCCCAAAACACGACCACATAAGTAATTCTCACATTCTGTAAAAGCAAAATCCCAAATTAGGAAGAAATGCTAAAGGTAGGGAAAATGCTAGTTCATCTGGATTACATTTTGCTTCAAATTACAATGGAACTCCGTGTACTTCCACTTATTTAAAAACATACGATTAACTCTGAAGGTTACTGAAATGATCTAGGACTGTCAGATGCTTGCATAATGCACTATAATCAACCAGTTTTAGAATACAAAATTTTAGGGGAAAAAACTGAGACATTAAATATGGGGGAACTACATCATACATTCAAATATTAAAGAATTTTAGAAATACAACTAGGTACCTTTGTCAATAACATTTTCAGAAGGGGTTCATCTGTTACATTGGAAGAATTAATAATGTGAAGAGGTCCTCCTTTAGAGTCTAGAAGAGAAAGAGAGATCATTAAGTGTTTTAGATATTTCAAATATATTAAAAACAGATGAGCCAGATACACAAGATATACATTTCTCAAACCCCAGGCGTTGGGTGGTGCAGTGGATAAGAATCCACCTGCCAGTGTAGAGGACACAGGTTCCACCCTGGTCCTGGAAGATCTCACAATGCTGTGGAGCAACTAAAGCCTGTGCGCCCTAGGGCACTTGAGCTAAAACTACTGAGCCCGCAGCTGCGATGACTGAAGCCTGAGTGCCCAAGAGCCCGCATTCCACAGCTACTGAGCCTGCGGGCTGTGATGACTGAAGCCTGAGTGCCCAAGAGCCCACATTCCACAGCTACTGAGCCTGAGGCTGCGATGACTGAAGCCCTTGGACCTAGAGGCTGTGCTCTGCAACAAGAGAAGCTCCCACAACAAGAAGTCCCGTGCACCAGAACAAAGAGGAGCCGCAGCTCACCCCGACTAGAGAAAGCACAAGCAAAGCAATGTAGGCCCAATGCAGACAAAAAAAAACAATGAAAATAAATTTTTAAAGAATTCAAGAGTTGTATGCTAAAAATGGTGACTTTTTACTATATGTATCATATCTCAGTAAAACTGGCTTTGAAATAAAATCTGAGATACTCCACAAAGACAAAAAACCAGCACTAGCCAATTACAAATGATATAATATTTGGTACTACTGGTATTATTTATTTCAACAGAGAAGAATATATTAAAGGACAAAGTTATAAAATACTTAAACTAGGGATTATTCTCAATACAAGTCTGCTTTACTTAAAGTGACCCCATAGAATTCCAATGAACTTTAAATACACGTCTTAACTTTAAAAGTTACTTTGGTGCAATTTAGAAAGTGAATTTGAAAGGTTGAAGAGACTAAAAAAGAATGCAAACTTTTTCCTCTATATATGTCTGTATTGCCTGTTATTTTTTACAAGTATATATTAATATTATTAAACACAAAAAAACACTGCTGTAATTTAAAAATAAATTTAAAAATCAAACAAAAAATTTACTTCTAGTAAACTAACTCACCTTTCAAAAAGGGTTCCTGGGCTCTATACCTGGGTATTGTACTTGGGTTGTGATTTCCTAATATGTCAGTACACAGAGAACAGTTATAATATCATGTTACCTTTTACAAGTTCTGAAGTGTTTTGTATAGACACTGGAGACATAGGCCTCATTCTTCTTTTAGATATATTCTACTTTGCGCTAAATATTTAGATATAGACTTACTTTATGATCAATTACTATATAGATAATGAATTTTTAATTTTTAAATATCAAATTACTTTCTATTAGATGTAAGAAATTTAAACTAATTAAATAATTACGGTGACACTGATAGATATGCTTAAAGTTTATAAAAAGGTAGGGACCTCTGCCTACTACATGTACAATTTACAAAGACTATACTTCATACTTACCAGTGAACTCAAAGCATCGCATGCTAATCTTTTTTAGATAAGCTTCGGCAGTCAGGTCATAGGCTTTAACTCTAGCTTCCAGTCCAAGCTGCAGGACATTTAGTTCATGTAAAGGCCTTCCTTTCTTTTCTGCTTTTTCCATCAAAGTAATCACAACCTAGAAAAAGATGCAAGTATTACCACAAACTATTTCACTAATATACAATGAAGATATGTTAACAATTTAATAACCATCCAGAGTGATATAATAAATAATTCACCCAGTGTAAAGATGTGCACTTCTATTTGTGTCTGGAAATTGCCTAGGGTTATTTACTTTGGAGGTACACTTTCCTGTTTAGACTTTTAAAGCATAGCCAACATATTCTAGTGGATTTCAAGACAGCTATGAAAAAAAAAAAAAGTGGTTCTGCCTAATTCCCAGAAGTCCTAGTCTAATGGATGGTGTCAGACTAAATCTCAAAGTCTGAGATATACAGTCAATTTTTAAACTACTCCTAAGGCAAGGTTTCTCAACCTTGGCACCAATGACATCTGGAGCTGGATCATCCTTTCCAGGGAGGAGCAGTCCCAAGCACTATAGGCTGTCCAGTGGCATCACCGGCCTCTACCCACTGGCTGCCAGTAGCCTCCTCTCTCTGGATGGCAACAACAAAAATGTCTCCAGATGATGCCTATTATCAGCAAATTGCTTCCTCCCACCCTAATCACTGTCCTCGCAAAGACAATTGTAATTACATGTATCACAAATGATATTTAAAAAGATTTATGGGTTTTTCTATGTACATATGTTAATGAAGCCCATTTGCAAATAGAATGATTCATCTATCAATGTTTCAATTATCAAAGCTTAAAAATCTTTAATAACTCTTAACATCACCAGAAAAATAGCAGAGGTTTAACAATAAAGAAGTTTGTTTCAAAGCATATATTTCAGATTTTAAAAGTAGCATTCATTTGTTTAAACATTTATTATGCTTAACTCAGAGACAGAATATAACCTCTACACAACTATTTAACGATGAAGGGATTTTTAGAGGAAATTTTTTTCTTCCAAGTCCCTCTATGTGTGACGCTTTCCCACATATAAACATGTTTATGTCTGGTTCCTCTCTCCAGTCCCCTTCCTGAATCCTGTTTCTCAGACTCCATTTTATTACTCTTTAAAAACACAATTCAAATCTCACTTCCTCCAGGAAATCTTCCCTGATCCTCTCAGACTGCTTAGATGCCCTCTTCCTACTATGAGGGCACTAAGGACAGAAACCACCTGCCTTGGCCAGGCATGATGATAACCGCTTTTCTGAACTGTCTCACAACAGAAGGTCCAATAAGGAAAACAGAGCTTCCCCCAAAAACTAATGGAGAGAATTCAGGATAAAAGCTGATAAAAGGAGGGAGGAAATGCCAGCGAACAAACCCGGAAGAATTCAGGCAGGGCCAAAGAGAGGAGGGAGAAGACAATTCATCCAGCCAACCTCCCAGAAGCCGTCACACTGCTATTGACATTGGCCGAGTCACACGTGCACCATCAGGAAGACCCTGAGTCACCAAACATATCTGGTGAGCAAGATGACTGACCATAGATAACCTGGAAACTAACCCCATTACCATGAACCAGAGACTGGGAACCATGTAATGGAACATTTCTCCTAGTTCCCTTACTCTACAACTCTTGGTCCAGGCACCCCTTCCCAATGAAGTCTCTTGTGGTGTCAGGATATGTCTCCTCAGACAATATATAACTGAGTGTTAGACAAGAGCCCACTCTGGAACCCTGGAAATGGTCCCCAATCCTGTAACACTACCATCACTGCCACAAGCTCCCTAGGTACATTTTTAGTGGGAATTACAAAAATGTAATTAGTGGGAATGTAATTTAATGGGAATATTACAAAAATGTTAATAGTTTTCTTGTTTGAGTCTATGCCTTTTACCTTTGTTTCCTTAGCACTCAGCACATGCAATGAGTATTTGTTACATGTGTGAATACAGAAGAGGAAAATTCATTTACTCTTTCCTTAAGAATCTGCAGATGGATAGCAGACTAAAAATAAGATAACATCTTTTAAATTTATACACATTTTATTCCATTGTATTAATGGTTACTAAAGTTTGCAAAGAATTTTCTCAGTCCTTTTCCTGTCTTTCCTATACAAAATCCAAAGCAAGACACATTCCATCTGTCCTAAATTCATTTGAAAAGTGTGTTAGAGAGCATACTACCATTTTGTCTATGAAATATTATATCCTCCAAATATAACTCATCTTTAACAAATGCTCAAATTTATAAATATTACATCTACATAAAAATTACAAGTAGCCTATGTAAGATATTTTTAGTAGAGTAATTCCAAATATCCATTATTTATTCACCTCATTTTATAAAAAGATGAAAATTACACACCTCTTTAATTTCAAAATTCAACAGCATATTAATGATGTCTACAGATTTTATTTCTTCCACTCCAGCTGTTGAAGTATCTTGAGAAACATGCACATCTTGTTTTAATGTAGAGATTTCAAGTGGCTCTTTAATTTCACCTAAAGATGTTTAAAAGAAATTCATTTACCTCTATTCACACATTTCCCACATGAATACTCAATGAGGACTTAGACAAGTACTCCAGACTTGGTGCAAGCATTCACAATCTACAAATCAGAATTATATAGCCCCAGCCCTTAGAGAGCTCAGTTTAGTAGAAGATACATATATACACACACATACATAGTGCAAACAAAATAAGCAGGCTTCAACTGCTTATTAAATAGACACATTAGATAGACAAATGTTGACAGAATCTATGTAAGTGGATAGAAACCACGTAACTAGGCAAGACACTGCCATGAGATCAAGAAAGTCTTCATAGGAGAGTCATCACTCAAGCGGAACTGGAGGATCTCCTCAAACAGAGGAGACATTCTAAGAATAAAGTAAGAGGTAGCAGAAAATCACAGAGAAAGAACACACTGGGACAGGTTTTGCAAACAGAATGGAGTTTGATACGGTTAAATCGTGAGCAGAATAACAAGAATGAAGGTTTGACAAGAAAAAAAAGCAGGGGAAAGCTGAAGCTTCTTATGCCATACCAAGAACCAAAAGTAAAACCTATGGGCTTGTTGTCCTGAAATTCATACCCTGAAACACAACAAAATTTGCTTTCCAAACTGTAACACACAACACTGGTAACAGCTATCACTTGCTAAGTACTTACCTCTGTGTAGGATGCTATGCTAACAGATGTGCGTGGACTAGCACAGTTAAGTCTCATAACAATACTTTGAGGTAAAAACTTCATTGTTCTCACTTCCCAAATGAGCAAACTGAGGTCCCAACAGACTCAGTACCTTGCTTAGTGTTTTCCATGTGGAAAACCACTGCTGTTAATTACTACCTTTGAGAAAACAATACACAGGGCAAGGTTTCTTAACTATCACCTTATTTAGCACTGTTTCAGGCATAATATGATCCAGGGGAAATAATTCTAGCAAATATTTTGCTTTTAGAAAACAATTTCTAGAATAGGCAAAGATTTCTTAAATATAAAATTAAAAGCCCTCATCATTTAAAAAATATGTATTAGAGTTCATTAAAAGTAACTAATTCTATTAAATAGAAGGCCCATTAAGAGTGAAAATGTAAACCACAGATAGACAGAAGACATTTCTACACATATACTAACATGTATACATATAGCAAACATAACCAGCAAAGGGCCCCTATCCAGAATAAATAAATAATTCCCATACACCAATGAGAAAAAAAGACCACACCCAATAAAAATGGTCAATAGACTTGAATGTGTGTGTAGTCGTTCAGTCGTATTTCACTCTTTGCAACCCCATGGACTGTAGCCTGCCAGGCTCCCCTGTCCATAGAATTTTCCAGGCAACAATTCTGGAGTGGGTTTGCCATTTTCTTCTCCAGAGGATCATCCCGACCCAGGGATCGAACCTGCATCTCGTTCGTCTCCTGCAATGGCAGGTGGATTCTTCACCACTGAGTACCTAGGAAGCCCCCATACTACACTTGATCTTAGTCAAAAGGCTGAGAAGACTTGAATGATCATGTCGGAAAAGAGAATATCCAAATAACCAATAAGCATAGGAAAAGATCCTCAATTTCATTAGTTACCAAGGAATAAATAAAAACCAAAGACTGACAATGGCCTTCCTAGTGAGAATGTGAAAAAATTGCAACTCTCATACCTAGCTGGTAGCAAAGTAAACTGATTCAACCACTTGGAAAACTGATCAGGATAACCTGGCACAAGTTCCTGAAGCTAAATGTAAGCTAACATATAAGCCAGTAATTCTACCCTTAGTTGTATGTTCAAAACAAAAAAAGTAATATAACTGTACCAAAAGATTGTGTGATAACTTTCATAGTCAAAAACTGGAAACAGGAATAAAAGGAACAAACTAGTGCTAGATATTCCAACAGATGAATCCCACAAACAAACTGTTGAATGAAAGAAGCCAAAAAAGAAAGAGTAATTTTTGTGTGATTTCACTTATATGAAATTTAAAAAGAGGGAAAAATACTCTATCTATGGTATTACAAACTAGAATGGCAGTAAATTCCAGATAGATCTTAGGGGAGGGTGGGAGTTTGGTACTGACCAGGAAAGAGCATAGGGAGGGCTCTAGGGTGCAGTGCTGGAAATGTTTTATATCTTATTTACGGTGATTGTACCAGTGTAGCCACATATAAATAAGCTCACTGAATTGTACATTTTACTATATGTATTAACATACTGTAAAAAAAAAAAAGACACCCCCTGTAGTTTTTTCATTGTGTGTGTTTGTTGTTGTTGTTGTTTTTGAGATACAACTGACTTAAATTATTGAACCCAAGCCCAGAGTTGGAGCTCTGTGACAACCTGGAGGGGACAGGGTGGGAAGGAAGGTGGGAGGGGTGCACAAGGGAGGGGACACATGTATTCCTATGGCCAATTCATGCTGATGTATGGCAGTAACCATCACAATATTGTAAAGTAACTATCCTCCAATTAGAATTTAAAAATATTGTATTAGTTTTAGGTAAAAAAAAAATTTTTTTTAAACTTTAAAATAGAAAAAAAATACAGTGATATACCATTTTTCACTCAGCAAATTGGCAAAAATTTTTTAAATCTGATAATATGCTGTGTTAGAGAAGGCACAGAAAAACAACCTGATGGGAGTACAAAGCACTCATACTCATTTTGCGTATAAGTTCTATGAGGTTCAACTGTCAAAACAATAAGTGAAATTAAATTACATGTACTAATTAAATTATTATTTTAACAAAAACTAAATCAATAACCTCAGATATGCAGATGACACCACCCTTATGGCAGAAAGTGAAGAGGAACTGAAAAGCCTCTTGATGAAAGTGAAAGAGGAGAGTGAAAAAGTTGGCTTAAAGCTCAACATTCAGAAAACGAAGATCATGGCATCTGGTCCCATCACTTCATGGGAAATAAATGGGGAAACACTGTCAGACTTTATTTTGGGGGGCTCCATAATCACTGCAGATGGTGATTGCAGCCATGAAATTAAAAGATGCCTACTCCTTGGAAGGAAAGTTATAACCAACCTAGAAGCAGAGACATTGCCAAAAAAGGTCCGTCTAGTCAAGGCTATGGTTTTTCCAGTGGTCATGTATGGATGTGAAAGTTGGATGGTGAAGAAAGTTGAGCGCCGAAGAATTGAAGCTTTTTGAACTATCGTGTTGGAGAAGACTCTTGAGAGTCCCTTGGACTGCAAGAAGATCCAACCAGTCCATCCTAAAGGAGATCAGTCCTGGGTGTTCATTGGAAGGACTGATGCTGAAGCTGAAACTCCAGTACTTTGGCCACCTCATGCGAAGAGTTGACTCATTGGAAAAGACTCTGATGCTGGGAGAGATTGGGGGCAGGAGGAGAAGGGGACGACAGAGGATGAGATGACTGGATGGCATCACCAACTCGAAGCACATGAGTTTCAGTAAACTCCAGGAGTTGGTGATGGACAGGGAGGCCTGGCGTGCTGTGATTCATGGGGTCGCAAAGAGTTGGACACGACTGAGCGACTTAACTGAACTGAACTGAAATACTCTTTTATCCATTAGTCCTGGTATTTTCCCAACAGATAAACATGTACTTCTAAAAGTGTATGCACTAGAATAATTAATGCAACATAATTTAAATGAAAGACTGAAATAAGCCTGACATGTCCATTAATAGGGACTTTATAAATTATATGATACTTCAACAGAATTTAATACCAAGCATCCATTAAAAAGAATGAGTTAGGTCTGTACATAGCATATATACAGATATGGAGTGAACACCAAGATACACTATGTACGTGCACATGCTGCTAAGTCATGTCAGTTGTGTCCTACTCTTTGCACCCCCATGAACTGTAGCCTGTCAGGCTCCTCTGTCCACGGGATTCTCCAAGCATGAATATTGGAGTGGGTTACCATGCCCTCCTTTAGGCTATGAGTATATACATACATAAACAGCTTAGAAAATAGGTCTGGTAGTTACTCTGCCTCAAGTGAAAGGGCCACTGTATCTAATAATTTAAATTCTCTTGCATTTATATTGTAGTACAATTTTTTCAGTATCTTCGTTTAGTGGTAATTTACCAACCACCTCAGTTTTTACACCTATATTACTAGTGTGTGCATGCTCAGTTATCTCTTTGTGACCCCATGGACTACAGCCTATGAGGTTCCTCTGTCCATGGGATTTTCCAGGCAAGAATACTGGAGTGGGTTGCCATTTCCTTCTCCAGGGGATCTTCCCGACCCAGGGACCAAACCTAAGTCTCCTGCGTTGTCAGGAGGATTCTTTACCACTGAGCCTCCAGGGAAGCCCCAGGTATATTACTACTAAATCTTATTTTAAAGTCAGATCGAGTATACTACATAGCATAGATAGCTACAGAGTCAACTTACATTTTTTTCTTTCCTATATGTGCATATTCAAAATTTATTCCAGGAATTCACCACTGACCTGAAACCCTTCTTTCTGGCCTCCTCCTAACTCATGCAACTTAGAAATAACTGAGAGTTTGCTTAACTTAAAAGCAAACTGTCATTTTATTCAATAGTATCTTATTTATTTTCTTGGTAATACAAATCACAGTTGTAAATATGTATTCATTTACTTCATTTTTATTGTCTATCTCCCCTAATAAATTGTAAATAACTTATACTATACCATCTATTGTCAGCCTCTTACCTGTCTCTTGTATTCTTGGTTTTACTTTATTCATATCTTCAGGAGCCTCACCAAGATTTTCTGCTAGTATTCTAAATAAAAGATTAAGATCTTCTTGATTTAGATTAACCTGTGAAATACAATGTTCCAAGAAAAGATAATTTCATTTTTAATGAAATAATTCTAATACAGAAAATAAATCCTTAGTAACAAAATACTAAGGACCGAATAATCTTAATGCTGACTAAAGAATTATATAATCACTATACACTCAAGTATTTCACTACTTATTTCATGTTAAAATCTCATTTTCAAAGTGAAGACAGTGTCTGAGAAAAACAGTATGATTTATGAGTCAGTATTAGTTTCATCTACTTAATATGATTCTCAGTGAAAGTTAATAATGACTAAAGAAATCAGATCACCTTTTTTTTTTAAAGAAATTAATTTTGGAACATAAGTGCTACTATGAAGTGCTATTTTTTTAAACAATAACAATTTCAATGTAATAGAAAGGCCATCTATAAAATATAGGGTTCATTCAATGCTATAATTATCTTATGGGTACTTAGATATCCCTAAAATAAAAGGTTGTATATATAATAGAGAAGAAATAGAATTATAATATACTGATACTAATAATTTACAAGTAGATCTCTGCTAATGTGTACATAACAAATTTAAAAGCTAAAGAACACTTAACTAAAGATTAAATTCTACTAAAAACACTGAAAATACTGTTGGACAATATCACACCGAAATTTTTCTTACATCAGTTAAAAAAAAAGACCACATTTCATTTGGATTTATAATGAGAAAATCTTCAGAGTCTCAGCTTTCAATAACAAGGTTTTTTCTACTCATATACTCACATTCATTGACTCAAGATGTCCTTTAATTTCCACAACAGGCACCTTGTGGTACCAAGATGCGGCTAGATTCCGATTTACAAAAAACTCCAAGTTAATTGGGTGCAACAGCTGAATATCAGGATGGGAGATTCCTGGCTGGATCACTGTCCTTATGGGAAATATAATTGATATATATGCATAAACATAGGGGTAAATGCAATATATCATTGAAAAAAAACAGGAAGTCCAAAGTTGTTGCTCTAAATGCTGATCTGAAACACAATGCTGTTTTAGTGTTTTCTAAACCCACCAGGCTCCTCTGTCCATGGGATTCTCCAGGCAAGAATACTGGAGTGGGTTGCCATTTCCTTCTCCAGGGGATCTTCCCAACCCAGGGATCAAACCCAGGTCTCCTGCATTGCAGGCAGACGCTTTAACCTCTGAGCCACCAGGGAAGCCCAAATTTGATTTATAGTTAATTTAATCTACAATGCACCAGCATGAACAATTAAAATACAGCTGACCTGTGAACAACACGGGGCGGGGGGTGGGGGGCGCTAGTGGTGACAACCCTCCACACAATCATGTAACATACTTTGCCCTCCATATTTTGGTTCCTCCATATATGCAGTCCCTCCATAACTATGGCTCCAAACAACCATAGACTGTTAATACTGCATGATTTACCACTGGAAAAAAATCTGCTTATAAGCAGAATCATGCAGTTCAAACCCATGTTGTTCAAGGCTCAACTGTATATGATATACAATTAGCCTTTAAAAAAACTGTTTTCTTTAAACAGAAGATAGATGACAATAATTTTTAAAAAGAAACTGATATCACTGACAATATGGAGGAATTATCTATACAGTTGTTCAAGGACTCATACATATGCTGGTACAGAGATTAGAGGAAAAAACAGCATTTGAAAAGCAAGCTCTAAGTTTATAAAGCTCTTCACCAGGATTCTTTTCTTGACATGTCTTATAATCATTCCTTTTTTACTCAAGATCATTAAATATCCTTGGATGGGATAGAAAATGATTTTAAAATGAATGAACACACTTTCAAACGTCCTCTGGTGTCAGCCCAAGAGATACACCATAAGTTACACAGCATTCCTGCCAAAAATGTATAAGTTCAATTAAATTATGAGGAATCACTCAGACAAAACTGAGACTCGTTCCATGAAACAACTAGACTATACTCTTCAAAACTGTCATCATCATGAAAAACAAAGAAGGCTAAAGAACTATTACAGAATAAATGTCTATCAGTACAGAAATCCCCCTCACTAGTACAAAATACAATTTAATGCCACGTTACCATGGACTAAAGGGGAAATTCTTGGACCCACTGGTAAAATCTGAATATTGACTGCATATGCTATGTGCTCTTGCCCTGGGATTTCCCAGGCAAGAATACTGGAGTGGGCTGTCATGCCCTCCTCCAGGGAATCTTCCTGACCCAGGGATTAAACCGGCAACTCCTGCATGGCAGGTGGATTCCTTACCACTGAGACAGCGGGGAAGCCCTGTTGAACCCATATTGGATAACATATTACACCAATGTTAAATTTCCAGAATTTGGTAACTGTGGTGATTATGTAAAAGGATTAAAGTCCTTGCTCTTAGGAGACACATGCTAAAAAATATAGAGGCAAAGGAAAAGATATCTATTCTCAAATAGTTTAGCAAAAAATGTTTTAACTTCCAGTTATGAAATAAACCTTGGGGACATAACGTATAGGATGGTGACTATAGTTAATATTACTATATCATATATTTGAAAGTTGCTAAGAGTAGATCTTGAAAGTTCTCATAATAACAACAAAAAATTTATCAAATATGTGTGTTAACAAATGTTAACTAGACTTACTGTGGCGACCATTTTGCAAGACATACAAATATCCAATTGCTATGCTGCATATCTGAAACTAACATAATCTATCAATTATATCTCAATAAAAATAAAATTTTTAATTTAAAATATTAAGTATATATACAGAAGTAAAGCAAAGGCAAACAATTGGTGAATCCAGGTGAAGGATTATATGTGAACTCACAGGACTATTTTTGCAATTTGTCTGCAAGCTTGAGATTTTTCAAAATAAAAAGTTGATTTAAAGGACTTCCCTCGTGGTCCAGTGGTTAAGAATTAAACTTAAAAGCTTCTGCACAACAAAGAAACTATAAGCAAGGTGAAAAGACAGCCTTCAGAATGGGAGAAAATAACAGCAAATGAAGCAACTGACAAAGAGTTAATCTCAAAAATATAAAAGCAACTCCTACAGCTCAATTCCAGAAAAATAAACAACCTAATCAAAAAATGGGCCAAAGAACTAAATAGACATTTCTCCAAAGAAGACATACAGATGGCTAACAAACACATGAAAAGATGCTCAACATCACTCATTATCAGAGAAATGCAAATCAAAACCACAATGAGGTACCATTTCACGCCAGTCAGAATGGCTGCAATCCAAAAGTCTATAAGCAATAAATGCTGGAGAGGGTATGGAGAAAAGGGAACCCTCTTACACTGTTGGTAGGAATGCAAACTAATACAACCACTATGGAGAACAGTGTGGAGATTCCTTAAAAAACTGGAAATAGAACTGCCTTATGACCCAGCAATCCCACTGCTGGGCATACACACCAAGGAAACCAGAATTGAAAGAGACACGTGTACCCCAAAGTTCATTGCAGCACTGTTTATAATAGCCAGGACATGGAAGCAACCTAGATGTCCATCAGCAGATGAATGGATAAGAAAGCTGTGGTACATATACACAACGGAGTATTACTCAGCCATTAAAAAGAATACATTTGAATCAGTTCTAATGAGGTGGGTGAAACTGGAGCCGATTATACAGAGTGAAGTAAGCCAGAAAGAAAAACACCAATACAGTATACTAACGCATATATATGGAATTTATAAAGATGGTAATGATAACCCTGTATGCGAGACAGCAAAAGAGACACGATGTATAGAACAGTCTTTTGGACTCTGTGGGAGAGGGAGAGGGTGGGATGATTTGGGAGAATGGCATTCAAACATGTATAATATCATATATGAAACGAATCGCCAGTCCAGGTTCAATGCAGGATACTGGATGCTTGGGACTGGTGCACTGGGACGACCCAGAGGGATGGTAGGGGGAGGGAGGAGGGAGGGGGGTTCAGGATGGGGAACACGTGTATACCTGTGGTGGATTCATGCTGATGTATGGCAAAACCAATACAATATTGTAAAGTAATTAACCTTCAATTAAAATAAATAAATTTATTTAAAAAAAAAAAAGAATGCAGATTCACTGCATGAACCCATGCAATGGGACATGGGTCAATCCCTGGTCAGGGAACTAGGATCCCACATGCCTTGGAGCAACTAAGCCCACGCACCGTAAACAGAGAGCCTACGCACTCCAAAGAAAATCCCGCATGATGCAACAAAGAACCCACATGACGCAACTAGGACCCAACACAGCCAAAAAATTTAACAAATTTTAAAATAACTGATTTAAGATACTGTTCTGTGCAACAGAAGTATGTTGAGTGTGAATTTCAACAGTCATAAAACTTCACAGACAATATTAAATAACACTTGAATACATAGTTATTGAAAGAGCATTACCTAGAAAGCTTCAGTTCTGTTAGTTGCACGTCCATTCTATCAATCACTGGAGGGTCTGGGTAGTTTTCACCAGATACCAGACTGAACTGATTCTGAACTCTGATTAACCCAAGATCAACCACTACTGCATTGGTGGAAATGGAAGACTGTGGGATGACTATAACTGGTGCTTTCAAATCAATATTGATGGAAACACGAAAGCTCCTCTGGGCAAAATCTTTCACACTTGTGGCGGCCTTTTCTGCAGCCTGAACAGTAGCTGCACTCAGAGCCTCTTTCGCTGTCTGGAAATTGTTCAGGAAGTTCTGGAGGCACAAAGTAAAAGGAGAAATTCAAACAGGAGGATAAGCACATCATTTCTAACACCATCTTCTTTTTATTTATGTGCTGGCATCCAGCCCACTCTGTGATATCATACACCTTTCCATCCATCAGCACAAAGTAGGTGATTTTGAAGCCCAACATGCTTGACTCTGCCCAAAAGTCACCTTCCTCAGCAGGATGCAGCCTATTACACTCAGCACAGTATCTGGCACTCTTAGGTTCCCGGTCCATTTCAAACCTCCTATGCTTTCCCTGGCATCGGCTGCACATCATAGTATTCATTGCTTCTTGCAGCTTGGACAGAAACTCATTCACTGACCGGCTCAGCTCATTTTCAGCCATTCGTTTCATCTCATATTCCTTCCGTCTTTCAGGGTTGCTGACAATGTCCCAAGCTGCCCGCAAAACCTTGAAGGCCTCCTCAGCCCGAGGATGATGATTTTTGTCAGGATGAACCATCACTGCCAGCTGCCTATAGGCCTTCTTCAGTTCAACATCTGATGCTGTGGATTCAACCCCCAACACGTGAAAAGGGTTTAGCTCATCCTCAGGAACCCCAGCCATGGTCAAGAGTCGAGCCACTTCCTCTTCAGGCTGGCAGTAACGACCACCAGCTACAGGTGCATTCCCCTGCCTATTGGTCCTCTGTTTGACCCAAGATAACTCCAGCCAACCCCACTGAACTATTCTTACCAGCTGCTGCCAGGGCCTGCTCTCTCTCAGCAGAATCAGGCAATGCTGCCGGGTGGGAGAAGCCAGCCAAGAGAAAAGCCAGGTGGCTTTACCCCTCCAGCCTAGCCGGTCATTCAATCCTACCAGAAACCGCCAGCCCAACTGTAAACAGCCCAACAAAAGGGCCAGAGCCAGGAGCAGCAAAGCACCCACAAGCCTAAGAAAACGGGTGAACAGCCCTGCCCCATAGCAAAACCCCTGGCTCAGAAACTGGAACATCACCTGGGCCCAGCCCCCCAGCCGCCCTGCCCACACTCCCACCCAGACACGTAAAAGGTCCAGATCACTGCCTTTCAGCTGCCTGCATGCATAGATGAGACGGCCACAAGTCTCCACATACTCCCCGACTAATACCAGCAGTTCGATCAGCCACCAGAAGCCTGCTGTCCAAGCTGACACAGTTCCTCTGCTCCCCACAATCCCAGTCCTCTGCGTTTATCTGCCTGACTCCGTTTCCGGCCCAGCCGTTGTCGACCAGGGGATCTGGGATCTCTTCGTCCACCCTCCCGAGTGTCCTCCTTGGCTGGAACACGGTGCCGTTGTCTCCGCGGTGTGTTTTCCCAATAAGTAACTTTCAGCTGAGTTCTATTTTTCTAAAGTTAGGGAAGAATTACTGACTATCCACCCATATGCATGAGCTACCTGACAATGGCTAATTATAAATAGAGTTATATGGCTGAGAAACAGAGAAAAGAAATTATAACAGTTTTTACACTTGAGAATTTAGATTCACTGTGTTCCAGCAAAAACAATTCCATTGTAGGCAATGCTAGACAAAAGTCATTAAATGATTTCAACTGTTAAAGAGAGGTTTTGACCTCTACATTAATCCATAAATAACATCAATAATCAAATCAACGCACATCCTAAAATTCAAAGTTTTAAGACTGCAATCATAACTATCAGACTTGCTTAAGTACTTCTAAGTCAAAAAAATCTATATGTAAATGGTGATTTTACCAGAAGTGACATGAGGAATTTATGGAGATAGACAATCTGAATACAGCCAACACTGAGTGATACCACACCATCCACCTTGGACATGTCAGTATAGGAATCCCCCTCAGTAGCATCTGGATACAAATCCAAGTTAAAATGAAAGACTTCATTTCCCATTATTGACACAGCCTGAAAAGCAGAAATACGGATGAACAATGACAATGACAAAATAAAATCCCTATTGAAAAGTGTTTATAATCATTATAGAAACATTTTTTAATCAAAATATATTTCATTCGCATTTTAAAAAATAAAATATATATTAAAATAAAATCTCTCATTCACCAAAAAATATTAATGATTTACTGTCACCTACATTTTTATGAACTGTCTTAGGATCAACATCTGTGACAATAATATTTTCCAATCTGGCAAATAGTGACTGCTTTCTTGACTGAAGAGAAAGGGAAGAATCGAGTCCTGAAAAGAAGCATATTATTTTAATTTCTATAGATACCATAATAAGATCTTAAGATTTTTCTTCTATTGCATAACTTTATTTTGTAGGTGATATTTTTATAAATTTAGCAATGTCTGAACTCCCAATTGATAAATGCAATATTAGATATTTTTGGTTTTATAAACAATGAAGCATATAAATTCATTAAAAAATTATTTGAACTTTCAGCCTTAGAAGAAACTACATCTAGTGCAAATAGATTATCTTAGAATTTTAGTAAATTCTTTATACCTTATATCCAGTCATTTACATGGAGACTATAAAAGTTTCATGAATCAACTTCAGATTAGTAGATGTACTGCCAGTTCAGAAAGAACACAGAAAAAGCCTAGTTTTCTGGGTTTTAAGTTCTATAAGAATTGTATTACACATATTCTTTACCTTTACCAGATCACAGTGAGGTTGTAAAGACAGAGTCAGAGAAAAAAGCTAGACTCATTTTAGCAACTTTTGCCTAAAAGAACATAATGGGCTCTTAGGATTTGTTCTTCATAAGGCTGCTTTGTATTTGTACCAAGCTAAAGCATATTCACAGACTTTAAACTGAATTCTGGGTTGACACTTAGCTCAGCTCATCAAGAGCATCCCTACATTGACATTAGTATTCCTTTCACCTCTGAGACACTTGTGTGTGCGTGCTCAGTTACTCAGTCGTGTCTGACTCTTTGTGACCCCATGGACTGCAGTGCACCGGGCTCCTCTGTCCATGAGATTCTCCAGGCTAGAATACTGGAGGGGGTTGCCATTTCCTTCTCCAGAGACAACTCTCAAAAAGGTCCAAATCACCAGTATATGTGGTTCAGCTCTTGAAGAGTTAAAAAGAAAGTATGCAGTCCAATTATGTTATAAAATAAGCCAGTTTTCAAAGCTCAGAGGCTTCCATTTGTGTATTTGCTTTAGCATTGCAAAAGAAACCTTATCTTTTCAATGATTTTTAAGATCATGAGAACTTTTACCTTGAATCTTGATTTCAGCAATATTGTTCTTCTCATCGCAAACAACAACACAGAAAGCATTCAATTTGGCAAACAGCCTGAAGTGAATAATATCACTGTCTTTAGAGGATACAACCACTGCAAATAAACAAAGCAATTCTATCACAGTGGGATTCTAGGATTACATATTCTATGAAGGTTTCTTTCCTATATTAAGTGTTCTGCTTAAAATAATTACAGAATTCTCAAGTTCTTAAAGATTTCAAACACTTTTTTGCTTTATATATTCTGTAGTTTGCATTTGCAATAGTGAGGTGTTACTTTTATAATGTGAAAGCAAGAAACCATTTAAATAAACATAAGGACACTGAAACTCAAGGAAGCTAAATAATGTGCCTATGGTCCCATAGTTTAAGTAGCAGAGTCAGGATCTGAACTGAGTTCTTTCTGATTCAAAAGCCGGGCTCTTTTCCAATTCAATGATATCCTTGCATCCTGGCCCTCACGTCTGTGGGTTTTGATTTCCTTATCTGCAAAATGTTAGATATGATTAATTAATCTTCGATGGAGCCCATTCAGGAGCCACTAAGAGAGGAGGACGAGCTCAAAATCAATACAGGTCTTCTTCCCTTAGTACCTTCGTAAAGGCATCGCCCACCAACAACAAAATCAGAACAAAAACAGACATTAAAAAAAACAGTATTAATCACATTTATCTAACATATCAGGCACCCACGTACGACTTAATTTGAAGAAAAGAATAAAAGGAGGGGAAATGGCATGTAAATGACTAACTAGATGGTCTCTAAGAGTCCCCATTTGGCTCTACAATTATACAACCCTTTCTAACTAGAAACAAACCGTATTTTTCATACCCTTCTGCAGAGGTGAATTTTTTTGCTGTATTTCAGTAGAAACCTGTATGTCCTTGGTGTCACTCATGTTTTGGCCATCTGATGGAATAATGGTTGTCAGGTAGTTAATAGAAGAGAGAAGAGCTTGTGTATGCAGCAACAAATTTAAAGATGAAAAAGCCACCTAGAAATATTTTAGAAAGAAAATTACTTTCCCAGGCCAGCTGTACCAGTAGTCTCCATATGATGAATGCAAAAGGCTCATAACTAGGTTTGCACCACTGCCTTATACTGCTTGGAAGGAAGAAAGAGGAAAGGAAGACTTACAACCCACAATCCTT
Organism: Oryx dammah; assembly: GCF_014754425.2. NCBI lineage: Eukaryota > Metazoa > Chordata > Mammalia > Artiodactyla > Bovidae > Oryx > Oryx dammah. The sequence continues at coordinate 54,502,452 of NW_024070210.1, forward strand.
AAATAGGGACTATATGCAGAATAAATTACACTTAATATATTTTGGGGATCAAGGTAACCTAATTACTCCACTCCCCAAGCCTAATTATCACAGAGCATATAATCTGCCAGTAATGGTCATTCTAATGTTCCACATATACATGGCTTTTCTAAATCTTCAATGACTGTTTATTATGATTATATAAAATATATGTTAGCGCATGAAACTCCAGAATCACCATGTGTTACCCGTATGTCAAGAAATTATTTCAAATGTGATATGCATGAGATTTAAATATAAAAAATGCAATTAAGAGTGACTCAGTCACTGATCTTCTACCACAATTATGATCTTATCATTAAAAAAAGAATACATAACTCATAGGAAAAAATATATTTTTAAAAACAATAACTCCAAAAAGCTAAAATAGAACACAAACTGCTTTAAAGAATATATGATTTTCTAAAAGCAAACTGATTGTTTTTTAATTTATTTGGCTCTACCAGGTCTTAGTTGCAGCGTGCAGGATATCTAGCTCCCTGACCAGGGATCAAACCCAACCCCCTGCATAGGTAGCATGGAGTCTTAACCACTGAACCATCAGGGAAATCCCAAAGTGAAATTTTTTTTTTTAAACTCACTTTTTACTCAAAAGAATTTGTTTTCATTGCTTCAAAACACTAAGTGGACATAAAAATTATTAAAAAGAAGAATCAATATTTAATAGATTTTCCCATGTCTCCAAGATATAATCTGAAACTCATTTCTCTCATTTTCTTTTCAATGTTTCCTAAAACAACATTTTGCGTCTTCTTCCGCTATTTGACTACCTTAGTGTGGCTCCAGAGTACTCAGCATCTCTCCTTGTATTTCACATTCTTTCTGAGCCCTGCATTAAATGATATTGTCTGGTTTGTTCAGAATCCTGTTGGTTCTTCGTCAATTAAAGTTCCCTCATCTACAACATTCCCTCCTTTAGAAATAATCTGGATGTGATACAGTAAATTTAAATAAGAGCATTATTATCCTGAATCATAAATACAGAGTATGAAAGACATTTATGAGGTTAATTTATAACTTCTAATGGCTCCTCCAAGGATACTTAAGACTTCCAGAGTAGGTTATTTCCAAATAGGATGTAGTCTTTTGATAGAATTTCTTACCTTAAATGTTTGTTCAGTTTTTTCAAAGGTAGTTTGAAAACTGGGTCCATTCTTATCAGCCTAAAAAAAAAAAAAAAAGTTCTAAGGAAGGAATTAAGACCAAAGTAAACAAACCATTTACATGTAATCATTAATTTATATTCAGTTACAACTGTATTTTTAAATACATTATATATTTAATTTTATTATCATTATTTTAAAGTTACATCCAAATCTATTTATTGTAAGAGTACAAATTTGTCCTCTTCCTTTAAACAGAGGAGAACATGGCATCACTCACTTTTGGGAAATGGCTAGGGATCAGAAGGATAAGCTATGAAGGCTAGAAGGTTTCAAGGTAGTCTAGCCCATCTGTTAGAAAGTGAAAGAAAGTGAAAGTCGCTCAGTCATGTCCGACTCTTTGCAACCCTATGGTCTATACAGTCCATTGAGTTCTCTAGGACAGAATACTGGAGTGGGTAGCCTTTCCCTTCTCCTGGGGATCTTCCCAACCCAGGGATCGAACCCAGGTATCTCGCATTGCAGGTGGATTCTTTACCAGTTGAGCCACAAGGGAAGCCCAAGATAGTGCATAGCCTATCCCTTCTCCAGGCGATCTTCCCAACCCAGGGATTGAATCAAGGTCTCCCACATTGCAGGAGGATTCTTTACCAGCGGAATCACAAGGGAAGCCCAGCCCATCTATTACCTAATGTTTAAATCCCATTACAAAGTCTTCAAGAAGTCTATTTTAGGATATCTCCAGGAAAAGAAATCTCATTTTCTTAGAACTCCAAACTTTAGAGAATTTTGATTTAATGAGGTCTTCACACTGAATCAAAAACCCATCTCCCATCATAATTACCAACTGGTTCAAGTTCTGTCCCTCAGGAATACATAAAGTCAAAGTTTTACCTCCTGTGAGAAGCCTTCCGGCTAGATCAGTATCTCTGCCTCCCCACTCCCACAGCGCTTTGTGTTCTTCCTTATTAAAGAATCAAACACATTATATTTTAATTATTGTGTACCTATCTCTCTACTGGTCTACATATTCCTTAAGAATAGAGAATGTTTTTCTGTATGCCAAATGTGTAACAGAATCTGACACAAAAGACATTCAATAAATAGTTACTGAATGATCAAACAAATCAACTAATCTTGAATGAAACTAAATGCCATCAGTTCCTCCAGCATTCTTCATGTAACATACTTTTGAGTCACTTCCAAACCCTGGCAGTTCTCTACTCAATCAAATCCAATTTGACTGCATCCCTTCTGATGTAGGATACCCAACCAAATATCACCCACACAAACAATGAATGCAGATGGATGAATGTCCCCCAAAAGACAGGAGAATTTATTTCATCCAGGCTTCCATCTTTGTAGACAAGAAGTCTGGCTTTGTAAAATCCTAGTCCTGTACTTGAGTGAAAGAGAAAGAAGGTGTACAAACGGAAAGAGAAACAGTAGATATCCCTGTGATTTAAAGCTATGACACAAAACAACAGCCTTTAATAAACTACTCTCATCTTTTCCCTCCCAGAGGATAGTTGAGAGTATTAAAATAAATATATAAACATTCTATGACCCTTACCTTAATGTACTCCACTTTTAAAAGATCTAACCCAGGTTTGTCAGAAGAGCTAATCAAGTGAAGTGCCTTCTTTTTAGACCCTGGATTAAAGAAAAAGAAAAAAAAAAGTATTTCAAATAAACTGCTAACAGGTACTACCAGATATCTCTATATCCTCATGAAGATATACCAGTCACTGCCTCCAGAAGCCAGGGAAGGAGACGTGACTTATCCACTGTTTTATCCATCTTTTATTATTTGCAGTCTTATAACTCCTGTTTATGAGATAGCTCAGAATTTTCCATTCAAATAATCTTCTCTAAAGAAAATAATAGCCTAGGAAATTACTGTGGATTCATTCCTTCATTCCTCAAACATCCAGTGAGTACACAAGATGTACCCTGGAATGAATAAACCATAAAAGCTACTGAGAGAATTAATTTTATGTCCCATCATTTTAATTTTTATAACCTGATGCTGTTTCTGATATACAAACACTACTGAATTGAAAGAACAAGGATTTCAATATTATAAGACCAGAGATAAATTCTAAGTTTTGCTATTCATAAAATGCATAATCTTGAATAAGCCACTTAATCTCTATTTAACCTTCCTTTGTTTGTAAAATGGGAGTAACACGCCCTACATAATAGGGATTTATATGGACTCTCTGAGGCAGAAGATCATAGTAGTTAAGAATATAAACCCTAGGGCCTGATTTCTAGGGTTTTAATCATGGTTCAGCCACTACCTAGCAGTGTGATCTTGGGTAAATTATGTAACCAATTTACAACTTCATTTCCTCTTGTGAAAGCTAGAGATAATACCATTGCCTTCATGGTAATACCATTGTTATAAGGGTTAAATGAGTTAATATTTATAAGATGCGTTTAGAACACTTCTAGCTATTATTTATTATAATTATTACTAAATAAATATGTGTTTCATATACTCAAAAATGATAATAAAGCTGTTATTGTCTATTATTTCTATTTTATGGTTATTACCTTGAATTTCATGGTAATCCAAGCTGATTTTCTTTAAATAAGATACCGCAGTTAAATCAAATGTTCTCATTGTAGCCTCTGTTCCTAACTGAGTAACATTAAACACTAGAATTGTATCTTCTTCCTTCTGTTGTTTGGTAAATTCCAAAATCACCTAAAACAATCAGGATAGCCAAAGAAAGTACTTTGAATCATACTTAAAATAAAAACACAAAATCCTTCTTCATATATATCATCAAGACAATAGCAGAAATTTTGCTTATACTCTATTTACCATCAAGCTATTTACCATGATTGGATGTTATCATCTTAAACTCTATAATTGAGAATATAACTACATCTATCTAGAAATTGTGATGAAATTTTATAACCTTATTGATTTACTCCTTTAATTTAGTAAAAATAGAACTACATGAATTCTTCCTTAAGACGATTTTCTAAAACCTATACCTCAAAACTAAAAGTCATGTTTGGTGATAAAAGAATCATCACTATTAATGTAAAAAGTAAGACAAGGATGTTTACTATTATACTACTATTCAGATTTACTGCAGAAATGACAGTCAGTATACTTAGCCAACAAAATAAAACATATATGTTTTTAAAAACATGCACGCTCTTTGATCTCCATCAAGAGATGGAGGTCTTTGTTGCCTCCCTTAGAATTTGGGCAGGGTTATAACTGCTTCAATCAATAGAGTACAGAGTACTATAAGGATTTCCAAAGTCAAAAAGGCCATGAAACATCAACCTAGACTTTCTCATTCTAGGGGAAGCTAGTTGCCAGATAAAAAGTTCAACTACCCTGACGCTGCCATGCTCAGGCCAAGAGTTGGCACTGTGGTCAACAATCCCAGCTGAGCACCCCCCCCCACCAAATCAAGATCCAGTATCAACTGCCAGCCTCATGAATGAGCCACCTCTGAGGCCCTCTGAGTGTTCCTTGAGGTCACTGCTACTCCAGTCCAATCTGACTAAAAGCACATGAAAAACCACATGCAAAAACTACTAAATGGGCTCTCCCAGAATTCCCAACCCACAAACCCATTAGCAAGATAAAATAACTGTTTTCAACGACTACATGTTGGGAAAACCTATAAGCCAGCCATAGTAACTAGAATAATACAAATCCCAGGAAAAAAAACAAAAACTAATATTATCAGCTGTGATATAAATATATATCTAAGACAAATCAGAGTGTCAACTGAAAAATACAAACAGTAAAACAGTTCTGTAAGATCATTCAATACACAATTGAGGTACAAAAATAAATTTCAAATAAATCAGTAACTTAAATGAAAGCATTCAAATCATATAATAAATAAAATCATGAGTAAATATTTTTGTTATTGTTCAGCTGCTCAGTCATATCCAACTCTTTGTGACCCCACGGACTGCAACACACCAGGCTACCCCTTCCTATACTATCGCCCAGAGTTTGCTCAAACTCATGTCTACTGAGGCAATGATGCCATCCAACCATCTCCCCCTTCTCCTCCTGCACTAAATCTTTACAGCATCAGGATCTTTTCCAATGAGTCAGCTCTTCACATCAAGTGGCCAAAGTACTGGAGCTCCAGTTTCAGCATCAGTCCTTCAAATGAATATTCCAATGAATATTCAGGAAATGAGTATTTCTTTTAGGATTGACTGGTTTGTTCTCCTTGCTGTCCAAAGGACTCTCAAGAGTCTTCTCCAGCACCACAGTTCAAAAGCATCAATTCTGTGGTGCCTAGCCTTCCTTATGGTCCAACTCTCACATCCATACATGGCTACTGGAAAAACCATAGCTCTGAATAGATGGACCTTTGTCAGCAAAGTGATATTTCTGCTTGTTTAATACACTGTCAAGGTTTGTCATAGCTTTTCTTCCAAGGAGTAAGCGTCTTTTAATTTCATGGCTGCATTCACTGTCCACACTGATTTTGGAGCCTAGGAACATGGGCTGATTCCACTGTTTCACCATCCATTTGCCATGAAGTGATGGGACCAGATGCCATGATCTTAGCTTTCTGAATGCTGAGTTTTAAGCCAGGTTTTTCACTTTCTTCTTTCACCTTCATCAAGAAGGTCTTTAGTTCGTCTTTACTTTCTGTCATTAGGGTGATGTCATCTGCCTATCTGAGGTTATTAATATTTCTCCCAGCAATCTTGATTCCAGCTTGTGCTTCATCCAGCCTAGCATTTCTCATGATGTACTCTGCTGCTGCTGCTGCTGCTAAGTCACTTCAGTCATGTCCGACTCTGTGTGACCCCACAGATGGCAGCCCACCAGGCTCCTCCATCCCTGGGATTCTCCAGGCAAGAACACTGGAGTGGGTTGCCATTTGAAGTACTCTGCATATAAGTTAAATAAGCACGGTGACAATATACAGCCTTGACATACTCCTTTCCCGATTTAGAAACCAGTCCATTGTTCCATGTTCATGTTGCTTCTTGACCTGAATACAGGTTTCTCAGGAGCCAGGTAAGGTGGTCTGGTATTCCCATCTCTTGAAGAATTTTCCAGTTTGTTGTGATCCACACAGTCAAAGGCTTTAGCATAGTCAATGAAGCAGAAATAGATGTTCTTCTGGAATTCCCTTGCTTTTTCTATGATCCAACAACTACTGGCAATTTGATCTCTGGTTCCTCTGCCTTTTCTATATCTAGCTTGTACATCTGGAAGATCTTGGTTCACATACTATTGAAGCCTAGCTTGAAGGATTTTGAGCATTACCCTGCTAGCATGTGAAATGAGCACAACTGTGCAGTAGTTTGGACATTCTTTGGCATTGCCCTTCTTTGGGACTGAAATGCTAAACACACCCTAAGACTAGAATATAAAGAAAAAAATTAGATAAATTTCATTATATAAATATTTAAAAATTTGGAATGGCAAAAAAAAAAGGTCAAACTGGGAAAAATATTTCAAATGGCACTACTATTTTTTCTTAGATGATTTTGATTGCTTATCTCTTTAGTTCATTAATTCAATACTTTAAAAAATATTTATTGAGCTTCATCTTCCATGTATAAGAGAGTGCCAGTCAATTAGAACATCAAAATAACCAGGGCAGACAAGGTCCTTATCTTCATGAAGCTTACATTCTAGGGACGTTAGGGGAAAGCAAAGGTTACTCTCCTGTGTTGGGTGGTCAGGCCTTTCTAGTAAGTTAGCATTTCTGAAGGAAGTAAAGAATCAAGTCATACAGGAAAAGAGTTTTCCAGGCAAAAGAAACAGCAAGCACAAAGACTATGTGCTGGTGCATATAAGAAACAAAAAAAAGCAAGCATAAGCTCCACATGGCAAGAAATTTCCTCACTGCTGTAGCTCTACTATTTAAAATGATGCCTGGCATTTGTTGACATTGATAAATATTTACTGAAGGAATGAATGAAATGTGGCTGGAGCAGAATGTGGCTGGAGCAGAACTGCAGATGAAGCCAAAGAAGTCACATGGTGTGACTTGTAGATCATGTAAAACACTGTAGTCATGGGAAGATTTTAGCCCTTTACTGTAAGTGAGATTGAAAGCCTCTATCGGACTATGAGCAAAGCAATGGCATGATCTGACTTTCCCTAACAAAGGATCACTCTGGGTACTGTGCAGAGAACAGAGTGCACGATAGAAGCAAAGAGACAGTTAAGAGCCTTCTGCAATAGTCCAAGCGAGAGATGATGATGACTTGGATCCTGCAGAAGCAATGGAACAGAAGGGAAATCATTTGAGAATCTTATGAAGGTAAAGTCAAGGGGTTTTCTAATGTGTTAGATGGAAATATGAGAGACAGGTAATTCAAAGAAGGCTGAACTTGGAGAACACATCTTTCTTTAAACAAATCCCAATAATACTCAGGTATAAAACAGTCACTAAGAAACACCTCCTTTTTATACCTTTTCTATTTCAAAGCAATAGATTTTCATTTTAAATTCCTTAGTACATAAAAAGCAAAGAGGCAAAAACGAAAAACTATAATCTCACCGTACAGAGAGGAACACTATCATTTATTTTAAAAAGGTGTGTTTGCACGTGTTTAATTTCTAAATGGAATTATATCCTTGAAACTGTAACCTCTTTTTTTTCCCCAAATAAAAATATGCTGTGAACATCGCTCCATGTCAATGTTTCCTTTTATTATTACATGACTTAATGACTGTAAAGACAATGCTGCAAATTTAGGTTGCTTGCATTTTTCTAAATTATAAGTATGAAAATAAACTATGTTATTTAGATTAAAAGTTGAAAAACCTGAGGGAAATATGTCACAGAAATTTTCTACAGAAAAGAAAATCCTAATTGAGAGTCTCAAGCTTTTCCAGAATACATCAGATATACTGTAGATCACACATATCAGTTTTTACAAAATAACATTTTATTTTCTTAGAACTATGTGTGTGTGTGTGTATACACACATGCACGTGTGTGTGGCAGTAGGGAAGATAGAATACCACATTTTAAATATATTTAATGTTTGGGTCTAGCATGAGACTGTTTATAAGGACAGCAGTAACAAGAATATATTTATGGACAAACAAATATACATACCTCTTTAACTTCAAACTTTAGTAGAAGATTAATGAGCTCCTCATTTGGGGCCTCAGGAACTTTTTTCACATCTGATGCTTTCGTACTTTTACTAGGCTGTATGTCTCCATCCTCAGCATCAAAATACTCATCATCAGATTCTAAAGGAAGAAAACTGACTTGAGAGAATGTCCATCGAAAACTACATAAAACACTCTAACTGAAATAGCTCAAAAGTCAACTTCATTTATTAGACAAAACCTTCATATTCAGAACCATAATACAGCTTCTAAGTTCCAAAAAGTAACTCAACCTGGCATGGGATAATCATCTATAAAATCAAATTGTCTTCTATTTCCTTCTTCAACATTTCTGATTGCTTTTCACTTCAGCATATTCATTCACTTTTCAATAAAATATTTATTGGGTATCATCTATCACATATCAATCTGTACTAGCCACTAAGGATACTAGAGTGACCAGGACTGACATTATCCTTGCCTTCATCAAGTTCACATTCCAGTTCTAAATCAAAAAAGATCAGTTAGACCAGAGATAAAGAAAAGACTCAAGTAGAGATCAGGGCCAAAAAAAAGGAGCTTATTTAGAATCTTAAACACTATCAATCACAAAAACACTTTCATAAAAACAAAGAAACTCAGGAATAAATAAAAATAAATGATTTAAAGTCTCACCGTTGGTTAGTAGCACAACTAGAAATAAAACCAGTCAAATACTACAACACTTTCACAATTCTTTTGTCAAAACTGTATTTCAATATACTAATTTATAGATTTTGTTTAATAAAGAACATTTTACTCTCCTTACCTGATTCAACGCCATCTAGCAACAAGGGTGTACCAAGTAGGCCTTTTGTTCTAGTTGATATAATAGGAATTGAGGATACCTAGCAAATAATACAAAAAGTTTTCTAAACATACTAATTTGCAAATACACATAAATGAGATAAATACTTAAAAAGTAATAGAAGTGAGTGACAGCTGGAAAGACACTTATACAACACACAAATCTTCCAACAAAGCACACTTTACAATCAACTAACTAATGGTTGGCTAGAGTTTACTTATTATTAAAACTACCACTTGCATTTAAAAGAGCAGAATCATGTATTACTAGTAGGTAAGTTTGCCTATTATTGCATCATTCAGTTGCTGTCTCTTACAATATTAACCCTACCTCTTTTTCAAGGTTTCAGGAAAACAGTATCAATATTAGTTGGTCATCTCAAACTTCATTTCAAAATACATGGAAGCCCAACATCTATTTTATGTTATAAAGATCAATTCCAAGTAAAGTGATCTAGGACTTTTAAGTCTAACACATATGAAAACTTTATAATGATCATTATGTTTGGCAATATTTTAAAGAAGATTTCTATGTCGCCAGTCCAGTTCAGTCTCTCAGTCGTGTCCGACTCTTTGTTACCCTGTGCACTGCAGTACACCAGGCTTCCCTGTCCATCACCAACTCCCAGAGCCTACTCAAACTCTTGTCCATCGAGTCAGTGATGCCATCCAATCATCTCATCCTCTGTCATCCCCTTCTCCTCCTGCCTTCAATCTTTCCCAGAATCAAGGTCTATTCAAATGAGTCAGTTCTTCTCATCAGGTGGCCAAAGTATTAGAGTTTCCGCTTCAACATCAGTCCTTCCAATGAATATTCAGGACTCATTTCCTTTAGGATTGACTGGTTGGATCTCCTTGCTGTCCAAGGGACACTCAAGAGTCTTCTCCAATACCATAGTTCAAAAGCATCAATTCTTCAGTGCTCAGCTTTCTTTATAGTCCAACTCTCATATCCATACATGACTACTGGAAAAGCCATAACTTTGACTAGATGGACCTTTGTTGGTAAAGTAATGTCTCTGCTTTTTAATATGCTGTCTAGGTTGGTCATAACTTTTCTTCCAAGGAGCAAGCTTCTTTTAATTTTATGGCTGCAATCAATCATCTGCAGTGATTTTGGAGCTCAAAAAGATAAAGCCTGTCACTGTTTCCACTGTTTCCTCATCTATTTGCCATGAAGTAATGGGACCAGATGCCATGATCTTCGTTTTCTGAATGTTGAGCTTTAAGCCAACTTTTTCACTCTCCTCTTTCACTTTCATCAAGAGGCTCTTTAGTTTTTCTTCACTTTCTGCCATAAAGGTGGTATCATCTGCATATCTCAGGTTATTGATATTTCTCCCAGCAATCTTGATTCCAGCTTCTGCTGCATCCAGTCTAGCATTTCTCATGATGTGCTCTGCATATAAGTTAAACAAGCAGGGTGACAATATACAACCTTGACGTACTCCTTTCCCAATTTGGAAACAGTCTGTTGTTCCATGTCCAGTTCTAATTGTTGCTTCCTGACCTACATACAGATTTCTCAGGAGGCAGGTCAGGTGGTCTGGTATTCCCATCTCTTTCAGAATTTTCCATAGTTTGTTGTGATCCACACGGTCAAAGGCTTTGGCATAGTCAATAAAGCAGAAGTAGATGTTTTTGTGGAATTCTCTTGCTTTTCTGATGACCCAACGGATGCTGGCAATTTGATCTCTGGCTCCTCTGCCTTTTCTAAATCTAGCTTGAACATCTGGAAGTTCACAGTTCACATACTGTTGAAGCCTGGCTTGGAGAATTTTGAGCATTACTTTGCTAGCATGTGAGATGAGTGCAATTGTGCAGTAGTCTGAGCATTCTTTGGCATTACCTTTCTTTGGGATTGAAATGAAAACTGACCTTTTCCAGTCCTGTGGCCAGTGCTGAATTTTCCAAATTTGCTGGCATATTGAGTGCAACACTTTCACAGCATCATCTTTTACAATTTAAAATAGCTCAACAAGAATTTCATCACCTCCACTAGCTTTGTTCCTAGTGATGCTTCCTAAGGCCCACTTGACTTCGCATTCCAAGATGTCTGGCTCTAGGTGAGTGATCACACCATTGTGGTTTTCTGGGTCATGAAGATCTTTTTTATATTGTTCTTCTGTGTATTATTGTCACTTCTTCTTAAGATCTGCTTCTCTTAGGTCCACACCATTTCTAAGCTTTACTGCGCCCATTTTTGCATGAAATTTCCCCTTGCTATCTCTAATTTTCCTGAAGCGATCTCTAGTCTTTCCCATTCTATTGTTTTCCTCTATTTCTTTGCACTGATCACTGAGGAAGGCTTTCTTATCTCTCCTTGCTATTCTTTGGAACGCTGCATTCAAATGGGTATATCTTTCCTTTTCTCCTTTGCCTTTCACATCTTTTCTTCTCTCAACAATTTGTAAGGCCTCCTCAGACGACCATGTCTGGTTTCTATGTCTACTTTTACTTAAAACACATTTCCTAAAAGTGAAAAACATTTTTCCTTTCACTTATATATTTTTGTTTCTGTTATTCCCTACAAGAGACTTTATACCATCACTCCAAAAGAGTAGCAACCATAGGCTAGTCTTTGTTTACTCAGTGTACAGAATCAATTACAATTAACCTTAAAAAAAAAAATCACATAAATGAAACTGGCCGTGAACAATACTGAAAAACAAAACAGCTCACAAAAAGATGAAAAAAACTCACCATATATAAAGATGTAAAGATATTTAGAATTTTTATTATCTCCATTTACCTGTTTCTCTGGAGACTGTGTGGATGATTTCTGTGGCAAGGGTATACTGTTAATCAAACATAGCACATCTTTCATCTTCTGGTCAGAAATTCTCACATGCATCAGAGGAAGCCCTCCGGATACTTTAAATCTAAAAACATAATTAATTAAACTCTAAGGTTTCACGGTCCAGCTTCTCTATACTATGGAAGAGGGAAGGGAGTGGAGAGGAGATTACCTTATGGGGTCAAAGTTACCTTGCATATGTTTTAATCTAATTACATTAATGTCTCCACATTGTCAGGGAATAGGAAGTTCTATGTAAGCCAAGTTTTGTATCCTTCTTAAGCAGCCAAACTATCTTAAGGAAAACTTATTTTTTAGGAAGATATTGTGAACACAAATTGTCTATGTTTTAAAACCTAAAACACTGTATATAACTTATTTGCTGGTGTTAAAGATTTGTCACTCTAAACATCAAAGAGTACCCACCCCATCATTCTCTACCTCCTCGCCTCCCTTTAACTAATTTTATAGCATTTGTCAGCTGACATAGTATTAAACTTCCTCCAGAAAGAAAACTCCAAGAGGTTTCACTGGCAAATTCTACCAAACGTTTAAGGAGGAAAAAGACACCAATTCTACACAACTTCCCTCCCTGAGGCCTGATACACTGATGCCAAAACAAGAAACTAAGGCACAGGTCAACAGCCCTCATAAACAGAGATGTAAGGTTTTAAAACTTCATGACAAAATTTTAGCAAGCAATTTCAACATTTTAAAAGAATAATACGTTACTACTAAAACAGGTTTATCTAGTAATGCATGGCTAGTTTAACATCCAACTGATGAAGAGTACCAATGAACTACCGATACAACCAACATAAATAAATCTCAAATCAATTGAAAGAAGTCAAACAAAAAAAGAACTGAAATTGTATGATTTTATTTATATAAAACTCTAGAAAACTCGCAACAAACCGGGAGTGTCAGAAAGCAGATCAATGTTTCCTGGAGACCGAGGGGAGAGCAATTGGCAGGAAGGGATGTGAGTGTGAGAATACAAAGCGGCAAAAAGGCTTCTGAGGATGATGGATATGTTCATGATCTTGACTGTGGAGATGGTTCCATAGAAAAACACTTACATCAAAATTTATCAAAATGTACGTTTCAAACAGATGCAGCTTATTGAATATCGGTAAGACTTCAATAAGACTGTTCTTAAAAAGGCAACAAAAATATATCATAATTATTTACTCAAATTCAAAATTCAGTTTCTACTTTCCATTCCCTTAGATTATTCTCAAGATTTCTATGGCTTCAAAATCAAAACAGCTTGTGATTTTTAAAGATTTTCTTTTTTAATATAGAACCTTGAATTTGATCCATCCAAAAACACATAGTATACATACTGTTGATTCACTTTGCTGCACAGTAAAAACTAACACAACACTGTAAAGCAACCATACTCCAATAAAATTAATAAAAAAAAAAAAAACAGGGATAACCAACTTTTACAGGATGTGAAAGCCCAAATGCTTCTGAAGTAAGAGAGGTGATATATAATTCAAATAAACATTTTCTTAAAAATGTATTTCTGCTATAAGATAATCATTATTTTTTGTGCCCTTTAGAAACCTAGCTATGGTTTCTTAAAATTCAGTAACTGATGCAGAATTATTTCACCTTGTTGATTTTATAATATAAAGGAAACTCATACATTACCTTGCCATTCTAATGTCTTTTTCCACCATTGCTTTGGCCAACTCAACATGAATATCCATGGGTTGCAATATATGCATAGTAGATGGATGCTGAAATCGACACTCCTTCCAGTTTTCATCTTAAAAAAATGTTTACTTAAATGACTATTTTAATTTATTTATTTAGATTATCAGATGTTCTATGGAAAACTGATCAGAAATAATTTACAAATATATTCAATGATACTGACTTTTACTTCTTTCAACATACAAGCTAAATGACCTATATTTTTTAATTGACAAGTCAAAGACCACGATATAAAAATAATTCTAAATATTTATTTGAAGAATGTTTTTTTATAACATCTTACATTTTAAAGCCAACAGAGAAAAAAATCTAGGAATTTACTGCCTTTGATTCCAGAATTAGAGATCAAGGCTGGGGAGCTGCAGGAAAAGAAAAAGGAGAAAACAGGGGGGAAAAAAGAAAAAACAGTTTTCTGGCAATTATTCTAAAGGAAAAATGAGTTTTATCAAGCAAGATTTTATGACAAGAAAAGTACAATAGTCACTTCTCTTCCAAATAAGAAGGTTCTAAAGACAAACTTCCAATGATTAATAGAACCCTACACATATCTTAATTGATGGCAATAAATAAACTTCTTTATTGCTTATAATTCAAACAATTACTATTAAGTATATACAAAAGAAAAGGCAGCTTTAATGGTCTGTACAGGTACTTCTCTTCAAGAAATTAATATTCAGGCTCTATCTACAAAACTAAGTATAGCATTATGTATTTATATTTTAATAAATCTCAGCACTCCCACTATAGTATATACTCTGCACACAGAAGCCACATCCTTTCCTCCAATGACCTTCCACAGAGTGATATATACTCAAGGATATTTTGCAAATATTTATTGCTTCTAGATACTAAAGAAGTATAGAGAACCAGTGATCTTCATTTAAGCAGTAGAAAACACCAAAGCTTTTGGAAAATAAGTTCACTACCTTTAAAGATTATATCCATACTTGTCAAGTATCAAATGTAATACTACTCAAAATAAAAACTATTTTAGAAATGAAGGCAGCAAGGGGAAACAACACTGAGACATCCCAAACACACTGGAATAGAGGAATTTGAGCTAAATGCAACTTCTATTTTGTCTTTTATGGGAGTTTTATGTCACATTAAAAAAAAAAAAAATAGGCAGTGACTGGACTTAGATACAAACAGTACTAAGTACCCGAAGATGAACAGCCACCATCTCTATTTGGAATTGTGACAAAGATTTTCACTGAGGGGCTCCTATTTGGTTCTCTTAAGTGACCAGCAGCACACATGTTCAAAATGTCATCAGGGATGATATACATGAGAACATACATATCTATTTACCAAAGCTATTCAACATAATTTCAAGATTCTGAAAACTGAGCAACAGTTTACCTGCTCTTGCAAAGAGTAGCTGCACACTTTTTATTTCAACATCAAACTTGTCATATGCCTTATCCATTATTTCTTCTAGAGATGAATTACTAGTCTTCTGCAAACCTTGATTTTTACTGTTAAGCTAAAATGGAGAGAAAGCTTAATTTTTTAACAGAAAAATCTATATATCAACATAAGTTGTTTTCTTAAAGCCTAAATAAAATTAAAATATTGCTCTTAATGAATTCACATTTTGCTTCAGTTTCTGATAGTTATTAGCAAATATTTTATTTGGAATATACCCAATGAGCATTCATCTCTATTATGTTTGGACAACAGGTACTCAGCATGCTGACATTAATTAGAAGATGAGTTACAACAACTCTCTCTCAATCTGTCTAAACATGCAACAATTCCTGGCTCTCAGAAGTTGTCACTACTTGTGGATCAAGTTCCCCTACAATTCATCTTAAATGCTCCACCATAAAACAGGAGATTTTATTCCTCCCTCTCCCCACTACATAAGTGAATAATTAGGCCATTAGAATTCAGCTCCAATCTCAACTTCCTTTTCCCTCTGCCCAAAGGAATCAAGGATCAATTCAGGACAATAGTTTTTGAAATCTTCACTTTTTCTCAGAAGACTGGAATGCTGGGAGGTTCAACA
This sequence comes from Oryx dammah, assembly GCF_014754425.2. Lineage (NCBI taxonomy): Eukaryota > Metazoa > Chordata > Mammalia > Artiodactyla > Bovidae > Oryx > Oryx dammah. The sequence continues at coordinate 54,518,060 of NW_024070210.1, forward strand.
TCCAAGCCCTTGGAGATCTCATATTCTAATAATTGTTGTCAGTGATTTAACAAATATATAATCTTATTTGCATAATTCTCTATTCTCAAGATATATAAATGAACAAAGAAAACTATGTAATTAGATTTTAGAAACCTAGGAACGCTTGAAAACTAGAAGTGCATCTTTCTAATTAGGAAAAGACAGCAGTAATCCAGCCTTCAATATCAAATCATCCACCATTTCAGAAAATGTAAGGTTTTTTTTTTGAATAGCCATAAAATACATATAACTACACTATCTATGTTAAGCGTGACAAAATGCTTAACAAGGAGTAAGTCTAGGTTTAGTTTAAGTGAACTTTGAGAGAAAAACAGCAAACTGTCAGACAGCTAGCTACTAAGCTGAGCAAACACAGGCAGGCAGGAATGTATACACACCTACCCGAAAGGTACCAAAATCTAAGATGAGAAGATCTGACTTTTCATGGTGGAAACCGGTCTGCGGAACTATTAGATAAGAAGGCTTCAGATTTATCCTTAAATCAAGAACTTTTCGGGTTTCAATAATATGTGTAAGTCCTACAAGAAGAAAAAGAAATGATGAAAAACAGCCAAATTTAAATCCATTAATATAATCATATTATTAACAAGAAAAAGAATGTCCCTTGAATAGTATGTTGGTGAAGTTCTTTCCACAGATTAGGTCCTCCTCTTGGCGTGCAAGTTTAAATTATATGTGATCAATGGGAAACGATCACACTGCGTAATACAATAACCCGAACACACCTAGTATTTCAGTCAGAGATTGAAAAATTCGCTATTTCTTTAGTTAAGTGGGCTTCCCTGATAGCTCAGTTGGTAAAGAATCCGACTGCAATGCAGGAGACCCGGGTTCAATTCCTGGGTCGGGAAGAATCGCTGGAGAAGGGATAGGCTACCCACTTCTGGAGAAGGGATGCGCTACCCACTCCAGTGTCCTTGGGCTTCCCTTGTGGCTCAGCTGATAAAGAATCTGCCTGCAATGCAAGAGACCTGGGTTCAATCCCTAGGTTAGGAGGATCCCTTGGAGAAGGGAAAGGCTACCCACTGCAGTATTCTGGCCTGGAGAATTCCATCGACTGTACAGTTCACAGGGTCACAAAGAGTGAGATACGCCTAAGCGGCTTTCACTTTTCACTTTAGTTAAGTAACCAGATATAGTAGGTAACTTGAATTTAGAGGCCATGATGCACAAAACTATGTATCTTTAAAACTCGATTCACACATAGCATGGTGAACAGTCGCTTAAGAACTGAGACAGGGAACTTTTACATTTCAAGTTTACTCTGCAGCACAGGTTCCTAAATTGAACAGCTGACAGAATCATCTATGCCCCATATCATTCTCTTTCTCACCCAGTCTGGCAGGTATATTCAAGGAAAAGCTACCTACACTATTTCAAATGTAGTGTTTACATTAGAAGAGAAAAAAATTTTTGAGAGTTGAGATGTTGCTTCTGCATCAAATTCTTTACCTGTAGCAGTTCTCTCTTTAATTTCCTCCAGCTTCATCAATGTAGCTGATGTTATTTGCTCAAGATCCAATCCCCTATTTGACTGAAAGAATTCAACCACTGCATTGATGGTTTTCTGTAAAATCATTGAAAATATAAGCAAGTTATACACAGTATTTTCCATATTATAAATTTTAAAGTTACAGTTTAATTCTAATCAAATCTGGCTGTGAACTGAGACAGCACTTCCAAAGATAAGCTACCCTCCTACATCTCCTTCTGGAGGGAAAGAGAACCTGAAAAAAGGTATAGGCTATTTAAGCCTATTGAGAAGGCAACAAAGCTGTGCATATCACTAAGGTGACCTTGAATATGTTTGGAGACATCATGTTGATGTAGCAATGGGGTATTACTTCTAGTCTTAGCCATCAGAATGTATACTGCAATTGGATTCCCCTGTGCTCTAAAGTTTAGAAAGGAAATAAGAAACTGTTCTGCCCTTACCTACATCTAAAACTTCAACTTAAAAATCAGACATTTTGCAAGAAAGAATGAGTACTGGGGACTGGACGTACAACAGTGCAAAGGTACTTAACACTTCTGAACTATACACTTAAAAAATGACTAAGATGGTAAATTATATGTATTTGCCACAATTTAAATTTTTTTAAAAATCAGAGAAAATAGTAAGTTCTGCCTCTTACCCACACTGTGAATTTATTTCCATAACTGTACAGTAAAAATGAGTCAGAGATCTTAAAACACAAAGTGGGCCAACCAACAAGTGATGGAATAATGAACCACAACCTTCCACGTCTTGGCTAGCTCAAGATGAATTAAGAGAGTCTGAATAAAGATGGAGCTACAGATACAGAACTGGAGCCAGCTTTTTCAATAACACAGAAATGACAATGCTTTTTTCTCATGTGATCAGTATCTAAAATTCTTTTATTTGCTCCTAAAGTTCCTTAAATTGGTTACAAACAATGAGGACAAAGGGAAAATAAGCAAAAAGAAACTGGAGTAGAAAGTCAGTATATAATTATTTGTGAGTAGTTAGTTGGTATAAAAGGCAAAGACTTCTTTAAGAATATATTACCATTTTAAAAAAATTTAACACAAGCATAGGTAGTATACCTTACAGTAGGAAAAAAAAATCTGTAGTATATTAAAAATCAAAATTAACTGCTGGGACTTCCCTGGTGGTCCAGTGGTTAAGACTCCACCTTCCAATGCAGGGACTCTGGTTTGATCCCTGGTCAGGGAACTAAGGTCTTACATGCCACAGAGCAAATAGGCTCACACATCACAACGAAGATTCCACATGCCACAACTAAGACCCAATGCAGCCAAATAAACAAATATAAAAAACTAAATACGTACTGCCCTTTAAACAAGAAAAAAGTATCACTAAATGGAGCTGCTAGGTAAATAAAGGTTAAATATGAAAATGGAAAAACAAGAAACCATATGTCAGAAGCTTAAGATGTGTTTGATTAAGATTCACTTTCTCCTTGTACTCACAGCATCGTAGATGACCTCCACAGGCTGAGACTGAACAACCAGAGTCTGGTCAGCAGTACTACTCTCTGGATTGGTTTCAAATTCAATTTTAAGCAAGGATGATGCAGTATCGCCAATTGAAGCCACAAGTGATGGTATAATATCTTGTTGTCTCAGACCTGTTATATACCAGTGTTCTAATTTTGCTTCCACTCTACAATCCAATGAGGAAAAAAGAAGTATTACAAATAAGATCCTTTGCAATATAACAGTTTGAAGTACAAATTTCCCTTTAAAAAAAAAAAAAAAACTCCTTTGAGAATCAGGACCACGTCTATCATCCAGAGTTGAAGTCCAAACTCCTTAGCCTGGCATTTAACTACCCACGGAATCTGGGATTCTGATTTTTTCCTGATTTGGTTTATTTTTTTGTTCTCCTAATCCTCATGAAAAACCCGCTTTGACTAGCTTCACAACACTGCAGAACTGTCCCATGAATACACGCTACACTTAACTCATGGGATTCATCCCCCTGCTTCACATAACCCTAAAACTGTTCTCCTTCATCCCTGCTCCTGCTGGTCCTTCCAATCAGTTAAGCTAAGTCCCAGTTCTTTGAGACCAGTCATTCCCTTCCACAGCTGAGTCTGTATAGCATTAATCCTAAAGTATTTAACATCATAGCTCCGTATTACTTCTGAGCTCTGAAATACCGAGTTGGCCAAAAAGTTTGTTTGGAGTTTTCCATAATGCGTGCATGCTAAGTCACTTCAGTCATGTCCAACTCTATGCAACCCTATGGACAGTAGCCTGCCAGGCTCCTCTGTCCCTGGGATTCTCCAGGCAAGAATACTAGAGTGGCAAGGCAGCCCTCTTCCAGGGGATCTTCCCCACCTGTCTGCTGTATTGGCAGGCAGGCTCTTTACCACTTTCCCAGCACCACCTGGGAAGCCCAAAATATCTTAAGGAAAAACCCAAACAAACATTTTGGCCAATCCAATTATTATACAGATTTTAAGTTAACTTTCTGTATTTCTTCTCTTATCAACTATACCATAAACACCTTGAAAACAAAAAGTTACTGTTCTTATGCATAGTCTTCATTGTAACAAATCTATGAACTGAACAGTATACAAGAAATATTTGTGAAGGAAAGAAGCAAGAGAACAAATAATGAGCTTCTCACATAGTTTCATAACAAAACAAACTCAAATAAAATGACCATACTCACGTGCTAAAGGAAAAAAACAGAGAGGAATTACTATTAATCAATTTTTTATACTAACTACACTATATTTTTTTGGCCTGAAGTCACACCTAGAAATAAAAATTGAAACAATATGTTTTAAAAACTTACTTAAGTGCTTGTGCTCCTGGTCGCTGAGATACTTGGGTGCCAAGACCAATTATCTGAATTTTCAGTATTTCTGGAATATTTCTATTTTCTCTTATTGTAATTGAGGTGCTTACTAACTTCAGTGCCACTATATAAGCAACATACTAAATGAAAAAAATGAATGAAAATGGTTAAATTTTAAAAAATTACTTTAATAATTTCTTCATATTTAAACTTGTTAAATTATAAAATGATCTAAAAATAACATGGTTGGTCTTTGCATCACTATGTTCACCATAAAAAAAAAATTAGAAAACCCAATAATACAAAATTGCCTTGCTTAAACAGGACATTTACAAAAGATTCAAAATTAATTTCTCTTAGTTTTTAAGGTAATAAAAAATGAAATGATAAAATATTTGGTGGCCTTAATATTCAATTCAGCAGCTTTCACTAAAGTAAATTAATTCAGATCAATCATCTAGCTCAAAAACTGAACAAAATTCAAAGAACATCTGCTTGATGACTTTGGAGAGTTAATAAGACATGGAGAAAAATAAATCCTGCTCCCAAAATTGATAGGTCAAGACTAAAGGTAGGACAGATAGCCAGAGAGATGATTCTCATCAAACCACACAAGAAGAGAAGAAGGAACACAGAATATAAAAGAGTCAAAAACAACTGACAAAATGTAACTAGTAAATCTTTATCTATCAGTAGTTACTTTAAAAGTGAATGAATTGAATTTTCCAATCAAAAGACAGAAACTGGCAAAATGGATTAAAAAAAAAAAAAGATACAGTGGTATGCTGCCTACAAGAGACACACTTTAGCTTTAAGGCCACACACCAACTGAGAGTGAAGAGATGGAGAAAGACATGTCAAGCAAGCATTAACCAGAAAAGCAGGATAGATATACCTACACCATAAAAAAAAATAGACCTAAGTTAAAAATGGCCAGAAAAGACAAAGACGGCCATTATATAATGATAAAGGGTTCAAACTATCAAGAGTAAACAATTATAAATATGTCATGTACCCACTGGAGTACCTAAATATATAAATCATATACTAACAGAACCAAAAGAAATAGACAGCAACATAATATTAACTGGGGACTCCAATACTCCATTCTCAACAAGGGAAAGATCATCCAGACAGAAACAATGAGGAAACAATGGAAATAAACAACACTACAAGCCAAATGGACTTCTCAGACATACACAGAATGTTCCACCGAATAGCAACAGAATATTCTTCTGGAATACACGGAATATTTTCTAGGATAGATCATACATTCAACCACACACAAAAAAAAAAACCCTCAAAATATTCAAGAAAGTATACATTATATCAAGCATCTTTCAACCACAATGAAATGAAACTAAAAATCAATAATAAGAACACTACAAAATTCACAAATACATGGAAATTAAACAACACACTCCTGGATATACTCCTGGATCAAGAAAGAAATCAAAATGGAAAATAAAAACTATTATGAGACAACAAAAATGGGAATACAACATACCAAACTTACTGGATGCAGCAAAAGCAGTTTTAAGAGGAAAGTTTATAGTGATGCATGCCTACATCAAGAAAAAAGAAAGATCTCAAGTAAACAACCTAGCTTCACACCTTAAAGAATTATGAAAGAACAAACTAGGCCCAAAGTTAGAAGAATAAAGGAAATCATAAAGATTACAGCAGAAATAAATGAAATAGAGGATACAATAGAAAAATAAAAACACAATGGAGATTAACAAAACTAAGAATTGGTTCTTTGAAAAGAAAAGCAGAACTGACAAACTTTAGATAGATGAACAACAAAAAAAGACAATACATAAATAAAATGATAAAGAAGAGACATAACAACTGATACCATAAAAATACCAAAGATCCTAAGTGATTACTCTGAACAGCTATCCACCAACAAATTGGAAAATCAAGAAGAAACTGATAAATACTGAGAAACATATAATCTACCAAGAATGAATCACTAAGAAACAGAAAATCTGAATAAACCAATAATGAAGGAGACTGAATGAATAATCGAAGAAAGAAAGGAAGTGAAGTCGCTCAGTCATGTCTGACTCTTTGCAACCCCATGGACTGTAGCCTACCAGGCTCCTCTGTCCATGAAATTTTCCAGGCCAGAGTATGGGAGTGGATAAAAAGATCATACACCATAATCAGCTAGGATTCCTCTCAAGGATGTGAGGTTGGTTCAACAAATAAAAATAACCTATGTAACACATCACATGAATAAAAGGATAAAAATCACATGACTATTTCAATAGATTTTTTAAAAAAACCATTTGACACAAGTCTACACCCATTCAAAATAACAGCTCTCAAGAAATTTGGTATAAAAAGAATGAACCTCAGCATGACAAGCCCACAACTAATATCATACTCAATGTTGAAAGGTAAAAAGTTCTTGCTCTAAGATTATGCACAAAACAAGGGTGCCCACTCTCACCACTACTATTAAACATAGTATCTGATATGATAGCAAGAGCAATCAGGCAAGAAAAAGAAACCAAATGTATCCAAATTAGAAAGGAAGAAGGAAAACTTCCTGTCTTTGCACATGGTATCCTCTTACATAGAGAAAACACTTGATTCCATCAAGAAAAAGAACAATGAAAAAATTCAGTAAAGTTGCAGGATACAAAATTAACAAATGAAAATCAGTTGTGTTTCTATACACTAATGAGTTATTTGAGAAAAAAAAATTTAAGTGATCCCATCTACAACAGCAAAAAAACCAATAAAATACTTAGGAATAAACTTAACCAAAGAGGTGAAAGATCTCTACACTGAAAACTAAAAGATAGTCATGAACAAAAGTAAAGAAAACATAAACAGAAAAGCTATGTCTTATTTATGGACTCTTAAAATGTACATACTACCCAAAGTAATCTATAGATTCAATGCAATCCCTACAAGACTGCAATGGCATTTTGCATGGAACTATAAAAGACCCTAAATAGCAAAAGCAATCTTGAGGGGAAAATAAACTAGAGGCATGACACATCGTAACTTCAAACTATATTACAAAGCTACAGAAATCAAAACAGTATGGTGCTAGCACTAGAATAGGCACACAGACCAACAGAACTTAATCAAGAGCACAGACATAAATTCATACAAATACGGTCCATTAATATTTGATAAAATAATCAAGAATATTCAATAGGGCAAAGATTTTCTTTATTAAATGGTGCTAAAAAAAAAAAACCTGGATATTCAAAAATGAAATTGGTCCCCTGTCTTACACCACTCAGAAAAAAATAACTAGAAATGGATTAATGACTTAAATGTAAGACCTGAAACTATAACTCCTAGAAGAAAACATAAGAGAAAAAGCTCCTTGGCAGCAATCTTGACAATGATTCAATGGATATGAGCAGAAGGAAGAGAAGCAAAAATATGCAAGCAGGACAACATCAAACTAAAAAGCTTCTGCACAGAAAAAAAAAAAAATCACAAAATGAAAATGCAATCAACAGAATGGGAGAAAATATTTGCATACTACATACCTGATAAGGGGTTAATAAGAAAAATACAAAAGGAACTCATATAACTCAATAGCAAAAGAACAAATAATCCAATTAAAGGTACAAACTATTATACATAAAATAATAAGCAACAGGGATACATTATATGTCACAGGGAAATACAGTCATTATTTTCTAAGAACTTTAAATGGAGGCTAATCTATAAAAATATTAAATCACTATGATGTACACCTGAAGCTAACATAATAGTGTAAATCAACTACACTTAAATTTAAAAAGATTAAGCAATAGCTTTATATGGAGGAAAATACAGTCAATGTACTTTAGGAGAAAAAAACACAGTGAGGTATCCCTTCATAGCTCTTAGAATGGCTATCATTCTATGCCAATCTACATTCCCACCCTTGTACACTGTGGGTGAGAAGGTAAACCGGTACTGTTGTTGTTTAGTCATTAAGTCGTGTCCAACTCTTTTGTGACCTCACAAAAGGTAGCCCACTGGCCTCCTCTGTCCATGGGATTTCTCAGACAAGAACACTAGAGGGGGTTGCCATTTCCTTCTCGAGGGGATCTTCCCAACCCAAGGATCTAACCTGAGTCTCCTGCACTGGGAGGAGGACTCCTTACCACTGAGCCACCTGGGAACCCCACAAATCGGTATCATCGGTATAAAGACCAACGAGGAGGTTTCTCAAAAATTAAATAGAGAAGTACTACGTGATCCAGCAATTCCACATCTGGATATCTACCTGAAGGAAATAAAATCAATATCCCAAAGAGATATGTGCACCCCCACGTTCCCTGCAGCATTACTCGCAACAGCCAAGCCACTGCAACAGCCTAAGTTTCCAAGGACAGATGAAAAAATAAAGAAAATGCGGTGTGGATATACAGGATGGTATATGATTTAGCCATAAAAAGCAAGGAAATCCTGCAACTACATGTATGTAGCTTGAGGACATTATGGTAATTGAAGTAAGTCATTTACATGTGGAACCTAAAAAGATAAGACTCACAGAAACAGAGAATAGACTGGTGGTTACTAGGAACAGGGAGCAGGGTTTTGGGGAAATACATGGAGGCAGTCAAAGCTACAAACTTCCAGTTATAACATGAATAATTTCTAGGGATATCATGTAATTTAATGTAACAAATACATAAAAGGCTTCTACAAATCATCAAGAAAAAGACAACCCAATAAGAAACAAGAGATTCAAAAGCCACTTCACAAAAGAAGAGATACAAAAAAGTGAAAAACCTCTTCAGTTATCCAAAAAATACAAATTAAAACCACAATGAAATACTACATACTCACCATTTAGAATGGATAAATTTAAAGAACTGATAATGATAAGAGGTGGTAAAGATATGGAATAATGAGAATCCTCATATACTATTGATAGAAATGTTTTCCACAATGGAAAAGTATTTAGTAGAATCTATTAAAGTTAAATATACTCATATCCTATGATACAGCAATTCCATTACAAAGGATTTAATGAGCAGAAAACCTCATATACCCACTAAAAGACATTTACAAGCAGTTAATAGCATAACAACCAAAAAACACGAACAACCCAAATGCCAATCAACAAAAGTATGAATAAAGTGGTATTTCCAAATGAAAATACCTACACAGCAATGAAAATGAGCAAAATACAACTAGTCAAAGAACAGAGATAGATCTCAAAATAATGCTCTATCTACTGCAAGGTCCATAAATTAACCTTGATGGTAATTACATAGTTGTGCTTTATGACAAATCCAATGAGCAACACATTTTGATTTTGCTCACTCTTTCATACAGGAGTTCTATTTCACACATACAAGAAGGATAAAATTTTAAAAGACTTAATTACCTCTGCAGTAAGTACTTTTTATCAGGTTATTCGCACACTCATTAAAGTATATCGAAAGTTGGAGACAGTTTTAAATGGTAAGGTCTGACTGAAACATTTAACAAACACTAAAGCAAAACTTTCACACTGTGGTGCTGGAATAGCATCACCAACTCAATGGACATGAATTTGAGCAAATTCTGGGAAGCCGAGGAGGACTCAGGAGGCTGGTGTGCTGCAGACCACGAGGTGGCAAAGAGTCGGACATGACTTAGTGACTGAACAACAACAAAGCAGAAACAAACTGCAACGTATTTTTACTAGCTACTCTAAAAATCAATAACTTGTTTAATCCAATTCAAGATAATACAGAAAAATGAAACCACCTAAATAATTACCTGCTTGGGTAAAGTTAGGTTGTGGGTGCTCTCACTATAACCAATAGCCGTGAAGAGCTTATCTTTTTCCTCTGGTGTCATAAGGTCATCAATAGCTATAAAAAGACAGTATTTTAAGAAATCAACTGCTTCAGTGTTACAGAGACTGTGAATAAAATCAAACCAAATTAACAGGTGGCCTAAATTTACAGACACAAACGCTGACGCAAAAGCAGCAAAGTAATTTCCTCTACTATACTATTTCCTCTACTATACTACTGTTTGACTTGTTAAACATCATGTATTTTGCTTATTTAGGTCAAGAAAATGAAGACATAACATTAAGGCAATTCATGTGTCACACAGCACTTTACAATTTCCAAAGTATTTTAAAAATTAAGTGAAACATCTAACTAAATATCCATGTAAGAAATAACAATAAAGAATGCTGCATGTGAGATTTCTGAATTTCAGCTTTCAAATTTTTACACAAATGACTTTTCTCAAAAATTCAAAGCTTCCTTTTAAATAAACATGGAAATGTTTCATCCTGATATATCTGCTTATATGTTTACTATACTGAGCTACTTTTACTTCAAAATTATTACAGAATAAAATTCCACTAACTAGCTAAAGCAAAATTTATATATTTTTTCCTTACCAGTGTTCAATAAGTCATATGACTTGGAACTTACTTTCAGGAATCAAAGATTCTTCGTCTTTTTTCTTAGATTCCTTCTTACTCCAAAACCCACTAAACCAGCCTCCACGTTTCTCGGCTGTGTCAGTAGACTTTTTCTTCAATTTTTGCCCTGATCGAATCACCTAAAAATTAAAAATCAAAAAATTTAATTAAAGAATAAATGCCCTCTTCACTTTCAGGTCCAGGCAGGTAAGAACAGTGGTCACATTTTTTTAACACTAAGTTAAAAGCAGTCAATACAGCTAGTTCCTTCTGAACTGATTCTCGGCATTATCTGGTTAATACAATCTCACTATTAATTACTTTCCACATGTACTGACAGCTTTCTGATGAAGCTGCATTTTTTGAGTGATTCAGATAAGGTTTCAAGTAAAATTCTTCTGAGCAATGTGTTGTCTAAATTTATAAGGTAAGAAGTCAAGAGGACAGCAGGTTTTTAAAATGAAAAGTTCTCTGAAAGGAAGATATGTGATCACAAAAATAAAATTTAACAATCCCATTTCATAATCCATACACACTGTTGACTTGCTAGCTATGAACATAGTGTGGGGACAGAATATAAATAAAATTAGAAAAGTGCTCAAATATCATTTTATCCTCTTTCTCAACAAATTTTGGCTTATCTGCTGCTCCTTGTCTTCACCCCTTTTTAGTAAAATACAGATGAATAACTCAAGAGTGGAAAACGAAAGGATAAAAGGAATAAAGGGGTTAAGTAATTTAGACTCTATCTTCCCATTCCCTGAATAAGTAAATAACTTTCCCACTTTAAAATATTTTAAATTGGTAGTGAATTGGTAACATACTGCAAGCTTCAGTGTATACCAAAAAGTGAAATAATCCAAAAGAGAAGTTAAAGAAAAGAGCTGAATTATATAGTACAGAGAACAGTCTGATTAAAACTCGATTTAAACTAAGTTTTCTTTGACAAGTAGATATTATATAGGGAAACAGGTCTGTATCTGTCCACAAAATCATTGATGGTCTCAATCATATCTCTGTTGTAACTATCTTTTGTCAAGCTTAATTCATCTTCAAGAGTCAGAAATGTAATGGGTAAAAAATATATATAGCTGGCTGGTTTGTATTCTATATGAAATAATATTTAATTTCTTTGCTCTCCTAGCATAGATTAGTATGCATTTTTATTTTCCACAGTAAAATGTATCTATATGAGACCAAAAAGAACCTTTACAATGTGTATAAACCTAATATGAAGAGGGATGCAGATCCCTTTCACTTTTTCCTAAATACCACCTCTGTTGCCTTCACTTCCCTTCCTTAGGGGCCAAGGTAAATAACTTCAGCCAATCCTCAGCCTACATTCTAAACTCTCTGGCCCTGCAGATTTTCTATTATAATGAAAAAGGATCAATTTGGGATGAATCTAATTGTCATCTCTTCATCTACATCCCGCCCTTCTTTAGCTACAACAGCTAATTTATCTTCTTCCTTCAATTTTCAAGCAACTGGTAAGTGTTATTAAGAATATCCAATTAAATTGAAGCCACTTAATTTAAGAAGGATTGGAATTAACTGTTTCTTCTGGAAAACTACTCCCCTAATTCATAGAAACAATCCACAGCAGTAGCAAATACCTTTTAAAATACTCAGACACTCTCTAACCCACCTTGGGGAATTTGTCCTTAAAAAATTTAGAAATGCTTCAGAAAATGTAACGACAAGGCTACTCACTGTAGTGTCATTTATAATTAAATTCAACCAGGAGGAAACTGTGAAGCAAATTCCAATACACGAACAGAATGGAATACTAGTCAGTTATTCAAAATTATGTTGGATAAACAATTCTATGGAATACTATATAAAACAGAACACAGTATTTTTTTTAAAAGAAACAAGTGTTAGTTACTCAGTCATGTCCGACTCTCTGCAATTCCACAGACTGTAGCTCATCAGGCTCTTCTGTCCATGTAATTCTCTAGGCAAGAATACTGGAGTGGGTTGCCATTCCCTTCTTCAAGGGATCTTCCCTACCCAGGGATTGAACCCGGGTCTCCTGCATTGCAGTTTCTTTACCGTCTGAGGCACAAAAGTAACTTAGAAAACCTTTCCTTGACTCCACAATGCCCACCAGTTGCCACCCTTTATCTTGTTTTCCACTTACAATGAAGTATCAGGACTGCCTGAGCTTACTCTCTCCAATTCCTCATTTTCCACTTTCTCTCATTCCTATCAAATTTCTACCTATAATATCCTATAAAATTTGCTCTTTAAATGATTTCTTTATGGCTAAATCCAATGACGAACTTTCAGTTCAGTATGAAACTGATCTAAATGAAAGCAGCAAACGTTTAGAGACCTGAAGCAGGATATAAATCATCTGCACAAGTATCAAACTCCTATATTACTCATGTGCAAAACAGACTCAAACCATCACACCAAAGGCTGAAGGAACTGAACTAAGATTTAAACCACTATCCACAGAAGGCAAGACACAACTTAAAATCAAAACCAAACCAGACTGTGTGTTAATACAAAATATCAAACATCTTCTAAAGAACACATAATATAATAATCACATCATCCAGAATACAATCCAAAATTACCCGACATACAAAAACAAAACAGACAAAGAGAAAAAGAAAAATGTGACCATTTCTCAAGGGGAAAAGTCTACAGATGCCAATAGTCATATAATCAAGATGTTTAAACTATCAGAGGGTCACTGTATCCATGTTACATGAGATAAACAGAAATACTTTCAGTTCAATTCAGTCGCTCAGTGGTGTCCGACTCTTTGTGACCCCATGAATTGCAGCACACCAGGCCTCCCTGTCCATCACCAGCTCCCAGAATTCACTCAAACTCATGTCCATCAAGTCAGTGATGCCATCTAGCCATCTCATCCTCTGTCGTCCCCTTCTCCTCCTGCCCCCAATCCCTCCCAGCATCACAGTCTTTTCCAATGAGTCAACTCTTCGCATGAGGCGGCCAAAGTATTGGAGTTTCAGCTTTAGCTTCATTCCTTCCAAAGAACACCCAGGACTGATCTTCTTTAGAATGGACTGGTTGGATCTCCTTGCAGTCCAAGGGACTCTCAAAAGTCTTCTCCAACACCACAGTTCAAAAGCATCAATTTTTCGGTGCTCAGCTTTCTTCACAGTCCAACTTTCACATCCATAAATGACTACTGGAAAAACCATGTAATGCAAAGTAACGTCTCTGCTTTTAGAAATTACTAAAAAGACTGAATTTTTCAGTAGAGAAATGGAAACTATAAAAGGGAATTCAATAAGAATTCTAGACCTGGAAGATACAATATCTGAAATAAAAAAATGAAGATGGGTTCAATAGTAAAATAGAGATGACAGAGGAAAAAGTAAGCTTGAAAAGAGATTGAGAGAAACTATCCAATCAAAAGAACAGAGAGGAAAAAAAGATTAAAGGAAAAAAATGAACAAGACCTCAAGAACCTGTGGTCACGTACATGTCTGTGTTGTGTGTGTGTATATTATATATATACATATACACATTTGAAATTTGGAGACCAAGAAGGAAAGAAAGAAGAAATAGGAACTAAAAAATTATTTGAAAAAATAATGGCTGAAACATCCCAAATTTGGTAAATCCTCAGTCCTTATTTCACTTGACCAATGAGATGCATCTGTCACAGCTGATCACTCCCTGTTCCCTGACATCTTTTCTTCACTTGACTTTGAGGTTATTACAGTCATAGAGCTTTCAGCCTACCTCTCTGGCAACTCCTCCATGGTAACCATGGCTCTCACTTCTCTGACCTATAAACAATACAAAGACTTTGGGTCTTTGGACTTCAGGTACTCTAAGCTCCAGGTACTCTAACTTAGGTGATCTCATCCAATGCCATGGCTTTTTAAATAACATCTATGTGCTGACCCCTTCTAAATGTGTATATATATCCAACACAGACCTCTCTTCCAAACTCCACACTGATGCATCCAACTGCATACTCCCTGTCTCCAAGTTAATGTACGATAGCTTAAACTATCAGTGCCAGAAAGAACTCCTGATCTCTTCCCATCTCACTCAAGCATGTTCCATCTAGTCTTCCCCATCCCATTTCACGGCAACTCCATCCTTCCCAACTGCTCCAAGCCAAAATCCCTATAGTCACTTCCAACCTCTCTTTCATAAAACCCATATCTAATTAGATGGGAAATACTGGCTCTATCTTTAAAATATTTCCAGAGTTTGAGCCTTTCTCATCACCTCCACTGCCACTATTCTCAGCCAAACTTCTATTATCTCTCATCTCAAATATTTCAATAGCATCCTAATGTCCTCTCTGTTTTCATCCTTGTCCCTCTATGGGCTTTTGTTTTCTTTTTTTTTTTTTCCTATTATTTTTATTTATTTATTTATTTTTAATTTTTACTTTACAATTCTGTATTGGTTTTGGCATAGATTGACATGAATCCACCACAGGTGTACATGCGTTCCCAAACATGAACCCCCCTCCCACCCCCTTGGGCTTTTGTTTTCAAAGGAGCAGCCAGAGTAACGTTTAAAAACCTACACTGGACTGTATCGTTCTGTTCTCAAAATAGCTCCTCAACTCAGAATATAAGCCCAAATCCACACAACTGCTTATAACACTTTCCACAACCTGACATCCTCCCCAATTCTGACAAGCACCTCCCACCCTCCTCTAGCACCTTACTTTTCTGACCTCATTAACCACAGTCACCGGTGTCTCCTCTCTTTCACCACTCTACTTAGTTCCCTGAATGAGTTAGATGTGCTCCTAGCCCAAATCCTTTCAGCTTGCTCTACTACTTCTGCCTGGTATACTTTTTCCTCAGGTATCTTTCTGGTTGACTCCCTCATGTTCTTCAGCGCTTTGCTGAAATGCACCTTAAAAGAGCCAAACTCATTGGAAAAGCCCCTGATGCTGAGAAAGATTGAAGGCAGGAGGAGAAGGCGGGGACAGAGGGTGAGACTGTTGGATGGCATCACCAATCAAAATTAGACATGGACTGGGCAAACTCTGGGAGGTGGTGAGGGAAAGGGAGCCCTGGTATGCTGCACTACGTGGGGTCGCAAAGAGTCAAGCACGACTGGGAGACTCAACAACAACAAAGCCGATGAGCAGTGTTGTGACAGTTTCAGGGGAACAGCAAGGGACTCAGCCATACATACATATGTATACATTCTCCCCCAAACTTCCCTCGCATCCAGGCTGCTACATAACATTGAGCAGAATTCCATCTCCTATACAGTGGGTCCTTACTGGTGATCCATGTTAAATACAGTAGTGTGTACATGTTCATCAAAATCTCCCTATCTCTTGATTACCAAAAAAGTTATGTTACAGAATAATAGAAATGACAAGTTATCAAGTAAGATAAGTCAGTAACTATTACTACAAAGAGACTGTAAATACTGAAAATATTACAAAGAAACTGAATCCAATTTTAGAAAAAAAGAAAAGGAAGGAAGGAAATAAAGGGAAAGAAATAGGGGCTACAAAGCATAAGTAACTAGGTACATTTGCATGAGAGAAAAACTGGAAGCCTACATAGCAAAATGTTAACACCTGCATTCTGTGTTGCTAGGACTATGGTTGGTTTTACTTACTTTCTTTTGGGGGATTAGCAAAAATTTTGTTATAAAATTAGGAATTTTTCCCCTTCATACTACTGAGGTTTTTTTCCCCCCAGTATTCCAATTTTATTTTTTCCTGAGACTGAGCCATGAAAATTCAACCTTTATTATCATTTCAGTAAATCTAAACAACTCTCTAAGCAATTTAAATTCTTGATTCCAGGTTTAAAGGAGTAGTATTAACCCATTTAAAACATAAAATCAGCTAATAAAAATGATTACCTCAACTTGTGCTTGTTGCCTTGCTAAAATTATGTTAAAAACATCTAGTATCTTCTCCAAGTCCTATAAAACAAAGGGACACTTGTAAACAAAGAAAATGGTCATTAAACAATTTTTTTTCATCTATATTTCTAGTCTTATGAACAAACAGTATCTGTGATCTAATGAAAGTGTAAGTATAAATTTGAACAGATATTTGGCTTTTACATTTTTACATTTTGCAATATGAGAACAGTTTTGTAAAAAAGTAAATCCTTGTTAAATATGAAAGTAAGAATTTTAATGAAACCACAACAATACAGAGACAGCCATACATGGAAATGGAAGCAAAAATATTTAAGAGGGGGGCCTGTTTTAGGTATTAGTCTTATGGTTGTTACTTTGGACTCCCTCTTCTCTATGCTATTTACAATCATTATACTAAAGGCACTTTAATAAAATACAAAATTTAAGAATGTAAAATCCTTCAAATCAAGTATGCTAAAGCAGAAACTGACGGGGAATTTATGTAAGGGGAATCTAATGTTTGTCAGATGTTCTATCTGTTATTTCACGCAATTCCCACAACAGTCTAAGATACATACTATCTCCATTTTATACATGAGAATAACAGATCTAAGATGTTGAGAAAATTGATGCTTTTTCTAAAATATAATACTAGTGATTGTCATATATTTCAGAATAACAATTAATTCTTTATATTATGAATTTGTGGCAAAAACAGTGATATAATCAAGACCAGATGATATTCAGCAAATTATATATTTAGTACAGTGTTTTTCTATATTTCAAAAGAGTGTAAATAAGACTCCTATCTTAAGGAATAAGAACTACTTTTTTACAAATACTTTGAACTCTTTAAAAAAAAGCCACTAAAAAAACAAATAATACATATTTAGCTAATAATAACTGAATATTTAAACAGCTCTGATACTGATTTTCTAAATATTATTATTATAAAAACTAAACACATTTCTCCAAATAGTTTATAGTAGGCTGATATTAGGAAGGTGTTTTTAAAGGGAAAAAACAAGTAAAAACACTTTGCATTTTCCATACAGTTCTCTCAAAAAGAACTCAGTATTGTTCCTCCTAAAATTGTCTTTTAATTTATATCTAGAAAAAATAATACTTAAGGATGATTTAACAAATTACAGCTTTCCAATACATGCAAGATATACCTGAATTTGTTTCTGTATTTCTTCTGGGACTTTAGTCTGGGTTAGCTTATTTTTATAGGCATTTTTGTAACTCTTGAGCAATTGCCTGTGTTTTTTTATGTTACTCCATGACCACATCCGTGTATACCTTCTTATATGAACTTCAAGAACAGAATCGATTGCGTATTTCCACCTGCAAATCAAATTTTGTTAATGCACACTGAAATATGAAGGTTTAAAAAAGCAGGAAAATAGCATTGACATTTTACAGCTACATTGTTACTTTTTTTGTTCTTATTAACTGTATTCTTACAAAGGTTCAGCCATAACATTTCAGTTCCCCAATACTTCAATTCTCTGACTTAAATACATTATGAAATAAGCAAACCATTCCAGGAAGAGGGTATGTCAAAGCAAAATGATAAAAACACAAAATGGCATGCTGTGTGAAATTAATAGTATCCCAATATATTTGTGACATTGAGTTCATATGTATGACTGAAGGGCAATATGATCAAAAAATGTTAAAAGTCTTAAATGCTAAGTTAAGAATTTAATCTAGGAGCAAGAGTACAAGAGAATGTGCTTGTAAAAAAAAGTAACAAGGACTTAATATAAAAGATATCCCTCCAACGTCAATTTAAAAAAGTGGCTTCATTACATGTTTTTAAAGGTCTGTTAGCTCTGAGAGTTCCTAATCATATGATTACATAAAATATTTTTTTAAAATTCTGACTTACCATTGTCGACCATTGGTATGAACTGATAAATAAGGCTTATATTTTCTGTAAGGAGCATTTCTAACCATGTAATCCACTGACTCCAAAAGGTCGATCATACTTAAGTACTATAAAAACAAAAACCAAGTTACATCACAACATGGATAAACACCAAGTTTTATTATATTTTCTGCCTAGTGAGATTTCAAATTATCTGAACAATGAATACCATAGTTGCTTGGTAATTCAATAATATATATAATATATAATAATAATATATTCATCAAATTTAAGAAACCACCAATTTTAAGATAATATTAAGCACTGCCGATTAAACATCATACCACCAATAATAATATACATCCTATTTTCACATATATTAAAGTGTGAAATAAATGTAAATCTTAGAACCAATGAAATACCGTATCTGTTACTACTGACATGAAAGTGGCTTAGTGCTAAAAGTAACATACTTTCCTCTGGACCATCATTTTAAGTAGTGGCAACCTATAAGCTAAGTTTCCAAATTGCTCCAGGGAATTACTGCATAACTAAAGCAAGATAAAATTATTTAACCACCAATACAAAACAACTCACATGGAGGAACACACACACACACACACACACACACACACACACCCCGAGAAGTAAGATAAAGAAAGGAGGGATCTAACTTAAGAGTTACCAATACTTATCATGTGGATAGCATGACCTTAAATGTATTTGTAAGTGTAAAACATACCCCAAATTTTGAAGACTTAAGAAAAAATAAAAAGATATAAAATATTGTAAAAATTTTTAATTTTGATTACATGTTGAAATGTAATCACCACTTCCCTGGCGGCTCAGATGGTAAAGCCTACAATGCAGGAGACATGGGTTTGATTCCTGGGTCAGGAAGATCATATGGAGAAGGAAATGGCACCCCACTCCAGTACTCTTGCCTGGAAAATCCCATTGACAGAGGAGCCTGGTAGACTACAGTCCGTGGGGATGCAAAGAGTTAGACACAACTGAGTGGCTTCACTTTCACTTTTCACATGTTGAAATGATAATTTGGGGTATGTTAAGTTAAATAAAATGTTATTAATTTTAGTAATTAATTTCTTTTCTTACTTTGCTAATGTAGTTACTAGAAAATTTAAAATTACACATATAACTTGTATTATATGTGTACTGGACTGCACTGAGCCAAAATTTCAATTAACTATAAACCCCTCATCCTCCTTTCACTTCCAGTTCTCCAAATTAGTTATTGAAACTCCTTAGGCACATAACCAAACTTGAGAAACAAGTAAAGGAAAAAAAACTGCCAACACAGCTGTTCTAAAAATTAAGTAAACAATATTTAATGTAAGAGTGTCTGCTATTAAAATCTGAGAAAAGAAAATAAAACCATTAAAACTTTCCATCAAGAACTGGGAATTAAATGGAACCATGTCATGTACTATAATTTGGTAGGATTCTCTACGAATAAGGTGAAAATCAGAAAAAATGAACGAAAACTATTTCTTATATCTGGTATTTAATTTTAAAATAATACATATAATCTATTTGAGGAATCAAAACTCAACAATAACAAACCAAAAGAACCACCAGAGCAGTGAAGAAGGAACAGTCACAGAGGACAAAAGCTGTTGAGATTCAAGGCTAGTCAAAGCTGTAAGTCCTTAAATGAATCTTACCTGAGGTTTGGTCAGTTCAATTGCAATATTTTGTACTTCTATGTTCCAATCAAGTTTAGGTGTTTTGAGCTCTGTTTCTGCATAAGGATTCATGTAAAGTTTTGCAGAGGCTGATATTGGCTGAAAAACTTACACAACATGGGAAGACATAAGATATGTTTATATGCCCTTACCTATGAACAACTGTAAATAATTATGAGAACACTGTTACCTTGAAAGTAAAGAAAAATGATCAAAAATATATTTTAAAAAATCACCACCAAAAACTATTTAAGCATCTATTTATCTACATAATAAGAATTCTCAAACTCAATGGTAAAAGTAGAATCTCCAAGGAGGAACATGGTGTTCTATGCCTCTAAGAAATGCACAAAATATACACAATCTAATCTTGATTATTTACAGTCTGTGTAAAACTATGTTTCTCTTCCTTGCTGCAAGATTTTTAATGATTTTATTATTCATTAAAAATACTAATACAGGGATATGGATAAATTGGGACATTGGGACTGACATATACACATTACTATAATATATAAAACATGTAACTAATAAGGACCTACTGTATAGCACAGAAAACTCTGCTCAATACTCAATAATGGCTTATATGGGAAAAGAATCTAAAAAAAGTGGATATATATATATATAACTGATTCACTTTGCTGCACACATGAAACTACCAAAACATTGTAAATCAACTATACTCCAATAAAAATTTTTTTAAAAATAATCATTATTGTCTTAGATGCCCCCATAAAAATTACCAATACAAGATAGGAAATAAAACTTGATTAATTTTCATCTTATTTAATCATAGTTAGAATTTAGGAACAGAATCATGAATGAAATTCATATTACCCAGAAAAAATTGCCTACTACTTTATAATTTTCAAAATGATTATTACATATATAGTTTTAGACTCAAAAGACGACAATATTCTTGAAGTTAAGTAGTATAAAAAACAGAGTATCAGGGAATATGACAGAGCAAAAAGTAATATACTAAATTATAATTGTGAATAGTATTAAAATTATATAAATTGAGATACTTATAGTATTTATAATATGTGTAAGATTATATAAAATTTTTTAACCTATTTAGAGGTTATTTATAATTGAAACATGCCCAAGAATAAAGTTGCAGATTTTTCTGAACAAGTTCTTTCATGAATCAAACTAAATGCTCTCACAAACCAACAGGATCTGAAAGCTTTACCACCACTAAACAGGCACGCTTGTGAACATAAAGAGAAAGTGCCAACTCTCATATAAAGGCAGTTAGCTATAAAAGAATAAAAAGAAAACAATAGTGAACCATAGTAGCATGGAATATAGAAGAACATGGGCATAAAAACTGAGAAGAAACATAAAGAAGTACACTAAATATATACAAAGAATAGCAGAGGCAGTCCTAAGATAGCAGAGGAATAGGACGGGGAGACCACTTTCTCCCCCACAAATTCATCAAATGAACATTTGAACGCTGAGAAAATTCCACAAAACAACTTCTGAATGCCTGCAGAGGACATCAGGCACCGATGTCCAAAGCAGCCCATTGTCTTCGAAAGTAAGTGGGAAAAAATATAAAAGATAAAAATAGAGACAAAAGAGGTAGGGAAGGAGCTCCATCCCAGGACAGGAGTCTTAAAAAAGAGATGTTTCCAAACACCAGGAAACACTCTCACTGCCGAGTCTGTGGCGAGCCTTGGAACCACAGAGGGCAACATAACTGGGAGGAAAAAAAAAATTAAAACCCACAGATTAGGTGCCCAAAGGTAACTCCCCCAGCAGAGAAGCAGCGCAGAAGCCTGCACCTGCCACTAGCAAGCGGGGGCTGGGCAGGGAGGCGCGGGCTGCATTGCTTAGAGTAAGGACCAGGCCTGAATGCCCCAAGGGCCATCTGAGGGAACTAACTTGAGATAGCAAACCAGACTGTGGGATAGCTACCACGCAAAAAGCCCTAACCTAAGACATCTCCAGACCTGCGCACAGAACAAAGGACTGACTAGAGCTACATGAAAAGCCCCAACCTAAGGCACCCTCAGGCCCGCTCACAGAGCAAAGGACTGAGCAGAGCTAGCCGGCTGCAGGCCAGCCCATTGTCCTCCGGACACAGGCAGGCGAGGGCAGCCAGAGCCGGAGGGGGGAAATCCTGGCCCCAGAGAGGCATTATCTACCAAACTGCAAGCAGGCTTCCTTGCTAACCAAGACTCCTTGGGATTCTGGACAGTCAACATCTGCTTCAGAAGGTGAGCCGGTTGTACACCCAGAAAACCGAGCGGCAGGGACGGGGGAGGCAGTAAGTCGCAGTGACTGCGCTCACCAAACACCTCATCACCTGAGCTGCTCGGATCTGGGAAGGGCACAAAATGCAGGCCCAACTGAGTCTGCTCCTCTGAAGACTACCCGAGTACCTGAACCTGAGCGGCTTAGACCTGGAAAGTGTATACAACCCAGGGCCAGCCTCAGATAGTTCCCAGCAGAGCAACCTAGAGCCTAAGCAGTGTAGACAGGGTAAGCACACAAGCCGTGAGCAGGGGCAAACCCAGTGTGGCCGAGACACTGCGAGCACACGCCAGTGTTATTTGTTTTCAGCGTCCCTCCCTCCCCACAGCACAACTGAACAAGTGAGCCTAAAAAAGTGTCCACAACCACCCCCTTGTGCGAGGGCAGAAATTAGACACTGAAGAGACCAGCAAACAGAAGAAGCTAAAACAGAGGGAACAGATTAAAACCCTGTAGATAGTACTGACTACATAGGAAGGGGCCTATAGATCTTGAGAAAGATAATATAAGCCAGATCAAAGAACTGTCCAAAAATGAACTGACCCCACACTGCCCACAACACCACCAAATAAAGTCCTAGACATGTTTTTACTATTTTTACTCTCATTCAATTTTTTTTATTTTTTATTTTTAAGTCCTCTATTACTCCTTTCATTTTCTAAACCTACTATTACTATGCAAAAAAAAAAGAGAGAGAGAGACACTATTTTTTAAAGCAAACTTCATATATATATTTTATAATTTTGTGACTTTTTTTTTTCTCTTTTTCTTTAATATTGTATTTTTGAAATCCAACCTCTACTCTAGATTTTTCATCTGTGCTTTTTGGTATTTGTTATCAATTTTGTACCTTTAAGAACCCAATCTTCACTACCCATTTTTACCTGGAAGCAAGATTACTGGCTTGACTGCTCTCTCCCGCTTTGGACTCTCCTTTTTCTCTACCAGGTCACCTCTATCTCCTCCCTCCCCCTTCTCTTCTCTACCCAACTCTGTGAATGTCTTTGTGTATTCTGGATGGTGGAGAACACTTAGGGAACTGATTACTGGCTGCATCTGTCTCTCCCCTTTTGATTCCCCCCTTTATCCTCCTGGCCACCTCTGTCTCCTTCCTCCCTCTTCTCTTCTCTGTATAACTCCATGATCATCTCTGAGCGGTCCAGACTGTGGAGCACACATAAGTAAGTGATTACTGGCTAGCTTGCTCTCTCCTCTTTTGATTCCACTTCATCTCATCCTGGTCACCTCTATCTCCCTCCTCCCTCTTCTCTTCTCTCTGTAACTCTGTGAACCTCTCTGGGTGTCCCTCACTGTGGAGAAACTTTTCATCTTTAACCTAGATGTTTTATCAAAGGTGCTGTATAGATAGAGAAGTCTTGAGGCTACTGTAAAAATAAGACTGAAAACCAGAAGCAGGAGGCTTAAGTCCAAATCCGGAGAACACCAGAGAAAGCCTGACTCCAGGGAACAATAATCGACAGGAGCTCATCAAATACCTCCATACCTACACTGAAACCAAGCACCACCCAAGAGCCAACAAGTTCCAGAGCAAGACATACCATGCAAATTCTCCAGTAACACAGGAACATAGCCCTGAGCTTCAATATACAGGCTGCCCAAAGTCACTCAAAACCCACTGACAAAATTACTGGACACTTCATTGCACTCCAGAGAGAAGAAATCCAGCTCCACACTGACACAAGCTTCCCTAACCAGGAAACCTTGATAAGCTACCCTTAAAACCCCACCCACAGTGAGGAAACTCCACAGTAAAGAGAACTCCACAAACTGCCAGAATACAGAAAGGCCACCCCAAACTCAGCAATATAAACAAGATGAAGAGACAGAGGAATACCCAGCAGGTAAAGGAACAAGATAAATGCCCATCAAACAAACAAACCAGGAAGAGATAGGGAATCTACCTGATAAAGAATTCCAAATAATGATAGTGAAAATGATCCAAAATCTTGAAAACAAAATGGAATCACAGATAAATAGCCTAGAGACAAGGATTGAGAAGATGCAAGAAAGGTTTAACAAGGACCTAGAAGAAATAAAAAAGAGTCAATATATAATGAATAATGCAATAGATGAGATAAAAAACACTCTGGAGGGAACCAACAGTATGATAACGGAGGCAGAAGATAGGATTAGTGAAGTAGAAGATAGAATGGTAGAAATAAATGAAACAGAGAGGAAAAAATAAAAATTAATTAAAAGAAATGAGGGCAATCTCAGAAACCTCTGGGACAATGTTAAACGCCCCAACATTTGAATCATAGGAGTCCCAGAAGAAGAACACAAAAAGAAAGACCATGAGAAAATACTTGAGGAGATCATAGTTGAAAACTTCCCTAAAATGGGGAAGTAAATAATCACCCAAGTCCAAGAAACTGAGAGAGTCCCAAACAGGATAAACCAAAAGCAAAACACCCCAAGACACATATTAATCAAATAAACAAAGAACAAATATTAAAACCAGCAAGGGAAAAACAACAACACAAGGGTATTCCCATAAGGATAACAGCTGATCTCTCAATAGAAACTCTTCAGGCCAGGAGGGAATGGCAAGACATACTTAAAGTGATGAAAGAAAATAACCTACAGCCCAGATTACTATACCCAGCAAGGATCTCATCAAATATGAAGGAGACATCAAAAGCTTCACAGACAAGCAAAAGCTGAGAGAATTCAGCACCACCAAACCAGCTCTCCAAAAAATGCTAAAGGATCTTCTCTAGGCAGGAAACACAGAAAGGGTGTATAAACTCGAACCCAAAACAATAAAGTAAATGGCAATGGGGTCATACTTATCAATAAATACCTTAAATGTAAATGGTTTGAATGACCCAACCAAAAGACAAAGACTGGCTGAATGGATACAAAAACAAGACCCCTATATATGTTGTCTACAAGAGACCCACCTCGAAACAAGGGACACATACAGACTGAAAGTGAAGGGCTGGAAAAAGATATTCCATGCAAACAGAGACCAAAAGAAGGCAGGAGTAGCAATACTCTTATCAGACAAAATAGACTTTAAAACAAAGGCTGTGAAAAGAGACAAAGAAGGACACTACATAATGATCAAAGGATCAATCCAAGAAGAAGATATAACAATTATAAATATATATGCACCCAACATAGGAGCACCGCAATATGTAAGACAAATGCTAACAAGTATGAAAGGGGAAATTAACAATAACACAATAATAGTGGAAGACTTTAATACCCCACTCACACCTATGGACAGATCAACTAAACAGAAAATTAACAAGGAAACACAAACTTTAAATGATACAATAGACCAGTTAGACCTAATTGATATCTATAGGACATTTCACCACAAAACAATGAATTTCACCTTTTTCTCAAATGCACACGGAATATTCTCCAGGATAGATCACATCCTGGGCCATAAATCTAGCCTTGGTAAATCAAAAAAATTGAAATCATTCCAAGCATCTTTTCTGACCACAATGCAGTAAGATTAGATCTCAATTACAGGAGAAAAACTATTAAAAATTCCAATATATGGAGGCTGAACAACACACTGCTGAATAACCAACAAATCAAAGAAGAAATTAAAAAAGAAATCAAAATACGCATAGAAAGGAATGAAAATGAAAACACAACAACCCAAAACCTGTGAGACACTGTAGAAGCAGTGCTAAGGGGAAGGTTCATAGCAATACAGGCATACCTCAAGAAACAAGAAAAAAGTCAAATAAGTAACCTAACTCTACACCTAAAGCAACTAGAATAGGAAGAACTGAAGAACCCCAGGGTTAGTAGAAGGAAAGAAATCTTAAAAATTAGGGCAGAAATACATGCAAAAGAAACTAGAGACCATAGCAAAAATCAACAAAGCCAAAAGCTGGTTCTTTGCGAGCATAAATAAAATTGACAAACCATTAGCCAGACTCATCAAGAAACAAAGGGAGAAAAATCAAATCAACAAAATTAGAAATGAAAATGGAGAGATCACAACAGACAACACAGAAATACAAAGGTTCATAACAGACTACTATCAGCAACTATATGCCAATAAAATGGACAACATGGAAGAAATGGACAAATACTTAGAAAAGTACAACTTTCCAAAACAGAACCAGGAAGAAACAGAAAATCTTAACAGACACATCACAAGCATGGAAATTGAAACTGTAATCAGAAATCTTCCAGCAAACAAAAGCCCAGGTCCAGATGGCTTCACAGCTGAATTCTACCAAAAATTTAGAGAAGAGCTAGCACCTATCCTATTCAAACTCTTCCTGAAAATTGCAGAGGAAGGTAAACTTCCAAACTCATTCTATGAAGCCACCATCACCCTAATACCAAAATCTGACAAAGATGCCACAAAAAAAGAAAACTACAGGCCAATATCACTGATGAACATAGATCCAAAAATCCTTAACAAAATTCTAGTCAACAGAATCCAACAACATATTAATAAGATCATACATCATGACCAAATGGGCTTTATCCCAGGGATGCAAGGATTCTTCAATATCCGCAAATCAATCAATGTAATACACCACATGAACAAATTGAAAAATAAAAGCCATATGATTATCTCAATAGATGCAGAGAAAGCCTTTGACAAAATTCAACATCCATGTATGATAAAAACTCTCCAAAAAGCAGGAATAGAAGGAACATATCTCAACATAATAAAAGCTATATATGACAAACCCACAGCAAACATTATCCTCAATGGTGAAAAATTGAAAGCATTTCCCCTAAACTCAGGAACAAGACAAGGGGGCCCACTCTCACCACTACTATTCAACATAGTTTTGGAAGTTTTGGCCACAGCAGTCAGAGCAGAAAAAGAAATAAAAGGAATCCAAATTTGAAAAGAAGCAGTAAAACTCTCACTGTTTGCAGATGACATGATCCTCTACATAGAAAACCCTAAAGACTCCACCAGAAAATTACTAGCACTAATCAATGAATATAGTAAAGTGGCAGGATATAAAATCAACACACAGAAATCCCTTGCATTCCTATACACTAATAATGAGAAAATATAAAGAGAAATTAAGGAACCAATTCCATTCACCATTGCAACAAAAAGAAATAAATACTTAGGAATATATCTACCTAAAGAAACTAAAGACCTGTATATAGAAAACTATAAAACACTGGTGAAAGAAATCAAAGAGGACACTAATAGATGGAGAAATATACTGTGTTCATGGATTGGAAGAATCAATATAGTGAAAATGAGTATACTACCCAAAGCAATCTATAGATTCAATGCAATCCCTATCAAGCTACCAACAGTATTTTTCACAGAGCTACAACAAATAATTTCACAATTTGTATGGAAATACAAAAAACCTTGAATAGCCAAAGCAATCTTGAGAAAGAAGAATGGAACTGGAGGAATCAACCTGTCTGACTTCAGGCTCTACTACAAAGCCACAGTCATCAAGACAGTATGGTATTGGCACAAAGACAGAAATACAGATCAAAGGAATAAGATAGAAAGCCCAGAGATAAATCCATGCACCTATGGACACCTTATCTTTGACAAAGGAGGCAAGAATATACAATGGAGAACAGACAATCTCTTTAACAAGTGGTGCTGGCAAAACTGGTCAACTACTTGTAAAAGAATGAAACTAGAACACTTTCTTACACCATACACAAAAATAAACTCAAAATGGATCAAAGATCTAAATGTAAGTCCAGAAACTATAAAACTCCTAGAGGAGAACATAGGTAAAACACTCTCCAACATAAATCACAGCAGGATCCTCTATGACCCACCTCCCAGAATACTGGAAATAAAAGCAAAAATAAACAAATGGGACCTAATTAAAACTGAAAGCTTCTGCACAACAAAGGAAACTATAAGCAAGGTGAAAAGACAGCCTCTGGAATGGGAGAAAATAATAGCAAATGAAGCAACTGACAAAGAGTTAATCTCAAAAATATACAAGCAACTCCTGCAGCTCAATTCCAGAAAAATAAACAACCCAATCAAAAAATGGGCCAAAGAACTAAATGACATTTCTCCAAAGAAGACATACAGATGGCTAACAAACACATGAAAAGATGCTCAACATCACTCATTATCAGAGAAATGCAAATCAAAACCATAATGAGGTATCATTTCACACCAGTCAGAATAGCTGCGATCCAAAAAAGTCTACAAGCAATAAATGCTGGAGAGGGTGGGGAGAAAAGGGAACCCTCTTACAGTGTTGGTGGGAACGTAAACTAGTTCAGCCACTATGGAGAACAGTGTGGAAATTCCTTAAAAAACTGGAAATAGAACTGCCATAAGACCCAGCAATCCCACTGCTGGGCATACACACCAAGGAAACCAGAACTGAAAGAGACACGTGTACCCCAGTGTTCATTGCAGCAGTGTTTATAATAGCCAGGACATGGAAGCAAACTAGATGTCCATCAGCAGACGAATGGATAATATGTGGTACATATTCACAATGGAGTATTACTCAGCCATTAAAAAGAATACATTTGAATCAGTCCTAATGAGGTGGATGAAACTGGAGCCTATTATACAGAGTGAAGTAAGCCAGAAAGAAAAACACCAATACAGTATACTAACGCATATATATGAAATTTAGAAAGATGGTAACGATAACCCTGTATGCAAGATAGCAAAAGAAACACGGATGTATGGAAAACTCTTATGGACTCTGTGGGAGAGGGCGAGGGTGGGATGATTGGGGAGAATGGCATGGAAACATGTATAATATCATACATGAAACGAATCTCCAGTCCAGGTTCGATGCATGGTACAGGATGCTCGGGGCTGGTGCACTGGGAGGACCCAGAGAGATGGTACGGGGAGGGAGGTGGGAGGGGGGTTCAGGATGAGGAACACGTGTACACCCATGGCGGATTCATGTTGCTGTATGGCAAAACCAATACAATATTGTAGAGTAATTAGCCTCCAATTAAATAAATAAATTTATATTAAAAAAAGAATAGCAGAGAAAATGTATGGGATAAATAATATACAGGCAGCTTTGTTAGAGATCTACTCAAAAATAAATAAAGGTAAGGCTGCCATGAAACAGAAAAGATCTCTGGATAAATTCAAATCAAAACAACAGTGAATTTACCCCCTACATCTGTCAGAATGGCTACCATCAAAAAGTTTACAAATAACAAATGCTTACAAATAACATATTCTAACAAAGAGAATATGAAGAAAAGGGAACCCCTGTGCATCGTCAGTGGGAAATGTAAACTGGTGCAGTAACTACTGAAAACATTGTGGAGGTTCCTTAAAAAACTAAAAATAGAACAACCGTATGTCCCAGCATTTCCACTTCTGGGCGTATATCCTAAAAAAATAAAAACACTAATTTGAAAAGACACATGCACCCAAATGTTCACAGCAGCACCATTTACAACAGCCAAGATATTCCAGCTACCCAAATGCCCATCAAGAGAGGAACGGATTAAAATATGGTACATATATACAATGGAATATTACTCAGCCATAAAAAAGAATGAAATATTGCCATATGTAGCAATATGGATGAACTTAGAGAATATTATGCTTAGTGAAATAAGAGAAAGACAAATATTACATGATATCATTTATATACAGAATCTAAAAAAAACACAAATGACTGAATATGCAAAACAGACACAGACTCACAGATGTAGAAAATAAACTTGTGGCTACCAAAGAGGAGAGGGAAAGAGAAGGGACAAATTAGGGCATGTGATTAACATGTACAGCCTACAACACATAAAACAGATAAACAATAAGGATTTACTGTATAGCACAGGGAATTAGACCCAATATCTTGTAATAATCCATAATGAAGTATAATCTGTAAAAACACATTATCTGTGCTTTGTACACCTGAAATTAGCACGATGCTATAAATCCACGATGTGCATGCATGCAACTCCTCCATCTCTTGCATTGGCAGGCAGATGTTAACACTGCGCCGCCTGGGAGGCTGCACTATAATCATCTCTACATCGTTGTTTAAAAACCTCTGGAGTGGTTTGTCTTAACACTACAATACTGACATCAAGACCTCAGAGATTTCATTATTAAACAAAGAAAAAAAAAAGAAAATCTAATTCCTAAAACAAAGTAGACGATAACAAGATAGGGAAAAAACATGGAGGTCAAGTGGGTTAGCTGTTGGGAGTGAACTATAGCCACAGAGCCCTTCTCTCTCACTCTCCAGTGGTGTAAGTAAGTGTTACAATCTATTTCTAAATACTAAAATATATACCGAATATGCTGTATCATGACACTAACATATAAAATTAATACTTTCTATTTGTCAAAATAACTTTATCAGAAAAAGTATATTAAAATAAAGTATTTAATTCCACGTTTCCTATAACGTAAAATAAACTTTTACCATTACTTACTGTATTGATGGTTTGGGGGTATATTGTTACTTGTAAGAATTTCACTTTTCAGCTGATCCTAAATAAAAAAATTTGAATGATATCAGAATGAAAAAGAAAATGCATACATTCTCAGCACCCCTGACATGCACATAAAATATGGTTCTAAATCAATATCTTTATTCCCAACTTTGTAATTATTAGTCCATAAGAAAAACACACTGAGCACTATTTACAGATATATTTCTTTAGAATATTACTTCAGTAGATAATTTTTATAAATTCTAAATACCTAGAAACAACATAAGACTGTTCCACTCTGACTTAAAATGTATATAATATGTACACACACACACACATTCATAAATTAGGATCTCAATCACTTTCTAGACAAAGGCAAATTAATCATTACAGTATCTTCCTGAGAAATAAAAGACAGAATCTTGGAATTAATTCAGTTCAGAAAATTCAACTGTTCTTTTCTAAGTAAATATGACTAAGATTGGTTAGCTTTAAGACATGACTTAACATGCTTAGTTTTGAATCAATCATTCACTATGATGCATCACTATAAATGCTTAAAACATATGCTACAGATACATTTTTCAAAAATCTGACAGGTATCATCTGTCTTTACAATCCTCTTCAAGTAATCATTCTCATATGAAACTCCACAATGCAACCAGAATGGCATCAAAATCAGAGTGTGAAAAACCATAAATCCAGTTTTAATTTGATAGTATAGGTTCTCATCTCACTGTCAAGTGAAAGATGTCACAAAGATCTTCAAAAACAAAAGTGCTATTTTTAAGATAGAGTCAATTCCAAAAACTGTGTTGCACACTTTTGACTTAGCCAAAACTTCAGCAAAAGACCAGTATCTTGTCCTCATTAGAGACCGCATATGTAAAATGAATCTCAGGAGTACAGTCAGCTATTCAGGGGCAAACTGAAATTACCAAGATCTGTTCCCTTGATCCCTGGTAAGACATGCTGCAGTTCACATTCCAGTAGGCACTGAGACTATCAAGTCGTATCAGCTATAAAAGAAAAATTGGAAAAGATCAGGCAACTAACAAATCGAAGTTATGTATCAATATTAAAAGAATATTCTCACGCTCACTACACCAAAATCATCCAATCGTCATTCTGAACGTTTAAAGGGAAGAAGATAATGCAAAAGTGGAGGAAAACGTATGTATGCTATTCAGAGACTTTATTATTAATCTGGGCTTCCTAAGCGGCTCAGATGGTAAAAAAAAATCTAACTGCAACACAGGAGACCTGGGTTCGATCTGAGGGTCAGGAAAACCCCCTGGAGAAGGAAATGGCTATCCACTCCAGTATTCTTGCCTGGAGAATTCCATGGACAGAGGAGCCTGGCAGGCTACAGTCTATAACATCCCAGAGAGTCAGACATGACTGAGTGACTAACACTTATTAATCTAGCATTTGCTGAATTGTGCTTGCAGGAACACTGTTCCCCAGGGGATTTACTCATTCAATAATCAAATATTTATTGAGAATTCAGTATTTAACAGATTCTGTAAGTATTTCAATGAATAAGAAAGACATGATTCCTCCAATGAATACAAATGGCTGTTTCAAAGGAAGGGTGAAGGGAAGAGGATTCTATGATCAACAAAGATGGAAAAAGTACATACAAAATATCCCTTTGGAAGATTCAAAGTGTTTATTAGCATATTTAAAGTATTGTGAAATCCTGGAGTTTAAAACAAAATAAAATATACCTGTCTAACTATGAACACTTTTCTGTTTTAGCCAGTAATCTTACTTGACCAGAGAATATTTTTTCAACAAATCTAATATTATCTCAATTATCTAATGCCCCATCAAGTATAATTTGGGAAATATTAATTTTATCTAGTTTCTTTATATTCTAGGTGAAGAAAGATAAGTGATTTTAGAAGGTAACATAGTAAGTAGCTGAGCCAAAACTAAACCCTAAACTTTCAACTCCCATTCAATGGTATATTCTGCTCTATCAAGGTTACTTGAAGAAAATACATTAAACGTTTGTACTTAGGAAAATAACTAGATTAAAAAGTCTAGTCTAATACCTTGTATATAATTTTTTCTGCTTCATTTAATATGCACGGTGTCCAGTCTTTGTTTGCAGTCTAAAACAAACAAAAAAAAAGAATAGCTGTGAAATGAAGTATATGTATCATAAAACAGTGCTCTAATAACCATAACAAAATAACTTAGAAATAACAAGACATCTAGTTATCACTGGCTAATGTGAGTTACCTGTTTTTCAATACATATATTACAAAATCAAAGGAAGAGTGAAAAAGAGAATTGAGGAGGTTCTAATTTAATTCAGTTCATTCATCCAGAAAATAATTACTGAGCTATTGTTTGTCTGAGAGTGGGTATGAATAAAAATAACAAAGAGCTAGCTAGGCAGTAGTTAGATGTGGCTGAGTGGAGTCAGAGGAGGTTAAGGAGAGGCTTTTTAATTTTAATATAAAGGAGAGACTTAATGCACTTAAATGGTTAGAAGACAGAGGAGGGCAGGGAAGAAGAGTTGAAGATTTAGGAAAGAAAAGGAAATCGGCAGAAATCAGGAAGAAAGGACAAAAGGTAGAAGAGAATGAGAGAAAGTCGGGGAAAGTCTCCTAAGGACATGGGTGAGGACAGGATCCAGTCAGAGGTGGGAAGATTATCTAAGATTTAAGAGTTAGTCTGCATTTGAAAAGATGGAAAAAAGGAATGGTACAGATACAGAAAGAGGTGAGTCTGCTATTACTGTTGTTATAACAGTCAATGTAGTAGTTGAAGCAGAAATTGAGCCAATGTGCCAAATACTTTATTCAAACTATTTCATTAAATCATCACAAAAACACTAAAATACAGGTAATACTGTATCAATGAATGGAGGTTGGATAAGAAGGAAACCAACATGGTAACCAGAACAGTAAGGTGTCACAGGTACTCTGATAAAATATAAAGGGAGTATTTAAAAAAAAAAGGAATAGTAAATTCTAAGAGTGAAGTTAAAAAAAAATGAGAAAAACAGTAATATCTCAAGGAAATATTAAAACCCGAATAGAATCACCAGGCAGTTTAAGGGAAAAGAGTAACACAGGCAAAGAAAACAGTATGAAAAATCTGAGGAAAGATAGAGAGGATCAAAGAACAATACACACTGGGGAAACTATACATCACCTTACGCCCTGGTACTACTGCCATCAGCCAACGCAGAGTCAGCCACAGGACTGTTTTGTGTTTTTCATCTGGTCTGCTAGAAGCTCAATATTAAATACTGACCTTTCTTATGACTAATATTGTTTGTCTCATTTTTCTGGAACAATTATGCCTCTACCTTTCAGAACACAGATTCTGGTTCTTCCAAAGTATTATAGGATTATTTCTTTTTTATTGAAAGCTACTTCAAATTTATTTTGGAGACAAGCAGAGGATAAACAGTGTATTAAACACTAGCTTCCTTGACTCCCTTTCCTTTATTTCTCCAATACGTGTTAATTTTTTTTGCTTTGCTTCTCTGTATGCATGTATCATTCTTAAGGAGTCCATGGAACAAAGACCTTTCTCTGTTTAATAGACTACTTCTCTTTCCTTTTTCCTTCGTCTTCTTTCCTTCCTATGGCCCTCTTCACATAACTAATCAAAAGGCAAAAATATACCCAATGTGATTTACTGCTCACTGTCCTTAACTTTAAAACATGTCCCTACCACTTAGTTGTCCATAATAGAAAAAAAAAATGTCCAACCAGGATATACCCACTCTATATACTAAGGATCTTAAAAGAAAAAACAAACTGCATTGCAAAATACTTAATCAAAATAAATTATCTTATGTATATTTCAATATAATAAACACATATACATACACATAAATAGATAGACATGTACAAGCTATTTGGAAATTATACTGTGGATAAGAACTTGACTCTATGGAAATCTATCTTCCCCTAATTTACTACACATTTAAGATACAGCTTTTAAGACTTTCAAAACACTTGTTCTTAATATTTTTATATTTGTTAAATTCAAAGATAAAATAATTACAGAATATAATAAAAGTATCACTAAAAATTACAAATTTCTAGAAAAGCTATAGAAAAGTTACACATAAAAATAAAAAAGCTATTTGCAGCAATAGCTGATTTTAGGAAATTCACCCTGAGAATAATATTTTACAGATTCCACAGAAATTTTAAATAAGATCAACTTTACCAATAGACTAAGTTCTCCCAGTGTGACACCAAATGAAAGAGGCCGCTTTGGATCTGATATCTGTCAAAGAAAAAAGTGACATTAAAATACACTCATAGTGAGGGTAAATCCATTTTACCCTCTATAACAGGCAACACAGGACAATGAATTTACAGGTAAGTTACACAACACAAACGGATTTGTGGAGAAGAAAGGGAAGGAAGACACTAACATGGCTGAGATTTTCCATATTTTGTAGGCATGACACTAACATGATACTTTCCCAGTGGAACTATTATTTTTTACTAGAAGTGAGAACACTCACTAACTAGGACTAAACAGATTCTTGTCCAGTTTAAAAGAGA
Source organism: Oryx dammah (assembly GCF_014754425.2). Taxonomy (NCBI): domain Eukaryota; kingdom Metazoa; phylum Chordata; class Mammalia; order Artiodactyla; family Bovidae; genus Oryx; species Oryx dammah. The sequence continues at coordinate 54,553,425 of NW_024070210.1, forward strand.
CAGTCTCTTTATGTATACCACTAAAGATGTTCTCCATAGATAAATAAAACAAGGAGTTGCAGATAAAACAGTGCCAGTAAATTATTTTTAAAAGATTTTCACATTTAGAAATGTGAACTGTCTCTCTACACCTTTAATTTCCAATGACACTTTTTAAAAAATGTCTGTTAGAAGATGCTCAAGATCCTTAATATTCAATTTCCTCAATCCCTTAACCCAAAATCTGCCATTATTAAACTGATCTATTTCTCATCTTCAATATCTAAGTAATATTTATACACAGTGCTTAAACTGTGCCATTGTATGTACGATGACTTTGTTTTTGACATCTCAGAGATGTACAAAAATTAGTGTTTTTTGGTCATGAAAGAAAATAGGGAAACTAGAGACAAGAGAAAAATCATATAACGTTCTAAATCATCCATCAGGGACTTGAGTCACATAACACCCTTCTCAAACAGGAAAACCATGATCTGGTATAGCTGTAAAGAATGAGCTTTGTGAGCTTTGTTTTTAATATCAGATATATTATGGTTTGTGGCAAAATATATTTCCTTCATTCCCATATTCATCTTTTTAGGCCTATGAATATCAAGCTCAAAATAGCTTGCAGCTATTTCAGAAGGAACTTTAATAAAGCACAACTCCTCAGCTGCTAATGCACTACCCATAAATTACTGCTCTCATACAAAGAGCATCTTTATGATAAACTGTACCTCCCCTACCCTCATTTCTATATTTTTAACTATCCTTCCACATACAATAATTAAGGTAGTCACACTGAAAGAGGCAAGATACAAGGAAGATCCCTTTGTGCTTTTAATTTTTTCTGTAGATTATTTTAATATATTTTGTCACTGACACCAACTTAAATGTAATTGATATTACTTGTCCCACTCCTGTGCATCTCTGTATTTTTTCATTAAAGAGACAGAAATAACATACCTTTCAAATTGTACTTGCTCAGTAGAAAAGCTTAGTTTAAGTTTAAACTGAAAGTGGGAGGGAGGGTCAAGAGGGAGGGGACACAGGTATACCTATCGCTGATTCATGTTGATGTTTGGCAGAAACCAACACAATACTGTAAAGCAATTATCCTTCCATTAAAAATAAAAAAAATTTTTTAAGCTGAGATTATTATTCATCAACATACCACTGGCTTTAAGAATAAATTCTTTTACTTCCATGACAACTTGAGTTCTAAGTTTGTTTTAAACAAGGCAATTTATGAATTAGGTTTTTAGACATTTGTTTGTAAAATTCTGTCTACTGGACATTCCAGGTGCCTCAGCAGTAAAGAATCCACCTGCCAATGCAGGAGACATAAGTTCGATCCCTGATCCAGGAAGATCCCACATGCTACAGAGCAACTAAGCCACAACTACTGAGCCTGTGCTCGAGAGCCAGGAGCCGCAACTACTGAGCCCACGTGCTGCAGCTGCTGAAGCCTGCACACCCCAGAGCCCATGCTCCGCAATACGGATGCCACTGCGATAGAAGCCCAAGCACGCAACGAGAGAGTAGCCTCTGCTCACCACAACTCGACAAAAGCCCACACACAACGAAGACTCAACACAGCCAAAAAAAATCCAGTCTAATGATCAGCTAGGTTTTCCAGACATTTGTTTGAAAGCAAAATTCAGTCTAATGACTATAGAAAACCAAAACATAAAGTTGGTATAAGACGGAGATAGTATATCTTGAAAAACTACAAGTGTATCTTACTGAATATGAACTGAGAAAAGGGACTTATAAGGGAAGTAAAATAAATTCTCTATATGGCAGTATGACTTTAAATGTAATCTAAACTTAAAGCAAACTAAAAACAAAAAAGAAAGCAAACTCAGTTTTGGAAAAGATGAAAAAGCATTTCCAATTCGCTACGTAAATGAAAAAATTCAAGGCTTTTATTTATGCTTCAAACGTAAGACAAAGCAATGCACATTAAGTTCAAAATATTGACTATGTTTTAATTAAAATTAATCAATCAAATAGTCCTTAATCAACTAACATTAAGCTTTTAGTTATCAGTGAAGTGGTTTCTAAACATTGCTCCACATGTATGTGAGTAGCTGTGTGTGCTAAAATCCTGTGTGGTAGAATGTAAAGTACATGAGGCTAGCAGCCAAGGGACCTGGGTTTCAGTCCCCTTTCTACCAACCACCATTGTAACCAATTACTTCATTACCTCTGGGAACCAATTTTTTGTCTTTGTAAAAAATTAAAAAATTACTTCCTTAAAGCTTTATTAGTCTAAGTCTTTAAACAAAATTCAAAATAAATAATAAAGGAAAATCCAAAAATCTCTTAAATCAGCTTTAGAAAGAAACATATGGTGGTTTATAATATATTTACACATTTAATGAAAAAAGCTTAACGCTAGTAAGGAGATATGGTAGTGTACTAATCAGGAAAAACTTAATCTTGGATTTAAAACTGCCATGTATGGGCCAATCAATAATCAATAATCAATAATAATTAATGTCATGAAACACATAATTACTAACTTACACCAAGTAAACTACTTACATCATCTTCATATTTAATGTGAATGTCTGTGATTTTTACTTGTACATTTTTAATTACTTGAGTTGCCAGTTTTTCCAAAAATGTATCCTTTTTGGCTTCTTTTGGTTTATCTATAAAAAATAGACAAATACAAGTTCAAGAGTTGAAATTGTCACATAATTCATAATCAATGATTGAAGGATAGTTAAGTACTACTCAACGGGAATTACAACCTATTCCTTGCTTTATTTTAGATTTTAATATGCATTTCCAACTTAAAACTTATTTTTCAGCCACTATATCAACAGGGAAATCCCTAAAACTTATTTTGAAGTTACATCATAATCTAACATTTATTTTACCTTTGAAGACAGAAATCAAGTGGCAATGTGTATAAATAACACATGGCATAAAAACCACTTTTACCTACCTTTTGAGCGATCAAGACCTTTAAAAGGTTTCTTAAAATGTTTTTTGTGCTTTTTACGTTTACGTCCTTCTCAGTGGAAGCATTTTAGTGAGAAAAGGATAAAATTCAAGTTAGACTAGAGGACAGAAAAGAAAACAAGAGACTTCTTCCTGACAGCAAATTCTGGTAAATTCACCTTATTTTATTCTAAACTGACCTGTTACTTCAATACAGGCAGAAATTCACAAACCTTTTTTAGTCTAGAATAACCTTCTGTAATAAAGAATGTAACTTAGCAGATGCAATTACACAAAAATTGAGTAAAGTATCTGTACACAGTGCCCATTAGAATATTTATGACTGCTTAAAATATAAACTTTAATTTTTAATTTCAACATTGCCAAAATATTGGAAATGTAATAATGACAGAATATGTATGGTAGGAACACAAATGAAATGAATGGGTAGGTTGCTGACAGATGACTTCCTCTGAATGATACACCTCACAAAAACAGGATCCTTTACAGTCTTGAAAATATAAAGAATACAAAAAGGGGAAAAAAAAAAACTATACACAGAATTTTACATTTAGCTTAATAATTCCTTTAGCATCTCTTTTATTTGGCACTGCTTTGTTTCATGGCATTAACCCAAACCTATCTTACCCAACTTATAAATCGTTACATTCAACCGCCTACTACACATCAAATCCAGTCCTCACTCTTGGGGCAGCCTCTGATGGTCTCCCCTGCCTCCAACCTCCACTCTTTTCTTTAATCTAACCTCCTCTGACCTAATACTACCAGATTCACATCCTCCAAAATACTATTCACGGCCTGTCAATCCCTGCTCAAAATTATTTTAAAGGCTCTTTGTACTTGCCAAATAAAATGAGAAAGTGTTTGCATGACACAGAGGTCCTTTTATGATCCAGTCCCTATGCCCCTGTCCTGGTCTATCTTCTCCCACTCATCCTTGCACTAGACACTTCAAGAAAACTACTGCTACTTTCCAAAACAAGCTATAACTTTAAAAAATAAAAATAAAAACACCTTCTATTTTGTCCTGGGGTATAGCTGATTAACGATGTTGTGATTGTTTCAGGTGAACATGCACATGTGCCCATTCTCCCCTAAATTCCCCTCCCATCCTGGATGCCACATAACACTGAGCAGAGTTCCATGTGTATAAGCTATAACTTTCTAATGCCTTCATGCCTCTACACATAGTAGATTCCCTGAACATAGTTTGCTCTCCCTCAAGTTCTTCAGGCAAATTCCTAGGAGGCTTTCAAATCTCAGGTCCAGCACTACTGTTTGCGTAATGCCTTCTTCAACTCTTCCAAGAATCTCCAAGACCATCAACCCTGGTAACCTTATACAGACTTCCGCTAAGCCATGAATACACTGAATCTGAAGTATCTGCACAACTGGTTTGTTTCTAGTCAGGAGGAGTCCTTCATTAGGACAAGAATTATCATAATATCTAGGCACAAAGCACATGATATGTATCTATCCAACTGAATCAAAAGTATCTACACTTGGACATTAAAATATACAAGCTCAATTAATGCTATAGAGAATAAACTGATATTTAGCTTGAAATTTTAAATTTGTTCTTCCTTGATATTTTAAAGCAAATTATCCTGCCACTACAAGAACTAAGAATCAAATTATCAAGTCCTGGATTTTAAGCATAAGACCCTAAGTTTCGAGAAGAAAATATTTACTAAACCTGTAACAGGTTTAGTAAATCAGGACTTTGCCATTACCAGGAGTTCTTGTCACAGTGATGGTTCCCTAAATCTTTTTCATTTACAAATTAAACATTCAGCGAGTTCTCAGAGAAATACTATTTGAAAAGAAATAGCTAAGAAAGCCAGAGACGCCCTGAAAACGGTCCCACTGAGGGAGAAAGTTTTCGGAGACAGGATTCAGCTGCCTGGGTTTAGAGTCTGGAATAATTCACTTTTCTCATCTGACCTCCTATTATCCTTCCGGTTTCACATTTGTCCTAGAACCTTGTTCTGTCTTTGATCTCAACGTTAGATGCACCATGTTCCAAATGGTTTCAAAATCTAATCTGAGTACTACAGAGTCTTCATTTAAGCTGATGGATAATAAATGTATGATCCCCAGTCACTTTCTAAAGCCGTTCTCAAATGTTTTGGTCTTATGGTCCCTTTAATACACTTAAAATTTAAGAACTTTAACCAGCTTTTCATTAGGGTGGGTTACAGATACTGATATTTACCACTGTTGGAAATCAACACTGAAAAGCTTTTTAATAGTTATTAACTTATTAAATAACCCATTATGCAATAGCACAGGTAACATGTATTTATGAAAAATAACTATGTTTTCTGAACAAAAACTTGTATGAGAAGACTGATATGGTTTTACAGTCACAAATCTCCTTAATGTCTGGTTTAGTAGGAGACTGCTGGATACAAATACCTGCTTTTGCCTTCGCTCTTTTAGGATCTATTGTTTACATCGGAGTATGTGAGGAAAATCTGACCTAATTACAGAAATGTAATAGGAAACAGGAAGAACATCTTCATCTTTTGCTTATGAACATCTTTTCATGTAATTATGGATACTACATCAAACTCAACTAGTGATAGTTTCTTAAAGCTGCACCTTGGAATCTGAAACTATCAGTCAATTTTTCGTCTAAATTAAAACTGGTCTACCGTGCACTTTAATACATTCATAATATTTTACCACACTTTGATAATACAGAAACACCGCTTCATTGAATTACACAGATCTCACAAATGTGGAGTCACTTTATTTTTTAATATGAAAAATCACATTGTTAATACCACCAAAAATCTTATCAGAAAAATCTTTGAATATGGAAAGCTGTGAAGCTCTAAGTGGCAAATACAAATTCCCCAAAATTCTAGTTTTGTTCAAAAGCTCAAATCTTATTGCTGGTAACAAACACTGTCAATTCTTTTTTCTTAAAGCTATGTCATTGAAATGTCTACCAAACACCCAAATCTGAGTAATAATCATCTGTCAGCCATTCTTTGAAGTAAAATGGCTTTCCGTGAAAAAAGCAACTAGTTCCCCTGAAAACCCAAACAACTGCACAAGTATTTTCCCTTGAGACAATTATCCTGCTTCAGTCTACAGAAGTGCAATATGTATGCTTCCTCTTTTGTCACAAAATCACAAAGACACATATACTCAAGAGCTGTAATCTATTAAAATTAAATGGCTTCTATTTCATCAATGATTTTCTTAAGCAAAATTGCTGCTTCTTCCATTCTATTTTGGTTTTTACTATGAGTGACTGGCAGTAGAGTTTGGTGCCCCTGCCTTAAATCATGCTAAGGCAGCCAGCAATCTTACACAACATTGCTTTTGTACCATCAGTACCAATGTTAATACAGTGGGGAAAAAAAATGTCTTAGAGTTATTATGAAAATAGTTTTGACTTTTTGAAAATCATTGCTCGGGGAAAAAAAAAATTTTAATGAGTAAATATACACTCTCAAAGAATCAGACACAACTGAGTGACTGAACAACAACAAATATACACTCAGAAACTGAAAAAATGAAAGCATTATAAAGAACACATTAAGTCCTGGGCAACTAAACAAAAGACTTCTTCAACAAAATTAACTATTCTTATTTCAGAATCATCAAACTCTAAGCCAAGTTTAGTTTTTTGCTTTGTTTCTTTTTTTTTCAATCCAGGCTAATACACACTTTTGGAATAAAAAGAAACTCTGAATCATGAAGTTTTACTTTAGAGTGACCTCTGTCTGTTTTGTTTTGTTTTTTAAGCACTGCTGCCCAATGATGTTTTTACATATTTAAATAGGCCACTAGAACTCATTTGTATCCTAGAGGCAGGTTGTACTTAGTAAGATCAGAAAACACTGCCCCTGGCAGACTACAGAAAGTTAGTTCAATTACAACCCACAAAATTGGACAGTGAACCAGGAGTTATCTTTTATATTAAACAAAGTGACTCTAAGACAAAGAGTCAGTCACTCTTACTCAAGGGGCAGATTTGTTTAAAGAGAAACTCCTTTCAGGGTAGTTTCATTCATGCTATGAAATTTGCCATGCAACTCATCCTTCCATTTGTCATAATGAATCTAAAAATTAAAGAAGTATCTAGCAGCAAAAGTAATTCAATTGTAATGCTTATTGTTGTTTATATCTTGAGATAGCGATGCCACTTGCTTGCCATTTAATCAAAACAAACTTTAAGTGTGACTAAGTTAATATAACAAGTTCCTGAAAAGTTATAGATAAATATATTTAAAATATTTAAATATTAGAAAATATTTAAATATTGTTTAAAATATTAGAAATTATTATTATTTTAATGTGCTTGGTAAACTTCCTAAGATACAAAAAAATCCTACTGTAAATCCTAAAACAGTCAGCCTTCAAATGTGCCTTTTTTGTGAGGCTGTCCAGGACAGTACTATACATGTGCTGCCAAAGCTACTACACAGATGAAGCAAATCAGGGAGGATAGGAGAAGAAAGTCAGGGAAACACCTTTTATCAAGGTCCTAAATAAAGTCTCACTCAAAAAAAAAAAAAAAAGGTTCCATTTTATTGCTTTTTACAAGTTTGAAAACCACTGCTACAGAAGATAAATTGTTTAACTGAAAAACTACTATATTATAGAACAAAGTCAAAAAGGCAGTCCAGATTTGGAAGTTATCCACAGATCAAACTGTAAACTGCATAATGCAGTGGACTGGGTCTGTTTCACCCCATGAACACTGAGCATCCAGCACAGCCTTCCTACTAGAAGACATTAAGCATTTGGTGAGTGAATAAATGGCTGCAGAAAATGGAAGAAAGGAAATGACAGTGAAGGGGAAAAACATGAATTACATTTCCCTATTTTCTCAAAGGATGACATGCCATATAAACTCCATTAAAAGCACGAGCATGGGTAAGAACATAATTTTGTATGTAGCTCAGTATAATTAACCATGCATACCCACCAGGCTTTATGTCCTTGTAAACAAAGTTTTCCAAGCCATATATGAACTCCCCTGAATGTGCGCCTGCATCCGCACGGCAGCAATAACCAAAATGCAAAGCATTTTAAGACATCTTTAATTTCATATGTAAAATACATCTAAACTTAGTTCAAACAATTAGACATCATATAACGGAACAATTAAAATCCAGTGACACTAAAACAACTTACTTCTATGGAAATATTCTCAAGTGACACCATTTCCATTCTTTCAACACACAGGCTCTGTTTTCATACATTAAAACAAAAACTCTTAATAATTAAAATTATAACAATTAATAATTTCAAGTTAAGCAAAACAGACAAATATCAATTATGGCTAATGTCTCATTGATTTACCCAATTTTCAAAGAGAGCAAAAATCTGCTATTTTGGTTCTCTTTCTGCCCACCATTTGTTCATTTTCAGAAGGAAACATTGCTGCAATATTTATGCTAATTTTAGGGTTAACTGAAATGAATTCATCTTACGTTAGTATCATGTTCTCTTCAAGACACACTGTCTGAATCCTTTCTATTCATTCTTATTAGTGATGGTTAGGTAAAACCATCTTCCATTTTGCTCCTCAAATCCAGCTTATATACCACTTCCTAAAACACAGCCATGATCACATCACTCTCCAGATTTTTAAAGAAAAAGTAACTTCCTGACTTTCTCACTGACTATCGATCAAAGTCCATTATAACGCAGTCAAGAGCCAGACTGAGTTCAAATTCTAGCTCTATCATTTTCTAACAGCATAACCTAGAACAAGCTATTTAACTTCCAGCTTTCTCAACTATAAAATGGGAACAATAAAAGCCTTTATATCATAGAATTATGACTATTAAAAGAGTCAGCTGATATTAACCACTTTGAAGAGTGACCCACAAACAGTAAATTCTCAATAAATGTTAGCTGCTATCATTATCATCATCACCATCACGGTATTCAAATTTCTCAAAACTGATATAAACTTAGCTTTCCAACTCCTCTCCAGCTACACTATCAAAGTCCCAGATTCTTGGCAGTTCCCCATACATGCTCTACAGTTTCATTTCACTATCGCCTTAACCTAGAATGCCCTCTCTGCCTTCTGCATACTCAGCTGAAATACAGACCTTCAGAGTGTCTGCCCTGATCTCTGGCTGAACATTATAAGCCCTTTATGAACTTCTGTAATACTCTAACTACATCCCATTAATGAGACTCAACACCCTCTCCTGTCTATTACTATACATAAGGTCTCTGACAGTAGGCTACATGAATTTTCTAATTTTTGTGTTTACAACAATGTGATGAACAGACTGGCAGCAGACTTCTCAAAAGTACCTGGAAGTTAAAAGACTTTTACCCTTAAAATTATAATTTTAAACTCAATATTCTATCCCCAGCCAAATCAAACAAGTGTGGAAGTAAATTATAAAACTGTCAGACTTGAAAGGATCTTAAAAATTATACCCAGTGCATCCTTTCATAAAAGCCATCAGAAATGTTTCAGCTAAACAAAGGAACAAAACTAAGAACAAAAGGCAAGGGATTCGATGAATTAAAAACAGAAGAGCAGTGAAGATCAGTTCTAGGATGACAATTATACAGCAGAACTAAAACAAAAAACAAAAAACACAACCAAAACCACTGCTCTTCAAGAGGGCAAGGGGGACAGGGAGAGGACAACAGATGTGTTTGGGTGATTGCAAAATAACACAGAGAGCCGTATGATTGATAGATTTCATGTAGCACACAAAAGAACTTAAGGTAAATTTAAACAGAAGCAAAGAAGCACTTACAAATTCAAGAGAGAAAAACTAAAGTCTGGTGCAGAGGAAATATAATCACAGTATTTTCTCTGACCCATCCAGTGAACAGTAATTATTTTGTCATAGTAGTGTAAATTTTGACTCATAATTGGCCAAAAATTATGATATGGCTGTATTATGAGAAGATAAGAAAGAGGAATTGACGATGAAGGAAGATGGTAAGAGAGGTAAATTCCTTGACTACTGTGGAAGGAAATACAAGATATTGCCTTAAATTAATAAATTAACCACAGAATGTTAATATTTCTATAATGATGGCTCCCTCTAAGGAGTTAGTCAAGAGGGTAGAGAAGGGTGAAACAAGAAACTGACATTTTTCATAAATCTTTTTGGAAAAAAATATTTGATTTCAGAGTTAACATTAACTCTAAAATTTTAAGGGTTTTTGATAAATTAATATTTTAAAATATAGAATCTATATAGCATTTGAAAATCTTTTGACTTCACTAGGAATTTAATATTACCCTTTATTTTACAACAGCCTTTCCAAAAAAATAAATTTACTACAATGAAATAAAAGAAGAAAAATATCAAGAAGTTTATTTTGACAGTTAAGCAAGCTCTCTAGAAATGAACTTATAGTTATATTTCAATTTTCTTTTTTTCCCACATAATAGTGGGCAGGCACTCTATTTTATCAAATGAAACAAACTGAGTAAAAGTATGTCTTTAAAGCAGATCAGACTAAAGACTCTATTTTCTTTTTTATCAACTGCTGCTTATAGTTAAATCACTTCCTCTCCTTAACTCTGAGTCTCCATACATAAGTGATAGTGCTTTTATGCTTTCAAAATCAAGAAATAAATGGGAAAATAATAAGTATAAAAAATAAAGTCTAGTAATCAAGTCAAAACTGTTAATTAAAAATGGTGAAATGGAAAGCACATAAAGGCCAGGGTTGTCTTTAATCATTCACATGAACACCATTATATGAAGATAGGGTCTATAGTCATACAAACTAGAGAAAGTACTTAAATGCAGTCAAAATGACTAAATGTATTTCTTAATAATTGAGAAAAAAAATCTCTATCAACATATTTCCCAACTTCTGAATTTATCTCTTTTATACTTAGAACATTTTGTTGACAAACCTAATATAATGTTAATGAAACTGAGTTTCAATTTCTGAATCTTAGCTCTATCCTAACAAAAACTAAACTTATCATCCAAGAAACTACAATATAATGATTATTTATAAGCCTAACAGCCCCATTTACACAAGCTTAGTACCACAGATGTTGATCCTCTATAGATTTATCAAATCATCCTTAACAGTCTCTCTGCCAGACCCAAAAACAAGTTTCCTAAGTATTAACAACCAAGTAGTCAAAATTCACAAGCACTTAATACAAAATTTATAGCAAATTATCAATTTGCTGATTAAGCTATCAACTACTAAAACAGAGAAAGTATATACTATGCTTTCTCTTATAGTTCACTGGAAACACTAAAATATTTTTAAAGCAATCACAGTTATTTCTATTCCAAAAAAAAAAGAAAAAAATGAGTTTGGGGTTTGTTTCTCAAAAGGGAAAATATAAATTATATATATTATAAATTTAAAGTATATAATTACATGTAACAGCAATATATCCAACCATATATAAATATACCAATTGATGACTACATATAATTATATGTATGTGTATTAACAAACAGATTTAATCTGAACTGATTTAAGAAAGAAATTAAATTCTAGTGCTCTCTAAGCCTTTTTCCTTATTTTAATAAAACTATTTCTAATTAACCAATATTAAATAAAAAGAAATATTCACATTGAACTGGCATAAAACAATACCATGACCACTTTGCTTTGTTTGGCAGATAAAAGTAACAGAAATTAAGAAAATTGTTTTCATGGAAATACAGATCCTTAAGTTTCAGCAGAAATGTAAGATATGGTTAAATATGAAAAGAGAAAGGAAAATATTGTTTAGACTTTTAAAATTTTCTACCATTAAAACAGCCTCTGTATCTGAAATATTTTAGTACTTTTCTGTAAAAGAACCAGTAATTCTGAATAAGGGAAAAACACTCAGGGGAAAAAAGAATTAGAATCATTGACAAAGAATTTTAATAAACAAGCTATTTTTAAGAGAGATTTCTCTCTTGATTTAATTAAACATCTTAAGCATCTTATTATAATATCAAAATATAATTTCTATCATTTCTAACATTGGCCATATCTTTTAAGAGAGACCAAAGAGAAATGCCTTAGGCACTTCTAGTACCATCTTCTTCCATCATAGAAATACATAAACATGCTACCAAATGATGCAAAAATGATGTAAAATGCTATTAATTCTCATACGCTAACCAGCAATCAGAGTATGATTTGACTTGAAAGAGAAAAACAAACTTGGAAAGGCTTGGAAATGCCTTTAACTCACCATCCTATAGACTACTCTGTTTTATCCTATCCTTATTCTTGCTCCATAAACCAAATTAAAATAGTCACGAGATTTATTTTTAGATAAAAACAAAATATTTAAACTTAAGATGTTAAAATGTTGAAATCTGAAAAACCAATTTTTAAAAAAATATCCTGTATAATATGATAAGATATAGCAAGGAAAAGAATTACAGCACCATTTCCTCTAAACATTACTTCATTATATTAATATGCTGAACTTTATTATCTTTCAACAACACAGGTGAAAATGCAGACAAAGAAATCATTAACCTTTGGCAAAAACAAACAGGACTACAAGAACTCAAAGAATCTGGGAAGTCTCCATAAAGTAGCATAGTAGAAATGACTGGTTAAGAAAAGTAAGAAAATTTAACTGGCAGTGAGATAAAATAATCACAAAGGCAATGTGTCATTAAAATCTTTACAATCAATATTATGAGATATGATATTAAAAGAAGATTCTTTGGAATAGCTTATGAAGGCTTATGAAAGAATCCTCTTTACAGAGTATTAAATGTATCTGAAACATAGGTGCATGTACATTTTTCTAAAACATAAACACATTGTACCTTTCTCTGCTGCTTTTTGAAGGGCTTCTTCAATTCGGGATAACTCTCTCTGTTTAATATCTTGCAAGGATTTTTCTTCCTTTTCAGCATCATATTTAATACCTAAAAATATATATAGTTAATTCACACATCAAGAAGAGCAATAATAAATAAATAAGAAAAGTTCACCCTCATTATAATATTGTGTGTATGTGTAACAGGTAATCTTTGTAAAAACATTTATATTCTTTAGATTGGTTTTACAAAAAGTTTACATAAATGATTCCTATCTACTTACAAAGTTCACATCAAAAGGAAAAGGAAGGAAGGAAAGGAATTAAAGGGAGAAAGAATACAGGAAAAAGGATGATTGGGGAAAAGGGTGAGTAGGAAGGTAAAAGGGAAAAACAAAGAGAAGGCAGAAAATACATCAAAAGATTTCCAGTTATTATATCTGAGTGGTAAAATTTTGAGTAACTACAAAATACATGTAATATCCAATATCAGCTGGTATCAATGTAAGATTGATTTAAAAAAAGACTTTGAGAAAGTAATTCAAGAATATGTATCAACAATCACATAATACATATAATCATATCCTTTTAATTTAGTAATCTCATTTCTGATCATGTACCTAAGGAAACAACACAAAATGAGAAAGATATCTATAAGAAGGATGAGTTTATAATGTTCACTGTAACAGCAAAAACCAGTTGGCAGTCCATAATAAAATATCATATAGCCTTTCAAAATTGTCACTATCACCATGGAAACTGTGGTTTTCATATTTCATCAAAAATAACCCTTTTGCACTGTTGGTGGGAATGTAAACTGATACAGCCACTGTGGAAGACACTATGGAGCTGCCTCAAAAAAACTGAGAGTAGAACTACAACATAACCCAGCAATCCCACTACTTGACATACACCCATGGAAGCCAAATTTTAAAAAGGCACATGTACCTCAATGTTCACTACAGCACTATTTAGCTAGTACAGGGAAACAACCTATATGTCCGTCATCAGATGAATGGATAAAGAAGCTATGGTATAAACAGTGGAATATTACTCAGCCATAAAAAGGAACACGTTTGAGTTAGTTCTAATGAGATGGATGAACCTAGAGCCTATTATACAGAGGGAAGTTAAGTCAGAAAGAGAAAAACAAATACCTTATATTAATACATACATATGACCTCTAGAAAGATGGTACTGATGAACCTATTTTCAGGGCAACAGTGGATATGCAGACATAGAAAACAGACCTATAGACATGGGTGGGGGAAAGCAGAGGGTGGGATGAACGGAGAGAGTAACTTGGAAGCAGATACGCTACCCCATGTGTAAAATAGATAACCAATGGGAATTTGCTGTGTGACTCAGGGAACTCAAGCCAGCACTCTGTAACAACCTAGAGGGGTGGGAGGTAGGAGAGAGGTTAAAAAGAAAGGCGACACATGTATACCTATGGCTGACTCATGCTGATGTATGGCAGCGGCCAACACAACATTGTGAAGCAATTTTCCTTCAATTAAAAATAAGTTAAGTTTGGAAAATATATATATACACATACTAAGCAAAAAAGCCGGATGCATGTTACATATATAACGTGATAAATGCTATGTTAAATCAAGCATGTATACAGTAAAGACTGGAAAACAAAGTAAAACAAAGTATAAAAAAATTGTCTTTTATGGTTGCTAAAACAAGTAACTTTTCCCTAAAATATCTGAACTTTTCTTAACATTATATTGATCTCAAACTGAAAAAAAATTAATAATGAAAGATATTACTTTTAAAAACATCACTACTTTAAAACATTCATTAAAAATTAAAATACTATAATGTATAATGAGAAAATTACCTACTTTATACATGCTTTTGAAAGAACATTCACTCAAAATCAGAAGCAACAAAATGGGGGAAAAAAATTTCCAATCTGTAGATTAACATGACAGTACATTTTAAAAAATGTATTTACTTTCATTCTCAAAAGTAAATCTGTCTAATGCATCTCAACAGAAGACTTAGTGTAAAATAATTATTCACAGAGAATATAATGAATTTCACAAATGATTGAAATTACTCTTTCCAACAACAGTATAAAATATTTTATATAAAATGTGGCTATATATGTATATGTAAAATGCATGTATGTGTGTACATATATGAATACGATTAGTTTATTTAAATTATGTTCTGTTTTACTAAACATATTAAAATATTTAACCAAAGTAACAATTTAATTTTACTATGACTTTACTGAATGGTTATAATCTAAAATAACTTACTTGCTCCTGGGACAACAAGCAGATATAATCCCTCTAGAGTTGCAACAACAGCTTCGCCATAAAGGTTCTTCCAAGGAATCTTCAAAGTCAATTTATCTAAATAAACATGATTTCAACTTTCTTATTTGGATGCTCAAGAAGATATACATTTCTCACTTTCCATTAAGAGAAAAAGTATACAAAACCCTTCAGATATAGAGTATGAACATCACTCAGAAAAAAAGAAACTAACACAGTTTAAAACATCTTTTTCATATTATATTACTATTAGAAATAACTATTCACTTTCTGCTTTACATTTTTCAAACTTTTTGATAACTATTATTTCATTTAATATTCCCAAACTGTAAGGAAAATGAGGCAACTATTTCTTTGGTTTTGAAAAAAAGAAAACTCAGTCCCAGGCAGGTTTAATTATTTGCTTAAATCCACTCAAGCCATCAATGGAATCAGTACTGATGGTCTAAATACGGTACATGCTGTTCTAGTCATACCTGCAACCTCATCTCTACAGCATCAGCGTAAAAGAGTATCTGTTCAAGATCCCAGGAATTGAACTAGCAATAAAGATTAGAGCACCGAAGGAAAAGACCTTTGACAGTATGCTAAATTGCTACAACTAGAAGAGGCCAACCCTGAAGGCAAGGTATACTGTTTTATGATTACCAGTATTATAAAGTGACAGGCAGTTCAGACTAGTTATATTCCAAATATCTACCTATAAATCACATGAAAGGAAGAAAAAATCTTCTCTGTTAGAAATAACAGTATTAACATCAAGTCCTTCAGAGACTGGCCTACAGAAACTTTCTCACCCATAATGTAGATGAACTACCCTAAGTGTCACTAAGCCAAGTTTGGAGTTTTACGGGAAAAAGCTACACAAAGCAGGAGAGAGAAGACAAAAAGGGCATAGTTTCAGATAAATTTTGAAATGAGCAAAAATCTGTCTCTGGTATCTTTCCACACTATTGTTTCTTTACTCTCTTCCCAATCACTAGTATGCCCTCTTTTCAGGTTTTCAGGTCTCCAGGCAGCAAATGTCCCAATCTGTCCTCAACTGTATCAGAGCAATTCTACCCAAACCTTTCTACCCCTACAGTTTTCCATGTTCCACAATTAAATACCTTCTCTCATCACAATTTAAAAAATAATGACCCTATAAAAGCTATAGTTCTCTCAGTACTGCTGAGCAGATTCTCAAGACAAAAGAATCTGATTCAACAAAGTCATGCTAATATGTGAGTGACTAAACTACTTACACCATCAGAATCACTGGCACTTTTAAATCAAGATGCTGAAAGCTCAAAGAATTGTTTAACAGGATAAAAAGCTGAAGAGGAAATAAAATAATGTAATGTAAGGGAGGATATTTTGCTTCACCTGGATGGCTATGGAGGCAAGCCAGTTTTGGCTGGGAATCTCTTACCGAGGTTAAAATCCAGAATTATTTCTCCATCTAGACTTTTAATTTTCTCCAGCTTGTAACCCCAATGAGGTCCTTAAACGTTTCCTACTTCAGAGGAGCCTAGAGGTAAGGGCAGTACACTTCTGGGTCATTTCTAAGTCTGTTGATTTTATAGTGAGCACCACCTATATTTATAATAGATAGTGTTTTATTTGTAATTATCTCATCAACTCCTAAAAATTGATTTGATTGCCTTCTTGGTGAGCATGAGATTGGAAAAGTGGGAAATGCTTCTTTAATATACCAAAAATAAATTATCTGTTCTCTAAGCCTTTTTTCTCTTCTTTTACCGTAACTCATTATCCTCCGATCCTTGACTATTCTGTATTCCACTGGAATTAAGTTCCACTGCCTTCCTTTTATAAATCAGGAAATTTTTTAAATTTTTAAGTAAAAGCAGTATCCACAAACACATCTAGCTCCTAGAAAATCAAAACATCCTTGGTGTACTTAGCCACACTAACTCTACAGGTTAGGTATAATATAATTAAGCTAACAGTAATTTAATAACTTTTAATTTTCAGTTCAGTTCAGTCGCTCAGTCGTGTCCGACTCTTTGCGACCCCAAGAATTGCAGCACGCCAGGCCTCCCTGTCCATCACCAACTCCCAGAGTTCACTCAGACTCACGTCCATCGAGTCCGTGATGCCATCCAGCCATCTCATCCTCTGTCGTCCCCTTCTCCTCCTGCCCTCAATCCCTCCCAGCATCAGAGTCTTTTCCAATGAGTCAACTCTTCGTAAGCCAACAGTAATATAAGTGCCTGATAAACCTCAAAACAGAGATAAGTATAAAGAAAATATGCTTTGCATCCTTACATGCAAAGTGTCTCTCCTAACTCAGTGAGTAACCTGAAAGAAAGCCATTAAATTCTTATAATACTTTAAAAGCAAAGAAAATAAATTCAGAACCATAGAAAACCTCTTCCAAAATATAAATTTTGTTGTAATAATACAATGAATACCATGTAAGTTATTTAGGCAAATATAACTCACCCATTAACCTGGATATGAGGCTGCAGTATTTTGTCCTAATTTTAGATCTCTCTAGTATCTTTGAGGACAAAGATACCATATTTACCTTTGCTTCTCCCACAGCTATGTATCTCAAAGGTAAAAGATTTAATTAATAGCTATAACTTCACTGGAGGATTTCAACTAAGCGTGCAGGGCTACAACAATACATCCACAATACTGCTAAACAAGGCTCTGTGTAACAGACAAACAAAAAATATAATTTTTTACCCTAGTGATATTTTCAATCTAAGGGAGTATCTCCTGTTTCAAGAGGGAAAAAAAGAAAGAATTTACATTAAAATGTTTTAACTTATATAAAAGGAACACATATTTATGAAGTAATGCAGATTCACAGAAGTATTCAAGTAATTACTAAAAAGATGCTAGGACAGTAAAAGACAAAGCCTTCCCTGGATACAAAACAATGAATGAAGAAGGAAAGCAATGTGGTGAAGTAGCAGGATGACAGGGATGAAAGGAAGGATGGTGGCCTAAGTGAAAATTCTAAAGTAAGAGTAACTCATCTAGGGTTGTAATTTATAGTTTTTAAAAAGTAAAAACTAGGCAGCATGGAGAGTTGAAAGGACTTCATATATTAAAATTCCTACTGAAAAATTTCTCCAACAAAGATGTATGCTTAGTTATGGATGATCTTAGTGTAAGAGTTTAGCTACACAGACTTTCAACTTAACAGAACATATCCTTTATACCACATTGCTGCACAATATATTAAGTGAAATGGCTAAATGAAACATAAGGGAAATTAGCTATACTTAAATTCTCTTTAGTCAATCCTAAAGAAAATCAACCCTGACTATTCACTGAAAGGATTGATGCTGAAGCTGAAGCTCCAATACTTTGGTCACCTGATGCAAAGAGCCGAGTTGTTAGAAAAGACTCTGATGCTGGGAAAAATTGAAGGCAAAAGGTAAGAGGGTGGTAGAGGATGAGATGGTTAGATAGCATCACCAACTCAATAGCCATGAGTCTGAGCACACTCCAACAGGTAGTGAAGCAAGGGAAGCTTGGGGTCCTGCAGTCCATGGGGTTGCAAAGAATTGGACACAACTCAGCAACTGAGTTCTGAGTGAGGCTTCCCTGGTGCCTCAGAGGTTAAAGCGTCTGCCTCCAATGCAGAAGACCCGGGTTCGATCCTTGGGTTGGGAAGATCCCCTGGAGAAGGAAATGGCAACCCACTCCAGTATTCTTGCCTGGAGAATCCCATGGACAGAGGAGCCTGTGGTAGGCCACAGTCCACGTGTCGCAAAGAGTACAACACAACTGACCGACTTCACTTTCACTTTTCACTTTCAGAAACTGAACAACAACAAATTCTCTTTACTAGAGTCTGCAAATTATACTACTTTGAAGTTTAAAAAAAAAAAAATCTGCATATCAACTTTGAAAATGAAGATACTTTTCTGTGGTGGAACCAAAGCCTGAAAAATACCACTGCAGTTCAAATATCCTTCTAATTTAGAAGGTAATTGTTCAAAAACTTCCATACATATACTATGTACAGTATACATTAGGCTCAGAACTCGGAAAACTCTAATCAACATAAGCCAAAAACCTATCACATTTTGTTCAGGCTAAGAAAGACGTCTGAGACTAAATAACAGGAAATATAAAAAACTAAAAGGATGAAGAATAACTTAAATAAAGAGTGAAGTACTTACCAATTTGGCCAGCCTTGACTTTAAAAGGAACATCCAATTCACTCTTCAGAAGGAAGAAAAAAAAAAATTAAACAACATCTGAAACTATTAAGTGCCCCCAAATCATCTTTGTAATAATTATTTAAATACACAATCATCTCTAAGGAAACATAAAGTTTTTACATCTGAGTGAATCATAAAGGATATGTTTCATAGGTGAAAAAATGTTTTTATTAACTTACAATTGACTTTTAAGAAAGAATTCATAAGAGAAGTAAAATATAAACAAGAACAATAGAAAAAGAGTTTGTAAAGAACATTCCATCTTCCAAGAGATACTATTTCAATCATAAGGAAAAAAAATTATTTTTCTAAATCTTCAATCTCAGATTTTCCTAGAATAAATCATTAAACAAATAATCACTTCATCTGGTACCTGGCACCAGGTACCCAGCAACCAGGGTTTCAAAGAGCTTATCAAATTAACTGGGGAGTCAACATAGTAAAGAATTTGCCTGGAATACAGGAGAATGCAGATTCAATCCCTGGTTTGGGAAGATCCCCTGGAGAAGGGAATGGCTACTCATTCCAGTTTTCTTGCCTGGAGAATTCCATGGACAGAAGAGCCTGGTGGGCTACAGTTCATGGTGTTGCAAAGAGTCAGACAGGACTGAGCAACTAACATTTTTACTTTCAACATAGTTTATATAAAAAAAAAAAAATTACCAGAGCATTTTCTTTTATCTGTAGATTATCCAAGGCCACATTACCTTTAAAAAAAAGACAAAAATTATAAAGTTAGTATTAGTATACCCTGTCTTAATGCAACACCAATACTACACTGAATGCTAAGAAGTAAGCAAAGCAAACTTCAATTATTTAAGAAGCTAAGGCACAAAAGAGTTGCTCTATATAGACAGGAAGTATTAGTTACGGCATACTTTAGGTGAGCCCGATGCAAAAGAAATTATAAAATATTTAAACTGGCTAACATTTAAATAGACAAAGAGAAAGAAACTGATGCCTTTCAGACTAAAGAACTTTAGAACTGAAAATATCTATATATCCATCATTTTGAATGATTAAGCCAAAATCTTAAAAGAAGGAAATAAAGAGGTTACTATTAGAACAGATTAATTATCCTGTAACCCAGGATCTCTTCCTTAATCATAGTGTCAGTGAATAATTTCTATAAGAATACAGTGCTGGTCTTTTAAAACTTCAAAGATCCCACTTTCCCAGTAATTGTTTATGGTTCTACTATTCTTTCATTAGTCCAACTTTTTAAAAGTTTGTTCAGATATTAAGTTATAAAAATGAAAGCCATAATGACACTATTGCATGACTCAAATATTAAATACTGCACCTATATGTTCATACAGAATAAGTAAATATTCTTGTTTACATAAAAATATAAGCCAAAAAAAGTTTTCATTTCATGTAAATTCTCTAAAGGTTAGTAAAATGCAAGTTCCAACATGAAATACAAGTATAAATTATTCAATCATGCATTTTCTTAATCACTCATGACACATTTTTTCTTTCTTTCTTTCTTTCTTTTTTTTCAAAAACTACTATGCTTCCTACGCTCTCTCAAAACATTTCTCAATCAAACAGTTTCTTACTGGTGGTATTCTTAAAAGAGAATTAAAAAGTATATTCAACTTTATTATGCCACTGTTAAGAGATTCACTTTTCCCCAGATCTCAGATTTATTCAAGCAAACATTTATTAAGCACCTACTCCAAGTCATGTGCTGGAAAGAGAGAGAACAACAACCCTGCCCGGTGAGAAGTTCACAGCCTAGCAGAGGAGAGTAAATTTCTAAAATTTGGAAAATACTCTATTGACATCCCAACAGAACAGTACACAAGATGCAAGGGAGGAACCACCTAGTTCTGCCAAGGGAGATTAAGAACTTCACACAGAAGTTCAGGCTGGAAGACTGAAGAAATATTTATTGGGTGGATAAGAAAAGAGAGCAAAGGGCTTCCCTGCTGGCTCCACGGTAAAGAATCTGCCTGCCAATGCAGGAGACACAGGTTTGATTCCTGGGTCAGGAAGATCCCCCAGAGTAGGAAAGAGCAATCCATTCCAGTATTCTTGCCTGGGAAATACCATGGACAGAGAAGCCTGGTGGGCTACAGTCCACCGGGCCGCATGAGTCGGACAGACACAACTTAACAACTAAACCACCACCACCAAGAAAAGAAGGCAACAGACATCTCGGAGTAAAATGTATTTTAGAACGCACATGTGGTTTTTTGCAGCTAGATGTGAGGATGGGAGATAAAGCCAGAAAGGCTGGCAGGCGCTAGGCTAACCAAGAGTCTTCGGAATGAAAAGTTCAGACTGCTTACAAAGAGAGATGAAATATGTACAACGGGGATGACAAAATCTGAGCTAGAACCGTTATTCTATTGTTCTAAGAAATGGATCTGTCCAAATAATTTAGCTAAAGATACTGCAATATTGGTTATAAAGCAGAAAGGACTGATGGGAGGGAGGGGAGGGAGGGGGGAGGACCTAAAGAACTCCAAGTCCAGGAAGACAGCAAACATCATAATAACCTAAAACAGAGCAACAAAATATAGACAGACATGGGAACACACTCATAAAGCAGTGAGGTTTAAAATAAGGATAAAGAATGCCCAGCTTGATCTATATATTTAAAATTACATATATGCACATATACATAGATAACAAACAACTCTAACACTAGACACCATAATAATCACAGCTGTTATTGCCATATAATAAAGTTCATCTTCTTTATATACGCATATTGTAAATTTTCTATAATAAACTTAAAAGCTGCAAGAAAAGGAAAGTAGGAGGTAGAAGCCTCACAAATGGGAAGAAAATACTACAGCATAATAACAGGAGGAAAATTTCTACAATATACTGAAGAGAAATTAAAACCTGAAGTAGGCAATAACTTCAGGGTCTAAGAGACAGATGAAAAAGTTATTTTGGGGCTAGAACTGACAAGATGTCATCACTGACCAAACATATGAATAATATAGTAGTCATGGAAAACTGACATGTGTTTGAGAATTATGAAAAAAAAAATCTTTAAAAAGTATTATATGCATAAAAATTACATAAAGTGGGAGAACATTCCTGGACTTAATTCTGTCAGATGACGAATTACAAAAAAATTACAATTGGGAATTCTATTTGAGTCAAAAGAAGTAATGTGCACAGAAGCTAGTGTACATGTGAAGCCATACACACCAGTTTAACAAGACCTAAGACCTCTAGGGAGGCTTGTAAACTTGCTCATGAATTTTGCTTGTTCTTCCCCTTGATTTTCAACTAGAGGGTCAAGGGTCATCAGGAATGCTCTCAAGTAACCTGCAGCAGATATGAAGCATTTTCTAACAATTGTTAAGGCACTAACATAATATATGTAAAAATATAAGTGCACTCATAAAAAGCACATTTTCTACCACAGTGGCACTGTGGTTCTTTAATGAAGTGATAGATGCTATTTAAGATGTTAAATAGTAAAGCTGCCAATATGGCTAACAGAGCTGAACAAGTACATTTAGAAAGGCAGATTAGAGAAAGGTAATAGTGTTTATTGCTAGGAGGCAGAATTAAGGATTTTTTAACTCATGTTCTACAGTATTTTCTAGTTTTTACAATAAACAGATATTACTTTTATGTTAATACTATTAAATTACAATATGAAATGGGGAAACAAGGTAAACTCTAATGTCAATATGACCTTAATATGTTTTATCTAAACTCCTCCTATATTTACTATTTACTATCTACAGAACCATTAAAAAAAAGAAAGATCTATTTCTACTACTTAAGAGTCTAGCAATCAAATGCATACTTCCTCTCTGGAAAAAATGTAAATGTTATCTAACAAATAGTAACCATAACAATGATAATAAGAATGATACATTCTATAAATTATTTGCACTGAAGGAGGAGTCACTACTCCTAACACAAAGAAAAGGGGAGGAACAGCAGCGTATTTCTGATTAACACCAGGGTGAAAGTGCATTCATTTGTTCAACCGGAAGATGAGTGTCTTATCTAAGTAAGGCACTGTGCTCTTAGTGTACTCTTCCACTAAAATGCATGCTTTTCTGCAGATATAGAATATCAGCCACTTTGTATTTAACTGACTGCTGAGGCAAAAGTTAAGATTTAATTTTCCATTTCTACTCAAGATAATATAATTCTATACACATGCAAGTAACTTTAATAGCTATAATCAGATCACCCAGGGCTAAGAACACAGAGGTCATAGGAAGTTCCTGAAAACCTAGAGGAAGGGTAAATATTTGTGTCTAATCTTTAACAACTCCCCCCCCCCCAAAAAAAGGGAGGAAAGAAAGACTAATAATTGGAGGTGGGTAAACTTAACTCTGCCAGCGAGGAAGGCACTAAAGCCAATCCCATAATCAAGTGTGTCTAATCCCACAAATTTCTAAGAAGACCAAGGTGAGAAAGAAGAAAAGAGGCTCTGTGAAGTGATTTCCTTCTATGACGGATTGCCAAGTCGGAAGGATGACAGCGAAGGTTAGTCTGGCTTCAGAAGACAAGGTTTCTGATTTTGATCCTATATGATGAAAGTAAATGATGGCCCACCAGCTACCCAGGCCTCTCAATGCACTATATGATGAAAGAAACGCATGCACCATATGATGAAAGAAGTGAAAGTAAATCAAGAACAAACAGAAACATTCTGGATGAGCACACATGACTAGAGTGTCACACATAAACTTTCATTTGAGTCAGTTCTAATGAGGTGGAGGAAACTGGAGCCAATTATACACAGTGAAGTAAGCCAGAAAGAAAAATACCAATACAGTGTACTAACGCATATATATGGAATTTAGAAAGATGGTAACGATAACCCTGTATGCGAGACAGCAAAAGAGACACAGATGTATCGAACAGTCTTTTGGACTCTGTGGGAGAGGGAGGGGGTGGGATGATTTGGGAGAATGGCATTGAAACATGTATAATATCATATATGAAACGAATCGACAGTCCAGGTTCGATGCATGATACTGGATGCTTGGGGCTGGTGCACTGGGATGACCCAGAGGGATGGTACAGGGAGGGAGGAGGGAGGGGGGTTCAGAATGGGGAACACGTGTATACCTGTGGCAGATTCATGTTGATGTATGGCAAAACCAATACAAAATTGTAAAGTAATTAACCTCTAATTAAATAAATTTACATTTTAAAAAATAAAAAATAAACTTTCAAAGCTAATCTTGAAGGATATTTTAAAGAAGCATCTTAAAAGAGTAAATCCTCAATCAAAATTTAATAATCTTTATGAATGAACCAGAGGGAAATGAAAGTAAATCCATTAAATTAGCAAATGAAACCAAGGAGGCAGAATTGGAGCCAGCTCAGAAAAATTTCAAAAGAAAAAGAAAAGACTGCTAAATTATAGAAAATAACAAAGTTGGTACATTTGTGAATAAAAATCAAATGCCACTGATATAATGTGGAGCAAGTCCACCTCAGTCCAAGAATGGCTTTTAAAACATATAATGGCCTACAGAATAAATGTACGAAATTCAGTGCTGATGTTAAATACCTCCAGTCAGAAATAACCTGAACTTCCACAGAAGTTTCACTACACTATTCTTACGGCACTTAACACTTAGGTATATAAATCCCCAACCTAATTTCAAACTCATTGATTCTCCTCATAGAAGGCACTCAGTAAACACTGACTCAGTTAATTAGAATGCTTGCGTGTGTATTGTGTCGCGTGTATGTGTGCAGTTGTATCCGACCTTTGCAACCCCATGGACTGTAGCCCACCAGGCTCCTCTGTCCATGGGATTTCCCAGGCAAGAACACTGGAGTGGGTTGCCATTTGTACTGAAATAGAAATGACTACATTAAGAACATAAATCTTTCTATGTCATTGATAGAAAACACTCTCAGATCTACTACATTACTTGATCCTCACAGCCTCCTGGGTGTAAAAGGAGGCAGGATGTAAAAACAAATCAGGGCTTAGAGGTTAAATGATTGGCCTAAGAACACTATGTGAACATAGTAAGTGGTGCAGCCAGGGCTCAAATCTCCTGATGCCCCATGCTGTATTAAAAACATTACACTATCTCCCAAAGAGCACAGATAGGTTAGAGAATCTGATAATTCTATCTTCCTTGGAAAAAAAAAAAACAAATGCCATATAAGAACTGGACCCTGCACTCAGAGGCCTGGATAGCTGGTGGGCTATTTTTGGTTTTTGCTTTTTAAAAGAATTTCTTTAGAAACCCAAAACCAAAAAGGGTAACTAAAATCAGTATTGTCAGGTAAAAGACCAGGACACCAAAAGAGTGTCTAACAGGCTTTTTAATGGCGAAGCAGCCCGGACCGTGGTGGGGGTGGTTTTTATACGTTCCTTGCGAGGGATGGTCAGGCTACATGGATGGGGGTTCGGATAGGTTGCCAGGCCGAGGCGTTGCGGGCTGACAGGTCCTTCTACGTGGTTGGGGTGGGACGGCTTTAGCTGGTGAAGTGTGCTGTCATTGGTCCCTGGGATCTGGGAGGCGCCTTCCGTTAGGGACCTCCCCCGCCGGCGGGAGGGAGAGGAAGGGTGACCCATCATGGCCCCCAGGGTCCGGCCTTACAAGTATTACTAGCAAAGACATAACCAGAAAGGAAAGTCAAGCTTTATGTTAAGAAAAAGAAATATGTCTCCATGGAAAACACAGAAGCAGGAGATAGCATTGCAAAGGGTCATTTTAGTACTTTTTAAAAATCTACATTTTTCTAAAAACAAAAGAAATTCATAAGTTATGATTTAGAACTTTTTAGGACTATGAAGACCTTAAAACCTAACCTGCTTCCACTTCATACATGAAGAAATCTTTTAAAGAGACTGGGTGGTTTATGCAAGGTTATACAATTAATATGTAGCAGCTTCCCAGGTGGCTCAGCGGTAAAGAACCTGCCCACCAATGCAGGAGATGCCTGCCAAGCAGGAACTGCAGGTTCGATCCCTGGGTCAGGAAGATCCCCTGAAAAGGAAATGGCAACCCACTCCAATATTCTTGCCTGGGAAATACCATGGACAGAGGAGCCTGGTGGGCTACAGTCCAAGGGGTGGCAAAGAGTCGGACATGACTTAGCAACTAAACAGCAACAGCAGTAGTGCTCAGAATAGAATCTGTCTCCTGACTCCCTGGCCAATGTTCTTAATATAAAACATACAGACAAATACAAAACTGGGATTAAAAACAAAAAATCAACCAATAAACAAAAATGCCCTCATCCAGGGAACTAGCTTTGCATATTATAAAATGGTGAAAAAAGAATATGTGATGCTATGCACTTTTTATTTAAGATTTCCTTTGCTTATCTGTAACATAAACACTCATTATTTATTTGAAAGTATATATAAATATTCAAACACATTCATTTCCCAAGGACATGAGCTAAAGTAAGTGAAAGTGTTAGTCACTCATTCGTGTCCAACTCTTTACGATCACATGGCTCCTCTATCCACGGAATTCTCCAGGCAAGAATACTGGAATGGATAGCCATTCCCTTCTCGAGGAGATCTTCCCGACCCAGGGATCACACTTGGGTCTTCTGCATTGCAGGTAGATTCTTTACCATCTGAGCCACCAGGGAAGCCCTAAGCTAAGTAAATGAATGAACATTTCTAAAATAAATCAAATTATTTTGATAACTATTGCTTTAGTAAAAATACTTAATAAAATATTAAATCAACTCATTTCAGTTGAATCCAGCTATTTATCCCAAATTACCTCATCTAGAGTCCTTTTGATAGGAGTTCACAGTAACTCTGTCTTAGGAGGGGAAGCTGGGGGAAGGAGAAGAAACAACTGACTCTCACTCTTCCATTTCCCTATTGAAACAGGAAGTCTCAGCAAAGAAAGCTGGAAAGCTGCCATGTCACCACTGAACTTTCTCCTTTCAAATACATTTCAGGGCTCTCATAAGAGTAAGTAGTGTGGCAGAGCCCCTTCGCAGAATGGTTACCCAAGTACCAACTTCCAGCTCTATTTGTAGAAAGGGGTGAGTTTTATCATACTTTTCAAATTTGTGGAAAGTTTTTTTTAATAAAGTTTTAAAGCCTTGTTTTAAATAATGATATTTAAATACCTAAGTATGCTATGATATTGAACTTTTTTCTTGTTTACATGTGACAGGACAAATTAATAAGAAGTGTGGCTTTCACTAGGCTAAGTGTTGGCTGGGAGGAGAGAAATAAAAAAAAATTCCTCAACAGGTTTAGAAATACTTAGATATTGCTATGTTTTATGGATTAAGGTTAGAAAGAAGCAAAGAGGCCTGTTTTTTCAAGCTGCCCTTCAGCTACCTGTTAAGACAATGTAATACATAGATTTGGATTTGCAAATATCAGCATGAGGCTGGAACTTCATCCTGTCATACTTCATGACTGTGACTCTGCTCACCAGTAGTGAGTGAAGAACAAAAAGGTAAACATGATTTGACTATTATTTCTCTCCATGAATGCAGAGCAAGCGGGAGTACTTAATGAATGAGTACACATGGATCTGGCCTTGTTCAAGTCACAAAAGTTCAAAGCCTTCTCATTTACAGATAAGAAGCTAGTAGTCACTGGGCAAATGACTTGCTAAAAACCAGTGAACCAGGCAGTACTGGACATGTAATTAGATCCCATGTTTCCTCCTCCCTTATGCTGCTCAGCTCTCAGAACATCTGGCAGCTGAGGGGAAAGTGTCAAGGGTGGAGTGAAGGACAATAGAGTAATCAGCACAGGCTTGGCCTGGCTTGCAGAGTTAAAACTCTGAGGGCACTCCACCTGGCTCCTACTCCTACTGGTGGCCAGCAGGTCACCACAGCCACCTCCTGCATCCAACTCTTCACAGCCTCTGTGTATATTCTACCTATCAAATGGAAGCGAGAGCAGAATTCTGAATGGAGCTTTTCTGATGACTTTTCATGGCAAGTCACCTTGAAAAATCAAACTGAAAAAGGTTCTACATTGCCACAAACTTGTTTAAACCAAATTGCAAAAGATCTGGTGTTTCAACATACCTTTTCAAATATGTTACTCTTAAAACAATTAAATTCTGGACATGCCTCAAATAGCTAAAGGCTGTGCAACTTATCTCCTGGTACCAGTTAATGGGGAACAAAAACCTAGATAAACCTTCCCACCTACATAGGCAGCAACATGCACATCAGGCACTTTTCTGAACCTTTGAAAATCTGACTTACAAAATACCTGGCAGGTGGTATAAGAACTGTAAGTGTAAACTCAAATGCAAATTTTTTTTTTCTTTTAAGAACAATCTTTGGAAATGTGGTATTAGTTCTCTACACAAAATTATTACACTGAAGAATGTGAAAACCTTAGAGGTCATACTTATGAAAATATAGGCATAGCTCATTTTACTGCGCTTCCCTGGTGGCTCAGAGGTTAAAGTGTCTGCCTGCAATGCGGGAGATCTGGGTTCAATCCCTGGGTTGGGAAGATTCCCTGGAGAAGGAAACGGCAACCCACTCCAGTATTCTTGCCTGGAGAATCCCATGGACAGAGGAGCCTGGTGGGCTATAGTCCATGCGGTTGCAAAGAGTCGGACACGACTGAGTGACTTCACTTTCACTTTCACTTTACTGAGCTTCACAGATACTGTTTTTTACAAATTTTTTACAAATTGAAGGTTTGTGGCAACCCTGTTAAGCAAGCCTACTGGTGCCATTTTTCCAACAGTATTTACTCACTTCACGTGTCTGTGTCACATTTTGGTAATTCTTGCAATAAATCAAATTTTTTATTATTATTATATTTGCTATAGTGATCAGTGATTTCTGACATACCTACTGCAAAAAAGATCATGACTCACTGAAGGCTCAGATAATGGGTAGCATTTTTTAGCAATAAAGTATTTTAAATTAAGTATGTACATTTTTTGACATGATGCTATTGTACACTTGAAAGACTACTAATGTATGTTCCAAACATTAACTTTAATAAGCACTAGAAAACCAGAAAGTTCATGTGACTTGTTTTTTTTGATATTCACTTTATTGCAGTGGTCTGGAACCAAACTCTCAATATTTCTCAAGGTATTCATATAAAATAAAACACGAAGGCTGGTTTCCATCATTCGGCTAGGTTTGTGTATCATCACCATTACTATCAGTATTAACAATTTAACAATCATAATTACAAAAACTTTTCACGTGATTTACCTTACAAATAGTTTTATTTCCCCATTTTAAAAGGGAGATAAGGAAACTAAGGCTTAAAGAATTAAAATGTTTCTCCTATATCCCAAAGTTAGTAAATAAGTTTTCATTTTTCTACCACAGCAAGAATTTTTCAAAAATCATTATGTGTAAGTCACTTTTAAAAATACAGAGGAACTGTTGGGCATTTTTTAAAAAAAATATTTATAAGAATAAAAACAGAAGGAGATGACAAAGCTTTTATGTGTGCATGTGTGTTGCAATTTAAGGCAATATTCACAATAAACTTTCAGATTCTAGGCCTTCCAATAATTCTCCCCATCTTTCTCAATCTAATTTTTTGTTTCTTGTAGATTTCATTGGGAATGCCTATATATGTATGAATATATGCCCAGCAAATTTTTCAAATTATATCAACACACCATTCTGATTTCTAAAACTCCTTCCTGATACCATCCAAGCAAAGATTATGCATTTTTACTGACATGCTACCAAGTCACTTCTTAAAACTTCTGTTTCTTTCTTAAGTTAAAAATTTCATGAAGCATATAACTCCTCTAAGTACCTTTTAATTTCCTACTACAACCTATTCAGCAACAGAAGGTCTACTATAAATGTAAAATACAATCTCAATATTCCCCTTAGACTAGGGTTTCTCAACCAACATTTTGGGCTGAGTACTACAGTCCATGGGGTCACAAAGTGTCAGATATGACTTAGAGACTAAACAACAACTTTTTGCTGTGGGGAGCTGTCCTGAGCATTGTAGAACATAACAGTCTTTAGGGGTTCACCCAGGAAATACCAAAAGCACACATCTCCCCACAGCGTGACAATCAAAAGTGTCTCAGATATGCAATATTCTCTTGGAAGTGAAGTCATTCCTGGTTGAAAACCATTGCCATAGATTAGTCAAGGGTATCAATTTATCCCTTGTTTGGAAAGAATAGTAAATCAGCTTGCGAAATGTTTGCAGATGGAATTCTTCCCTTTCTCAACATATGAAAATTTAAGAAAAAAACTAAAAGGTCAAACTCTGTGATTCATAAACCTTATCTGCTAAACCAAACAGTTTTCAAGTAATTATTATATAAAATTTTAAATTCTTTAAAAGCTTGTCAATGTTAAAGATTTCACAAATATCAGCTGTTTTCTTAATAACTTAATAATCTCATTTGTTTTACTATAAAAAGTGTAAGATAAATTTATTCAAAGAACAGAAATCACCAGTTCACAGTTTTACCTATTTTAATGAGAGAATTAGCATTCTAAACAAAATATTTGAGCAATAGTTGTAAAAGCTCATAACATTGCTTTCTTTATGCTTATCACAAAAACAAAAGGCAGCAAAACTTTATGCATGTTTAGCTGTGGTCTAATAAACCTGAATGGACTTCCATCAGGGGCATTTCCTAAAAGAAATGGGTTTATTTCCTCAGGGCTTAATATAAAGTTGATGCTGGCCATGGGCATAACGCACAAGTACCAAGTCACTTCAGCTGTGTCCGACCCTGTGTGACTCTATGGACTGTAGCCTGCAAGTCTCCTCTGTCCACGGGGTTCTCCAGGCAAGAATACTGGAGTGGATAGCCATTCCTTTCTCCAAGGGATCTTTCCCACCCAGGGATGGAACCGGGGTCTCCCACATCATAGGCCAACTCTTTACCATCTGAGCCACCATGGAAGCTCAAAAAGAAATGGAATACATTCTAATGGTATATTTTATTTAACCCAATATATTCAAATATTATTTTACCACGTGATCAATATAAAAAACTGCTGAGATATTACACTTTTCTCCTACTGAGTATTTTCAAAACTTGCTGTGTACTTTATACATCTGGCACAATTTATTTTGCACTAACTACACTGACAGTGTTCTTATCGTGGCTATATTATAGGACAGCTACGACGACTTGCTGACTGAATTAAAAGCAGTTACATCCATTTGGCATCACCGACTCAATGGACATGAGTTTGAGTAAACTCCCAGAGCTGGTGATGGACAGCGAGGCCTGACGTGCTGCAGTCCATGGGGTCGCAAAGAGTCGGACATGCCTGAGCGACTGAACTGAACATCCATTTGAGTACTACTCGGACACAACTGAGCGACTTCACTTTCACTTTTTACATTCATGCATTGGAGAAGGAAATGGCAACCCATTCCAGTGTTCTTGCCTGGAGAATCCCAGGCACGGAGGAGGCTGGTAGGCTGCGGTCCATGGGGTCACTAAGAGTCGGACACGACTGAGCGACTTCACTTTCACTTTAGATTTCCCTTCAAAGCTGACAAAATTCCCAAAACTCTTCAGTAGAGTGAGGAAGTATCCCCAGTGTCCCCAGAGCTTTTCAGGTAAATGGTGCAAACAAGCTTTCTGAACATGGAGAAGCACACTACAGTCTACTTCTATACACGTCCTCTAGGACAGAAGCGTTGGTGTCAGTCCTTCAGTGCGCAACCAGTTCAGTTCAGGCGCTCAGTCGTGTCCGACTCTTTGCGACCCCATGGAACCGCAGCACGCCAGGCCTCCCTGTCCATCACCAACTCCCGGAGTCACCTAATTAATGATGATGTAGCTCGTGGCTTGAATTTCTCTCTGTTGCTCCAAAACAAAATTGAAACTCCTCTTCTCATTAAGAGGAAAATCAATCCTAAGGGAAGCAGTCACTTTCTCAGTAGCTGAGAGTATTATGAGTTAAGAATTTCTACCGACGAGCCTTTCCTAGTGATCTTCCCCTACTTGCCAACCGTTTCCCAAACCCTTTAGAGAAAAGCCAGTTCCTGACAGCTATCAACTGCCAGAAAAGATAACTATGAAACACAATTTCCTGTTTCTCCTTCCTTGATGCCACTTGGGCGTGTGTGACCACGCAGCCAGCCTCGCTCCACCTGGAGTGAGAACAGGGAGGGTTCCGTGGAGTCGAAGGGGCCAGGCCGAGGGCAGGCAGAGGTCTCCCAAGGTGGGCAGGTGGGACCGGGCAGGGACTTCGGACTCAGGGACACGAAAGCCGGGAATCTCCGCGAGACGGGCGCAATTCAACCGCCCCTCTCCAGCCCCTGCGAGCACCCAGGACCCCGTGGCGGTGGAGGCGGGCACAGGCCTCCCCACGCCCTGCACCTGCGGCCCAGGCCCCACCGAACGCCCTCCCCAGAGGCGGAGCCTCAGACGGCAGAAGGAACTGGGCCGGGGCTGGAGCCGGGAGGGGAGCAGCCTGCGGCTGGGGCCCCATGGCCAGCGTCTGCAACCCCCAGCAGCCCGCGGCCGCGCCCTCTCGCTTACCGCCCCAGATCCCCAGCTTCAGCTGGGACTTGTTCAGGTTTTCCACATAGTCCCCCAGGAAGCGGTTCAGCAGGTCCGCGACCACCGACTCCAGCACCATGGTGAGACCCCCGCACAGGAGAGGGAGGAGCCGGAACCGACCGGCGCAGCTGAGGGCGGCGCCCAGCGCTGCGAATGACAGCCCCCCGGGCGCCGACCCGCCCCGGCGCCGCGCTGCACCGCGCGTGATTGGGCTGTGCGCAGGCGCGCCACAGCCGCCGCTGCTGCTGTTGCTGCTGCTGGGTTTGCTCCTGCTGCCTCCCGGAGCTTCGGGGGCGCGTCGCAAACTCGTGACCCCCTGGCCGCAGGCCGCCAGGGCACCTGACAGCGGGCGGAGCGGTGGAGAAGCTGCTTTGGCGCTTGTCTCAGCGACCAGCACCAGAGGAAAGAGATGTTAGAGAAAGAAAAGGGAGGCAGGAGTTACTGAGCACGGGGACATCTTTGATGGTCCCTCTGCTTCCTCTGAGTCGCCTTCTTTTGACTTGAGGACCGTAGGGCTCCGTCATCAGGGTGGGAAGCAGCTGTGCGGCGCTGGAGCCGACCGAATGGCTGCCCGGCGCTTCCCAGGCCTCCAGTCCACACTGAGCAGCCTCATAAGGAACCATCCGTTCAGGAGGGGAAAATAGGAGACCCTGCACCCTCGTTCTGCTACACATCAGCCGCACCTGGCACGAGCGCTCTGCCTCCTTTTCCGTCCGGAAAACACACTTCAGTAATTTGCAAGTGGGAGGAGGGGAAACAACTGCATCATAAGATGGCAGAATGGGAACTCAGTATGCATTTCGTTAACTCGTTCTTTTACTCGCTTCTGTGCCTGGTTGGCTCTTAGTTAATTCAGGAGTCACTTCTTAATTACATACTAAGTTAAGGAAATAAAGAACAAAACGACGTAGTACTTCCTTTTTTTTTCCCTTTAAGGGTAAGTTAGCTGTTAACTTCATCTCTTTTAATCATTGAACTGTTTCTGGCGTGCCAAGACTTTTTGAAAGTGAGGCTTTTATAATTCAAGGACTTTTAGTAAAATTTAGCCACTCATTGACAAGCCAATTCTCTTTAGAGAACAGGACATTTTTTTAAATTTATTTAAAAAAAAAAAACTGAGATAGTTTACAAACATAAACCTGAGCAATAATGAGATTATTTGTGGTCACGTGTTTATTAAATGCTTCACTGCACGTGTCTGAAAAACTATATGTAAACTGCTCTTAAACAACTTCTATGGACATTGTGTAATCCCCAGATTCAAATGTTGAAATTCTTTTTATTTAATTGAAGGAGAATTGCTTTACAGAATTTTGTTTTCTGTCAAACATCAACATGCAAATGTTGAAATTTTAACCTCTACTGTCAGAGTATTAGGCAGTGGGGCCTTTGGGAGGTAATTAGGTCATTAGGTAATTAAGTAGAGCCCTCATGGATGGGATTAGTAGCCCTATGAAAGAGACCCCAGAGAGTTCCCTCACCCCTTCTGCGGTGTGAAGATACAGCAAGAAGACTGACATCTATGAACCAGGAAGTGGGCCCTCACTAGACTGAATCAACTGGCACCTTGATCTTGAACTTCCTGACTTCAAGAACTGTGAAAATTGTATTATTTTTAAACCACCCAGCCTGTTGTATTCTGTAATAGCAGCCTGAACAGACTAATAAGAGGATCAAAAAGAAAAATCATTCCTTAAATACAAAGTTCACTGGAGAAAAAAGTCAAAATATCTAGAATTGGTGTTATATAAAATGGATGTAAAAGAAAAGAATCAACACTAAGCAGTACTAATGCTATCAATAACCACCTTCATCCCTCACTCCAGCCCACAGAAAATAAAACAGTAACCGTTTGTTTTTCCTAGCTTAGTCACCCTGACAAAATACCTAGGATGTATTTTGAAGCACTTCATACTTCATTCCTTTACCATCCACAACCAATTAACAGCCAAACATGTCTCTTCTGCTTTTGCATATTTCCTAAATTCTCTTTATATCTCACCCAGACTGCACAATCACCCACTAACCTGTCCCAAACTTGTTTCTAATCTGCTCCCAACCACCCCTCTCCCCTTGTACATTCACACCAACTATGCACTGGGAAGAGTGAAAAAAAAAGATACATAGATAGATCCCTACAGATATCCATACATTGTTACTGAGATAGGCATGCACCAGAAAAAGTTGAGAAACCAAACAATGCAAGTGAAAGAAAGTTGAAAGTGAAAGTTAAGTCGCTCAGTCGTGTCCGACTCTTTGCGACCCCGTGGACTGTAGCCCACCAGGCTTCTCCGTCCATGGGATTCTCCAGGCAAGAATATCGGAGTGGGTTGCCATTTCCTTCTCCAGGGGATCTTCCTGACCCAGGGATCGAACCCAGTCTCCCTCATTAGAGGCAGATGCTTTAACCTCTGAGTCACCAGGGAAGCCCCAGTGCAAGGATATATGAATAGCTGTGCAAGAGGATAAAAGAGATGTCACAAGCCGAAGCATGTGGTCAAGGAAATGGAACAGGAGGGGAAATTAGCTGGGAGAAGTGGGCAATACTAATCCTTGTGTAACAATAACTTCTTGTACTTTTATGGTTCTTTACACTTT
Organism: Oryx dammah; assembly: GCF_014754425.2. Lineage (NCBI taxonomy): Eukaryota > Metazoa > Chordata > Mammalia > Artiodactyla > Bovidae > Oryx > Oryx dammah. Next base: position 54,588,667 of record NW_024070210.1, read on the forward strand.
TGAAAGAACGTAACATATGCATATGCCTACCTTAATAAGCATGATTCCATTTTATTAATACTTCTGCAGTTGTACTTCATGAGCTATCATTCCAGTATTATGCCAAAGTATACATTTTCAAGTAATCCTCACAAAAGATCTGCGAGACAAGTAATGCAGATAATAGTACTGTCTTCATTTATAGGAAAATTAAAGTCAGTGATTTACATAAAATTAAATGATTTGCATAAAACTACACAGCAGGTATTTATTTCCCTTAGCTCCCTGAGCACTGCTACTTTTTCTCTTTTAATAAATAGAGTCAAATCACCACTAGGCTAGCAATAATTCTCAGAGATCTTGTTTGAAAGGGTACTGACAGAATGGAAAACCTCAGAGTAGAAAAACTCAGCTCAAAATTGTCAGTACAAATAATGCTACTACCATATAGGATAAAAAGCTTTTAAGTTTTAATATTTTACTTTTTAAGTATATTTTGAGGAAATGGTTATTACATACAGAATAATGCTCCAAATTTCATATACTTCTCGAAAAAATCCTAATCCAAAACAAACCATAACTAATGAAAGAAGCATCATTAGCCCTGTAACACAGTATACCAAAAAGAATTTGGACACACAGATTAACTAAAAAACATAAGCATTCTATTATTTATAGCTCTTATATTCATTCCAGCTTCAGAACAATGAGAAGTTTAACAAAGGCAATCAAAAGCTACACTGCCAGGAGGGACTGAGCAATAAAAACTGATTAGCAAAATATTTTTATGTTTTCTTTATTTTTTTTAATTTATTTATTTTTTATTTTACTTTACAATTCTGTATTGGTTTTGCCATACATTGACATGAATCCAAGTCAAAATTAGGGACACTTTAGAAATTGATGGCTTTTGCTTAAAGACTGAAAAATAAGAAATTGTAGTGTCACACTACTAGCTCCTACTCACCCCCCATTCCTCCTAGTCCTCGACTTTGTTTAGAAAAACAAAGGGATTTGGCGGAAAGGAAATGGAGGAGAAAGCTAGAGAATAAAATGGTACTGTGGATTTTTAGAAAAGTTTGGAAGTTTAACTGGGAGAAGGCTTATGAGAGCATTGCAGAATGTCAGAGAAGAGCTCAAATATCATCTGGTTAATCCAACCTCCTCCTTTGGCAAATGGAGACACTGAGTGGGAGAGAGAATTAAGGGACTAGCCAAAGTCCCTCAGGAAGTTACTATCAGAGCTAAAATCCAAGTGTCCCAATTCCCTGGTCTGTGTACTTTGCATTACTTCACACTCTAATTCTGTTGAATGAGATGAGTAAGTCAGAACACCAGTATTTTATTTGGTTAGAAACTTTCTTCTTCTTGCTTTCCTTGACATCTATGTTATCTTGCAGGTCTGCTTTATTTCTTAATATTTATTTGGCTGAGCCAGGTCTTAACTGTGGCACACAGAATCATTCATTTTCGTGGCAACATGTGGGATATTTAGCTGCAGCATGCGGAATCTAGTTCCCTGACCAGGGATTGAACCTGGGCCCCCTGCATTGGGAGCATGGAGTCTTAGTCACTGGACCACCAGGAAAGTTCAAGGTCTGCTTTAAATGGTCTGTCTTCTACTCCAAGAGCACCTCGGACCTTGATGGTGAGTGATCTATTTATGCTTGCTTTGCAAAATTGATTTCCAGCTCCATCACTGAAGGTTCCCAGAGCTCGGATAATGACAGTCTTCCTCTGAATAGATTTGGGTGTTCCATGAACAGAGCCTCATCCTGTTAGACAAACCACCTGAGTACTTCATGGATCATGCTTCCAAGGTAAGTAAAACATTAGGCTTAATGTGGTCATGGGGACCGGCCATGCAAGGGCATGTTTCTGCTGTTTTCAAGACATCTTATATAGGAAATGTTTCCAAAGTGTTATTGAAGAAGGTGATTTATTAATAAAAAATAAAGCAAATCTACTTGGCTTGGCCAGAAAGAGAAATGTTTTTAAGGGAATCCATGTGTGAATCACCTAATCCTTAATCAAACAGATTCATATAATAACGGCTAAGTGATAGCCAACACTTACTATGTACCAGGTTTTCATGCATTTAACCCTCACAATGATCATGTGTGGTAGGCCTTGTAAGCGCCATTATACAACTTCAACTCAGAGAAGTTAATTTACTTGCCCACAGTTCCATAGTTTAAAAGCTGCATAATATTTGAACCGAGGATGGATAACTCCAAACTCTATGTTTCTTTACTGCCGCGGCCAGCACTGCAAGGTTTTTCCCCTACCCGGGAGACACGGGAAACGGAGCTCGATCGCTGAGAAAAGAAAGAGACTGAGACAGAAAGATGGGGTTGAGAGGATCAGACCAAAATGGCTGATAGTCTCCTTTATTTCAGTAACAATATTTATAGTGCAGCCTACGTGACATATGACATTTCTCAAGCAGTATTTACAACAATCAATAATCAATCAACAAGATCACCAGACTCCCTTTATTGTATACAGGCAAACAATACTTGTTTTAGAAGAATGGCAGATGTTAGACTCCCTGGAGCTATAAGGTCATGATGACATTCTCAGGAGGGGCGGGACAGGGCGCTTAAGGAACAAGTCCTTAGGGCTCGGCAAACACGCCAAGCAGCTCCCAGGACTTAACCCATTACGGGCAGTCCCCCGCACTTTACCACTAATTCATCTCTCCCTCCACAACACAGCTTTGCTTAACCACTTCTCAGACAGCTTCTCAGACTGTTAGCCTCACTATTTTAATCCAGGGCTCTCTGGGCTCTCATTTGCAGAGCTAACAGCATCTTGCCTCCTGAGAAAAGATGAGTCAAAACACAATCACATGACTCTTAAGTGTATAATTGGTAAACATTCTCCCATAGGTTTAACAGTGACCCAAGGCAAAAAAAAAAAAAAAAAGATAGCCCACATCCACGGACAAAGGAAAAGCTGTAACATGACATTAGAAGGGGAGCTGTTGCTGCTGCTAAGTCACTTCAGTCGTGTCCAACTCTGTGCAACCCCATAGACAGCAGCCTACCAGGCTCCATTGTCCCTGGGATTCTGCAGGCAAGAACACTGGAGTGGGTTGCCATTTCCTTCTCCAATGCATGAAAGTGAAAAGTGAAAGTGAAGTCGTTCAGTCATGTCCGACTCTTTGCAACCCCATGGACTGCAGCCTACCAGGCTCCTCCATCCATGGGATTTTCCAGGCAAGAGTACTGGAGTTGGGTTGCCATTGCCTTCTCCAGAATGGGAGCAATCATGTTAAAATCAAACCTCTACCCTCCAGAGACACTTGGAGTGCACAAGCAAAACCTGGTGTGCACCAGGAAACAGGAGAAAGGAACAGTGACCCCCACAAGAGATTCTGAGTGTTGGAGGGTCTGCAGAAGTGTGGGTCAACAATGGCCTGCCACAGGACCAGAAATGCAGAAGGTCTAAGAGGCACGGCCTAAGTCCTCTTGGAGGAGGTCGTCATTAGCCCTACCATAGAAACTGCATGCAATATGGGAGACCTGGGTTCAATCCTTGGGTTGGGAAAATCCCCTGGAGTAGGGCGTGGCAACCCACTCCAGTATTCTTGCCTGCATAATACCCATGGACAGAGGAGCCTGGCAGGCTATGTAGGGTCTATGGGCTCGAAAAGAGTTGGACACAGCTGAGCGACTAAGCACACAGAGACTGCATGCTCAAGTCCTGAGCCACCTCAGGTCAGACTACAGTGAGGGAGCACAGTGCCACCCATCAGCAGAAAGTTGGATTAAAGATTTACTGAGAATGGCCTTGTCTACCAGAGCAAGAGCCAGTTTTCCCCAGCCAATCTCTCCCATCGGGAAGCTTGCATTAGCCTCTTATTCTCATTTATCAGAGGGCAGACAGAAGAAGCAAGAACTACAATCGCATGGCCTCCAGAGTGAAAACCACAATCAAGGAAAACTAACCAAAATGATCACGTGGATCACAGGCTTGTGTAAGTCAGTGAAGCTATGAGTCACGCTATGCAGGGCCACCCAAGAGAGATGGGACATGGTGGAGAGTTCTGACAAAACGTGGTCCATTGGAAGGGAATGGCAAACCACTTCAGATTCTTGCCTTGAGAAATCCATGAACAGTATGAAAGAGCAAAACGATACGAAACTGAAAGATGAGCCCACCAGGTCAGTAGGTGCCCAGTGTGCTAATGAGAAAGAGTGGAGAAACAGCTCCAAAAAGAATGAAGAAGCTGAGCCAAAGTGGAAAGGACACCCAGTTGTGGATTTGTCTGGTGGTGAAGGGCTTCCCTGATAGCTCAGTTGGTAAAGAATCTGCCTGTAGTGTGGGACACCTGGGTTCAGTCCCTCGGTTGGGAAGATCTCCTGGAGAAGGGAAAGGCTACCCACTCCAATACTCTAGCCTGGAGAATTCATGGACTGTACAGTCCATGGTGTCGCAAAGAGTCAGACATGACGGAGAGACTTTCACTATCACTGGTGGTGAAAGTATATTCTGATGCTGTAAAGAACAATATTGCATAGGAACCTGGAATGTTAGGTCCATGAATCAAGGAAGATTGGATGTGGTCAACAGGAAATGGCACAAGTGAATACCTACATTTTAGGAATCAGTGAACTAAAACGGAGGAATGGGCAAATTTAACTCAGATGATCACTGTATCTACTACTGTGGGCAAGAATCACTTAGAAGGGATGGAGTAGCCCTCATACTCAACAAAAGAATCTGAAATGCAGTACTTGAGTGAAATCTGAAAAATGACAGGATGATCTCTGTTTGTTTCCAAGGCAAACTATTCAATATCACAGTAATTCAAGGCTATGCCCCAACCACTGATGCTGAAGAAGCTGAAGTCCAACAGTTCTATGAAGAACTACAAGACCTTCTAAAACTAACACCCAAAAGAGATGTCCTTTTCATTATATGGCACTGGAATGCAAAAGTAGGAAGTCAAGAAATACCTGGAATAACAGGCAAGTTTGGCCTTGGAGTACAAAATGAAGCAGGGCAAAGGCTAACAGACCTTTGCCAAGAGAATGCACTGGTCATAGCAAACACCCACTTCCAACAACACAAGAGGGGAATCTACACATGGACATCACCCGGTGGTCAATACTGAAATCAAACTGATTCTATTCTCTGAAGTCAAATAAGGAGAACTCTATACAGTCAGCAAAAACAAGACTGGGAGCAGACTGTGGCTCAGATCATGAGCTCCTTATTGCAAAATTCAGACTTAAATTGAAGAAAGTAGGGAAAACCACTAGACCATTCAAGTATGACCTGTATCAAATCCCTTGTAATTATACAGTAGAAGTGACAAATAGATTCAAGAACAGAAGAACTATGCAAAAAAAAGATCTTAATGACCCAGATAACCACGATGGTGTGATCACTCATCTAGAGCCAGTCATTCTGGAGTGTGAAGTCAAGTGAGTCTTAGGAAGCATCACTATGAACAAAGCTAGTGGAGGTGATGGAATTCCAGCTGAGCTATACTTTGGCCACCTGATGTGAAGAGCCAACTATTGGAAAAGACCCTGCTGCTGGGAAAGATTGAAGGCAGGAAGAGAAGGGGACAATAGAGGATGAGATGGTTGGATGGCATCACTGATTCAGTGGATATGAGCTTGAGCAAACTCAGGGAAATAGTGAAGGACAGGGAAGCCTGGCATGCTGCAGTTTATGGGGTGGCAAAGAGTTGGACATGACCTAGCAACTGAACAACAACAACAAGAAATTTGACCAGGAGTGGAACTCAAGTAAAGACAAAGAAGTAGGTAGTCAAGGGCATGGCAAACTCAAGGATATACCAACTCTGCCCCCAGGCTAGATATATAAACAGTGTTCAATAGTCTCTTCTCATTTCTGCCTCAGCCAAGCAATGTTCAAATATGCCACCCTCATTATTTCACTCCTCTTCTGACAGAAGTGCATAGCTAATATGATCTTGTACAGTAGGATCTACCTGCCTAGCATAGTGGCTGGAAGCCAGGATGCATCCAGTAAATATCACTTTGAATGAATAAAGGAACTAATGAACATTTGCTCTCCTCTGTACTAACAATAAATATCTGACATTGTGTATATCAGGCTGTATGCTAAACTTTTCATCTGCATTATCTTATTGTATGGGCTTCCCTGGTGGCTCAGTGGTAAAGAATCCTCCTGCAATGCTGGAGACACAGGAGACGCTGGTTTGATCCCTGGGTAGGGAAGTTCCCTGGGAGAAGGAAATGGCAACTCACTCCAGTATTCTTGCCTGGGAAATCCCACGGACAGAGGAGCCTTGGAGGTTAGTGTCCATGACGTTGCAGAAAGTTGGCCACAACTTAGCGAATAAATAAGAACAAAAACAATAGATAGATGGGTATTATTACTACCAAAAGGGGCAAGGCAGGTCTCCTGGGTCTTTAAGTTCACTAATCCCATTACCTAAGCCAAAGCCTTTGACTGTGTGGATCACAATAAACTGTGGAAAATTCTGAAAGAGATGGGAATACCAGACCACCTGACCTGCCTCTTGAGAAATCTGTATGCAGATCAGGAAGCAACAGTTAGAACTGGACATGGAACAACAGACTGGTTCTAAATAGGAAAAGGAGTACATCAAGGCTGTATATTGTCACCCTGCTTATTTAACTTATATGCAGAGTACACCATGAGAAACACTGGACTGGAAGAAACACAAGCTGGAATCAAGATTGCCGGGAGAAATATCAATCACCTCAGATATGCAGATGACACCACCCTTATGGCAGAAAGTGAAGAGGAGCTAAAGAGCCTCTTGATGAAAGTGAAAGAGGAGAGTGAAAAAGTTGGCTTAAAGCTCAACATTCAGAAAACTAAGATCATGGCATCTGGTCCCATCACTTCATGGGAAATAGATGGAGAAACAGTAGAAACAGTGTAGGACTTTATTTTGGGGGGCTCCAAAATCACTGCAGGTGGTGACTGCAGCCATGAAATTAAAAGACGCTTACTCCTTGGAAGAAAAGTTATGACCAACCTAGACAGCATATTCAAAAGCAGAGACATTACTTTGCCGACTAAGGTCCGTCTAGTCAAAGCTATGGTTTTTCCTGTGGTCATGTCTGGATGTGAGAGTTGGACTGTGAAGAAGGCTGAGCACCGAAGAATTGATGCGTTTGAACTGTGGTGTTGGAGAAGACTCTTGAGAGTCCCTTGGACTGCAAGGAGATCCAACCAGTCCATTCTGAAGGAGATCAACCCTGGGATTTCTTTGGAAGGAATGATGCTAAAGCTGAAGCTCCAGTACTTTGGCCACCTCATGTGAAGAGTTGACTCATTGGAAAAGACTCTGATGCTGGGAGGGATTGGGGGCGGGAGGAGAAGGGGATGACAGAGGATGAGATGGCTGGATGGCATCACGGACTCGATGGACGTGAGTCTGAGTGAACTCCGGGAGATGGTGATGGACAGGGAGGCCTGGCGTGCTGCGATTCATGGGGTCGCAAAGAGTAGGACATGTCTGGGCGACTGAACTGAACTGAACTGAATCCCATTACCCTCTGATGGAGAAGAATAAGAGGCTTATGGAAGCTTCCTGATGGGAGAGACTGGCTGAGAGGGAAACTGGGTCTTGTCCTGATGGGTGGGGCCATGCTCAGTAAATCCTTAATTTTCTGTCAATGGGTGGGGCTGTATTCCCTCCCTGTTTTTTGACCTGAGGCCAAACTATGGTGGAAGTAATAAAGATAATGGTGACCTCCTTTAAAGGTCTCATGCCACACTCAGTGCTCCCAACCCTGCAGCAAGCCACTGCCGACCCATGCCTCCACTGGGGACTCCTGGACACTCACGGGCAAGTCTGGGTCAGTCTCTTGTGGGGTCACTGCTCCTTTCTCCTGGGTCCTGGTGTGCATAAGATTTTATTTGTGCCCTCCAAGAGTCTGTTTCCCAATCCTGTGTAAGTTTTGGTGGCTCTATGGTGGGGTATTTGGTGACCTGTTCCAAGAGGGCTTATGACATACCAAGGTTTACTGCACCCAGAGTCCCTGCCCTTGCAGCAATCCAATGCTGACCCATATCTCTGCAGGAGACACTCAAACACAGTTCTGGCTCAGTCTATGTGGGGTCTCTGGGTCCTGGTGCACACAAGGTTTGTTTGAGCCCTCTGAGTGTCTCTGGTGGGTATGGGATTTGATTCTAAATGCTATTTTGCCCCTCCTACTGTCTTGCTGGGGCTTCTCCTTTGCCCTTGGACATGGGGTATCTCCTCAAAGTCACGCCAGTGCCACACAGCCACCTTGTCTAACTCAGTGAAACTATGAGCCATGCTGTTTAGGGCCACCCAAGATGGACAGGTCATGGTGGAGAGTTCTGAAAAAACGTGGTCCACTGGAGAAGGGAATGGCAAGCCACTTCAGTATTGTTGCCTTGAGAACCCCATGAACAATATGAAAAGGTAAAAAGAAAGGACACTGAAAGATGAACTCCCCAATATGCTACTGGAGATCAGTGGAGAAATAACTCCATAAAGTATGAAGAGAAGGAGCCAAAGAAAAAACAACACCCAGCTGTGGATGTGACTGGTGATGGAAGTAAAGTCCAATGCTGTAAAGAGCAATATTGCATAGGAACCTGAAATGTCAGGTCCATGAATCAAGGCAAATTGCAAGTGGTCAAACAGGAGGTGGCAAGAGTGAACATCAACATTTTAAGAATCAGCTAACTAAAATGGACTGGAATGGGTGAATTTAACTCAGTTCAGTTCAGTTCAGTCACTCAGTCATGTCTGACTCTTTGCAACCCCATGAATCGCAGCATGCCAGGCCTCCCTGTCCATCACCATCTCCCGGAGTTCACTCAGACCCACGTCCATCGAGTCCGTGATGCCATCCAGCCATCTCATCCTCTGTCATCCCCTTCTCCTCCTGCCCCCAATCCCTCCCAGCATCACAGTCTTTTCCAATGAGTCAACTCTTCACAAAGTACTGGAGCTTCAGCTTTAGCATAATTCCTTCCAAAGAAATCCCAGGGTTGATCTCCTTCAGAATGGACTGGTTGGATCTCCTTGCAGTCTAAGGGACTCTCAAGAGTCTTCTCCAACACCACAGTTCAAACGCATCAATTCTTCGGTGCTCAGCCTTCTTCACAGTCCAACTCTCACATCCAGACATGACCACAGGAAAAACCATAGCTTTGACTAGACGGACCTTAGTCGGCAAAGTAATGTCTCTGCTTTTGAATATGCTATCTAGGTTGGTCATAACTTTTTTTCCAAGGAGTAAGCGTCTTTTAACTTCATGGCTGCAGTCACCACCTGCAGTGATTTTGGAGCCCCCCAAAATAAAGTCCTACACTGTTTCTACTGTTTCCCCATCTATTTCCCATGAAGTGATGGGACCAGATGCCATGATCTTAGTTTTCTGAATGTTGAGCTTTAAGCCAACTTTTTCACTCTCCTCTTTCACTTTCATCAAGAGGCTTTTTAGCTCCTCTTCACTTTCTGCCATAAGGGTGGTGTCATCTGCATATCTGAGGTGATTGATATTTCTCCCGGCAATCTTGATTCCAGCTTGTGTTTCTTCCAGTCCAGCGTTTCTCATGGTGTACTCTGCATATAAGTTAAATAAGCAGGGTGACAGTATACAGCCTTGATGTACTCCTTTTCCTATTTGGAACCAGTCTGTTGTTCCATGTCCAGTTCTAACTGTTGCTTCCTGACCTGCATACAGATTTCTCAAGAGGCAGATTAGGTAGTCTGGTATCAGATGACCATTATATCTGTTACTGTGGGCAGGAATCCGTTAGAAGAAATGGAGTAGCCATCATAGTCAACAAAAGAGTCCAAAATGCAGTGCTTGGATGCAGTTTCAAAAATGACAGGATGATCTTTGTTTGTTTCCAAGGCAAACCATTCAATAGCACGGTAATCCAAGTCTATGCCCCAAACAGTAATGCAGAAGAAGTTGAAGTTGAATGGTTCTATGAAGACCTATAAGACCTTCTAGAACTAACACCCCAAAAAGATGTCCTTTTCATTATAGGGGACTTGAATGCAAAAGTAGAAGTCAAGAACCACCTGGAGTAACAGGCAAATTTGGCCTTGGGGTGCAGCATGAAGTAGGGCAAAGACTAATAGAGTTTTGCCAAGAGAATGCACTGGTCATAGCAAACACCCTCTTCCAACAACACAAGAGACGACTCTACACATGGACATCACCAGATTCTCAATATGGAAATCAGACTGATTATATTCCATGCAGCTGAAGATGGAGAAGATCTAAGTCAGGAAAAACAAGACCAGGAGCTGACTGTGGCTCAAATCATGAACTCCTTATTGCCAAATTCAGACTTAAATTGAAGAAAGTAGGGAAAACTGCTAGACCATTCAGGTATGACCTAAATCAAATCCCTTACGATTATCCCATGGGAGTGAGAAATAGATTCAAGAGACTAGATCTGATAGAGTGCCTGAAGAACTATGGATGGAGTTTTGTGATATTGTACAGGAGGCAGTGATCAAGACCATCCGCAAGAAAAAGAAAAAAAAGACAAAATGGTTGTCTGAGGAGGCCTTACAAATAGCTATGAAAAGAAGAGAAGTGAAAGGCAGGAGCAAAAGAAAGATATACCCATCTGAATGCAGAGTTCCAAAGAATAGCATGGAGACATAAGAAAGCCTTCCTCAGTGATCAATGCAAAGAAATAAAAGAAAATAATAGAATGGGAGAGATCTCTCTTGAAGAGATCTCTTCAAGAAAATTAGAGATACCGAGGGAAAATTTCATGCAAAGATGGGCATACTAAAGGACAGAGATGGTATGGACTTAACAGAAGCAGAAGACATTAAGAAGAGGTGGCAAGAATACACAGAAGAACTATACAAAAAAAGATGTTCATGACCTAGATAATCACGATGGTGAGATCACTCACCTAGAGCCAGTCATCCTGGAGTGCGAAGTCAAGTGGGCTTTAGGAAGCATTGCTACAAACAAAGCTAGTGGAGATGATGGAATTCCAGTTGAGCTATTTGAAATCCTAAAAAATGATGCTGTGAAAGTGGTGCACTCAATATGCCAGCAAATTTGGAAAACTCAACAGTGGCCACAGGACTGAAAAAGGTCAGTTTTCATTCCAATCCCAAAGAAAGGCAATGCCAAAGAATGCTCAAACTACTGCACAATTACACTCATCTCACACGCTAGCAACGTAATGCTCAAAATTCTCCAAGTCAGGCTTCAATAGTACGTGAACTGAGAACTTCCAGATATTCAAGCTGGATTTAGAAAAGGCAGAGGAACCAGAAATCAAATTGCCAACATCCAGTGGATCATCGAAAAAGAAAGAGAGTTCCAGGAAAACATCTATTTCTGCATTATTGACCATGCCAAAGCCTTTGACTGTGTGGATCACAACAAACTGTGGAAAATTCATAAAGAGATGGAAGTATCAGACTACCTGACCTGTCTCCTGAGATATCTGTATGCAGGTCAAGAAGCAACAATTAGAACTGGACATGGAACAGCAGACTGGTTGCAAATTGGTAAATGAGTACACCAAGGGAGTATACTGTCACCCTGCTTATTTAACTTATATGCAGAGTACATCATGAGAAATGCTGGACTGGATGAAGCACAAGCTGGAATCAAGATGGCTGAGAGAAATATCAATAACCTCAGATATGCAGATGCCACCACTCAGAGTAGAAAGTGAAGAACTAAACAGCCTCTTGATGAAAGTGAAAGAGAAGAGTGAAAAAGTTGGCTTAAAATTCAACATTCAGAAAACTAAGATCATGGCATCTGGTCCCATCACTTCATGGCAAATAGATGGGGAAAAAGTGGAAAGAGTGACAGACTTTATTTGGGGGGCTCCAAAATCACTGCAGATGGTGACTGTAGCCATGAAATTGAAAGATGCTTGCTCTTTGGAAGAAAAGTTATGACCAACCTAAAAAGCATATTATAAAGCAGAGACATTACTTTACCAACAAAGGTCCATCTAGTCGAAGCTTTGGTTTTTCCAGTAGTCATGTATGGATGTGAGAGTTGGACTATAAAGAAAGCTGAGCACTGAAGAATTGATGCTTTTGAACTGTGGTGTTGGAGAAGACTCTTGAGAGTCCCTTGGACTACAAGGAGATCCAACCAGTCAATCCTGGAGGAAATCAGTCCTGAATATTCATTGGAAGGACTTATGCTGAAGCTGAAACTCCAATACTTTGGCCACCTGATGTGAAGAACCAATTCATTAGAAAAGACCCTGATGCTGGGAAAGATTGAAGGCAGGAGGAGAAGGGGATGACAGATGATGAGATGGTTGGATGGCATGACCAACTCTATGCACATGAGTTTGAGTAAGCTCTGGGAGTTGGTGATGGACAGGGAAGCCTGGCATGCTGCAGTCCATGGGGTCACAAAGAGTCAGACATGACTGAGAGACTGAACTCAATCTTTTTTTTTTTTTTAACTCAATCTTAAGCATAAATAGCATGTTGCTGTTTAGTTGTTAAGTCTGACTCTTTTGCTTTGTCTGACTGTTTTGTGAGTTGTCTCATTCTTTTCTTATTTGTCTTAGACAACTGACTCTTTTCAGACCCCATGAACTGTAGTTCATCAGACTTCTCTGTCCATGGGATTTCCAGGCAAGAATACTGGAGTGGGTTGCCATTTCCTTCTCCGGGAGACCTTCCTGACCTAAGGACGGTACGTGCATCTCCTGCTTCGCAGGGAGATTCTTTACCACTGAGCCACCAAGGAAGCCCAGAAATAACATACACCCAAACAAAACACCTCAGATCTTTTTCATCCTAAGCTATCTGGAAGAAGGTCGCTTAGAAAGTGAACTTAGGTCAGTTTTCAAAGGAAGGAAAAGATCTCTCAGGTGAGCACAGTCTAGAAAGGCCAGATGTGGTTAGGCTGCCTCCAAAGGATGGGTCCAACAGCCCAGATGTGTGCAGGAATATAATTTCTCAATTTAAAAATCAGCATACAAGGTTTAAGAAGTTGGTTGTTATTTTTTTAACTGAGGTATAAAATACATAATCTTATATCTAATCTTAAATGCATGCTAGATTATCTTTTTACATATGAATACAACCCAGTAACCCCACCCAGATCAAGATGCAGAATATTTCCAGCAACCTATAAGGTTCCCTGTACACACAGTGGTTTGTAGCCAACAAAGGAAAATGATTTAAAATCAGAACAGAAAGCCAGAAGGCAGGTAGGGAACTTTGAAACCTGGGCAGACTAAAGGCTAGATTTAGGGAAGGATATTAACTAAGAATGAGACAAACTCGACTTTTGTATCCTCTTCATGGTGGGTATAGAGAGCTTCTGTGATTCAATTCAGTATGCCGATTGATCCTCACAATGACTTTGCCATATAGTAAAGACTGAGCCCTCTTTTGCACATAAGTAAACAGAAGCACCCCCATTTAGAACTGAATGTCTAGAATTTGCACTGCGGATCCAGCCACGTGGCAGACCGAAAGTTGGAAGGCTTGGCGTCAGGTTACCTAGCAGTGTCAATCCGGCCCGCCCATTGGCGGGCTTCCCGGGCCTCAGGTATAAAGGTTCAGGCCGACAGTCTAAACTTTAGTGAACCCCGCAGCAGGAACTTTGATCTCCCCAGAGGCCGTGCACCTCTACAGTTTGATGCCCCAGGCAGAACGGTGCGGAGACCTATATGACGCTGGACCCCAGGTACATTAGGAGAGGCCATAGCCTTGCTTAACTCTCCCGGGGACTCAGCATACTCGGTTCCTCTGGGTCCGCAGCACGGACTTGCGGGGAGCAAGCCGAATATCCTAGAAAGGATAATAATTATTTTAAATCTGAGGATTAGAGTGCAATAATCCAAGGGTTCAGGAACCCACTGCACAAGCATAGTGCCTCTTGGCACCAAGGACAACGCGAGGCAAACATGTTGAAAAGCTCTGCCTTAGAACAGAGAGGGCAGGTGTTAAGGCAACAAACCCAAAGTGTACACCACTGAGGAACAGAGAAGACATCAGAGAAACACTGAAACATCTGCAATAGCACCGTGAGGGGTAGTTTGCCTGGTTCCAAGGGAGGCAGGAGGAGGCACCCCGTAAATAGAAGAGACCGGAGACCGGAGCTCCTGCGCCCTGCAGAGCTCACTCTGAGATCCGTGTATGCTTGTGCGTTGCAGGATGACCAGCTCCAGCAAAGCTTCCTCAGGAACCGGACCCTGCTGCCTGTTGTAGTGCCTGGAGCGGCTCCTCTTGGGACCCGAGCGCCTCCTGCGGGGCAGAAACCGGCTTTACCAGGATGGAGCCCGCCGAGCAACGGCCCTCACGCCCGCCGGCTGTCCAAACGTGCTCACCCCGGACCGCATCCCCGAGTTCTGCATCCCCCCGCGACTTGTGCCCTGCCCGACTCTGACTGCAATCCGAGACTCCTGGGGCGAACAAGCAGGGGCTGACGACGGCGCTGGCCGCACGGACTGGGACCCGCGCTCGCAGGCCGCACTCTCGCTGCCGCACCTGCCCCGGGCGCGCACTGCCTACGGCTTCTGCGCGCTGCTCGAGAGCCCGCACACCCGCCGCAGGGAGTCGCTCTTTCTCGGAGGCCCGGGCGCCGCCGCGCTCCCGCCCGCGCCCCATCCCCGGGCTCACACCTACGGGGGCGGCGGCGGAAACGACCCCCTCACGCCCCGGGCGAGAGCGCCCATTGCGCCCCGCGAGGCCCGCAGTGGCTCCCTCCTGGACGCGCTCGGCCCCGGGCCCCGCTGCCACCGCTTCCTACGCGCTTCCGAGGAGCTGCTGCGCCGCGTGCTGCGGACCCAGAGGAACCGAGACCTGGCCCGCGCCTGCTCTGTTTCCAGCGGGGACGGAGACGACGAGGACGAGAACGAGGGCCCCTCCGGCTCCGGATCCCCGGCGCGGACCCCCGGCGCGTCCCCCTCGCCAACTCCCAACCCGCTTCCCGAGCGCTTGGAGGCCGAGGGCACCTTAACTCTGGGCCGTGCCGTTGGCGCCCTACGCCTGGCCGCTGAGTACAGTAGGGCCAGCGGGCGCCTGCGTGTCCGGCTGCTGCGTGCCGAGGGCCCGGCCGGAGGAGCCGCCGAGCCCCGCGCCCCCGTCGGCTGCAGAGTCAGCTTCATCCTGAAGCCGCGGGGCGCCGTGGTCCGGCGGAGCCGCAGGGCCGTCTTGGAGCAGGACTTGTGCTTGGACGGGCTTTCGGAGGACGAGGTGCGCCGCCTGGCCGTGCGCGTCAAGGCCGAGAACCGGGGCCGCGGGCTGGAGCGGGGCCGCCTGCTGGGCCAGGGCGAACTGCTGCTCGGCCCCCTCCTGCTCCTCTGAGGGCGCGCTCTGCCGCGGGGCCTCTCGGACACTGAAGCCGCTTTGTACAAAATAAACAAACGTGTTTTCATTCTTCTCCTCAGGTCTTTGTTTACTCAGGTCCAGTATTGGCAGAGATGATATTCGATTAATTACCATGATAAAGGATGCTATATTTTGTGGTGTTCAGTCGCTAAATAGTGTCGCAGTCTTTGCGAACTCACGGACTGTATCACTCCAGGCTTCCCTGTCCTTCATTATCTCCCGGAGTTTGCTCAAATTCATGTCCATTGAGTCAATGATGCCATTCAACCGTCTTCATCCTCTGTCAGCCCCTTCTCCTTCTGCCCTCAATCTTTCACACCAGGGTCTTTCCCACTGAGTCGGCTCTTTGCATCATGTGGCCAAAGTATTAGAGTTTCAACTTCAGCATTGGTGCTTTAAATGAATATTCAGAGTTGATTTCCTTCGAGATTGACTGGTTTGATCTCCTTGCTGTCCAAGAGACTCTCAAGAGTCTTCTCCAGCCCCACAATTCAAAAGCCTCAACTTTTTGGTGCTCAGCCTTTATGATCCAACTCTCACATCCATACATGACTATTGGAAAAACCATAGCTTTGGATATGAGGGGGCTTCCCTGGTAGCTCAGACTGTAAAGAATTTGCCTGCAATGGATCAGGAAGATCCCCTGAAGAAGGCAATGGCACCCCGCAGTATCCTTGCCTGGGGAATTCCACAGACAAAAGAGCCTGCAGGCTAGAGTCCAAGGGGTTGCAGAGTCAGACACAACTGTGACTAACACACACACACTTGTCTATGTGGATATTTTGTGTATATACTGTCAACATTCTTTTTCAGTAAACTGTATGGAGTTTTGCAGTGGTGTTTCCCAATGTGAATAACCAATGGCATTTCCTGTGTTACCCAGGGTCTTATTGAGAGAGAATGAATCACAAGAAGTATTAAATTTAAAGGGTTTCCTGATGGTCTGTTTGCTCCAATATCCTCATTTTGAGGTTGGTTCATTCTACAACATCCATTGAAACCATCTTAGAATGTGAATTACTTTTGAAGCATTGTTTTAGACCTTGATCGAGAAAATGAGATGGAGAGAGAGAAACTGACTTGTTAAAGGTCAACAGTGAACTGTTAGTAGGAACTCCAATCTCTTACTCTTTCTTGGCTACATCTTGGAAAAACATAGAAAGAATTGAAACCATTTTAATATTCTGAGCTTAAATAATAATCGTAATAGTTTTACAAATATCAACTTATTTAATTCTTAAAACAACCTTAAAAACTGGTATGGCTATATCCCCATTTTACAGATGAGAGTATGGAGGTACAGAATAAAGACAAGCAGAATTTGCACCTAAGGTATCAGTATTTTCCTCATTAAGCTGTATAAGTAATACTACAATGTCTGAAAAGCTTATCTTACTAGTGTTGTGAAACTGCAACTTATATCTGAAATTGTTGACTCTGAGGCTGAAGTCTCCTCACATTTCTCACCCTCCAGTAGAAAGGCAAATACATTAAAATGAGTGATTTATCATCTCAGGCTGCTGACATCAGGCATTGAGATGAGATGGGTCTACGATTGACTGAGGTGGAAACTAAGGACCTCGGAGTCACAGAAGAAAGGGGTACTAGTCTCATTGGCACCAGGTGAGCTAGTGAGCTAGGGCAGAGTCCAGAGTACCTATAATGGTATTCCTCCTCCGGCTTCTGATGGTAATAATAGCTTTTGTGTGGTGGTTTACTCACTTGGGCTGCCCTGGTGGCTCAGCTGATAAAAGAATCCACCTGCAATGTGGGAGACCTGGGCTCGATCCCTGAATTGGGAGGATCCCTAGAGAAGGAAATGGTTACCCACTCCAGTATTTTGGCCTGGCGAATTCCATGGACAGTGTAGGCAATGGGGTCCCAAGGAGTTGGACATGACTGTGCGAACTTCACTTTTTTTTTAAGTCACTAAGTTGTGTCTGACTCTTGGAACCCCATGGACTGTAGGCCACCAAGCTCCTCTGTCCGTGAAATTTTCCAGGCAAGAATATTGGAGTGGATTGCCACTTCTTTCTCCAAGGGACCTTCCCAACCCAGGGACCGAACCCACATCTCCTGCATTATGGGCAGATTCTTTACCACTGAGCCACCAGGGAAGCCCAATAATAGGTTTACTATGTTTTAAAGGATGATTTTCCTTCATCCCTCAAATTCACTGCCAGCCAGGCTTATTACTTCCTTTCTTGTGCATATAGGAGGAAAATGTATCCTAAATGAGGGCTGAAAATATTTAAACAAGTAGTGTACTGTTAAATATGACTACATTATCAGTCTGGGTTTGGAAATGGTTTCTGCTTTTACTAAGCTGCTGACAGTTTTATCCATTGGTGCTCATGAAAAATGCTATTTAGAAAAGAGTTTCAGTTTTAATAATAGCTCAGGCATAAACTGAAGATGGGTTATTATGATAGATATTTATAATGACATTCACTGAGCAAATGTGAAGAGTGTGAATTCACTGACTGTCAAAATCAGTCACACCTAGAAGCTCAAAGTGATTGATTGACTAAATGATTGATGACATCACGGTAGTTCATATCTTTAACACGTTCTTTTATCTACTCACAGTCACTGTTTCCTTGGTCTTCAAACCAATGCTTTAAGAAAAAAAAAAAAATATATATATATATATGGCTTCCTTGGTGGCTCAGACAGTAAAGAATTCACCTGCAATGAAGGAGACCCAGGTATATAATATATATAAAACCTTCTTAATCATTTAGAATTTTGGTACAGTGACTAATACTGAGTTCACATATGCAGTACTTTTAAAGGAAAATATTAATAAATGGAAACTGAGAACAACCTGGGTATTTACAATACCATCATGTTTTTATTTTTATTTTAAATACTAACAGATTGCATTGATGGCTCAAATCATAAAATTTATTCCAGAAAACATTATAACCACTATTGTCACTAGATTATATACAAGTAACAATTTGGGGACAGAAGTGTAATTTTATTAAGAAGGTAAATCAGGGCAAATCAGGGACCTAAGTTTTCCATGAAATAATAGTTTGGGAATACCCAGACAGAATCTCCATTAATGTTAAATCACAGTTGAGTAAATAATATAATAGCCTAATCAAAAAGATTTTAAATGACTTACATAGAATCATTAATCATAAAACCATGTAATGTTAGAGTTGAAAAGAATGCTGAGAATCATTTTGTACAAATCCATGTATCATAGAAGAGGATCAGAGAGGCAAATTGTCGATTGCCCCATATTATACAATTAGTAAAAGAGCTATTCACACAGTTCTGTCTTCATTTTGCTCTTGGACCAGTGTTTCCAAGAAAGGAAAAATACTTGTGTATAAATTATTTTACGACCGATCTAATGTGAATTTTTTGCATTTAAGGAATCTTATTTAGAGCTCATTTTTGTGAGGACATCGGTCTTTCTAGGGGCAAATTTGGTTTCTATTTTGCTGTCCTCTAGTGGATCCCTAGAGTGTTCTGGCAGTGGGTCTGTCTTCTTCCTACTGGACCATTTCAACCAATCCAATGCCAGAACACAATGACCTTGAAGATGTGTGCTAATACCAGAGGACAGGAAGAGTCACATCACAAAAATAACTAAATATAGCTATCTGAGCATAAAAGGTGCCAAAATATTTCGGATTAAAAACAAAAACTTTCAAAAAAAAAAAAAACTTTCCCAGTAATAATGAAGCTGGGTGTGTGTGGCAACAGTTTGTTGGCTGCAGAAAACTGCTTTAAGTGTTCTCATGTTTCCAGTTGAGCTTTAGATACCCATATCTTTCCCGTGAATGACACAGCACAATCCTGTCTCTTTGTGGTTTAATATCTGAACACATTAAAAAAAAACTGTACAACAATGGGAAATATGTCGATTTAAATAGCATTAAGTGCAAATTTTAAATCAAATCAACATTTTGGTCACCTAGCCTTGCTAAGACAGTGCATTCTACATCTAAAATATTAGCTTTAATATGACTGAAACATGCCTAGAATATTGTTTCTTTAGAATCTAATTTTCTTTTACTCAGATTTCAACAATTCTCCCTAAATCCATCCCCAGGACCTAGGTAAAAATTACTCTTAGTCAAAGATATTTGAGAGACAGAGCAAGAAGTGGGTACTATGTGATCCCTATGACATTAAAGTAATAAAAATATATAAATGGATAAAAAGTTACCGAAGGAAAAAAAAAAAGTTACCAAAGAGGTTCATTTAGAATATCTATCATGTTCAAGATGCTACATTTGTAAATGTAAATAAGACATAAAATGTCCTTGCTCAAAGGAATTACGTTTCCAAAGCCAGGGGAAGAGATAGGCAATAAACAAATAATTTTAGTAGTGTTTAAGAAAATTAAATGTGCTAATGGTGAAGAGTGTGACTAGGGTGAAGGGGTACATTAGATTGGATGGTTAAGAAAGGCCTGTATATTGACACTGAGCCTCTTATGGTTACATACATATTACTATCATATTTTAATCCAATATCCTGATCTGAGGACTTCCTGACCTCCCAGGGGATCTGACAAGTGTTTTCCTAGGAATTCTGCTAGTAAGTTATCACTAGTGAGAAATACTTCCTGTGGGGTTCAGCATTGCAATGTAGGAGATCTGCCTCCACGCTTATTAGTTCAACAGATGAAATTGACTTGAGGCAGCCAATAGAGTTTATGAACCCAGTTTTCACTACAGTACATAATTTAGCATGGCAAAATCCCATAGCTAAGGATTTATTATGGTGCCATGAATAATCTGGCATTAATTTGAGAGGATTAAAACTCTGGTCAGATTAGGCCTTCAGGATATTAGGAAGCAAATAGCAACATGATTTTTTTCTGCAATGTTATAATTTTCAAACAAAAATTTTAAAATATTTATTTATTTTAATTTATTTGGCTGCATGAGTCTTAGTTGCTACATGTGGGATTTAGTTCCCTGACCAGGAATTTAACCCAGGCCCCCTTGCATTGGAAGCATGGCATCTTAGCCACTGGACCACCAGGGAAGTTGGAATCTTAGCCACTGGACCACCAAGGAAGTACTTCAAGCAAATTTTTATCCTTGTATGCTTAAATCTTCTCACAGACAATTTGGGCTAGTTACTCATAGTGTACCTGGGGTAGATGCTGTAGTCTGTCTCCTTCAACACACAATCCAAACCCTTATTGCTTTAATTTCTGTGCTACAGAGGCTAGAGGAATAAAAAGTTGCTTTCCCAGGCCCCTTTTCAGCTAAGGACAGCCAAGCAACTAATACGGCCAATGAAAGATGGGGAGAAGTCAGCAGATGGTGTCTCTGCCCCTTCCCTCTCCCTGCTAGGACACAAGGTACCTGAGAAATGGCAGACATGCAGGACAGTAAAATAACCCTTGTTGTTGCTGTTCAGTCACTAAGTGGTGTCCAACTCTTTATGACCCCATGGATTGCAGCATGCCAGGCTTCCCTGTCCTTCATCATCTCCCAGAGCTTGCTCAAACTCATATCCACTAAGCTCCTGATACCATCCAACCATCTCATCCTCAATCATCCCCTTCTCCTCCTGCCTTCAATCTTTCCCAGCATTGAGGTCTTTCCAGTGAGTCAGTTCTGTGCATCAGGTGGCCAAAGTATTGGAGCTTCAACTTCAGCATCAGGCCTTTCAATTAATATTCAGGACTGATTTCCTTGGGAATGGCTGGTTTGATCTCCTTGTAGTGCAAGGGACTCTCAAGAGTCTTCTCCAACACCACAGTCTGAAAGCATCAATTCTTTGGCACTCAGCTTTCTTTATGGTCCAATTCTCACATCCATACATGACTACTGGAAAAACTACAGCTTTGGCTAGACAGACCTTTGTTGGCAAAGTAATGTCTCTGCTTTTTAATATGCTGTCTAGGTTGATCATAACTTTCCTTCCAAGGGATAAGAGTCTTTTAATTTCATGGCTGCAGTCACCATCTGCAATGATTTTGGAGCTGAAAAAAATAAAGTCTGTCCCTGTTTCCATTGTTTCCCCATCTATTTACCATGAAGTGATGAGACCGGATGTCATGATCTTTGTTTTTTGAATGTTGAGTTTTAAGCCAACTTTTTCACTCTCCTCTTTCACTTTCATCAAGAGGCTTTTTAGTTCCTCTTCACTTTCTGCCTTAAGGGTGGTGTCATCTGCATATCTGAGGTTACTGATATTTCTCCCAGCAATCTTGATTCCAACTTGTGCTTCATCCAGCCCAGCATTTCTGTATGGGCTTCATCCAGCCCAGCATGATATATTCTGTATAGAAGTTAAATAAACAGGGTGACAATATACAGCCTTGATGTACTCCTTTCCCAGTTTGGAACCAGTCTGTTGTTTCATGTCTGGTTCTAACTGTTGCTTCTTGACCTTTTTTGTGTAGTTCTTCTCTGTATTCTTGCCACCTCTTCTTAACATCTGCTTTTGTTAGGTCCATACCATTTCTGTCCTTTATTGTGTCTATCTTTTCATGAAATGTTCCCCTGGTATCTCTAATGTTCTTGAAGAGATATCTAGTCTTTCCCAAATGATCTTGGCTCCCCAATAACATCACCAATCCTCCATGCTAGCTCTGGACAGCCTAAACTCAAAGTTGCTGTTTATGAGACAAATACATCCTTTACCTGTTTCAGCCATTGTCAAGTATTCAGATGTATATGAACACAATCGTAACCGATACAGACGATATCCATTTTACAGAGAAGGACATTTCTACTGAGAAGAATTTTAAACCTTTCATGAGGTCTTGCACTAAGTAAATCACGAATTTAATTACAGACCTCTCAGACCTCCATGCTCACTGCTTTTTTCACATCTCATCCTCTTTCTTCATATAAGCTATTAAAAAAAATTTAAGTACAATTGGCATACAATAAATAGCACTTGTTTCAAGTATACAATTTCATGAGTTTGGCATACACATGCACCCATGAGACCAACACCAAAATCAGGATAATGAACATGTTCCTGATTCCTAATAGCTTCTTTATGCTCCTTTGTAATCCCTTTCTCCTGCTCTCTTCACCTCCCCTCTCTGGTCCTCAGGGAACCATCTGCTTTCTTCACTACAGATTAGTTTATAAAATTTTGTGTGAATAGAGAAATTATATATTTGGAGTCAGTGGGAGGATTGCCTTCTTTCACATAGCGTTAGTATTTTGAAGTATATCCATATTTTTTCCATATCAATAGTGTGTTTCTTTATATTGCTAAATGAAGGGCTATTGAATGGATAAACCACAACTCTTTTATTTATTCACCTGTTTGTAACTATTTTCTATTCCTCGTACTTGTTATTTGTTTTTTCACCCCTTTTCCTTCTTTTTCTGCATTGTTTGGTTTTAACTGAGCATTTTATAGGATTTCATTTTCTCTTCTCCCTCTTCATATCAATTATATTTCTTTTAAAAATTTCTTTAGTGGTTGCCTTGTTGCTTACAGTATACATTTACAACTATTTTTGTGTGTGTTAGTCACTTAGTAGTGTCCGATTCCTTGCAACCCCATGAACTGTAGCCTGCCAGGATCCTCTGTCCATGAGATTTCCCAGGCAAGAATACTGGAGTGAGTTGCCAGTTGTTTCTCTAGGGGATCTTCCCAACCCAGGTATTGAACCCTGGTTCGTTGGGAATGGTTGGATTGAACCCTGCATTGCAGGCAGATTCTTTACCGTCTGAGTCACCAGGGAAGCAGCTAGAGAAAAGTTGACCCCCAGATGGATAAACAGCAAGGCCCTACTGTAAAGCACAGGGAACAACTGTATTCAATATCCTGTGAAAAACCATAATGGAAAATGAATATATATATATATATATACATATATATATACACACACATATATGTGTGTGTATGTATGTATATATATATGTATGCATATGTATATATATATACATATAAATAATATCACTTTACTGTAAAGCAGAAATTGTCATAATCTTGTAAATCAACTATACTTCAATAGAATAAATTTTTTTTTAAAAGAAAATCTGACCCCATTTAGGAAGCTAGACTTCCAGAACCAGCATTCACCTATTAATGGAGATTTAGATTGTTTCTAGTTTTTCACTATTCCAAATAAAGCTACTGTGACTATTCATGTACAAGATTTTGTGTGAGCATACACTTTCATTTCTCTTAGGTAAATACCTAGATTGGATTATCATATAAGAAAGTGACAAAATGGTTTTACCATTTAACTTTTCCACCAACATGTCAGAGTTCTGTTTGCCCTACATCCTAACCAAAGCTTGCACATATAAAGATCTTTTGAAGGAAACACATATTCAAAGTTTCTATATATTTTCTTTTACATTTTACGAAGTTTCTATTCTGTTGCTTATGTGTTGTTATAACCATGTACCTCAGTCCCCTCAAGAATTTTGATGACAGTTTTACTTTAACAATTAAAATGTAGCATTAATAATTAGGCAAAGGTCTCAATTAGGGCAGAATTTCAAAGTAATGTAACCATTATTATCTTGGTATAACATAGCTATAAAATATCTGGGTGCATTAAAAGAATCCTAGAACATCAGAATTTTTAAAATATTCGATGACAATTCCTTTCAAGTTTCATGAACCATTGAATTTCTTTCCCAAAGCCAGTAATTTGGTCGTTTAAAACAATTCAGATAAAAGAGATCTATCATAGATCAGGATCAAATTTTGTGAGAGTCAATTAAAGGAAATAACTGTATCACTAGAGAAAAGTCTGAATAGATGGAGCTTAGAGACACTGTTACTTTTCTGGTAGGTAGGTTAATAGAAATCATCTTTGTCAAGGGATTGACGATCTCCTCTTTCTTTTCTGTATCACCCTGAAGCTGGGGGAGCAGAAATATGAGCTATCTGGTGCCATCAGAACTAGAACACAGATGCAGGGCCAATTTCTGACAGTCCAAGGTGCCACTCCACATACAAATCTGGGCCTGGAGACTGCAGCAACTCTCCAAGAGGTGGTCACTGACAGTAAATTCATTTTTTAAAAGAGGAATTCATGTTCAAAGTCAGAGGGACATGGATTCCAGATCTCAGCTGATGTTTACTATCCATGTCTCCTGGTCACGTCAGCTAGCTTTTCTAAATGTCATTTCTTCGTTAGAAGAAATGTAATAATGTTACCTACCACATAGGATTTGTGTAAAGATTAAAGGAGATAATGAATTCAATGTCCTCTGCACAGGGCCTGTTATGCAGAACCACTCAGTAAATAGTAGTTCTATTTTTGGTTTCTTCATAATGGACGGCGTTTCTGGACTTTTCCCCCAAGTTTCTAGAATGTTCAATAGTTGCTTATCCTGTAGCTGGAACCCAACACCTAAGGGATTTAGTAGATAAGTTATACTCATATGAATCATTTGAGGAACAATACAAATTGCCAAAGCAAATGTTATAAATAATAGTGCTCTAGACAAGGATTCTTAAAAAGGGGAATTGAGAAATGAGAAAGGCTCTGACTTTTATTTAACACTGCTGTTCCAGTCATTGTACTAGAGACACAATCAGTGTTAGATATCTTTGTGCCACTGCCAAGAGATAAAAAGACTTTAACAGCCAGGACATGGAATCAACCTAGATGTCCACTGACAGATGAATGGATAAAATGTGGTGCCATATATGCAATGGAATATTAGTCAGCCAGAAAAGGAATGAAATTGGATCATTTGTAGTGATGTGGATGAATTAGACTCTGTCATACAGAGTGAAGTAAATCAGAAAGAGACAAATATTGTCTATTAATGCATATATGTGGAATCTAGGAAAAAATCCTACTGATGAACCTATTTGCAGGGCAGGAATAGATATGGAGACGTAGTGAACAGACTTGTGGACATGGGGCAATGAGAGGAAGGAGAGGCTGGTATGAAGTGAGAGAGTAGCACTGACATGTATACAATACCATGTGCAAAATAAGTAGCTAGTGGGAAGCTGCTGTATAGCACAGGGAGCTCAGTACTCTGTGACAACCTCGGGAGGTGGGAAGGGCCAGGTGGGAGGGAGGCTCAAGAGGGAGAGGATATATATATATACTTACAACTGATTCACATTGTTGTACAACAGAATATAACACAACCATGTAAAACTATTATACTCCATTAAAAAAAAAAAAGATTCTGATGCTCAGAAAAGACGCATTTCATATGGCTGGTAAAAGGAAAGACACTGATTTGGAGCTGAGTACATATGACCACTTCACAGGGTCACAAAGAGTCGGATGCGACTGAGCGACTAAACAACAGCAACATATGACCATATGGCCTCTACTAGACTTTGGGTACCCAAGAGATGGATTGGGTTTGGGTTTAAACAGAAGAAGAAGAAGGGCAACCTTAAAAATGAACTAAGTTTTGAATCGGAAAAGGCAATGGCATCCCACTCCAGTACTCTTGCCTGGAAAATCCCATGGATGGAGGAGCCTGGTAGGCTGCAGTCCATGGGGTCGCTAAGAATCTGACATGACTGAGCGACTTCCCTTTCACTTTTCACTTTCATGCATTGCAGAAGGAAATGGCCACCCACTTCAGTGTTCTTGCCTGGAGAATCCCAGGGACGGGGGAGCCTGGTGGGCTGCCGTCTATGGGGTCGCACAGAGTCGGACACGACTGAAGCGACTTAGCAGCAGCAAGTTTTGAATCCAAGATAAGTAAACTGTGTTCTGGAAACACTGCTTCTTAAATCCCCAACAGCCCCAGGGAGCATCTTTGGTGACCATGTCCCACCTGTGGAGAACTTTGGCTTGCTGAAGTCCTGGCTGTAAATTAACTAAGACATAGATATCACTTTGCCTTGCAACAATTAGCAGAGAGCAGCTCATCCTGTGTTAACAGTCAAGATTTATTCACTTATAATATCATGTCGCCCATGGACAACATTATTTCTCCATCTTTTAAAGATATTTTATTGCACGATTAACTATGTATTCAGCAGTAGGTTCTAAGTATGAGCTTTTCTGAAAACAGGACAGATCAAAGGTTTTCACTTAAGAAAAACTGACTGATTTTGAATAAAGACAGATATACTACTTTTTATGTTATATAACTCATTCCTCTAAACTTGGGATTGAGGCTTGAGAGTTCTTTATTGGACCAAGGCCCTGAAATGTGACAAGTGTTTACCATCCTTAAACATTTTAAAACATTTGACTTTTTTGTTTTAATTTGTATTGGAATATAGTTGATTTACAATGTTGTGTTACTTTCTGCTGTGCAGCAAAGTGTATCAATTATAAATATACATATATCTACTCTTTTTAAGATTCTTTTCCCATTTAGGTCATTACAAAGTAGAGTTCCATACTATACAGTAGGTCCTCATTAGTTATCTATTTTGTACATAGTAGCAAAACACTTTAAAATGTCAACCTAAATAAAGAAGAAGGTAAGTCTGTGAAGATAATAGAATTTAGATCAACTTAGAAAAATGTTGCTCAGTGTCCTCGTTTTATAGACGAAAAAAGTGAGAGCAAATAGTGAAAGGATTTTGCAGAATCATATTGTCAGGTAGTGACATATCTTGACTCCCAATTTAGAACCCCTTCTCCCTTCATCTGCCATAATACTAACTACACTGGTAGGCTGTTAAGTTTTAGTATTATTAAAGAACATTTTAACAAATGATCACCATCAAAAGACAACCACAATTCTGCTGACCACTGCCAAGGACAGACCCTCTAGTCATCTGTTGCAATCCAAGGAGGCCAGTCCACATGGCAGGCGATACCAAGTTTCCACTGAGTCAGGGATCTCCTTTGTGTTCTTCTGCACTGGCTTTTGGAACTCAAGTAAAGGCCCTTTCATTTTGGATGAAATTTGTCTTGATAGGTTGGACCTAGGCTGGTCCTTGGAGAGAGATCAAGCCCTGAGCCTTTGGAGTGGGAGCACTGACTCCAAGACCCTAGACTACCAGAGAACTAACCATAGGGAGTATCAAATAGTGAGAACTCACACAAAGGAAACCATTTGAATACAAGACCTGGCATCACGCAACCACCAGTAGCACTCTGTGCAGGATGCTTCATCTAAACAATAAACAAAACAAAAATACAAACCCAATCATCAGCAGATAGGATTACCACCTCACTCAGCCTTGTCCATCAGAGGAAAAACAAAGCAAACAAACAAACAGAAACTCAGCACAAATCTCACCCTATACGAAGCTTACACAAACCACTGGACCAACCTTAGGAGGGCAGAAACCAAAAGGAAGAAAGAATTCAACCTTGAAGCCTGAGAAATGGAGACCTCAAACACAATAACTTAAAAGCAATAATGAAAAGGTAGAGAAATACTACATAAAGAAAGGAACAAACTAGAAACACAGAAGTCCAAATAAATGAAGAGGAAATAGGCAAACTCCCTGAAAAAGAATTCAGAATAATGATGGTAAAGATGATCAAAAACCTTGAAATTAAAATGGAGAAAATGCAAGAATCAATTAACAAAGACCTAGAAGAATTAAAGAATAAACATACAGAGACAAGCAACACAATTACTGAAATTAAAAATACTCTAAAAGGAATCAATAGCAGAATATCTGAAGAGAGCAATGAATCAGTGAACTGGAAGATAAAATGGTGGAAATAATTTTGAAGAGCAGAATAAAGTAAAAAGAACTAAGGATAGTCTCAGAGACCTCTGGGACAATATCAAATACATCAACATTTGAATTATAGGGGTCTCAGAAGAAGAAGAGAAAAAGAAAGGGTATGAGAAAATTTTTGAAGAGATCATAGTTGAAAATTTCCCCAACATGGAAATGGAAATAGTCAATCAAGTCCAAGAGGCACAAAGAGTCCCATACAGGATAAACCCAAGGAGAAACATGCCAAGACACATGCTAATCAAACTAACAAAGACTAAACCCAAAGAAAGAATACTAAAAGCAGCAAGGGAAAACAACAAGTAACATACAAGGGAAACCTCATACACTTAACAGCTGATCTTTCAGCAGAAACTCTGCAGGCCAGAAGGGAGTGGCAGGACATATTTAAAGTGCTGAAAGGGAAAAATCTACAACCGAGATTACAGTACCCAGCAAAGATCTCATTCAAAATTGAAGGAGAAATAAAAAGCTTTTCAGACAGGCAAAAGTTAAGAGAATTCAGTACCACCAAACCAGCTTTACAACAAATGTTAAATGGACTTATATAGTCAAGAAATACAAGAAAAAGAAAAAAGATCTATAAAATCAACCCCAAATATTTAAGAAAATGGCAATAGGAATATATATATCAATAATTACTTTAAATGTAAATGTATTAAATGCTTCAACCAAAAGACATAGACTGGTTGAATGGATACAAAAACAAGACCCATGTATATGCTGTCTACAATAAACCCGCTTCAGACCTCAAGACACATATAGACTGAAAGCAAGAGGATGGAAAAATAAATTCCATGCAAATAGGAAGCAAAAGAAAGCTGGAGTAGCAATCCTCATATCAGATAAAATAGACCTTAAAATAAAGATTCTCAAGGCAAGAATACTGAAGTGGCTTGCCATTCCCTTCTCCAGTGGACCACATGTGAACTGTGAACTCCCTGATGTTCAAGCTGGTTTTAGAAAAGGAAGAGGAACCAGAGATCAAATTGCCAACATCCGCTGGATCATGGAAAAAGCAAGAGAGTTCCAGAAAAACATCTATTTCTGCTTTATTGACTATGCCAAAGCCTTTGACTGTGTGGATCACAATAAACTGTGGAAAATTCTGAAAGAGATGAGAATACCAGACCACCTAACCTGCCTCTTGAGAAATCTGTATGCAGGTCAGGAAGCAACAGTTAGAACTGGGCATGGAACAACAGACTGGTTCCAAATAGGAAAAGGAGTACATCAAGGCTGTATATTGTCACCCTGCTTATTTAACTTATATGCAGAGTACATCATGAGAAATGCTGGACTGGAAGAAACACAAGCTGGAATCAAGATTGCCGGGAGAAATATCAATCACCTCAGATATGCAGATGACACCACCCTTATGGCAGAAAGTGAAGAGGAGCTAAAGAGCCTCTTGATGAAAGTGAAAGAGGAGAGTGAAAAAGTTGGCTTAAAGCTCAACATTCAGAAAATGAAGATCATGGCATCCGGTCCCATCACTTCATGGGAAATAGATGGGGAAACAGTGGAAATAGTGTCAGACTTAATTTTGGGGGGTTCCAAAATCACTGCAGGTGGTGACTGCAGCCATGAAATTAAAAGACGCTTACTCCTTGGAAGAAAAGTTATGACCAACCTAGATAGCATATTCAAAAGCAGAGACATTACTTGGCCGACTAAGGTCCGTCTAGTCAAGGCTATGGTTTTTCCTGTGGTCATGTCTGGATGTGAGAGTTGGACTGTGAAGAAGGCTGAGCGCTGAAGAATTGACGCATTTGAACTGTGGTGTTGGAGAAGACTCTTGAGAGTCCCTTGGACTGCAAGGAGATCCAACCAGTCCATTCTGAAGGAGATCAGCCCTGGGATTTCTTTGGAAGGAATGATGCTGAAGCTGAAACTTCAGTACTTTGGCCACCTCATGCGAAGAGTTGACTCATTGGAAAAGACTCTGATGCTGGGAGGGATTGGGGGCAAGAGGAGAAGGGGACGACAGAGGATGAGATGGCTGGATGGCATCACGGACTCGATGGACATGAGTCTGAGTGAACTCCGGGAGATGGTGATGGACAGGGAGGTCTGGCGTGCTGCGATTCATGGGGTCGCAAAGAGTCGGACACGACTGAGCGACTGAACTGACTGAACTGAAAATAAAGATTACAAGAGATAAGAAAGGACACTACATAATGATCAAGGGACTAATCAAAGAGGAAGACATAACAAATGTAAATATCTATGCACCCAACATAGGAGCATCTCAATACATAAAACAAACACTATAACAGACAGGAAAGAGGGGGCGGTCCTAAGACGGCAGAGGAATAGGACGGGGAGACCACTTTCTCCCCCACAAATTCATCAAAAGAACATGTGAATGCTGAGCAAACTCCACAAAATGGCTCCTGAGTGCTGGCAGAGGGCATCAGGCACCCAGAAAAACAGCCCATTGTCTTCAAAAGGAGGTAGGAAAAAATATAAAAGATAAAAAGAGAGACAAAAGAGATAGGGACGGAGACCTGTCCCTGGAAGGGAGTCTTAAAAAAGATAGAAGTTTCCAAACACCAGGAAAGACTCTCACTGGAGAGTTTGTGGCGAGCCTTGGAACCTCAGAGGGCAACATAACTGGGAGGAAAAATAAATAATTAATTAAAACCCACAGATTACCTGCCCAAAGGTAACTCCCAGCGGAGAAGCAGTGCAGACACCCGCATCCTCCACTAGCAAGCGGGGGCTGGGCAGGGAGCTGCAGCGGGCTGCATTGCTTAGAGTAAGGACCAGGCCCGAATGCCCCAAGGACAATCTGAGAGAACTAACTTGGGATAGCAAACCAGACTGTGGGATAGCTATCCCACGAAAAGCCCTAACCTAAGACATCTCCAGACCTGCGCACAGAACAAAGGACTGAGCAAAGCTAGCCGGCTAAGGACCGGCCCAACCCCCGCCGGAGACAGACAGGTGAGGGCAGCCAGAGCTGGAAGGGGCAATCACAGCCCCAGAGAGGCATCATCTACCAAACTGCAAGCAGGCTTCATTACTAACCAAGACTTCTTGGGATTCTGGATGGTCAACATCCGTCGGGAGGGTCGCAGCCAGAGATCAGCTCCCCAGAAGAGACACAGGGCCCGCCTGAGAAGGTGCAGCGGTTGTACACCCAGAAAACTGAGCAGCAGGGATGGGGAGGTGATAAGTCGCAGTGACTGCGCTCAACAAGCACCTGGTCACCTGAACTGCTAGGACATGGGAAGAGCACAAAACTCAGGCCCAACTGAGTCTGCACCTTTGTGGAGTACCTGAATCTGAGCGGCTTAGACCTGGGAAGTGTATGCATCCCAGGGCCAGCCTCAGTTCCTGGCAGAGCAACCTAGAGCCTAAGCAGTGTAGACAGGGAAAGCACACACACCGTGAGTGGGGGGGTGAGGGGTGTGGGGGCGGTGGGGGGGAGACCAGTGTGGCCGAGACACTATGAGGACACACCAGTGTTATTTGTTTGCAGTGTTCCACCGCCCCCTTGTGTCAGGGCAGAAATTAGACACTGAAGAGACCAGCAAACAGAAGCTAAAACAAAGAGAGGGAACCACCTTGGAAGTGACAGGTGCAGTAGATTAAAACCCTGTAGTTAGCACTGACTACATAGGAAGGGGCCTATAGATCTTGAGAAGTATAAGCTGGATCAAGGAACTATCTGAAAATGAACTGACCCCACACTGTCCACAACAACCAGAGGAAGTCCTAGATATATTTTTACTATTATCATTCTTTAAATGAAAAAAAAATTTTTAAGTCCTCTATTACTCCTTTAATTTTCATTTTTATAACCTAGTATTCCTTTGCAAAAAAAGACCCTATTTTATAAAGCAAACTTCATATATATATATATTTTATAATTTTTGTGACTTTGTTTTTTCTTTAATATTGTATTTTTGAGAAGTCAACCTCTACTCTAGACTTTTAATCTTTGCCTTTTGGTATTTGTTATCAATTTTGTACCTTTAAGAACCCAATCTTCAGTTCCCATTTTTACTTGGGAGTGAGATTACTGGTTTGACTGCTCTCTTCCCTTTGGACTCTCCTTTTCTCCACTATCTCCTCTATCTCCTCCCTCCCCCTTCTCTTCTCTACCCAACTCTCTGAATCTCTTTGTGTGTTCCAGGCTGTGGAGAACACTTAGGGAGCTGATTACTGGCTGGATCTGTCCCTCTCCTTTTGACTCCCCCCTTCATCTCTCTGGCCACCTCTCTCAACTTACTCCCTCTTCTCTTCCCCGTATAACTCCGAGAACATCTCTGAGTGGTCCAGACTGTGGAGTGCACATGAAGTGATTACTGGCTAGCTAGCCCTCTACTCTTCTGATTCCCCCTCTTCTCCTGGTCACCTCTATCTCCCTCCTCCCTCTTCTCTTCTCCATGTAACTCTGTGAACCTCTCTGGGTATTCCTCATTGTGGAGAAACTTTTCATCTTTAATCTAGATGTTTTATCATCAGTGCTGTATAGATGGAGAAGTCTTGAGGCTACTGGAAAGAAAGACTGAAAACCAGAGGTAGGAGGCTTAAGCCCAAATCCTGAGAACACCAGAGAACTCCTGCTTCCAGGGAACATTAAACAATAGCATCTCATCAAATGCCTCCATGAGTTCAGTTCAGTTCAGTCGCTCGGTCATGTCTGACTCTTTGAGACCCCATGAATTGCAGCACACCAGGCCTCCCTGTCCATCGCCAACTCCTGGAGTTCACTCAGACTCACGTCCATCGAGTCCATGATGCCATCCAGCCATCTCATCCTCGGTCGTCCCCTTCTCCTCCTGCCCCCAGTCCCTCCCAGCATCAGAGTCTTTTCCAATGAGTCAACTCTTCACATGAGGTGGCCAAAGTACTGGAATTTCAGCTTCAGCATCATTCCTTCCAAAGAAATCTCAGGGCTGATCTCCTTCAGAATGGACTGGTTGGATCTCCTTGCAGTCCAAGGGACTCCCAAGAGTCTTCTCCAACACCACAGCTCAAAAGCATCAATTCTTCAGCGCTCAGCCTTTTTCACAGTCCAATGCTTACATCCATACATGACCACAGGAAAAACCATAGCCTTGACTAGATAGACCTTAGTCGGCAAAGTAATGTCTCTGCTTTTGAATATGGTATCTAGGTTGGTCATAACTTTTCTTCCAAGGAGTAAGCATCACTTAATTTCATGACTGCAATCACCATCTGCAGTGATTTTGGAGCCCCCAAAAATAAAGTCTGACACTGTTTCCACTGTTTCCCTATCTATTTCCCATGAAGTGATGGGACCGGATGCCATGATTTTCGTTTTCTGAATGTTGAGCTTTAAGCCAACTTTTTCACTCTCCACTTTCACTGTCATCAAGAGGCTTTTCAGTTCCTCTTCACTTTCTGCCATAAGGGTGGTGTCATCTGCATATCTGAGGTGATTGATATTTCTCCCGGCAATCTTGATTCCAGCTTGTGTTTCTTCCAGTCCAGCATTTCTTGTGATGTACTCTACATATAAGTTAAATAAGCAGGGTGACAATATACAGCCTTGATGTACTCTTTTTCCTATTTGGAACTAGTCTGTTGTTCCATGTCCAGTTCTAACTGTTGCTTCCTGACCTGCATACAGATTTCTCAAGAGGCAGGTTAGGTGGTCTGGTATTCCCATCTCTTTCAGAATTTTCCACAGTTTATTGTGATCCACACAGTCAAAGGCTTTGGCATAGTCATTCAAAGCAGAAATAGATGTTTTTCTGGAACTCTCTTGCTTTTTCCACAATCCAGCAGATGTTGGCAATTTGATCTCTGGTTCCTCTGCCTTTTCTAAAACCAGCTTGAACATCAGGAAGTTCACAGTTCATGTATTGCTGAAGCCTGGCTTGGAGAATTTTGAGCATTACTTTACTAGCGTGTGAGATGAGTGCAATTGTGTGGTAGTTTGAGCATTCTTTGGCATTGCCTTTCTTTGGGATTAGAATGAAAACTGACCTTTTCCAGTCCTGTAGCCACTGCTGAGTTTTCCAAATTTTCTGGCATATTGAGTACAGCACTTTCACAGCATCATCTTTTAGGATTTGAAATAGCTCAACTGGAATTCCATCACCTCCACTACCTTTGGTCATAGTGATGCTTTCTAAGGCCCACTTGACTTCACATTCCAGGATGTCTGGCTCTAGGTGAGTGATCACACCATCGTGATTATCTTGGTTGTGAAGATCTTTTTTTGTACAGTTCTTCTGTGTATTCTTGCCACCTCTTCTTAATATCTTCTGCTTCTGTTAGGTCCAGACCATTTCTGTCCTTTATCGAGCCCATCTTTGCATGAAATGTTCCCTTGGTATCTCTAATTTTCTTGAAGAGATCTCTAGTCTTTCCCATTCTGTTCTTTTCCTCTATTTCTTTGCATTGATCGCTGAAGAAGTCTTCTTTATCTCTTCTTGCTATTCTTTGGAACTCTGCATTCAGATGCTTATATCTTTCCTTTTCTCCTTTGCTTTTGGCCTCTCTTCTCTTCACAGCTATTTGTAAGGCCTCCCCAGACAGCCATTTTGCTTTTTTGCATTTATTTTCCATGGGGTTGGTCTTCATCCCTGTCTCCTGTACAGTGTTATGAACCTCATTCCATAGATCATCAGGCACTCTATCTATCAGATCTAGGCCCTTAAATCTATTTCTCACTTTCACTGTATAATCATAAGGGATTTGATTTAGGTCATACCTGGATGGTCTAGTGGTTTTCCCTACTTTCTTCAATTTAAGTCTGAATGTGGCAATAACGAGTTCATGATCTGAGCCACAGTCAGCTCCTACTCTTGTTTTTGTTGATTGTATAGGGCTTCTCCATCTGTGGCTGCAAAGAATATAATCAATGTGATTTCGGTGTTGACCATCTGGTGATGTCCATGTGTAGAGTCTTCTCTTGTGTTGTTGGAAGGGGATGTTTTCTATGACCAGTACATTTTCTTGGCAAAACTCTATTAGTCTTTGCCCTGCTTCATTCTGCATTCCAAGGCCAAATTTGCCTGTTACTCCAGGTGTTTCTTGACTTCCTACTTTTGCATTCCAGTCCCCTATAATGAAAAGGACATATTTGGGGGTGTTAGTTCTAAACGGTGTTGTAGGTCTTCATAGAACCATTCAACTTCAGCTTCTTCAGTGTTACTGGCTGGGGCATAGACTTGGATTGCTGTGATATTGAATGGTTTGCCTTGGAAATGAACAGAGATCATTCTGTTGTTTTTGAGATTGCATCCAAGTACTGCATTTCAGACTCTTTTGTTGACCATGATGGCTACTCCATTTCTTCTAAGGGATTCCTGCCTGCAGTAGTAGATATAATGGTCATCTGAGTTAAATTCACCCATTCCAGTCCATTTTAGTTCGCTGATTCCTAGAATGTTGACGTTTACTCTTGCCATCCAACGTACACTGAAAGCAAGCACTACCAACGGCCAACAAATTCCAGAGCAAGACATACCACACAAATTATCCAGCAACACAGGAACATAGCCCTGAGCTTCAATATACAGGCTGCCCAATATACACATCAAACCCACTGACATCTCATAACTCATTACTGGACACTTCATTGCACTCCAGAGAGAAGAAATCCAGCTCCACCCCTCAGAACACCGACACAAGCTTCCTTAAAGAGGAAACCTTGACAAGCCACCCTTCCAACCTCACCCACAGTGAGGAAACTCGACAATAAAGAGAACTCCACAAACTGCCAGAATATGGAAAGGCCTCCCCAAACACAGCAATATAAACAAGATGAAAAGGCAGAGAGATACCCAGCAGGTAAAGGAACAGGGTAAATGCCCATCAAACCAAAGAAAAGAGAAAGAGATAGGGAATGTACCTGATTTAAAAATTCCAAATAATCATAGTGAAAATGATCCAAAATCTTGAAAACAAAATGGAATCACAGATAAATAGCCTGGAGACAAGGATTGAGAAGATGCAAGAAAGGTTTAACAAGGACCTAGAAGAAATAAAAAAGAGTCAGTATATAATGAATAATGCAACAGATGAGATCAAAAACATTCTGGCGGGAACCAACAGTAGAATAACAGAGGCTGAAGATAGGATAAGTGAGGTAGAAGATACAATGATAGAAATAAATGAAACAGAGAAGAAAAAAGAAAAGCAAATTAAAAGAAATGAGGACAATCTCAGAGACCTCTGGGACAATGTTAAATGCCCCAACATTCGAATCATAGGAGTCCCAAAAGAAGATAAAAAGAAAGACCATGAGAAAATACTTGAGGAGATCATAGTTGAAAACTTCCCTAAAATGGGGAACAAAATAATCACCCAAGTCCAAGAAAGCGAGAGAGTCCCAAACAGGATAAACCTAAGGCGAAACACCCCAAGACACATATTAATCAAATTAACAAAGATCAAACACAAAGAACAAATATTAAAAGCAGCAAGGGAAAAACAAATAATAACACATAAGGGGATTCCCATAAGGATAACAGCTGATCTTTCAATAGAAACTCTTCAGGCCAGGAGGGAATGGTAGGACTTACTTAAAGTGATGAAAGAAAATAACCTATAGCCCAGATTACTGTACCCAGCAAAGATCTCATCAAATATGAAGGAGACACCAAAAGCTTCACAGACAAGCAAAAGCTGAGAGAATTCAGCACCACCAAACCAGCTCTCCAAAAAATGCTAAAGGATCTTCTCTAGGCAGGAAACACAGAAAGGGTGTATAAACTCGAACCCAAAACAATAAAGTAAATGGCAATGGGGTCATACTTATCAATAATTACCTTAAATGTAAATGGGTTGAATACCCCAATCAAAAGACAAAGACTGGCTGAATGGATACAAAAACAAGACCCCTATATATATTATCTACAAGAGACCCACCTCAAAACAAGGGACACATACAGACTGAAAGTGAAGGGCTGGAAAAAGATATTCCATGCAAATAGAGACCAAAAGAAAGCAGGAGTAGCAATACTCATACCAGATAAAATAGACTTTAAAACAAAGGCTGTGAAAAGAGACAAAGAAGGACACTACATAATGATCAAAGGATCAATCCAAGAAGAAGATATATATGTACCCAACATAGGAGCACCGCAATATATAAGACAAATGCTAACAAGTATGAAAAGGGAAATTAACAATACCACAATAATAGTGGGAGACTTTAATACTCCATTCACACCTATGAATAGATCAACTGAACAGAAAATTAACAAGGAAACTCAAACTTTAAATGATAAAATAGACCGGTTAGACCTAATCGATATCTACAGGACATTTCACCCCAAAACAATGAATTTCACCTTTTTCTCAAGTGCACACGGAGTCTTCTCCAGGATAGATCACATCCTGGGCCATAAATCTAGCCTTGGTAAATTAAAAAAAAAAAAAACTGAAATCATTCCAAGCATCTTTTCTGACCACAATGCAGTAAGATTAGATCTCAATTACAGGAGAAAAACTATTAAAAATTCCAACATATGGAGGCTGAACAGTATGCTGCTGAATAACCAACAAATCACAGAAGAAATCAAAAAATAAATCAAAATATGCATAGAAAGGAATGAAAATGAAAACACAACAACCCAAAACCTGTGAGACACTGTAAAAGCAGTGCTAAGGGGAAGGTTCATAGCAATACAGGCATACCTCAAGAAACAAGAAAAAAGTCAAATAAATAACCTAACTACACCTAAAACAACTAGAAAAGGAAGAAATGAAGGACACCAGGGCTAGTAAAAGGAAAGAAATCTTAAAAATTAGGGCACAAATAAATGCAAAAAAACAAAAGAGACCAAAGCAAAAATCAACAAAGCCAAAAGCTGGTTCTTTGTGAGGATAAACAAAATTGACAAACCATTAGCCAGACTCATCAAGAAACAAAGGGAGAAAAATCAAATCAATAAAATTAGAAATGAAAATGGAGAGATCACAAGAGACAACACAGAAATACAAAGGATCATAAGAGACTACTATCAGCAATTATATGCCAATAAAATGGACAACATGGAAGAAATGGACAAATTCTTAGAAAAGTACAATTTCCAAAACAGAACCAGGAAGAAATAGAAAATCTTAACAGACCCATCACAAGCACGGAAACTGAAACTAACCAGAAATCTTCCAGCAAACAAAAGCCCAGGACCAGATGGCTTCACAGCTGAATTCTACCAAAAATTTAGAGAAGAGCTAACATCTATCCTACTCAAACTCTTCCAGAAAATTACAGAGGAATGTCAACTTCCAAACTGATTCTATGAGGCCACCATCACCCTAATACCAAAACCAGACAAAGATGCCACAAAAAAAGAAAACTACAGGCCAATATCACTGATGAACATAGATGCAAAAATCCTTAACAAAATTCTAGCAAACAAAATCCAACAACAC
Source organism: Oryx dammah (assembly GCF_014754425.2). Lineage (NCBI taxonomy): Eukaryota > Metazoa > Chordata > Mammalia > Artiodactyla > Bovidae > Oryx > Oryx dammah. The sequence continues at coordinate 54,626,945 of NW_024070210.1, forward strand.
ATTAAAAAGATGATACATCATGACCAAGTGGGCTTTATCCCAGGGATGTAAGGATTCTTCAATATCTGCAAATCAATCAATGTAATACACCTCAGCAATCAATGCAAAGAAATAGAGGAAAAAAAGAGAATGGGAAAGACTAGAGATCTCTTCAAGAAAATTAGAGATACCAAGGGAACATTTCATGCAAAGATGGCCTGATAAAGGACAGAAATGGTATGGACCTAACAGAAGCAGAAGATATTAAGAAGAGGCGGCAAGAATACACAGAAGAACTGTACAAAAAAAGATCTTCACAACCAAGATAATCACGATGGTGTGATCACTCACCTAGAGCCAGACATCCTGGAATGTGAAGTCAAGTGGGCCTTAGAAAGCATCACCATGACCAAAGGTAGTGGAGGTGATGGAATTCCAGTTGAGCTATTTCAAATCCTAAAAGATGATGCTGTGAAAGTGCTGTACTCAATATGCCAGAAAATTTGGAAAACTCAGCAGTGGCCACAGGACTGGAAAAGGTCAGTTTTCATTCTAATCCCAAAGAAAGGCAATGCCAAAGAATGCTCAAACTACCACACAATTGCACTCATCTCACACGCTAGTAAAGTAATGCTCAAAATTCTCCAAGCCAGGCTTCAGCAATACGTGAACCGTGAACTTTCAGATACTCAAGTTGGTTTTAGAAAAGGCAGAGGAACCAGAGATCAAATTGCCAACATCTGCTGGATCGTGGAAAAAGCAAGAGAGTTCCAGAAAAACATCTATTTCTGCTTTGAATGACTATGCCAAAGCCTTTGACTGTGTGGATCACAACAAACTGTGGAAAATTCTGAAAGAGATGGGAATACCAGGCCACCTGACCTGCCTCTTGAGAAACCTATATGCAGGTCAGGAAGCAACAGTTAGAACTGGACATGGAACAACAGCCTGGTTTCAAATAGGAAAAGGAGTACATCAAGGCTGCATATTGTCACCCTGCTTATTTAACTTATATGCAGAGTACATCATGAGAAATGATGCACAAGCTGGAATCAAGCTTGGGCTTGATTTGTCGGGAGAAATATCAATACCATCAAATATGCAGATGACAACACCCTTATGGCAGAAAGTGAAGGGGAACTAAAAAGCCTCTTGATGAAAATGAAAGAGGAGAGTGAAAAAGTTGCCTAAAACTCAACATTCAAAAAAATGAAGATCATGGCATCCGGTCCCATCACTTCATGGGAAACAGATGGGGAAACAGTGTCAGACTTAATTTTGGGGGGCTCCAAAATCACTATAGATGGTGATTGCAGTCACGAAATTAAAAGATGCTTACTCCTTGGAAGGAAAGTTATGACCAACCTAGATAGTATATTGAAAAGCAGAGATATTATTTTGCCAACAAAGGTCCATCTAGTCAAGGCTATGGTTTTTCCAGTGCTCATGTATGGATGTGAGAGTTGGACTGTGAAGAAAGCTGAGTGCCGAAGAATTGATGCTTTTGAGGTGTGGTGTTGGAGAAGACTCTTGAAAGTCCCTTGGACTGCAAGATCCAACCAGTCCATCCTGGAGGAGATCAGTCCTGGGTGTTCATTGGAAGCACTGATACTGAACCTGAAATTCCAGTACTTTGGCCACCTCATGGGAAGAGTTGACTCATTGGAATTGACTTTGATGCTGGGAGTGATTGGAGCCATGAGGAGAAGGGGATGACAGAAGATCAGATGGCTGAATGGCATCACAGACTCGATAGACATGAGTTTGCGTGAACTCCAGGAGTTGGTGATGGACAGGGAGCCTGGTGTTCTATGATTTATGGGGCCACAAAGAGTCGGACACGACTGAGTGACTGAACTGACCTGAACTGAACTGAATACACCACATTAACAAATTGGAAAATAAACACCATATGATTATCTCAATAGATGCAGAGAAAGCCTTTGACAAAATTCAACATCCATTTATGATAAAAACCCTCCAGAAAGCAGGAATAGAACAAACCTACCTCAACATAATAAAAGCTATATATGACAAATTCACAGCAAACATTGTACTCAATGGTGAAAAATTGAAAGCATTTCCCCTAAAGTCAGGAACAAGACAAGGGGGCCCACTCTCACCACTACTGTTCAACATAGTTTTGGAAGTTTTGGCCTTAGCAATCAGAGCAGAGGAAGAAACAAATGGAATCCAAATTGGAAAAGAAGCAGTAAAACTCTCACTGTTAGCAGATGACATGATCCTCTACATAGAAAACCCTAAAGACTCCACCAGAAAATTACTAGAGCTAATCAATGAATATAGTAAAGTGGCAGGATATAAAATCAACACACAGAAATCCCTTGCATTCCTATACACCAATAATGAGAAAATCGAAAGAGAAATTAAGGAAAAAATTCCATTCACCATTGTAACGAAAAGAATAAAATACTTAGGAATATATCTACCTAAAGAAACAAAAGACCTATATATAGAAAACTATTATACACTGGTGAAAGAAATCAAAGAAGACGCTAATTGATGGAGAAATATACCATGTTCATGGATTGGAAGAATCAATATAGTGAAAATGAGTATACTACCAAAGCAATCTATAGATTCAATGCAATCCCTATCAAGCTACCAACGGTATTTTTCACACAGCTAGAACAAATAATTTCACAATTTGTATAGAAATACAAAATACCTCAATTAGCCAAAGCAGTCTTGAGAAAGAAGAATGGAACTGGAGGAATCATCCTGCCTGACTTCAGGCTCTACTACAAAGCCACAGTCATCAAGACAGTATGGTACTGGCACAAAGACAGAAATATAGATCAATGCAACAAAATAGAAAGCCCAGAGATAAATCCACACACCTATGGACACCATATCTTTGACAAAGGAGGCAAGAATATACAATGGATTAAAGACAATTTCTTTAACAAGTGGTGCTGGCAAAACTGGTCAACCACTGGTAAAAGAATGAAACTAGATCACTTTCTAACACCATACACAAAAATAAACTCAAAATGGATTAAAGATCTAAACTTAAGACCAGAAACTATAAAACTCCTAGAGGAGAACATAGGCAAAACACTCTCCGACATAAATCACAGCAGGATCCTCTATGACCCACCTCCCAGAATACTGGAAATAAAAGCAAAAATAAACAAATGGGACCTAATTAAAATTAAAAGCTTCTGCACAACAAAGGAAACTATAAGCAAGGTGAAAAGACAGCTTCCGGAATGGGAGAAAATAATAGCAAATGAAGCAACTGACAAACAACTAATCTCAAAAATATACAAGCAACTCCTGCAGCTCAATTCCAGAAAAATAAATGACCTAATCAAAAAATGGCCAAGGAACTAAACAGACATTTCTCCAAAGAAGACATACAGATGGCTAACAAACACATGAAAAGATGCTCAACATCACTTATTATCAGAGAAATGCAAATAAAAGCCACAATGAGGTACCATCTCATATTGATCAGGATGGCTGCTGTTAAAGAGTCTACTAACAATAAATACTGGAGAGAGTGTAGAGAAAAGGGAACCCACTTACACTGTTGGTGGGAATGCAAACTAGTACAGCCACTATGGAGAATAGTGCGGAGACTCCTTAAAAAACTGGAAATAGAACTAGATACGATCCAGCAATCCCACTGCTGGGCATACACACCAAGGAAACCAGAATTGAAAGAGACACATGTACCCCAATGTTCATCGCAGCACTGTTTATAATAGCCAGGACATGGAAGCAACCTAGAGGTCCATCAGCAGATGAATGGATAAGAAAGCTGTGGTACATATACACAACGGAGTATTACTCAGCCATTAAAAAGAATACATTGGAATCCGTTCTAATGAGGTGGATGAAACTGAAGCCGATTATACAGAGTGAAGTAAGCCAGAAAGAAAAACACCAATACAGTATACTAACACATATATATGGGATTTAGAAAGATGGTAATGATAACCCTGTATTCAAGACAGCAAAAGAGACACAGATGTATAGAACAGTCTTTTGGACTCTGTGGGAGAGGGAGAGGGTGGGATGATTTGGGAGAATGGCATTGAAACATGTATATTACCATATGTGAAATGAATCGCCAGTCCAGGTTTGATGCATGATACAGGATGCTCGGGGCTGGTGCACTGGGATGACCCAGAGGGATTGGTTGGGGAGGGAGGTGGGAGGGGGGTTCAGGATGGAGAACACATGTACACCCATGGTGGCTTCATGTCAATGTATGGCAAAACCAATACAATATTGTAAAGTAATTAGCTTCCAATTAAAATAAATAAATTTATATTAAGAAAAACAGACATAAAAGGAGAAATTGACAGTAACATAATAATAGTAGGAGACTTTAACACCCCACTCACACCAATGAACAGATCATCAAAACAGAAAATTAATAAGGAAACCAAAGTCTTAAATGATACATTAGACGAGACGTATCTCATTGATATTTTCAGGACATTCCATCCAAATGCAGAATACACCTTCTTCTCAAATGCACATGGAACATTCTCCAGGGTATACCACATCTTGGGTCACAAGTCAAACCTCAGTAAGTTTAAGAAAATTTAAATCTTTCAAGCATCTTCTCCAGCCACAATGCTATGAGACTAGATATCAATTACAAGAAGAAAACTGTAAGAAACACAAACACATGGAGATTAAACAACACATTTCTAAATAACCAACAGGTCACTGAAAAAATCAAAAGGGAGATCAGAACATTTCTGGAAACAAATGACAATGAAAACATGACAACTCAAAACCTATGGAATGCAGCAAAAGCAGTTCTAAGAGGGACGTTTATAGAAATACAATCCTACCTCAAGAAACAAGAAAAACATTGAATAGACAACCTAGTGTTAGACCTAAAACAACTGGAAAAAAAAAGAACAAAAAGCCTCAGAATTAGTAGAAGGAAAGAAATCATAAAGATCCAAGCAGACATAAATGAAAAAGAAATGAAAGAAACAATAGTAAAGATTAATAAAACTAAAAGCTGGTTCTTTGAGAAGATAAACAAAATTGACAAGCTTTTAGCCAGACTAAAGTCTTGTCAAGAAGAAAAAAAAAGAAAAACAAGAAAAAAAGAGAGAAGAATCAAATCAACAAAATTAGAAATGAAAAAGGATAGGTTACAACAGACAGTGCAGAACTACAAAGGATTATAAGAGACTATTATGAACAACTATATGGCAATAAAATGGATAACCTTGAAGAAATGGACAGACTCTTGGAAAAGTTCAGTTTTCCAAGACTGAACCAGCAAGAAATAGAAATTATGAACAACCCAATTATAAACACTGAAATTGAAGCTGTGATCAAAAATCTCCCAAAAAACAAAAGCCCAGGACCAGATGGCTTCACAGGAGAATTTTATCAAACATTTAGAGAAGAGCTAATGCCTATCCTTCTAAAACTCTTTCAAAACATTGCAGAGGAAGGAAGACTTCTAAACCCATTCTACGAGGCCACCATCACTCTGATACCAAAACCAGACAAAGACAACACACAAAAATAAAACTACAGGCCAGTATCACTGATGAACATAGATGCAAAAATCTTCAACAAAATTTTAGCAAACAGAATTCAGCAACACATCAAAAAGCTCATCCACCATGATCAAGTTGGGTTTATTGCAGGAATGCAAAGATTCTTCAGTATATGCAAATCAATCAATGTGATATACTGTATTAACAAACTGAAAGATAAAAACTATATGATAACCTCAATAGATACAGAAAAAGCCTTTGACAAAATTCAGCACCCATTTATGATTAAAATTCTTCAAAAAATGGGCATATAAGGAACCTACCTCAACATAGTAAAGGCCATATGTGATAAACCTACAGCAAACATTATTGTCAATGGTGAAAAACTGAAAGCATTCCCCCTAAAATCAGGAACAAGACAAGGGTGTCCACTTTCACCACTATTATTCAACATAATTCTGGATGTCCTACCTACAGTAATCAGAGAAGAAAGAGAAATAAAAGGAATTAAGATTGGAAAAGAAGTAAAGCTCTCACTGTTTGCAGGTGACATGATACTGTACATAGAAGACCCTAAAGATAGTATTAGAAAGTTACTAGAGCTAATCAGTGAATTTGGCAAAGTTGCAGGATACAAAATCAATATACAGATACCGCTTGCATTTCTATATACACTAACAATGAAAAATCAGAAAGATAAATTAAGGAATCAATCCCATTCACCATTGCAACAAAAAGAATTAAATATCTAGGAATAAACTTACCCAAGGAGACAAAAGAACTGTACACAGAAAATTATAAGACACTAATGAAAGAAATCAAAGGCAGCATAAACAGATAGAGAGATATTCCATGTTCCTGGGTAGAAAGAATCAATATTTTGAAAATGACTATATTACCAAATGCAATCTACAGATTCAATGCAACCCCTATCAAATTATCAATGGCATTTTTCACAGAACATGAACAAAAAATTTCACAATTTATATGGAAACACAAAAGACCCCAATAGCCAAAGCAGTCTTGAGAAAGAAGAATGGAGCTGGAGGAATCAATCTTCCTGACTTCAGATTATACTACAAAGCTATGGTCATCAAGACAGTATGGTACTGGCACAAAAACAGAAATATAGACCAATGAAACAAGATAGAAAGCCCAGAAATAAACCCATACACCTATGGGTAACTTATTTTTGACAAAGGAGGCAAGAATATACAGTGGGGCAAAGACAGCCTCTTCAATAAATGGTGCTGGGGAAACTGGACAGTGACATGTAAAAGAATGAAATTAGAATACTTTCTAACATCATAAAAAAGATAAACTCAAAATGGATTAAAGACCTAAATGTAAGACCAGAAACAATAAAACTCTCAGAGGAAAATATAGGCAGAACACTCGATGGCATAAATCAAAGTAAGATCCTCTATGACCCACCTCCTAGAGTAATGGAAATAAAAACAAAAGTAAATAAGTGGGACATGATTAAACTTAAAAGCTTTTGCACAGCAAAGGAAACTCTAAGCAAGGTGAAAAGACAACCCTCAGAATGGGAGAAAATAATAGCAAATGAAACAACTGACAAAGGATTAATTCCCAAAATATACAAGCAGCTCATACAACTCAATACCAGAAAAACAAACAACCCAATCAAAAAGTGGGGAAAAGACCTAAACAGACATCTCTCCAAAGAAGACATACAGATGGGTAATAAACACATAGAAAAATGCTCAATACTGCTCATTATTAGAGAAATGCAAATCAAAACTACAATGAGCTATCACTTTACACCAGTCAGAATGGCCATCATAAAAAGTCTACAAACAATAAATCCTGGAGTGTGTGTGGCGAAAAGGGAATGCTCTTGCACTGTTGATGGGAATGTAAATTGATACAGCTGCTATGGAAGCTGGTAAGGAGATTCCTTAAAAAACTATGAATAAAACCACCATATGATCCAGCAATCCCACTCCTAGGCATATACCCTGAGGAAACCAAAATTGTAAAAGACACATGTATCCCATTGTTCATTGCAGCAGTATTTACAATAGCTAGAACATGGAAGCAACCTAGATGTCCATGACAGATGAATGGATAAAGAAGTTGTGGTACATATACACAATGGAGTATTACTCAGTTATAAAAAGGAAAGCATTTGAGTCAGTTCTGATGAGGTGGATGAACCTAGAACCTATTATATAGAGTAAAGTGAGTCAGAAAGAGAAAGATAAATATCATATTCTAATGCGTATATACAGAATCTAGAAAAATGGTACTGAAGAATTTATTTTCAAGGCAGCAATGGAGAAACAGACATAGAGCATAGACTTATGGACCTGGGGAGAGGGGAAGAGAGGGTGAGATGTATGGAAAGAGTAACATGGAAGTTACATTACCATATGTGAAATAGATAGCAAATGGGAATTTGCTGTATGGCTCAGGAAACTCAAACAGGTGCTCTGTTTCAATCTAAAGGGGTGGGATGGGGTGGGATGGGTGGGATGGGTGGGATATGGGAGGGAGGTTCAAAAGGGAGGGGATATATGTATACCTATGGCTGACTCATGTTGAGGTTTGACGGAAAACAAAAAAATTCTGTAAAGCAATTATCCTTCAATTAAAAAAAATTTTTTTAATGCAACCACTCTTCTGCTACTCTGATCTATTTAAATAATTTTTATCTTTATTCACTACTTGCCAGTCTTTATTGGTGAGTATACCAGTACTTACACAGTTTCAAGAATAGTTTATGTACACATAGAAATTTTTCTATTTTTAATTTACTTTATTTTTCATTTAATTAATTTATTTTTTGGCCATGCCTTAAAGCATATAGGATCTTAGTTCCCTGACCAGGCATCAAACCCATGCCCCCTGCATTGGGAGCATGAAGTCTTAACCACTGGACCACCAGGGAAGTCCCTATTTTTTAATCTATGATTATAATTTGAATTGTTCATGTTGCCATTGGTCTTTGGTATTAAAGCTCCTGAAGAAGGCATATAATAATTAATATCACACTATCCCTATTGAACATTTTTTCACTCTTCTCAATTTTTTTTCTCTAATTTTTTTTCTTGAATAAATTCTAAGTGATGTGATTTCAGGATTAAAGGCTATGAACAAGGTGATCTCTCCTGTGTGTGCTCAGTTGCTCAGTTGTGTCAGACTCTTTGAGACCTCATGGACTGTAGCCTGCCAGGCTCCTCTGTCCATGGGGATTCTCCAGGCAAGAGTACTGGAGTTGGTTGCCATGACATCTTCCAGGAGATCTTCCTAACCCAGGGGTCAAACCCAGGTCCCTCACATTGCAGGTGGATTCTTTGCCAACTATCTGAGCCACCAGGGAATCCTAATACACCTTAATAAACTGTCTTTTCCAGTTTGCTATATTTTCTTTTACAAAGTGAAATGGGGAAGAGAAGTACTGTGAGGAGAAAAACTCTAAATTTAATAGGCTTGTAACTAAAGAACTGAACGCATTTGTAGAATGCACAGTGTTTTCAGAGATAACACAGCAAGTGAAAAGGAACTAGTATGGCTTGGTTACTGTTGTAGGTAAAACTATTGCCATATGTTAATGGATAGTAAGGATTTTCTCAAAGGATTTGCTGGTCTGAACTGCTTCTGAGCATGGAAACCTTCCTTTCCAATCTCGTTTTTCCCATGTCGGGGTCTAGTTTACAACAAGAGGCCCCAAAGAGCAAAAATGGTATTTCCTGTGGGGTTTTAAAAACCCTATTGCCTTTAATTGCACTTTGTTAAACTCCTTTCTAAGTGCCTGGAAAAAGAACTGGGAAGAATAATTTGCAGCAAACTCAGTCTTAAATCATTTGGAGGAGAATAAACTGATTTTGGGGCAAATATGTTTTTAGACCTAAGCTTTTTTTTAATCTAATGTTCATTATGAATGCAATTGATATACTTTTTCATATTTAACCAAGAAAGTTTTGTACAACTATAGACTCTATTTGCATGACTGATATAAGACTGTTGCAAGTGGTGAAAGGGGTTTTGTATTTAATAGATTTGGGATATCTTTTGTGGATCTCATTACAGGAGGAAAAGAGTTTGAAAACTACAAATTTGAACTGAGATGTCAGACAATTCACAATCATGAATTAAGCTGCCACCCCAAGCAGAGCCAACGATATTAAATTACAGTGTCAATAACATTGTGAAATATTCTGCTTTCCAAATACCTGAGTAAACTTAACCCTGAGAAAGATGGTCATAAGGGTTTGTTGAGCACCCATTATGAACTTAGCAACTGTGTCAGTCACCCTTGGGGATATTAACAACACTGAAGAAAGAAGATGACAAGAAATAGGAGACACGAGTTCTAGTTCTGGCTATGCATGCCATGAGCAAGTCACTTACTCTTTGGGTCTTAATTTCCTCATTTGGAAAATGAGAAGCTTGGAGTAGATCCAGAATGGCAAGTAGGTTTCATCTCAGGCATAAGCTCCACTGAACTCATAGTGGTAGCCTGGAGTGCTATGTTGAAATGATTGTTAAGACAACATTGGACTCAGCAGCAAAGAGTGCTGTTGATTGATTAGCTATATCTGTGTAGGTTCACACAGAAGTATGGATACTTGTGCTACTACTTATTGACCCTGGTCTCAAGAGCTCTCCAACTCTGCTGTTCTTTGGTGTTAATAAAAATAAGATTTGTACCCTAAGTAACTTAAAATCTGCTCAAGGAAATAAGACCAACCACCAGAAATTAAATACTGAATAAAACGAGGTGGAAAAATTATAAGGGCTAATCTGTGTGGTGTAAATGATAAATGTCAAAACTGAGAGAATACAAAGATTAATTTATTAATTCAACCTTGGGTTGTTGTTGTTGTTTAGTTGTTAAGTCGTGTCTGACTCTTTGTGACCCTATGGACTATAGCCTGTCAGGCTCCTCTGCTTGTGGGATTTCCTAGGCAAGAATACTGGAGTGGGTTGCCATTTCCTTCTCCAGACTTAGGTAGTCAGGGATATTTTCTTGGAGGAAAGAGGACTTGAATTGAGTCTTAAAGAACAGGGCAAGATAATAATAATATAAATACTAAAAAAGATGATATATTTTTTATTATAGCACTTTAGAATTTACATGTTATCTTGGAATACATTATCAAATATTGAGAAGATTTCAGAGTTTTGAGAAGTTTACAGAGTTTTCACAACCATTGTAACATTTAATCTTCACAATAACCCTAAAAGTAGCTATCATTAGCCACATCTTAAAAGTGAGGAGCAAGACATTTAGTAAAGTTAAGTAACTTTTTCAAGAAATGTCACAACATTAATAAGGGGAATAGTTGGAAACAGACCTACAGTTCAGAACTAGACTAAGGTGAGTGTTACAATAAGTTCCCATTAACTTTAGGAAAAGACTGATATATAACTATGGTAATGAGAAGTCACAAAAACTGGTATTAAACCTGTTTCATTGATCAACAACTTGCCGCACTGAACATACTTCTAAAACCAGCCAACCAGTATCAACCCTCACTTCTGGAGGCTAGTCAATCAGAGGTGGACTCATTTTTGTAAGCCTGCCTCTGAGTGACTACCAGTCAACAACTATCTCAGCTGTATCAGCCAGCAGCTGCAGAGAATGTCATCAGTTTTGCTTCAAAAAGTCCCCCAATCCCTGACCTCCATCCTTTCCCCAACACCCCTAAAAGATATTAGCAACCTTCTCTGCTCAAAACGGATATGCCTAACCACTGCAGGCCTCTACCTACAACAGGCAATAATCTCACTTTTGTTTTTCATTTCAGATATTGAATGGTGGTCTCATCACTTGTTGACAGGTCCAATCATGAAAATAAAACCACTTTGGGTATTTCAAACAAAGATAAGAAAATATAGCAAATTGCTTCCATACGGTGAGAAGGACTGTGTCTGAAAAAAAAAAAAGATGTTCAGGTGACCCAGAGATGAATAACCCTAAATGAGGTACAAGCTTCTAAAACATGGTTATATGAAAATATGCAACTCATGCCAAGCCTTCTTCCAGGCACTGGAATAGAAAAAGGAACAAGAAAGAGGGGTCCTGGATCCAGGGGATTGGAGACAGACAGTAAATGAGTTTTAGAAGAATGGAACTGGAGGAATCGACCACCTGACTTCAGGCTCTACTATAAAGCCACAGTCATCAAGACAGTATGGTACTGGCACAAAGACAGAAATATAGATCATTGGAACAAAATAGAAAGCCCAGAGATAAATCCACACACCTATGGACACCATATCTTTGACAAAGGACGCAAGAATATACAATGGATTAAAGACAATCTCTTTAACAAGTGGTGCTGGCAAAACTGGTCAACCACTGGTAAAAGAATGAAACTAGATCACTTTCTAACACCATACACAAAAATAAATTCAAAATGGATCAAAGATCTAAATGTAAGACCAGAAACTATAAAACTCCTAGAGGAGAACATAAGTAAAACACTCTCCAACATAAATCACAGCAGGATCCTCTATGACCCACCTCCCAGAATACTGGAAATAAAAGCAAAAATAAACAAATGGGATCTAATTAAAATTAAAACCTTCTGCACAACAAAGGAAACTATAAGCAAGGTGAAAAGACAGCCTCTGGAATGGGAGAAAATAATAGCAAATGAAGCAACTGACAAACAACTAATCTCAAAAATATACAAGCAACTCCTGTAGCTCAATTCCAAAAAAATAAACGACCCAATCAAAAAATGGGCCAAAGAACTAAACAGACATTTCTCCAAAAAAGACATACAGATGGCTAACAAACACATGAAAAGATGCTCAACATCACTCATTATCAGAGAAATGCAAATCAAAACCACAATGAGGTACCATTTCATGCCAGTCAGAATGGCTGCAATCCAAAAGTCTACAAGCAATAAATGCTGGAGAGGGTATGGAGAAAGGAACCCTCTTACAGTGTTGGTAGGAATGCAAACTAGTACAGCCACTATGGAGAACAGTGTGGAAATTCCTTAAAAAACTGGAAATAGAACTGCCTTATGACCCAGCAATCCCACTGCTGGGCATACACACCGACAAAACCAGAATTGAAAGAGACATGTGTACCCCAGTGTTCTTTGCAGCACTGTTTATAATAGCCAGGACATGGAAGCAACCTAGATGTCCATAAGCAGATGAATGGATAAGAAAGCTGTGGTATATATACACAATGGAGTATTACTTGGCCATTAAAAAGAATACATTTGAATCAGTTCTAATGAGGTGGATGAAACTGGAGCCGATTATACAGAGTGAAGTAAGCCAGAAAGAAAAACACCAATACAGTATACTAAAGCATATATATGGAATTTAGAAAGATGGCAATGATAACCCTGTATTCAAGACAGCAAAAGAGACACAGATGTATAGAACAATCTTTTGGACTCTGTGGGAGAGGGAGAGGGTGGGATGATTTGGGAGAATGGCACTGAAACATGTATAATATCATATAAGAAACAAATCGCCAGTCTAGGTTCGATGCAGGATACAGGATGCTTGGGGCTGTTGCACTGGGATGACCCAGAGGGATGGTATACGGAGGGAGGTGGGAGAGGGGTTCAGGATTGGGAACACGAGTACACCTGTGGCGGATTCATGTTGATGTACGGCAAAGCCAATACAATATTGTAAAGTAAAAAATAATAATAATAATAATAAAATTTTTTAAAAAATAAAAAATAGCTAAACGAGGTAGGGGAAGTAACGTGAAATGACACAAGAGTGATGTGATAGACTGGCGACAGAGAAGCCCTGTCTCAGGTGACGGTGCTGATATGGAGACCAAGGTAGGCCAACTGTGGTAGGCCTGGGGGCAGGGCATCTCCAACTGAGGGAAGAGCCCCTGCAACCACCATGACCACCCATCTTAGAAGGAGGGGTACCCTTATAATGCTCTGTCATCAGCATCTTAATATTGTCCTTCTGGTCAAATTGTGCACTCCAGAACATCAAAATCTCACTGAGATAAGCATTAGCAATTCTTTTGTGGATTTTTTTTTTTCCTTTTTATTTAAAGTTGGAAACAGGATAAAGCCCAGGAAGGCTTTATAACTCTGGCTGACTGATTAACCAACTGTTTTTCTCATAAGATACCATAAAAAAGAAGAGAAGGGGGAAAAAAAAAATCCTGGGGAGGAAAATACAGAACAGATGGTGATGTTTATCACTTCATTAACCTTTGCATATGTGAGAAATGCTTGCGAAATTTCTAGGAACTTGGCATAGCCAGAAGAATATAGATATTTATGTAAGCTAATTGCTGGTAATAACAGCATCAATAAGCCTAATCACACCTGAGGTGGTTGAGCTGGAAACAGAAAACCCAGCTTATCACATACTTATAAACCTGTCATTTATGGTAACCAGGGCTTTAAAAAAAAGCAGAGGAGGAGGGTTTTCAGAGAGTAGCTCTGCTAATATTTCTCAGCAGTGGAACTATTGATTGAAATAATTGTGAAATGCTTCTTCTTTAAAAGCAGGTGTAAGGAGATAAGGAAGAAGTAGGGAAGGCATTAGGCAGGCATGATGAGTGAAAGACTGAAGAAGGGTAAGATTATAAGTCAGAGAGATGGTTCCTCTTCCGGTTCTGCTCTAACCAGACCATCGACTCCTCTGGGCGCTGTCTCCCTAATATACATAAAGGGAACAATGGACCAGAGTGGTGGTTTCTAAATGGACTTTTTCAAATGAAATTTTATGAAGATACTCTGCAAATGAAATCTTACAGAGAGATCTAACATCAACACTCATTTTAAAGATGAAGTTGCTCTGGTTGATGAAGAGGTGAGGGACCCAAAAGCCCATTCATTTATTCATACACTAATTCAACATATATTTTTTTGAAATCCTATTATGTGTCAGGCAGTGTTCTAACTGCCTGGAAAACATCAGTGAGCAAAACAGATAAATATCCCTGCCCTTATGAAACTTCCTTCTTAGCAAGAGGGTAGATAAACAATAAACAGAGTAAATCAACATATAGTAAATATATGTAGTATGTTGGTAATCATGGTGAAACAATGCTATAAATAAAAGGTGGTAAAGAAAACAGGAAATAGAAAAGTAAACTAGAGGAAAGAGAATCCCGAGTGCCCAGCTGATGTGGGGAAAATTGCAATAGAGAAGGAAGTCAGAGACGTTCTCATAGAGAAAGTGAGGTTTGAACAAATATTTGAGAAGCGAGTGAGGAAACCACCAAGTATGTGTCTGGGAGAAGAGCACCAGGAGAGGGAATAGCCTGAGCAAATGCTCTGCATGGAAGCACAGCTGCACAATGGAGCAACAGCAAAGATACCAGGGTGGCAGGGAGGCAGTGAGCGAGGAGGAGAGGAACGGGAGAAGAGATTGGACAGGTAAAGGAGGGCCTTCAAGGCAAAGGCCTTGAAGAGTCTGGCCAGGAATCTGGCCTTTATGTTGAGTGAAATGGGGAAACCACTGTAGGGTTCTGAGTCAAGGAGTTGCCTAATGTGACTTCTGTTTGAACAGACACACTGTAGCTACTGTATTGAAAATAAACTAGATGGCAATGAGGATGAAAGCACAGACACGAATTCAGGGCAGAAGCACTAGAGAGAGTGAGAAATATGTCAAGGATCTGGACATAGTTTCAAACCCTGCCTCTCAGCCTCCTATTCACTCCCATAACTGCTTCCAGAATCCTCCTGGAATCCCTCGGACTTCAAGAGTACACTTTACAAATTCATGGCCATTCTGACCTGCTGGTTTCCCTACTGGCTCTGGTCCCCATCTCCAGTAGAGCCAGAGCACTAATCACTAATGTTAAAGGAGCTGCCTAGGGGATTGTATGAACCTCTGGACCTAACTTTTCCTCCAAGCTAAACGTTTAAATTTTGGATAATGAGAAATACTTTGGCTTCTAAGTCATCATCAGAGTCTACCTCAAGCCTCCACACCATTAGTTCTGGCTTGGAGAATAACTTTGTGTGCCTTGCTGTAGGCAAGAGCTCCAGTGAGGGCCTCCAGCATGCAGTGGGCTCTCATGAGCAGGTTCCGTCCATCCTTCCTGCTCCTCTGATGACAGAAAGGGAACAGCATGCCCTTGGCACCACCACCCCCAGATCCCTCTGCAGACTGCTTCTGTGCTTTCTGCACTGTCATATTGGTGATAACTCCAGGTATTACACACAGCAAGATCTCAAAGGAAACATGTTGTGTTGATTCAAATCCATACCAGTAGTTCTACATAAAAACTACTTTACGGGACTTCCCTCATAGCCCAGTGGCTAAGACTCTGTACTCCCAATTCAGGGCCTTGGGTTCAATCACTGGTCAGGGAACTAGATCCCACTTGCCACAGAGTTTGCATGTTGCAACTAAGACCTGGTGCAGCCAAGTAAATAAGTTAATCAAATAGTTAAAAACAAAACCCCCCACTATATTATAACCAGCAAAATCAGAGTCATAAAGAAGGATGGATTTTTGGTTTTTTCCACTTGAGTTGAACCTGATAGACAATTGTTTGTGATTTAATTTGAGGGGCACATAGGGCCCACCTGGCTAAATTATTTACCCCATAGGCTTCTGTTATTTCTACAATTATCCCAATTTAAGCCAGGATGACAAATAGAATTTATTCCAAATATCAAATGTGATCAATTAGGAAAGTCTATCTGGAGCAATGTGTTAAAAAAGATAGAGAAACCACATCTGGGTTCAGCAACAAGGAAAAGAAAAACTGTAATTGATCAATAATGTCTGCCATGAATGTGGTAAGAAGGTATTGTCACTCATCTTATTTCTATTTTAAACATTTTTCTTATACTCAAAAGCCCTATATTTACAAAGTACCAGTTAAAATACAAAGAGAAACTTATCAGTAATGAGGCCAGTTGAACATCCATTCAAATGTTAGTTTTAAGGGGGTAAACTCCATTTTTAAAGTATGTATCTGATGGCACTAGTGGTAAGGAACTTGCCTCCCAATGTAGGAGACATAAGAGTGGTGAGTTCAGTCCCTGGGTTGGGAAGATCCCTTGGAGGAGGGCATGGCAACCCATTCCTGTATTTTTGCCTAGAGAATCCCATGGACAGAGGAGCCTGGCAGGCTATAGTCCAGAAGGTGGCACAGAGTCTGACAAGACTGAAGCAACTTAGCTAGCATGCACACGTGCATCCGAATCTTTAAATTGGATATAGCCTGGTCCAAATCTGTTTGCTTAGGAAGTAACTGTTGAATGAAAATCTGGTAACATTCAACCCAGCCATTTTGTCCATTGCCTTTTGATATCATCTCTTTCATGGAAGTTATTTTTTGAGCACCAAATGTTTTCAAGGCACGGTTTAGGTACTTGCCATATATTATCTCAACTTCTCACCACAATCCACCTGTTATATCTGTTTTACATAGAAAACTCTGGATTGTCACACAGGTACAGGTAGAAGATCCAGGGTCTGAATCCACCTCCAATGCTTTGTTCTTTCTTTCATTTGAAATTGGCACTTTAAGCTCATGCACATAATTTGCAGAGATAAATTACCTACTAATGGATGTCACCAGCTGACAAATAATGAAGTTGTTCATCTCCAAGATGACTCTAGTAACGTAAGCCTGGTGATCTTTGTGATTTCGCTAAGTGAAGCCCCAAGGGCTATTAACTCTGATTCAATAAATGCTGAAGCCCTTACACAACCCTTTGTTTGCATCTCTTCAATAAAATGAAAATGTCAGCTGGATGTGACGCGCCTCATTCTGCTGGTGATATTTTGAAAGAGACGACTGTTTTCTCAGAGCTCATATTTCCTCTCCAGTTCCCTCCCTTCCCTGGTCCTCCCCAAGCCACCACCTGTTGGACGGTTGCTGGGAAGAAGGTCAGGCTTTCAAATGCTGAGCCAGGACTGGGGAACTTCCCAGCAAGTGTGTCTGATTTTCACATCTTCTGATTTTATAGGGCAGAAACATAAGGCTTCCCTGGTGGCTCAAACAGTAAAGAGTCTGCCTGCAATGCATGACACCTGGGTTTGATCCCTGGGTCAGGAAGATCCCCTGGAGAAGGAAATGGCTTCCCACTCCAGTATTCTTGCCTGGGAAATCCCATGGACAGAGGAGCCTGGCAAGCTGCAGTCCATGGAGTCACAAAGAGTTGGACACAACTGAGCGACTAACACAACAACATTTAATGTAGGTTTCCACTGTCACAGATAATGTGAATATAGGGCATGAAAAGCAAAATTCCAAATGAGCATTTTTGCCTTGAAAGTGAAAGTCGTTCAGTTGTGTCCAACTCTTTTTGACCCCATGGACTATATAGTCGATGGCATTCACCAGGCCAGAATACTGGAGTATTCTCTCCATTCTCCAGAGGATTTTCCCAGCCCAGGGGTTGAACTCAGGTCTCCCACAGTGCAGGTGGATTCTTTACCAGCTGAGCCACAAGGGAAGCCCAAGCATACTGGAGTCAGTAGCCTATCCCTTCTCCAGGGGATCTTCCCTACCCAGGAATCTAACTGGGGTCTCCTGCATTGCAGGTGGATTCTTTACCAACTGAGCTATTAGGGAAGCCCAGTTTTTTTTCCTTATGCATCCTTAATAATGCTTATGAGACAGGACACTGAGTCAAAAACTAGCAGGCTTCACCCACAGGCATTTAATCCATAAGAGCCTACTCAGTGTTCCTCTTCACACACTGTGTGATGTATCATCAGCCTCTTTGGAGGATGCTAGAGGGACAAGGGACTCAGGGTTCACAAACCTTAAACTCTACTCAGAGAGGCAACGTGGACATCAAAAACATTTGGAGAACATTAGGATGATAACAACTAACACTTACATACTAAGAGACAGATCCTTCTCTAAATGCCTTACATATATTACCATGTTAATGCAGGCAACAACATAAAGAGTGAGGTACTATATTTTTATCCCCATTTTACAAATGAGGAAACTAAAGCTGAGGTCACTAGAAGAGGTCAAGCTAGAATTTGAACCCAGACTCTTAACTACACTCTGGGTTGCCTCTTATGTTAACCACTTGGAGAAGTGGCTACAAGGGTAAATAAAGCTGAGATAATAGGGAATTTAATGTCACCTCTGTAATGCAGGAGGGCTTTAAGGAGGAGGCATGAATTCCTGTGTCTGCATCTCTCATATTGGAATCTTGAAAACCTCACTGAGGCTGTGGGGTGCAACTTCCTAACTTCGAATGTCAGCTCTGTCTCTAGAAAATGTAGTCTTGGACACATTTCTTAACTTCTCTGTGTCTGTTTTCTCAACTTTAAACTAAAGGCAGTATTTCTGCTGGCCTATAATAATTCTGGAGTGGTTTTAAGAATAAAATAAGACACTGGGACTACAAGGTTTAGCACAGCTTAAACAAACAAGCTCAGGAAGTGTTCACTGTTACTCCTATTACTAATATTGTTTACAGTTGGGAACAAGGTTGAGATAATGATTGCTATATGCTGGCAATAAGGGTGCACAGGGTATTGTCAAGCAGGATGGGAACTTGGATCATCAAAAGATACTTAACCACAGCAACCCATCTATGGTTCTCTCTGTCTCTCACTCCATCTCCAGTTCTCCTACAGTGATCATGTTTCCTCCATGGAGTGGAGAAAATCATGGGTGGAGGCCACGGCTGCCAACATCTTCAGCATATATTAAATTAGCCTAATAACCTCAGAGGAAAGAAGAGCAACACCATGCCCAGGGAAGCCTCTGACTGGCATAGCCTAGTCACAGGATGTTCCCTGGGCCAGTCACCATGGCCAAGGAAGAATACCACTGTTGGCAGTGGGACCAAAACCTCATGGAGTGATGGAGGGCCAGCTCCTCCAAGAAAGGGGGTGCTGTCCCAGGAGAGAGAGCACAGGGATGCCAGGGAAAAACAACAGATGTTCATCCTCCAATACCCACCCCTAGTACATAAAAATAGGCTTACTTTGTTACACATGGGAACATAACTTTATTAATAACCAAATACCATTATTTCTTCTGAAGGAAAAATTACTATGTTTATCAACTTGGAAATTTGAAACCACCAGCAACAAAAAGTAAAGAAGGTATTCTGTCAATACCAAACAAACTTTAAAATGTGAATCATATCACTGATAATTTTATAACTTCATTTTTATTCTGCTTTTTTGTTGTTTAGTTGCTAATAAGGGTGCAACTATTATGGCCAACTCTTTGCAACCCCATGGACTGTAGCCTGCCAGACTCCTCTGGCCATGGGATTTCCCAGGCAAGAATACTGGCGTGGATTGCCATTTTCTTCTCCAGGGGATCTTCCCAGCCTAGGGATCTAACCTGCATCTCCTGCATTGATGGGCAGATTCTCTACCACTGAGCCACCTGGGAAGCCCTTTTAATTCTAAGTTGTGGTAACTTGTTAATTTTTTTTTTCCTCCAGAGTTCCTTAAAGAGTTTTTATTTGGGAAGAGAGAAGCTATTCTGCTAGTAATGCAAGTTGTCAAAAGCAAGACTTGTGAAGAATATGCTTCAAAAAACCTTGCCCTCATTTCATGGTATGTAAAGCTATGGTAGCACATTTATGTAAAATTTCAATTTCTCTTTTTGATGATCTTGGGCAAACGATAATGATGTGCAAGTTATTTGAAATGCATCTCCGGTATCTTTTGTCAAATTTGTATTGCCTGATTCAATACATTTTTCTTGAAGTTATGTTATTTTTTCCACCAATTTAAATGACATCATTTAGAGTCTGGAATGTGAACAAGTCAGTACTGTTCTAGTCCTTGAACTCTTATAACTTGCTGAGTGGTTCTTTGACTTTATTAGTGCACTTTAATCATGAGAACAGAATTGAAGTGCTCCTAAAGGAAAATATGATTTTTGTATTTATGTCAAAAACTAATTAAAGGCATATAATTTTTTTTAGCTTGCAGTTCTTCCCTGGGAAGGTCACATCCAATGTGCATTGTCAGCTGACCAGAAATCACTAGAAAAAAATGCTCAGCAGACTCTAAAAAGTGACCCTTCCAACTGGTCTCAAGATAAAACTGAATCTCTTACAAGGCAAGAGTTTACAGTTTCCAGCAAGATGCAGATTCCAAAGCAATTATGTTTATGTAGGAGAAAGTCATGTATGCCCCAATTTTTAAAATGTCTAAGGTATTGATTCTTTCTCCCAGTCCTTATATCTCACACAATTACTAAGATATTGGTAGGAGACCAGTTGAACTCCTATTGGAAAACCATCTGCAATAAACTTCAGCGAGTTATCTACCTCAAGTTACTAATCCAGAAGCAGCAGCCAGGGAAATACGCAGCACACTTTCTTTTCACAAACTTAAATTATGAGTTCCTCAAGAGCCCCTGTCTTAATAATCCCTTTTATGTTTCCCTCTCAGAGCTGAGCATAGAGCCTTACACATAGTAGGAGATTAATAGGCGTTTGCTGAGTTAATTCAGTGTCAGAACGATTACAATCAGCAGTGACCAGGAGGAGCCATGGCCTGATTCATACAGACTGAAAAATCCAGGGCTGCCCAAAGGTTTGAGCCGACTGAGTACTGAGGGTGGGGGAGGGGAACATTCACGCTGTAGACCCTACAGATCTGTGGATTTATTGCAACAAAATCAGCATATTATGGCATTTTCCTACTGAAGCATCTTGAGGGTGACTTTTAGTACTTTATAGGATGGCATTACCATCACCATCACATAGGCTAGCAAGGGCCTGGACAGAGGAATTGATGAATCAGCATTCAACCCTCCAGAGATCTTGAATCTTTCAATCACTGGAAGTGGGAGGAGCAGCAAGAGGAATCCTGCTGAATGAGCTGTTGTTATGTTCATGGTAAAAGTTTAGGAGTCAAGATGTATCCTCTGATGGGGTATGTGATAGAAACCTCTCCTTCTCCCTCTTCCTGGCTCACATCCCACTTGGTGGACTATGTGCTGCTCACCCTATATGCAGTACCACACACAGCAGCTGAGCCATGTCCCAGGAAAGCCACATCAGCCGTGCACTGGACAACAGGCATCAGCTCAGCCCCTGTGGTCACCCCGGCATTGGAGTGGGGAGGGGAGACAAGCTCTTGATAGAACAGCTGGGGAAGAGTCAGATAAGCTCATTTCATGACTTAAGCAGTGGTTCTTAATGGGATGATATCATATCTCAGGAGGTATTTTGGTAATTTGAAGAAGGGATTTTGGTCAGCACAGTGACACACTGTCCACCTGTGGTGGATATACTGGGACTCCTAAGTGGCCTGCAATTTGATAGTTTCACATAAGGAAGAATTTTTCCAAGTCTGGCATGACTATTAAATGTTCCAGCAGGTATCCACATAGTGGAAAAATCTCTTTATCATTATATGAACCTGGGGTTTCCTAGGTGGCTCAGTGGGTAAAGAATCCACCTACAATGCCGGAGACACAGGAGACATGGGTTCAGTTCCTCAGTTGGGAAGATCCCAGGGTCTCCCAACCTGGGAGAAGGAAATGGCAACTCACTCTAGTATTCTTACCTGGAGAGTCCCATGGCCAGAGGAGCCTAGTGGGCTACAGTCCATAGGGTCACGAAGAGTCAGACACGACTGAAATGACTTAGCACACACACATAGTTGTGGTATCATATTACTTTTATAAAGTTATGGACTTACCTGGAGTGGTCCAGTGGCTAAGACTCTGCTTTCAACACAGGGAGTGAGGGCTCGATTCCTGGTCTGGGAATCAAGATCCCACATGCCACATGGTGCAGCCAAAAAAAATAAAAATAAAGTTATAAGTATAGGTAGGTTTTTCTTATTTATGAGTTTTATCTCCAGATCCATTTTATTTGCTATAAAATCTAAAGATACCAACTGCCAAGGCCAGGTGAAGAATATACTTTAGCTGGAAACCCCTGAGTATTTTGGATCTTTGTCCTTTTTACAACCAGGCAAGACCTTTATTTGCTGTGCAGTCATTAGACAGGAATTAAGTATATGGCAGTGGAGGTGGTGGGGGAGCACTTCCTTCCTTCCTTCCTTCCCCTGCTTAGCAAGGTCCAGCTAGTTCCATGCTCCAGGAGGTGATGGGAGTCTACCATCAAAGGTTCAGACCTGGAGAGCAGTCATGATGCTGCTTTACAACTAGGTTACCTGAGATCCAGAGCCCTCATTCTCCATCTCACCTGCATGTAGGTAATTTCTCAGACATTTTATTATTTATCCACTTACTTGGCCATACTTATCTTCAGGTAAACATGTAGCTGGCTCAGTGGTAAAGAAGCTTCCTGCCAATGCAGTAGATGCAGGAGACTCAGGTTCAATCCCTGGGTCAACAAGATTCCCAGAGTAGGAAGTGGCAACCCACTCCAGTATTCTTGCCAGGAAAATTCAGTGGACAGAGGAGTTGGTGGACTACAGTCCATGGGATTTCAAAGAGTGGATGTGACTGAGCAACTGAACGTGTATGCACGCAGACATGAAGCAAGGAGTTCCAGCTGAATATAACTGGGATTCAGAGAATGGTGACTCAGTCAGGGTCTAACCTGGAAGACAGAAATGACCCTGAGTACTTAAAATCATGGAGCTTTAAGGCAAGGAATACATTACACAGGAGTTGGGAAAACAAGGAGCCAATAGAAGGAAGTGTTTTAAGAGCAAGAAAGCCCAGGAGAAGCAAATCCACCCTGAGATCTCTTTGCTCCTGTTGGTAAGCATGGAATGAAGATCTGGGAGGAGGAGGAAGAGAGGAGATTAGAGGTAGAGATGGCAGTTTATCAACCCTCCAAATTAAGTATATCTAAGCCAGGGACTGGAGAGGCTACTCGGATTTTCCATGACTTAGTACTACTTTCTCAGTAAACAGAGCTGTGATTCAGTCCTGGGTGATAACATGTGACCAAAATTCCTCCAAGCTGGTCATATAGAGGACACTTTCTCTGACTTCAGAGTTGATGCCCAGTGTCTTCTATTTTTATCTTCCTTAGATCATTTGAGTCAGTTTCAAGGAAGTGTGGGCAGTTGGCTATCCATTCTTTTGCCTCTATCTTGCCCAGTATTATCCCAGATCTTTGTGTGTGCAGGGCAAATTCTCCAACAACCATGTCCAAAGAGTTCAAATTTCTTCTAAACCCAAATTAGCAGATTTTTAGAGCACTTTATCCTTTTATCATTTTTTCATTAAAATGATGTGCATAAGGAAAAGAAGGTGAGTCCTAAAGTGAAATATTTGCCATTGGTGTGATGGTGGACATACCAAATGAACAGCTTTATTTTTTTAATTTTTGAAAATTACCTATTTAGTTGGCTGTACCTGGTCTTAGCTGCAGCATGCTGGATCTCCCATCTTTGTTTCCAGCATGAGAACTCTTAGTTATGGTGTAGTGGATCTAGGACCCTGCTGCTGCTGCTGCTGCTGCTGCTGCTGCTGCTGCTGCTGCTGCTGCTAAGTCACTTCAGTCGTGTCCGACTCTGTGCGACCCCATAGGTGGCAGCCCACCAGCCTCCCCCATCTCTGGGATTCTCCAGGCAAGAACACTGGAGTGGGTTGCCATTTCCTTCTCTAATGCATGAAAGTGAAAAGTGAAAGTGAAGTCACTCAGTCGTGTCTGACCCTCAGCGACCCCATGGACTGTAGCCCACCAGACTCCTCCGTCCATGGGATTTGCCAGGCAGGAGTACTAGAGTGGGGTGCCATTGACCAGGGGTCAAACCTGGGCTCCTGCACTGGGAGTGCAGAGTCTTAGCCACTGGACCAACAGGGAAGTCCCCGATGATCAGCTTTAAATCTTAGATTCCTAAGTGCTAAAATAGGAATATTAAAACTTAGCTTGCAAATAAGTTCTGGAAAGCAACTTCCAGAGTGTCAGGGATGTAGTAGGTATCTAACAAATAGTGGATGTTCTCACCCAAATGAGCTGTGACAGTATTTAACTTTCACTGAAAGATTTGTGGTAATAGATGAGAACAAATAAAGATGGTAAAGTGATCCATGATGATGGTAAAGTCATCTTAAAAACAAGAGTCCTAGGACTTCCCTGGTGGTCCAGTGGTGAAGACTCCAAGCTTCCACCACAAGGGGTCTAAGTTTGATCCTTGGTTGGGAAACAAAGATCCTGCACCCTCAAATCCAGTAGCTCTCAATTTTTCCTTATGACCCACCATAAGTAACACATTTATATAATAATACATTTCATGCATGAAACTAAGACATACATAGAACACTCCTACTCTTACTATGTGTGAAAGATGCTGAGGTTTTCTATTCTATGGCATTCTATTCCACTTACTAAAAAAAAAAATATTCTGGTCATGACTCAGTATGCTTCAAGTGAATGGAAAATTCTAACTCATTAGATTCTTTTATTTTTTTAATGTGTTTAGAAGGAAGTCTGCCTAATTCATTGACGTCAGAGGAAGTGAAGCAGCTATGGACAACTCAAAAGGCAGTTATTGCTCGCCAGGAGCTTAACATGAATGTAAATCCCAACCTTAGCTACACACTCACTCGGTTTTACCACCAGAATACAAGTTCTAAATCATGCTTTACAGCTGCTTGTCATGTAACATTTGGGCAACCTCGAAGGAGTCCCATTGACAGGGACTTGTCTCTGGCTGAGTCATTAAAAAATGGCATATGTCCCAACATCTCTATTTGCATCCAGCAGGAAAGGGTTACTGATTTTTCTATTTTAAGCAGTGAAGGATGTGCCTTTGCATTCAAGGAGATTCTGAGCCCTCTAATTGCCAATAGATTTGGTGTGATAAGTATGCACTTAGTGAAGTCACATTATAAAATGAGTTGCTCAAATATTTAATCAGCTGTGCATAAAGCCCAGCCACATGGTTCCTTTGATATAGCATTCTATCCATCATGGCGAGGAGTTGATATGGGTTACAGTTCTCCTGTCAAACATGAAAAACCTGGATTTGGAAGATGAGTTCTAGCAATGGCTTTCTCTTAGCTGAAGAAAGATTTGCAAGTAAGATGCTTGGGCCAAGCGTGCAAAATTCTTGGATTCTTATCACACATATTCTTAATGGTTTCCTGAGAATCATCATTTTTTCCCCCTCAGCCTCATTCGCTCAGAGGGAAGAGCATATATTCTGCATGAAACATGTGCTAAGATCTTTCATAAAGGTTAAAATAATTTGTCCAAGGATATTTAATCAGCCAGGGAAAGAACTGAGACTCAAAATCTGGCCAGGTATTGTAGGGGAAAATGAAATATAAGAAAGAGCTTTTGAAGGAGCTTGAAGTCTAGCGGAAGAGAGGGATACGTAAATGCATTGACATAGACTAAAAAAAGGGCTCTCATGATCGGAATGAGTCAAGTCGCACGGGAGATCAAGTGGGTGAATGACTAATTCTGTTATGAGTTCTTTCTATCTATCTATCTATACATGGGGATTCCTGGTGTCATTGAAGCTTTGAAAAACAAGATTAATAAAAATAACAAGCCAAGCTCCCACTGAATATGAACTTTATTTTTTATCCTAAGATTTGAAATCCTAATATTTCTAAGCCCTGCATTTTAAGAAGCGTTCTCCCAACTCAAACACTCTATATACTAAATGTTACTCAAAATAAATAGGTCACTGGGTTAAGGTTTATGAAAACCCTTTGGGCTATAAAGAGATTAGCTTGTCCCACCCTTGGCTGGGTCCATTACTTATTCTTAAAAGTCAAGAATCTGTATGTCTTCTTCTACTTAAGAGAATCAAACTCAGTCTTTTGCTCATTCTCCTCAGTTCCCTTTTTGGTGTCTTCTTTCCTTTGGTAGTAACCATGACATCCATCTGTCTAACAAAGGTGTTAGATAAAAATCTAACATGTTAGATTGTAATATTTTCCCAAATATTACAAAGGAGCAAAAAAGGCTACCTTTAGCCCAGCTTTCTTCCTTTCTCCAAACTAGTTCACACAATCCTGCAATTACTTGGACACTTTTAATACTTTAACCTAAAACTTTCTTAGGAGGCAGCAAACATCTCTTTCCCAATAGTTTCAACAAAAGATTCACTGAATATCATAAATTCTGACTGAGGCTCATGCCCATTCCAGAACCAAAGATGGTGGCCAGGTGGACAGGTGCTCCAAACCTGGAAAATTCCATGGACAGAGGGGCCTGGCAGGTTACAGTCCATGGGATCACAAAAGAGTTGGACACGACTTAGTGACTAAACAACAACACAGGGTTGTTGTTTCACTGTGTATTTCACCAATACAAGGGGAAGAAAAGACCAAAAATACTGTTACTAGAAACAGGGAGAATAGATGTTGGGCTCCCCTAAAACCACTACCATGAGTATATAAGACCCTACTCAGAAATTGTAGAAGTCTTGGGAAGGGCACTGTATTGTTTAATAAAGCCTGGAATAGAAATTTGAACTAAGTCTTATAGAGATCTTAAGAGGCAGGAAGACATCATCTAATATGTAGTTTGTGTTGGAGAAAAGAGTAAGATAAGAGGTAGGTCTAGGGACCTTCCTGGTGCTTCCGCTGCTAAGAGTCTGTGCTCCCAAAGCAGGGGGCCTGGGTTTGATCTTCAGTCAGGGAATTGAACTAGATCCCACATGCTGCAACTAAGAGTTTGCATGTTGCAGCAAAGATCCTGCAACTAAGACCCAGAGCAGCCAAATAAATAAATAAAAATTTTAAAAAGAGGTAGGTCTACCACAAAGCTTGTGAAGCTTAAGCTTTCCATATTTGACAGCAATCCTAAAAACGTTCCACGACACTACCATTAATGAATTATAATGCTGAAACAAACTTTGCCAAACCATCAATAGTAAAATATTTAAATAATTCATACTAAAGGGAAGAATACCTATTTTTCCTCTCTATAAAATTGGTATCATTAAATTAATGTAATATAAAGAGGTGATCAAATAGTATATACCCTAAAACTTGGGGAAAGTACTTTCGAGGTGTGTCAAATATTCATTCATAAAAATTTCATGCTGTTTATCAGGATTTTGTTATGTCTGTGGTTATTTGTCAGGTCTCTCTAGCATGTTATTTGTCTTCTTTTCTCTATCAAATTAAATATTCACATAGGTACTTATGTATTTATAATTATTGTTCATTTTCTTAGAGATCACCAAAACTGTATAAGCGGCAGACCTCACAGAACCTGCATTTATCCCTGGATTCATCCTTTCAGAAGGACCCAGAGAGTGGCCCAGAGCTTCAAGCTTACTTTCAGTGTTAATTGCTCAGTTGTGTCTGACTCTTTGTGACCCCATGAACTGTAGTCCATCAGGCTCCTCCTAGAGTGGGTAGCCACTTCCTCCTCCAGAGTATCTTCCCAACCCAGGGATCAAACTCAGGTCTCCTGCATTGCAGGCAGATTCTTTACCGTCTGAGCCACCAGGGAAACTCCTTTCCAGCAATCTCTGACCAGAAATCCCTTCACCACAAACCTAAGGAGGAGAAGGTATCTGTGGATCTGCATTCCCAGCTTAATTCCCAAGGTCATTCCTCCTGGGCAAGCCTTTTTTAATGTATATAAAAAAAATATGTATATATTTTTGGCCCTGTGGCATACAGCATCTTAGTTCCCCAATCAGGGGTCAAACTTAACAACTGGACCACCAAGGAAGTCCCTGGACAAGCTTAATTGCCCTCCCTTTGAACCAACCAGCTTATGGGAAAGAGATATATTGACTGGTTTAAGCCAATCACAGCCCATTCCTGGGTTAGGGGTGCGGTCAATCCCACCCAAACCACACACATAAGAACAGAGACAGGGGGTAATTTTCCAAAGAAACTGGGTGTCCTGGTACCAAGGAGAAGGAGATGCTGGACAGAAAACAGTAGGTATCTCAAAGCTGAGACTTGCATTGGGTGTAAAATTTAAGAGGGCACCAAAAACTCAGCAAGTTAAATAATATTTTAATGCACTTAAAAAAAAAAAAAAACTGAACCAGAAAACTACAGCCTGCAGACTGGCTGCTTAAAAAAAAAAAAATGAAACTCTTCAGGAATTTGTATGTCATCCATGAGGGGCCAGGCTAGTCTTCTCTGAATCGTTCCAACCTTACTATATGTGCTACCCTCACCTGCCTGCATTTTTTGTTTTTATTAATAAGTAACTTTTATAATAGTGTCTGGGCTACTTCCCTAGGGAGTTAGGCTCTGCTTCACCATTGCCTTAGAAACTTTTGAAGTTCTAGAAGAAACTTTCTGGGTCCTAGGGCTTCTTGGAACTCAGGAATTGTGAGGTGTTCTTATCCTATGTGCATGCGTGCTCAGACGCTAAGTCATGTCTGACTGTGACCCCATGGACTGTAGCCCACTAGGATCCTCTGTCCATGGGATTTCCCAGGCCAGAATACTGGAGTGTGTTGCCATTTTCTTCTCCAAAGGATCTTCCCAACCCAGGGATCGAATCTTCATCTCCTGCATTGGCAGATGGGTTCTTTACCACTGAGCCACCAGGAAGCCCTTCTTATCCTATACCTGTTCCTGTGTTAGTTACTCAGTTGTCTGACTCTTTGTGACCCCATGGACCATATCCCACCAGGCTTTCTACTAATGGAATTCTCCAGGCAAGAATACTGGAATGGGTTGGAGAAGATTCCCTTCTCCGTGGGATTTTCTCAAACCCAGGAATCAAACCTGGGTCTCTTGCATTGCAGGTGGACTCCTTACCATCTGAGCCACCAGGCTATAAGTCAGCCCTAAATTGGCCTCCTGATTCAGAGAGGTGTGGGAAAGCAGAAGATGCTCCATTTCCCTAACAATTAGGATCATCCCTTGTTGCTCACTGGTAAAGAATCCACTTGCAATGCAGAAGAGCTGGGTTCAATCCCTAGGCTGGGAAGATCCCCTGGAGAAGGGAAAGGCTACCCTCTCCAGCATTCTGGCCTGGAGAATTCCATGGACACAGTCCATGGGGTCACAAAGAGTCGGACATGACTGAGCAACTTGGGTATCCCTGATAGCTCAGTTGGTAAAGAATCCGCCTGCAATGCAGAAGAGCCTAGTTTGATTCCCAGGTCAGGAAGATCTGCTGGGGAAGGGATAGGCTACCCACTCCAGTATTGCTGGGCTTCCCTTGTGGCTCATCTAGTAAAGAATCTGACTGCAGTGTGGGAGATCTGGGTTGGGAAGATCCCCTGGAGAAAGGAAAGGCTACCCACTCCAGTATTCTGGCCTGGAGAATTCCATGGACTGTGTAGTCCATGGGGTTGCAAAGAGTTGGATGCGACTGAGTGACTTTCACTCATTCCCATATCAATAGTACAAGCCATTCACTTGATTTTGAAGAAAGAAGACTGGTGGGAGGCCTTGGACTCAAGCAGAGCCTCTGCCCTATAGCTCTAGCCCCACACTCCCCCTCCTCAACCCCAAGCTGACGAGGGCAGGCTCAGCCAGCTTGCTGGCGATGCCACATGAGATCTGCTGGGGACAGATGGAGGAAGAGGCAGGCAGACCCTATCCAGCTTGCTACCAGCCCAAGGCAGGCCTTGCTATTTGATGTGGGTGCACTGTGGGCTTCAGTTACTGAGCTAGGCTTTATCTTCTCTGACAGCTCATAAAAAATCAACCCCGTCGTATGCTGTCAGAAGCTTGTACCTAGAAACAGCCCCAGGTATTGGTGAGAGGGGAAAATGCTTCCTTCCTTCTGACTGCATGTGAGACGAGAGAGCCAGAATTTCAACAGGACCACAGGTAACCAGTAGAAGTGACTAGTAACTCATAGGTGATCCAAACATGTCA
Organism: Oryx dammah; assembly: GCF_014754425.2. Taxonomy (NCBI): domain Eukaryota; kingdom Metazoa; phylum Chordata; class Mammalia; order Artiodactyla; family Bovidae; genus Oryx; species Oryx dammah. The sequence continues at coordinate 54,657,077 of NW_024070210.1, forward strand.
TTTTAAATAACAGTATCTATTTACTTCTAAAAAATACATTCATGGAAATGTCAATAAGAGCCATTTGTCAGCTCTGTGACCTTGGTGAGTCACCAGGACACTTAGCCATGTGGGTGCTCGGTCTCTCCAAATGGCGGTAAGGGGCAGAAATTGAGTGATCATCTCTGAGGTCCTTTCCAGCTCTGGCAGCTATTGTCTTACGAGATGGGGGTCACTTACCTCCCTTCCCTTCCCAGGCAGACGTAGGCAGCCCCAAGACAGCTGTGTTGCCCGGAGGACCATAGCAGAAAACATGATTAGAGCATTAAAAACCTGTCTATACTGGCAAGGGAGACTGATGTGCAAAATACTTTTTTTTTCCCCAACAAAACCCTGTCACTTACTATTAGAGCTTGTTTAAATAATGTCAAGACTTCCCTGGTGATCCAGTGGCTAAGACTCAGCACTCCCAATGGCAGGGGCTCGGGTTCAATCCCTGGTCAGGGAACTAGATGCCACATGCTGGAACAGAGGGATCACATGCAGTAACTAAAGACCCTGAGTGCCGCATAGAAGATTGAAGAAACTGCAATTAAGACTCAGTGCAGCCAAACAAATCAACAGAAATAAATGTTTTTAAATTTTAGGGGCTTCCCTGGTGGCTCAGTGGTAAAGAATCCAACTGCCAAGGCAGGAGACATGGGTTCGAACCCTGATCCAGGAAGATCCCATATGCTGCAGAGCAACTAAACCTGTGTGCCACAAGGACTGAGCCTGTGCTTTAAAACCCAGAAGCCACAACTACTGAGCCCGCATGCTGCAACTACTGAAGCCTGCACGCTCTAGAGCCCATACTCTGCAACAAGAGAAGCCACCGCAATGAGAAGCCCATGCGCTGTAACTAGAGAGTAGCCCCTGCTCGCTGCAACTACACAAAAACCTGCTCGGCAAGAAGACCCAGCACAGCCAAATATAAGTAAATAAATGGTTATTTTTTTTAAGTTTAAGAATAATCTCAGGAATACGTTACATATCACATTTGTGATAGCTCGGTTCCTTTGAGAAGCGGATGCCAAGAGGGGCTTAGACATGTAGGAGATTTATTGAGGGAAACACCTGTGAGGGAAAAGGCACAGTGGGAGCCAGGGGAGATGGGAGAGAGACTCCAGACCCCAAAGCAGGGCTGTCACTTGTGAAGGGAAAGGCCACACTGGGAGAGGGGGGAGGAAAGGTCTCAGACTGTAGGTGCTCTAGGAACATTTCGGATAGACTGAAATCAGGTTCCTAGGGCTGCCACAACAAAGAACCATGGACTGGGAGACCTAAAGAATGGAAATTCCCCTATAGTTCTAGAGGCTACGTTTCTGAGATCAAGGTGTTGGCAGGATTGGCTTTGTTCCAAGGGCTTTCTTCTTGACCTGTAGACGCCTGTCCTCTCCTTGTGTCTGTACTTCATTTTCTCTCTGTATAGGTCTACATCATAACAGCCTCTTCTTCTTCTTTTCTTTTTTAGATTTGTTTGTTTGTTTGTACTGGGTCTTAGGTGCAGCATGCAGGATCTTTTATCTGTGGCATGTGGGATCTAGTTCCCTGACCAGGGATCGAACCTAGGCCCTCTGTATTGGGAAAATAGAGTCTTAGCCACTGAACCACCAGGGAAATCCCCCTCATCTCCCCGTCTGATAAGGACACCAGTCATATTGGATTAAGGTCCACCATCATGACCTCTTTTTAACTTGTTTTTGTTTAGTCACAAAGTCGTGTCCAACTCTTTTGACCCCAGGGACTGTAGCCCACCAGGCTCCTCTGTCCATGAGATTTCCCAGGCAAGAATACTGGAGTGGGTTGCCACTTCCTGCTCCAGGGGATCTTCCAAACCCAGAGATCAAACCCACATCTTCTGCATTGGCAGGCCGATTCTTTACCACTGAGCCACCTGGGGAGCCCCCATTTTAACTTAATTACCTCTTAAAAGTCATATTCTGAGGTACTGGGGTTAGGACTTCAACATATGAACTTTGGGGGAATGCAATTCACTCCATAACAGGCAAGAAGGGTGTCCTCAAGCCAGTTGCCCGTTAGAGGAGCCATGTGTCTCACAGCAATGGGACACCTTGAGTATCCTCACCATGTTCTGTTCTTGGCTGGAAGCCAGCCCACAAGACACATGGCCTTGTGCAAACACTGTGGTGGATTCAAAAGGGCCAAAGCTGGGGCCCTCAGTTAATTATCCCACTGCTGGCAGGAGATCTATGGTGCATTTCCATGCTCACTGTGACATTCAATCTTCATTTACTAAATTGCTCAAGAAAAATAAATTGACCACCTATTAGGTACTAGATGAGTGAGTCTCAGCCCTGATTGTCCACTAACAAAATTACTGATAGAGATTTTGTTTTCCAGTGCATTTTTCTGGGCCCATCTCTGCAGGGGGTCACTGTCCTTGAGAGTTGGTGTGTCAGCTGCTGGGGTGGGGAGGGTGCTGAATGGGACAGCCTCTGCCCACCGGAGCTCCAAGCCAGCAGACGGAATTAACAGCTTCAAAAGCCTTGTGCACAGAATTGCAGCCACATTACAACACCCTGGTTAAATCAGTAACTAGAATCAGCTGGAGGCAAGAAGGACTTGTTATGACTATTGTCAATCAGTAACAAATATAAAGTTCCCTGAGGATAGGTTCAGAGGTTCTCATTCATCCTGTTTTTCCCCTCAGTTCTTCCTTGCTAGGAGCTTCATCTGCACGTCTTCCAGCTGAAACCAGGAGGAATGACTCAACTCAGACTGCCATGAGATTCCCTGCCAAGGGCAAACCCCAGTGCCAACATGCTCATCCCCACAGTGCATCCTCCAATTTCATCTGGCGGCTACCATCTTGGCTGTGTTCACAAACCTCCAGTGTCAGGGGAGCACATTCTCCTCCTAGTCCCACAAAGGGAAAAAGAGCTACAGGCTCGATCCTCTGCCTGGCATGGAATGTGAAGGAAAGGCCAGGCTTTTCAATTCTGTCTTGCCTTTTGCCAGGCAGACCACTGGGAGCAAAGTATTTAGTCTCTCGACATCTCAATTACCTTACCCATTATTTGGAAGTAATAGTAACTACCCTGCTAAGTTGTTGTGAGGATTAAGACATCTAAGGTAAGAATGTCCCCTACGACTATGAGCTCATAGTTGGTATGTTATAAATACTGAGCCTTCCCACCCCAATCATCAGCAAATTATTTTCTCTAGAGTTAGAACAAAAATTCTCTTGCCAAAACCATTGAGGAAATCCAAAACCTCCAGCTTCCATTTTCCTTGAAATTCCCCCTTTTACCTCCTTTATGTACCTGGGAGCTGCCACAGCAGCCAAAACCTACTCTCTGGAAAAGCTCTGGCGTCAGTATTTGCCACCTCATGTGAATTTCTACTTCTCTGAACATTCTATCCAGAAGCATGCCATGATATCTATTCAGCCTCACCAGGGAAAAAAGAGGCTTTACCTCTTGGTAAAGAAAACCACATCAATAGCAAGGACCTTTCTGGTGGCCTCAATCACACGAGATAGGTGTCCTCCTCTTATGGGGTGGCCTTGGTTGGAAGGGCAGTGTAAGGTAGGAATGATCATCCCCCCAGGAGAGTGCAGACATTTCTAGTAGGAACTATCTCTCTTCTTTCAAATCTTACCCTGGATTCTGATATTTATAAAACAGGAACATATCCTATTTCATCAACATAAAAATTTTCAGTGCAACTGTATAAACTTCTCTCATTATAACTCAAAAATGTATGAACAAGAAGATTGTGTTGAAATTAGGACATTAGATGACAGTTACATTTTCTGTCATCTTCAATAACTTGTTGTTTGGGTTGTTCAGGATCTAGGAAACTGGGCTGCATGTTGTTAACGGTCCCAGTCTTTTAACAGCTCTTCTGTCAATCTTGGGAGACACTTTGAGAAAAACATCCCTAAAGGTTATATAGGTCCATCTAGTTAAAGCTATGGTTTTTCCAGTAGTTATATATGGATATGAGAGTTGCACCATAAATGAAGCTGAGCGCCAAAGAATTGATGTTTTTGAACTGTGGTGTTCAATAGACCCTTGAGAAGACTTCTGAGAGTCCCTTGGACTGCAAGGAGATCAAACCAGTCAATCCTAAAGGAAATCAGTCCTGAATATTCATTGGAAGGACTGATGCTGAAGCTGAAGCTTTAATACTTTGGCCGCATGATGTGAAGAACTGACTTATCAGAAAAACCCTAATGCTGGGAAAGAGTAAAGGCAGGAATAGAAGGGGACAACAGAGGATGAGATGGTTGGATGGCATCACTGGCTTGATGGACATGAGTTTGAGTAAACTCCAGGAGTTGGTGATGGACAGGGAAGCCTGGCGTGCTGCAGTTCATGGGGTCGCAAAGAGTCGGACACTACTGAGTGACTGAACTGAACTGAACTGAAAGCTTGAAGATATATATATGTATATGTATATATCCGTGTGTGTGTTTGTGTGTGTGTATATATATATATATATATATATATCCATCAGCACCAAGAATGGACAATCGTTGCTTATCATCTATAACATAGTATTTTCATGTTGTAACATGTTCGTATTTCACTAGTTATCAAGTTATCACCTAGGTGAGAATAACTCTGTAATGATGCATCTGCACTTGGCCCAGCCTTCAATCCAGTGAGGTCCACGCAGCTGTGCTAAGACATATGCCTTGACCTTCACACAAGACCAGCAAGGAGTGGCAAGCTTCCAGATCAATACACATGTACAAGAGATTTCAATATATGCATGGCTGAGATGTTTTGACAAGATTTTTCCCAGGGCTACAAAAAAAGTTCATATGAAAATATATATTCATATGCTCATACCTCCTATGATTAAAATTACACTGGATCTGTTTGATTATTCTTACTGTCTTTTATTCTTGTTTAAAGCCACTTTCATTTTTTAATGAAATTTGACTCAAGAGTTTGCAGAGTACCTGAATCATTGAAAAAGCAAGAGAGTTCCAGAAAAACACGTATTTCTGCTTTATTGACTATGCCAAAGCCTTTGACTGTGTGGATCACAATAAACTGTGGAAAATCCTTCAAAAGATGGGAATACCAGACCACCTGACCTGCCTCTTGAGAAACCTCTATGCAGGTCAGAAAGCAACAGTTAGAACTGGACATAGAACAACAGACTGGTTCCAAACAGAAAAAGGAATACATCAAGGCTGTATATTGTCACCCTGCTTATTTAACTTATATGCAGAGTACATCATGAGAAATGCTGGGCTGGAGGAAGCACAAGCTGGAATCAAGATCGCCAGGAGAAATATCAATAACCTCAGATATGCAGATGATACCACCCTTATGGCAGAAAGTGAAGAGGAACTAAAGACTCTCTTGATGAAAGTGAAAGAGGAGAGTGAAAAAGTTGGCTTAAAGTTCAACATTCAGAAAACTAAGATCATGGCATCTGGTCCCATCACTTCATGGCAAATAGATGGGGAAACAGTGGAAACAGTGGCTGACTTTATTTTGAGGGGCTCCAAAATCACTGCAGATGGCGATTGCAGCCATGAAATTAAAAGATACCTACTCCTTCGAAGGAAAGTTATGACCAACGTAGACAGCATATTAAAAAGCAGAGACATTACTTTGTCAACAAAGGTCCATCTAGTCAAGGCTATGGTTTTTCCAGTAGTCCTGTATGGATGTGAGAGTTGGACTATAAAGAAAGCTGAGTGCTGAAGAATTGATGCTTTTGAACTATGGTGTTGGAGAAGACTCTTGAAAGTCCCTTGGACTACAAGGAGATCCAACCAGTCCATCCTAAAGGAGATCAGTCCTGGGTGTTCATTGGAAGGACTGATGTTGAAGCTGAAACTCCAATACTTTGGCCACCTGATGCAAAGGGCTGACTCATTTGAAAAGACCCTGATGCTGGGAAGGATTGAGGGCAGGAGGAGAAGGGGATGACAGAGGATGAGATGGGTTGAATGGTATCACCGACTCAATGGACATGAGTTTGGGTAAACTCTGGGAGTTGGTGATGGACAGGGATGCCTGGCGTGCTGCAGTTCATGGGGTCACAAAGAATTGGACACAACTGAGCAACTGAACTGAACTGAACTGAACTGAAGCGTTGCTGCAGGACCCTGATCCCTGCCCAAATTTAGCCCAATATAGTTGGAGGAATAAGGCCCAGAGAAATGTGGAGTCCTGCCTGGCTCACACAGCCCATTCATGGCACCACTACAATGAGAACCTTTAACTTCAGGCTCCTTGGTCAGTGCTCTTAACAAGACACCAGAGTTCCAGGACGTTCCTAGTGCCCCACAATAAGGGCAGTGACAGATGTCAGCATGTAGCTAAGCCTGAAATCCTTTCCCAAAAGAGGGAGAAAATTCTCGAAACGACTGGTGGCCTTTATGACTCAGACTGTGCTGTGGACCATGGAAAAATAATGGCTTGTTTGGCTTGGTTTACATTCTGAGAAAGGCCAAGCTATATCACACCAAGGTGTGGTGACGCTAAGTCTGAGCTGTGACCCTCCGTGTGGTGGGGAAGGGATTCAGCATCCATGGGCTGCGGTGGAAGATAGAGGATTGGGGACTGGGTTTGAGTCTGGGCCAACAGAAGGGCAAGCCCAGGAGTCCTGAGGCAACAATCTCTCCATCTGCCAGACAGTTGCAACAGCTATTCTAAGCCCTGGCTCGAGGCTAGCCTTGATTGATTTCAGCAATAAAATTACATGCTCCAAAACTCATCTGTTTTGGACCATCAATGACAAAGAGAGCTATTACAGAATGTCAAATCTGTCCCTGTGTTTGGGACACATCTCTGTATTAATACTTGTTTGGCCTCTACAAATGATTCATGTGGGGCAGCGGAATGACTGAGTCACTGTCAGAATAACTTACTCACATCCCTCTCATCATTATTGTACATTCTTTCCTAGAGCCAAACATTACTCACATGTCTCTTTGACCCACGTTAATATGAATGTCACCGATGGGCTGTTTTCTCTCTGCTGAGCTGAGGTGTGGTAAACAGGAAAATGAGATGAAAAGCATTTCAATGATAGTTATGGAACCCTGTGGTTAAAGGGTCAACCCACATTTTCTAGTCATGGAACAAAGGAATGATGATCAAACTTGGAATTAACAAATTCTACCTCTGTCCACACCTCAGCTATTTCAAAGGGTTTTCTAGTGCTGCTTCAGTGAAGTCAATTTCCCCCTCCTACCCACAGGCATCTTTTTGCTGCCCCAGGCTCAGGAAGCAACTGAGCCCCATCCTCTTTTTTCAGACTCCCCTTCCTTTAGGTAAAAAGAACAGAAATCTCCTCCAACTAGCTCAGCAAAAAACAGGGACTATATGGACTTCCCTGGTGGTCCAGTGGCTAAGACTCTGCATTCCCAATGCAGGGGGCCCAGGTTTGATTCCTGATCAGGGAACTAGATCCTACATTTGTAACTAAAAAATCTGCATGCCATAAATAAGACCCAATATAGCCAAATAAATAAACATTTTTTTTAAAAAGCCCAAACAAACAGAGACTGTGTTGGAAGGAAAGTGGGGTTTCTCTCAGGAAGCTGAGCTAGTAAGGAGACAGGACATACTTGGGAGAGCTAGAGTTCCTTCTCTAAAGAGATACATTTTTAACAATTTAAGGAGACATGTGGGTAGGAGGGTCACTGAGCTCCTGTTGCCAGGTTAGAGGAAGAAGTATGATGTCAAGGAGTCTGACAGTAAGTCCAGCCCCCCCTGACACGGCATCATGGGAAGGAACAGCTGTAATTACAGGACACAAGAAGCCAACGCTTCATCTACTTCTACCTGTGCCAAGTGGCCATTCTTCTGTTCAAATCTGGTTCAGGGCATGGACTGTGCCCCACACACCCTGTTATCCATCCGAACACAAGGACTGCAGGCTAAATTCCAAATACCCAAGACCTAAGAGAATGGCTCGATCTCTGAAATTGTAAGTTTATGGTAGGTATAAAACAGTTAGCAAAACAGCTTACATTTGCATTTAATCAATATTTTCTATCCTATACATCTCTGCTCCCAATTTTTTTTCTCTTCAAAATCCATTCTTTAAAAGAAAAAAAAAATCACTGGAGAAATGTGTGTTAAAAAACAACAATAAAAACCATCTAACAACTGACATGCCAATAGTCAAATCTGCGATTGTAAAGGTGGTCAAGTGGTACATGATACACCTATATCCACCCACCAGCACTTCAAGGCCTGCCCTCAACCAGGACCCAGGCTCACCATCAGACACTCAGGGTCAGGCTGACTAGTGCTCCCCAGGGCTAGAGTGACTATGCTCTGGTCCCCAGAAACCTGCAAAGTGCCTAGAATCTAGTTAGCTTCTCTCTTTGTTTTCTCATTGTTTCTAAATAGCTTGCCACACCCTTCTCATTTTGCAGGGGGCAATCTTATGACTTCATGTACAAGTAGTCTTGCCTTATGAGTGCCCCGAAAATGGAAGACATAAGGCTTGTAGAGAGTGAAAAGGAAGCTCTCCATCATTAATTGCAGCACATACCTGTGTTGTTGTGACGTGTTTTCTCACACTGGGAAGGTTGACTCCCATGCATCTATTTGGATTTCAGGTTTTGTTTCTTCAAAACATGGGTGTATTTTTTCCAAGATCCTCCTAAAAATATTGAGTTGGCCTAAAGGTTTGTTTGGGATTTCCATAAGATCTTATGTAACAAAACTTTTGGCCAACTCAATATAAACAGAATGTTCATGAGTGGAGGAAAGCAGAGTAGTTGCGCTGCTGTCCACCAGGCAAGGAATATGGGGATAGTCTGAGAAGAGAGAGGACATGGAAGGGCAAGAAATTTGGCCTAAATGGTTGCCGCCACGAGGAAGATGGTTGGTGTCTAAGCATGAGTTGCCACATACATATGTGCGTGCTCAGTCACTCGGTCATGCTCGAATCTTTGACTCCACCGACTGTAGCCCACCAGGCTCCTCTGTCCATGGGATTCTCCAGGCAAGAATACCAGAGAGGGTTGTCATTTCCTATTCCAGGGGACCTTTCCTACTCCAGGGATCAAACTCGTGTCTCGTGTATTGGCAAGTAGATTCTTTACCACTGTGCCACTTGGGAAGCCCATGTGAATAGGAAACACAGACCAATCTCATTTGAACTAACACCCCTGGAGCTCCAGGCAGCTTCCTTGAGGGGTAGGGGGCTTGTTAGGTACAACCACCATTTTTCTGGAGATGATATTTCATCTCTTGCACAAGGAGATATTCTATTAAATTAATGGCCCTGGAAGGACAACTAGTGGCCTTGATCCGCCAGCCATGGAGCTGTCAACCCTGGACCCGCCCACTGTCCTTGTCAGGTTTTCCTATGGGAGTGTTTGCCCCAACCCTGCATAGAAATAGGGCACTGGCTTTGGCCAGTCTATCAGAGTTGAGAAAATACATGAAAAAGAAAAAAGGAGAACATAAGAGCCAGGGAAGGGAGAAGAGCCCAGATGAACTTCCTTTCAAGATTCCCTCTGTGGACTCCCCTGGTGGTCCAGTGGTTAAGACTCCACGCTTCCTTTGCAGGGGGCACGGGTTTGATCCCTGGTTGGGGAACTAAGATCCCACATGCTGTAGGACAAGGTCAGAAAACGAAATAAGACCAAGACTCCCTCCAGGCCAGGCACATGCTTTCCATCGGGCCTGAGAATTCACTATTCTTTCTGACAACACGAGGGCTGGTCTACTGTGCCCTTCAGACGAGAGGAAAGAGAGGCTCAAGGGGTTAAATGACCTGCCCCTGGACACACAGTTGACTGGTGGCAGTGCCAAGATCCAACCCTGAGGCTCTCTGCCTTTAAAGCTCATGAGCACTCATCACTGTCCCCACTGCTGGGGATTATCTCATTTTCCTTATCTGGCTGTCAAGGAGTAATTAGCTCGCAATTCCCTCCTGTCTCATTCTTTCCATTACCATCACCCTCACACGTTAACACAGATCAGGCTCTGTCAGCTCATGGTCAGCCGTCCCCCCTGCCGACGGCTGCCCCATATTGGTCCCTGAGGCCAACAGACCACCCGTGCATCCCAGTTACTCTGCCCATATGGTGGCCCCGGCTGTCCCATGACCTCCTGCTCCCACTCACTTTTGCTCTGGTCCCAACTCCACTGGTGTCCTAATGGTCAAAGAAGACAGCTACAGGGACAAGAAATACACAGTGACCAAAACTGTCAGAACCGCCTGCCCTGAAATTCATGGGCAATAAGGGGCAATCCCACAGTGGGCTGGAGGACAGAACATGCAGGAGGAGAGGGCCTGGAACCCGAGAAGTCTGCCCTTCCAGCCCCCTCTGCTGCCTTCCTCCCTGTGGCTGGTGCCTACTTAGCCCGCGTGGGAGAGGACCCCCTGGCCACACCTGGCCCTGGCGCCCCCTAGAGGCCACTGAGCGCAACAACCCTTATTCAGTCCAGGAAATCACTGTAGGGGGTTCTTCAGCCTAGTTGCTCTGATAGCTCCAGAGACAGGGACCGTACCACCTCTTTCCACTGCCAGACCGCCCTCATCATCAGAAAGACCACACCGATGTTTTCATGCATTTCTAGTCCTGATCTTCTTACCCAGATTTATGAAAACGACTTCATTTTCCCATAGGTCTTCTCCTGTATATCATTTTTTTAAGCAAAAGCAGTCTTTTTTTTTTTTTTTTTAAATTTTTTTAGCTGTGCCAGGTCTTAGTAGTGGCATGTGGGAGCTGGTTCCCTGACCAGGGATTGAACCCAGGCCCCCTGCCTTGGGATCACGGAGCCTTAACCACTGGACCGCCAGGGGTGTCCCAGATCTCCTATACTCATCAATCATTGCAAGACTGTACATTTCCATCCATGACATTCCACCTTGATGACATCAGGCAGCTGTTCCTCCTTGCTGAAATTATTTTGGGCCCTAATTCTACCATCAAACTCACTATCATTTGTCTTTCTATAAATCTCAAATTTGATTAAGACGTATAGTGTGAATCTGAGTCACTGATATGAATATTGAACATGACTGTTAAAGACCAAAGCTTTTCAGAATGTATTTAGAAGCTTTCTTCCAGTCTGTCACCCATTCTTCAATCAATAATGTTTTAGATTCCGTCTTTTAAAAAGTCACAGATTACTCTCTCTAACTCAATCAGCATTTCTTCATTTTATAAATTTAATGGCTCTTTACAGTCCAGATATACCACACCTGCTACATACATACCCCCAATCTGATTAACCAATAGTCCCAATGGAAGGGGAAATAAAAGATCACTAGGTATGATTTACAGCGAGCCACTGCTGGCTCTTGGTGAATTACTACTTGCTTAACTAAGAATTCACAAAACATTCACTTAATTCCCTAGAGAGTTTCTAGATTCTACCTTCTTTCCTTTTTTTTTTTTTAAGTCTTTATTTACTACAATACTGCTTTTGTTTTATGTTTTGGTTTTTTGGCCAAAAGGTATGTAGGATCTTAGCTCCCTGACCTGGAATCTAACCCAAACCCCTTGCGTTAAAAGATAAAGTCCTAACCACTGGGCTGCCAGGTTAAGTCCTGCTTCTACCTCCTTTCCTTTTTTGACAATTAGGGCATCTGATAATCTGGGTGCTGAGGAGATGTGTAAAGAAACAAATAATGCATGCAAGTACCAAAACTTGGCAAAAGAAGAATGTGTCAATAGGATGTAATTAATTATCTTATTTGGGGAACAAGATACAGATTTCCTAACAAAAGTTCATCCGGTGGGTGAATGAATGAATAAATTTGTAAATTTCTTTCTTTTTTTTTTTTTGAGGTTGGAATTGCTTTTATTGGGGCGAGCATGGCGGGCCCACCGTGGTCAGCTTAGTGTTCTGCCTTCCAAGGCAGCCAAAGCTGGGCTCCTCCACCCGCCACCTACATGGGTTAGTGGAACATGCAGAGCTCAATCAGAGGGTGGAGGCAGGGGGTCAGGGGGGAGCTGCCAGGGCCTGGGGCCGATGGAACAGGAGCAGGTGGCACCGGCTGGCTGCCTTGGCCAGCGTGGACTGCCCAGGCAGTGTCCCAGGCCAACATGGGGGCTGAGAAGCTCCCTGGGGGAGGCAGGCAGCACCTGGGGGCCCACAGGCCTTGAGAGATGCTGGGCCCACGGTGGGCAGAGGCCTGCAGGAACCCAGCCATACCTTGCCAGCATGCCTGAGAGCTGGGCAGTGGCAAGGCTTTCACCAGGAGGGAGGCCCCTCCCACCCCAGGTCTGGGTCCTTGGGGCCTGGGGTGTGAAGGCGGACACAGAAGGCACTTACTAGGGAGCTGAGGCTGGAGGCTGAAGCCAGAGGCCTGGGGAAGGGGGCCCTGGCTCAGGCTGGCTGGGTCTAGAGCAGAGTTTTCTTACCTTGAGCCTTTCTATACTTCCTGTTTTTCATAATTCCTCAGAGATGACTGACAGGCATTCTAGTCCATTTACCTGCAATTTGACTGAACCAGGATATGAACTTATTCAAAACAGGTGTTTGTTTTTTTTTTTTTTCCCCATTCCTTCCCCTACCGTGGGCTTCCATTTCCTGGTTCCCATGTTTTGCATTGTGTCGATCATTAACCTTGATAGAATGGCAAAGTTAAAAAACAGATGTGTTTTCTCTTTGTCACTTGTAAACATGATATCATCTACCCCAAACAGGCTCATGCCTTTGTAGTTCTTCCTGCCCTGAACCAAATAAAAGCAGTCATTATTCTTGTTCTTCAAGCCCAAGTTCACCCTGCCCTTTATTCATCCTGTTTCTATCTTTACAAATTTATTCATTTATTCACCCACCGGATGACCTTTTGTTAGGAAATCTATATCTTGTTCCCCAAATAAGATAATTAATTACATCCTATTGACACATTCTTCTTTTGCCAAGTTTTGGTACTTGCATGCTTTATTTGTTTCTTTACACACCTCCTCTGCACCCAGATTATTAGATGTCACTTCTTTGGATATAATTGAGGTTGGGGGAAGGGTGGGAGAGAAAAAAAGAATTACAGTCCATATAGCAGGTCAGGAGTAAAGGTATTTACAATGCACCCTGGGGAGAGATTAAAAACGACAAGGTGTTCTCTGGTGGTCAGTGGTTAAGAATCTTCTAGCCATTGCAGAGGACATGGGTGCAATCCTTGCTCTGGGAAGATTTCACATGCCACGGGGCAACTAAGACAGTACGCCACAACGACTGAAGCCCACACACCCTAGAGCCTGTGCTTCACAAGAAGAGAAGCCACCACAACGAGAAGCCTGTGCACCACAAGTAGAGAGGAGGCCCCGCTCGCCACAACTAGCAAAAGCCAGCAGGCAGTGACAAAGACCCAGTGCCACCAAAACTGATAAATAAACAAAATTTTAAAAACTGAAACAAGACAAGGAAAGTAAACCCTGGTATTTTAACCACATCCCCCATTTCTGAGAAGAAGGAGAGTTAAGACATGCATTTAAGTGGGTTTCTTTGGGGACAAGGTGGGAGCTGATGACAAGAACCACCAGTTTCAAGTCATAAAATCAGACAAGGGAAACAAAATACCTTTAGGCACGCATATAAATGTTCACACAAGCTTCTCACTTAAACTGGAAGGGAGGCAGATTCTGAAACATTTCTAAGGAATTATTACTTAATATGTATAAAAATATTACCAATGGTTTAGTAATGGTTTAGTTCCTGTTATTTTAGTTAGTTAAGCATAAAAATTAAAATAAGGGTTTTTGGTGGATCTGGGACCTTAGTGTCTCCAATTCTATGTTTCACTTAAGACCTTAAGTTATTTATTTAAATTGGTTAAATATTTAATAAACAGAATAGAAAAAAAGTTTTCCTTTCTAAAGAGCAAGAAAATTTTCCTTTCTTTGTATTGAAAAGATACATTTTACTATCCAAATATTTGTATATCTTTCCAGGGAAATGAAATCTGGCAAGATTTATGCCTTTCATATAATGAAGATCATAATATTTAAAAAATGCATTTACTATGAAAGTAAGTAACTTTCTCAATTAGTGTCACAGTTGAGACAATTGTGTCAATAGAGACAATAGTGTCCCAATTTCTCAATTAGTGGCTCGATTGTCTCAAAAGTGCAATAAGGATGCACTTTCACAGTTCAATATAGAACTCAAAATGTTTTACAGCCCAATTTTAAATATAAGTTTCTAATTTGAATGAAGTCTAAAATATGCAAGTCAGGACTCTGACCATACAAAAGGATAATACTCAGAGAGAGCTCACAGTTCAGAATTATCCCACTGGTTTTAGATTCACAGCAATTTTGGGGGGCAGTAATTAGGTTTAACAGTATTATCATTCTAATGAACAAATTAAATCAGAGAGCTCTCAGTTTTGGAATTCCAGTATTAATCAACTATAAATAAGTGTTAGCCTGTGTGTATCACCAACGACTGAGATGTTTCTTTCTAATGAACTGACTATTACATTTCCTAAGTTCTGAAAGGCCAACAGACCAAAGAAAGAGACTTCTCTAGATTCCTGCTTGAAACCAACAGCTTCAGCAAACTGCTTGTGTTGATTCAGGACCCAGGGCTTTAAGATATTTAACTGTAAGATTCTCTCATCTCATCCCATCCCATCCAGTCCCATCCATGGGGTTTCGACACTGAGTCCTTGTTCCCGAGGCGTCTCCCATGAAACCAGAGTGAAGTGAAGCCCAGTGAGTGAAGAAGCTTCTTGGGGCAGCAGCAATTGAAATAGACCTTCAGGGTTGAGTTGGAGATGAAAGGGTGTTCTGAACAGAGGTTCTGACTTGTGCTAAGGCATGTAGGGTGACCCATATGGCAAGGAAACACCAAGAACTAACTGAGGGAAGAAGCAGGAGGGAAGTCCAGCCAGCAGAATTGAGTCCTTGACTGAAGGGCCTGAAATGTCCCAGCAGCAAGCCCAGAATTTCTCCTAAAAGGAAAGAATTAACATGAGTTGTGTCATAATCTGACATGTGATTTCAAAAGACAAGGAAGGGGACTTCCCTGGTGGTCCAGGAGCTAGGACTCCACGCTCCCAATGCAAGGGGGCTGGGTTCAATCCACGGTCAGAGAACTAGATCCCCCACGCCAAAACTAAGAGTTCCCATGCCACAACTAAAGATCCTACAAGCAGCAACCAAGATCCCATATATGCCACACCAAGCTCCCGCGTGCTGCAACTAAGAATCGATGCAGTCACACACACACGCGCACACACACACACACAAAGAGAAGGCAGGAGACAGTTTGCAACATGAGTTCTCTGGGAAGTGACTGTGGGAGGCTCCGTGTTCTGTTTTGCCTCTCTTACCTCTTTCATATATTATCTTTAAGATAACATTGACAGTGTGTTAGGCTAGGCCACGAAACAGGAGTTTATTCAGTTCTGCCTCTGGAAGGCCATGAATCACTCTTTCTGGCTACAGTTCCTCTGTCTGTTAAATCAGACCACAGCACCTCCCTGACTACCCCTTGGCCAAGAAGAGCTACCATATTTTTAATATCTTAGTTTATGCAGGCAGGGTACACAGGCAGTATCCCATTTAACCCTTCTATCAACCTTACCAGGGATGAACTATTACTATCCCCACTATACAGATGAAGAAACCGAGGCTCAGGAAGGCCATGTGACATCCTTAGATCTTATAGGTGGAAGTGGCATAAGCAGGAGGGCTCTTTGCTGATCTTCCCAGTAAGTCAAGGGGCGATGGTTATTAGGCTTCCCACCTCCACTGGATTCAAGGTGCTACTGTGGTTATAGGAAGCAAGGGGAAGACTACTTTCTCCCCTCAAAGCTTCCACCTTCTGCACAATGTGCTCCCTCTCTCTCACCTACCAAGGTGGTGCTGTCATTTTGTGTTTAGGATATGGGGTTACTGATTTTAATTGCAGACCCTCCCCACCGATTTTAATTGCAGGGCCAGACTGAGCTGGCCTTGACTGCTGGCGTGGTTCTCTGCCAGCCAGTGATGCTCGAGAGATGGATTCTCCAGCATCCGTCAGGCCAGTTTCAGGGATTAGGAACACAGCAGCCCTCCTTGCCTAGGCCTCTCTACAGTTCAACAGTTTGGGAGACATAACTCAGCTCGGGCCTTCAGCAATACGGTGACCCTGTTTGGCTTCTTCTCACTTACTCATCACACCAACGATTCAGAAACGCGCTGTTCTTACGGTAATTCATGTTTGTGCTGTTGTGTACAGGTGTTGGCCGTGACTTCCTGTTAGTGCACTGCTTTTATTTTTGCCTGAGCTGGGATTAAATGACTTCGCTTATAAACAAAAGTGGAACCACAAGTCCCTGGGCACCCTGAAGCAGAACTGGTCAGATGGTTTTGAATTTATGATGTTTTCCTTTGATGAAAAATAAGGTAACATAATAACATAATTAAGAGGTGGCTGTGGTGAGATGGGAAGAATATTAAGAGGTGAGGTCAGGAAATCGAGTCTCCTCCCCCCTTTCTGCTGAATTTGAAGTTATTTGTGTTAATTGCTACTTCACATTATATGTATAACTGAATCACTTTGCTGTACACCTGAGATGAATGCAAGATTATAAATCAACTATACTCCAATAAAATTTTTAAAAATAAGTGTAAAAAAAGATAAAGTTCATACACCATAAAATTATCCTATAAAACGGTGCAATTCAGTGGGTTTTAGTATATTCTGAAACTTGTGGAACCATCACCCCTCTCTCATTCTGAAACATTTTTTCTCGTCCCAGAATGTAACTGCACACCCACTAGCTGTCACTCTCCATGCCCTCTACTGTGTGCCAACACCACCTAGACTTGCTTGACCCCTCACCTTCTCTTTCCGGCCCCCTGCTAAATCAGAGTCCCCACATCCCCCAGTCATCACCAGCCAGGTCACCAGAGATGAAGTCCCTCTGACTGAGCTCAAGGTAAGGGTCATTGTCTTTCCACTAAACATCAGGAAGGCTCTGCTGTCCAGCATAATGTCATCTCTCATTGCAGAGACCCTACACTCCACTTTGCTACAACTGTTTCCCAGGTGAATAAGATAAATAAGCTGTCAGAGTGGGATAGGAAGAGACTAAGCTGGCCCTGACTACTAGCACGGTTCTCTGCCAGCCAGCCATGCTCAACAGATGGATTCTCCAGCATCGTCAGGCCAGTCTCAGGGATTAGGAACTCAGCAGCCCCCCTTGCTTAGGGCAAGAAGTGTCGCTCGAGGAACTCACCCACATTTCCTGCCTCCTGTGTGACTCCTATTAAAGGGAAAACTTATTCCCCAGTCCAGGTTTTCATCCATAGCAGGGAATTCGTGCTGTAAGCCAGAGAAGATGTAATGTGTAAGAGACACCTCTCTGACGCCACCTTCTCTCCTCCCTTAGGGAGGAGACTCACCATCACTTTTTTTTTTTTAATTTATTTATTTTTTATTTTACTTTACAATTCTGTATTGGTTTTGCCATACATTGACATGAATCCACCACGGGTGTACATGCATTCCCAAACCTGAACCTCCCTCCCACCCCCTCTCCCCACAACATCTCTCTGGGTCATCCCTGCGTACCAGCCCCAAGCGTGCCATATCCTGCATCGGACAAAGACTGGCAATTCGATTCTTACATGATATTATACATGTTTCAATACCATTCTCCCAAGTCATCTCACCCTCTCCCTCTCCCACTGAGTCCAAAAGTCCGTTATACACATCTGTGTCTTTTTTGCTGTCCTGCATACAGGGTCATCATTGCCATCTTTCTAAATTCCATATATATGTGTTAGTATACTGTATTTCACCATCACTTTAAAAAAAACGTATGTATGCGGGACTTGCCTGGTGGTCGGTCCAGTGGTTAAGACTTCACCTTCCAATGTGGGGGGTATAGGTTCGATCCCTGATCAAGGAGCCAAGATCCCACATGCCCCATGGTCAAAACAGCAAACGTGAAACAGAAAGAATATTGTAAAAAATTCAATAAAGACTTTAAAAATGGTTCACATCAAAAAATATATGTATGCGTGATGTGATATGGTATGGAAAATGATGTGGGATGGTATAATATATCAGTTCAGCACAGTTCAGTCACTCAGTCGTGTCCGACTCTTTGCAACCCCATGGACTGCACCACACCAGGCTTCCCTGTCCATCAGCAACCCCCAGAGCTTGCTCTAACTCAGGTCCATCAGGTTGGTGATGCCATCCAATCATCTTATATAGCATTATTATGTAGTATATTAGTATATACTTATGTCTTTGTTTCTGTCTGTTCCTCCAGTAAAACATAGTATCCAAGAGAAGAGAGCTAGCCCCACCTCCAGTGCCAGAATTGTACCTGAACAATAAGATGCTGTACGAAAATGTCTTAAGTAAGCAGAGGAGATTCATGACAACCGGAAAGTGGCATGAGGTCAGAGGCCAAAACTGAACACAGAAAATTTTCCACTAATATGAGAGGATCTGAATACTGAGACTCAACATCTCTTTCAAAATTATATTTTTATCATGTTTTAAGATTTAGCACAACAGGACCATTGTTTGGTGAGCCCAGCCCTGTAGCCAGAGTTGGCTGCTTCAGCCTCCAGGCTGCTCTTCTATTCTCAGGACTTAGCTTCTTGTCCTGCCCCTCCATGCTCAGCTGGACAAAGAGCCCCCTCTCTGGTGGCCATGCCAGCGTGTGGGCTCAGAGCAGGCATCCTGGGTTTTCTTCCCGGTACTGTTGCAGGAAGGCGGACCCCTTCCAGGGCCCAAAACTGGGCTCTTGTCTAACACTCGGAAATGAATTGTCCGAGGAAACACATGTGCTGACAAAGCAAGAGACTTTATTGGGAAAGGGCACCTGGGTGGAGAGCAGTAGGGTAAGGGAACCCAGGAGAACTGCTCTGCCACGTGGCTCGCAGTCTCAGGTTTTATGGTGATGGGATTAGTTCCCGGGTGGGCTTTGGCCAAGCATTCTAATTCAGAATCTTTCCTGGTGGTGCACGCATCGCTCAGCCAAGGTGGATGCTAGCGAGAAGGATTCTGGGAAGTGGACGGACACGCGGTGTCTCCTTCCGACCTTACCCCAACTCTTCCGGTAGGTGGTGGCTTATTGGTTCCGTATTCCTTGTCAGGATCTCCTGTCATAAAACAACTCTTGCAAATGGTTACCATGGTAGCTGGCCAGGGTGGAAGGTTTCAATCAGTGTGCTTCCCCTAACAGTACTGCTGGTTTTCTCCAGCAGGAATCACTGGCCAGTCATTCCCCTAGGGCAGCCCTCTATACAAGGCACAGAAGACCCACCAGAAATTCAGAGAACATCATAGTTACTGCAACATGGTACTGTATGCTATTATATACTGATGCAGCAGTTAGATCTCCAAGAGATGTGCTCTGGTAACAAAGGGCAGTAAATACCTCAGCTGCCTCTTTTTTTTTTTTGCCTTGCTGAGTTAGTGTTCAGTCACCAAGTCGTGTCTGAGACCCCATGGACTGCAGCACACCAGGCTTCCCTGTCCTTCACCGTCTCCTGGAGTTTGCTCACTCGTGTCCATTGAGTTGGTGATGCTATCCAACTATCTTGTCTTCTGTTGCTGCTGCTGCTGCTAAGTCGCTTCAGTCGTGTCCGACTCTGTGCGACCCCATAGACGGCAGCCCACCAGGCTCCCCAGCCCCTGTGATTCTCCAGGCAAGAACACTGGAGTGGGTTGCCATTTCCTTTTGCAATGCAGGAAAGTGAAATTGAAAGTGAAGTCGCTCAGTCGCGTCTGACTCTTAGCGACCCCATGGACTGCAGCCTACCAGGCTCCTCCGTCCATGGGATTTTCCAGGCAAGAGTACTGGAGTGGGGTGCCATTGCCTTCTCCGTGTCTTCTGTTAGGAGTCTACAAACTTGGATCCAGAGCTGAGTAGCCCAGACCAGAGAGGAAAGGCTCTTGGTGGTGATAGACTTACCTCATTTCTCTCCCTTCCAGACACAGCACTCCTCCAACATAACGTCAAACAATCTTTGAAGGGGCTCTAGACTGTTATCCTGCCCACAGCGCCCACGCACCTCCATTCACTCCTGCCCCCTCCCTCATACTGTTCCCTGCAGCATGCCATTTCTCCTAATTCCAATCTCCTGTGGCCTGAAGCGTTAAGAGCTATTAACACCACTGGGTAAAAAAAAATTTGACATTTGTTTTAGCCAATTTTCCTCTGTAAGAGACCCATCTACATTTGATATAATCCAAGGACATCACAGGCTCAGCCTCAAGTTTCATTTCAGTGGCTCTTAGAGGAGTGATTGTTAAATTCACACCAAGTCTTTGACCCAAAAAAACCTTTGTCTCTTGGCATCCACAGTAACTTAAATCCAAACATAAAAAGAGAAAATAAAGGCCATATGGAAAGAAACTGGGTCAGCGTCTCTCAGTGGTATTCATTCAACAGAGGATTTGGGTCAATGATATTTTGCCACGGTCCACATTGGAACAGAGCCTTTCATTAGCCGCAAAGCTCCAGGCAAACTTGATTTTCTTGACCTCTCTGAATGCATTTCCTCTTATCCCTGGCAAAGAAAGTGGAAAAACACTTTTAGAAGTCAGTCTACCAATTTTAGCCTTAACAAGTTGAGTGACCTACTTGACCCTAGGTTTCATTGTCCACCAATTGCCCAAGGGCATCTGGATGGCCAATTTGCAGTCACCCTGAGTTTTTTTATAGCTTAGAATTTTAGAGCCTCTTTATCTTTTTCCCTTAAAGAAACAGCAGAACAACAACCAGAGTGTGTTTTAACAATGCAAGAATGAGGGTAAGCAAATTTGATTTTAAGACCATGATGTCAAACAGGGTAAAGCATCAATTTGGTCTTGCAGGTTTAAGCCTACAAAGTTCACGTAGGTTTGAACCTACAGGGTTCCCACAGTGTCAGTGAACTCCTTGACATTGGCCATTCAGACACACAAGGAGAGGCCAGTAGACTAGGAAGTGTATTTGGCCCTCAGGTAAATATGCAAAGCAATCTGTTCCTGAGATGTGGTCATGGCAAACATTGCTTTGTGACATTAGTTTTAGGGCTGGCAGCAACTTTCACTATGAGTTCAGTTCGGTTCAGTCGCTCAGTCATGTCTAACTCTTTGCGACCCCATGAATCGCAGCACACCAGGCCTCCCTGTCCATCACCAACTCCTGGAGTTCACTCAAACTCACGTCCATCGAGTCGGTGATCCCATCCAGCCACCTCATCCTCTGTCATCCCCTTCTCCTCCTGCCCCCAATCCCTCCCAGCATCAGAGTCTTTTCCAATGAGTCAACTCTTTGCATGAGGTGGCCAAAGTACTGGAGTTTCAGCTTTAGCATCATTCCTTCCAATGAACACCCAGGGCTGATCTCCTTTAGAATGGACTGGTTGGAACTCCTTACAGTCCAAGGGACTCTCAAGAGTCTTCTCCAACACCACAGTTCAAAAGCATCGATTCTTTGGCACTCAGCTTTCTTCACAATCCAACTCTCACATCCAGACATGACCACTGAAAAAACCATAGCCTTACTAGGTGGACCTTTTTTGGCAAAGTAATGTCTCTGCTTTTCAATATGCTATCTAGGTTGGTCATAACTTTCCTTCCAAGGAGTAAGCGTCTTTTAATTTCATGGCTGCAGTCACCATCTACAGTGACTTTGGAGCCCAAAAATAAAGTCTGACACTTTCCACTGTTTCCCCATCTATTTGCCATGAAGTGATGGGACCAGATGCCATGATCTTCGTTTTCTGAATGTTGAACTTTAAGTCAACCTTTTCACTCTCCTCTTTCACTTTCATCAAGAGGCTTTTTAGTTCCTCTTCACTTTCTGCCGTAAGGGTGGTGTCATCTGCATAACTGAGGTTATTGATGTTTCTCCCAGCAATCTTGATTCCAGCTTGTGCTTCCTCCAGCCCAGTGTTTCTCATGATGTACTCTGCACAGAAGTTGAATAAGCAGGGTGACAATATACAGCCTTGACGTACTCCTTTTCCTATTTGGAACCAGTCTGTTGTTCCATGTCCAGTTCTAACTGTTGCTTCCTGACCTGCATACAGGTTTCTCAAGAGGCAGGTCAGGTGGTCTGGTATTCCCATCTCTTTCAGAATTTTCAGTCTACCAACTTTAGACTTAACAGGTTGAGTGACCTACTTGACCCTAGGTTTCATTGTCCACCAATTGCCCAAGGGCATCTGGATGGCCAGTTTGCAGCCACCCTGAGTTTTTTTTATAGCCTAGAATTTTAGAGCCTCTCTATCTTTTTCCCTTAAGGAAACAGCAGAACAATAACCAGAGTGTGTTTAACAATAAAAGAATGAGGGTAAGCAAATTTGATTTTAAGACCGTGACGTCAAACGGTAAAGCATCAATTTGGTCTTGCAGGTTTAAGCCTACAGAGTTCACATAGGTTTGAACCTACAGGGTTCCCACAGTGTCAGTGAACTCCTTGACATTGGCCTTCAGGCACACAAGGAGAGGCCAGTAGACTAGGAAGTGTATTTGGCCCTCAGGTAAATATGCAAAGCAATCTGTTCCTGAGATGTGGTCATGGCAAACATTGCTTTGTGACATTAGTTTTAGGGCCGGCAGCAACTTTCACTGTGGCCTCCCCTTAACAAAACCATATAATTATTCATGCTAAGGTGCTCTAGTCATGTCTGACTCTTTGTGACCCCATGGACTGCATGGACAGCTCCTCTGTCCATGGGGATTCTCCAGGCAAGGATGCTGGAGTGGGTTGCCATGACCTCCTCCAGGAGAATCTTCGCAACCCAAGGATCCAACCTATGTCTCTTATGTGTCCTGCATTTGCAGGTGGGTTCTTTACCACTAGTGCCACCTGCAAAGCCCATATGACTATTAGGAGTAATTTATAACAGAGTAAATTTAAGTCCACATAAACCTCATCACCCCAAAGTGCAACTTCTAGCCTGCCAGTATGGTTACTAACATTTTTCAGAATCTCGGGGTTGTTGAGGTGAGAAACAGAGTATTTTCTGCCATATCAATAAACAAAGGTGTCATAGCTATCAGTGATTCTGGCCCTCCAAATATGAATTTCTGAGCCCTGAGAGTGCATAGGAAGAACAATGCCTGCTCTCTGGCGACCATCAAGTTGCCTCCACTCCCTACCACAAGCACTGAGACCCAGGATACTGGCCCCAGATAACTGAGATGCATAGAAAGGAAGCCCAAACTCTTCCCATACATAGAAAAGTGCTAAATTCCTTAAGTCTAAGATAACTGGTTTTCCTTAATTAACAATAATCTTTTGATGTTCAGACTACCTGCCCCTTGTTGCAAACTTCTATATAACCTGACTGCTCCCACCTCCCACCGCCACCACCTCCTCGGAAAAGTTCTCTCAGGGTCTCTTGAGACGCAGTCTCCAGGGCTTGCAGTCCTAAAAACTCTCAATAGTTAAAACACAAACTCTCAACTTTTAGCTTGACTATTTTCTTTAGTCGACAGAGGTTAATTTTTCCTTGAAGATTCAGGTCAAGCAGTCTTCCTGATTTCCATTCCCCTGTGTAGAATTGACCACTTGTTCCCCATGGTACCCTAAACATGTCTTTACTGAAATGAAATTATTGATGCACCCAGTTTTGTCCATGTCTTTCTTGTAGGAATTCTTTCTCTTTCTCTCTGCCCCAGGGTAGAGAGAAATCCCTTCCTCCATACAATCTCATTTCTACCAAATATGTTTGTTGAATTAGTAAACAAAGTTTTTTGGAATGGTGTGGAATGCATGATTTCTGCAGTCATCTTAAATTTTTCCATCATCCAAACCACGACCAATGGCCAAGATTGAAAAGAGTTCAAGTGTAGACAATAATAACTTCCCATTTCTCATTTTCTTCAGCCTCCAAATTTACCTCCAGCTACCCTTTTCCTTCCAACAGCATTTATTTTTTAGATCCTTTTAAGATTTTGTATTCTATAAGGCTATAAAGCATACAATGATGGATACAGTCAACAATGCAACAAGAGACTCTGTTTTTGTCCAGACTCTGACACTAATCACCTGGGTCACACTAGAAAGGTCACTTCCTTAACTAAGGGTGGCAGATTGGTTTCATTTCAAGGATCCACACCGATCAGTTGGTAGTGATCACATAAGATACCTTGTTGGAGGACTCAGACTCCTGAGTTCTGTGGGAAAGAATTTCAGAATTGATTAGTGGTTATCCGCCATGGTGGAAAATAGGCTAGCTATTTACCATCCTCACAGAAATGTTCTCAACCATCTCTTTCAAGCTCTAAACTTCTGATTTATGTTTTAGTCATTCATAGACCACCCAGGATCTTTTAACATTCCTCATACACGTGTTATATACAACCAGGATGCATTCAGTGTTTACTGGATCCTGGTACTACACAAGGCACTTTGCTTACATTATGTCATTTTATTCCCACGACAATGCTAGGGGGCCCATGCTACTATCATTCACATTATGTAGAATGAGGAAACAGACCCAAAGAAATTAAGCAGCTTGCAAGATCACAGGGCCATAATACTGAAATCAGGATTCACACAGAGAGCCCCTCTCCAGAAACTGTGTTCTTAATCACTATGTTGAGGTGGCCTTTCTACTTTAGCTTTTTTCTCAACAAAAGACTAAAAGTCTGCAATAGGGAAAAATACAATAAGCCTGTTCAGAGATTAGGAAACTGCTTGTGTTCTACTGACAGGTAATCATTTGCAACCTCAAGTAACACAAGGCTGTACAAATATTGACTGCTCCTGAATCACTGATACTACAGGCAAGCTGTTAGAAATGCATACATAAGTCCTTGAAAAAATTAAGACCCATATCATTTGCAGGGCTTCACCAGTGGCTCAGATGGTAAAGAATCTGGGTTCAATCCCTGGATTGGGAAGATCCCCTGGAGAAGGGAATGGCTACCCAATCCAGTATTCTGGCTTGGAGAATTTCATGGACAGAGGAACCTGGTGGGCTACAGTCTATGGGGTTTCAAAGGGTCAGACAACACTGAGCAACTTTCATGCTCAAACAATCATTTTGCAGAAGCACTAGTGAGTAAAAGAAGTTGTGATATTTTAGGTAAAATGAAACAGGAAATCACTCCTTATCTCACTTTTCTACCCAGAGAGAAGGTTAAGAACTTCACTTGGGGCCTTGATGTGTGTGCTTAGACACTCAGTCGAGCACACCCAGTCATGTCTGACTCTTTGCAACCCCATGGACTCTAGCCCACCAGGCCCCTCTGTTCATGGGGTTCTCCTAGCCAGAATACTAGAGTAGGCTGCCATTTCCTTCTCCAGGGATCTTCCTGACCCATGGTGCCTTGATGCTCATTGGCAATTCTTTCAGCAGCTTCCTTGACACACTATCCTCAGCCTTTCTCTGTTCCACACTTCCTGATGCTCAGCAGCTGATCTCCTCTCTAATTTGCTCACTTTATTCTTAGTTCTTTAGACCAAGTAGACCCACCCATACATTATGACCCTGTCAATCAATCCATCAAGGCAAGCCTTACCTGTCAGCAGCTTCTCTTGGCTCAGCTCAAAAGAGGATTCACACAATTTAGCACAATGAGTTACCAGGAGGGGTATAAAGGAACACTTCCCTCAAATTCAATGGACCAATAGATGGAACGTGGGGCCTGGTCACATTTCCTTTATTTGAAACCTGAGGAGCACCCTCCCCCAACCTGCCAAGTTTAGGATAAGGCATTCCCACTGGTACCCAGTGTGTGAAAGGATGTGTACCACTTCCTAGAGAAAGATGCTATCTTTTGTTGTATTTTGCACATTTTCTCCTGTCTTTATTCATTATTACTACATTCACTCCTGTCTATCCAAGTTTAAACTTTGTGTCACCTATGCTCTGGACCTCATCCTTTTTTTTCCAATGGTTTTTTTATAGTAGTAAAAGTTCCATAATATAAACCATTCTATTTTAGCCATCTTTACCTGTACCGTTCAGTGGCACTAAGTACATTCACACTCTTGTACACCATTATCCATCTCCTGGATTTTTCACCTTCCTAATCTGAAACTCTGTGCCCTCAAACACTAGCTCCACATTCCCCTCTCCACCCCACTCCCACCCTCTGGACCCAGCACCTACCAGTGTACTTTCTGACTCTATGAATTTGACTATTCTAGGTACCTTGTATAAGAGGAATCAAACAGATTTTGCCTGCACCTAAATTAGGGGCTTTCCAGGTGGCACAGTAATAAAGAATCTGCCTGCCAGTGCAGGAGACGCAGGGACATGGGTTTGATCCCTGGGTCAGGAAGATCCCTTGGAATAGGAAATGGCAACCATGCCAGTATTCTCGCCTGGGAAATTCCATGGACAGAGCAGCCTGGTGGGCTATAGTCCATGAAGCATGCATGTGAAACAAGTATATTGGAATGTATTTTTAAGGTTAACTTAATATATTGGATCTCATTCTTTAAAAGAAATTGCCTCCCTCCTGAATTGGGGGTTTTAAATTAATTTCCAATTATTCATTAATGACTCTAATGGAATTTTTTCATTTAAGAAATTAAGATATTACAGATAAGGCTAAAGTCAGGGAGGTAGTTGAGAATAAGAATTTTAAAGGAGGGGACTGGGAATGCTAGCATACGTGGTCATTGAAGCCGTGGCCATTGATGATATTCTGGAGACAATCTTCTCCCCTATCTTCAGTTCAGTTCAGTTCAGTTACTCAGTCATGTCTGAATCTTCATGACCCCATGGACCACAGCACACCAGGCCTCCCTGTCCATCACCAACTCCTGGAGTATACTCAAACTCATCTCCATTGAGTCGGTGATGCCATACAACCATCTCATCCTCTGTCATCCCCTTCTCCTCCTGCTCTCAATCTTTCTCAGCATCAGGGTCTTTTCAAATAAGTCAGCTCTTCGCATCAGGTGTCCAGAGTATTGGAGTTTCAGCTTCAACATCAGTCCTTCCAATGAACACTCAGGACTGATCTCCTTTAGGATGGACTGGTTGAATCTCTTGGCAGTCCAAGGGACTCTCAAGAGTTTTCTCCAACACCACAGTTCAAAAGCATTGATTGATTCTGCACTGCTCAGCTTTCTTATAGTCCAACTCTCACATCCATACATGACCACTGGAAAAACCATAGCCTTGTCTAGGTGGATCTTTGTTGGTAAAGTAATGTCTCTGCTTTTTAACATGCTGTCTAGATTGGTCATAACTTTCTTTCCAAGGAGTAAGCGTCTTATAATTTCATGGCTGCAGTCACCATCTGAGGTGATCTCGGAGCCCCAGAAACTAAAGTCAGCCACTCTTTCCACTGTTTCTCCATCTATTTGCCATGAAGTGATAGGACTGGTTGCCATGATCTTAGCTTTTTTAATGTTGAGCTTTAACCCAGCTTTTTCACTCTCCTCTTTCACTTTCATCAAGAGGCGCTGTAGTTCTTTTTCACTTTCTGCCATAAGGGTGGTGTCATCTGCATATCTGAGGTTATTGATATTTTTCCTGGCAATCTTGATTCCAGCTTGTGCTTCATCCAGTCCAGCATTTCTTATGATGTACTCTGCACTTAATTTAAATAAGCAGGGTGACAATATACAGCCTTGACACACTCCTTTCCTGCTTTGGAATCAGGCTGTTGTTCCATGTCCAGTTCTAACTGTTGCTTCTTGACCTGCATACAGATTTCTCAAGGGGCAGGTCAGGTGGTCTGGTATTCTCATCTCTTTCAGAATTGTCCACAGTTTGTTGTGATCCACACAGTCACAAGCTTTGGCATAGTTAATAAAGCAGGAATAGATGTTTTTCTGGAACTCTCTTGCTTTTTCGATGATCCAGCAGATGTTGGCAATTTGATCTCTGGTTCCTCTGCTTTTTCTAAAACCAGCTTGAACATCTGGAAATTCACAGTTAACATATTGCTGAAGCCTGGCTTGGAGAATTTTGAGCATTACTTTGCTAGCATATGAGATATGTGCAATTGTGCAGCAGTTTGAGCATTCTTTGGAACTGCCTTTCTTTGGGATTGGAATGAAAAACTGACATTTTCCAGTCCTGTGGCCACTGCTGAGTCTTCCCAATTTGCTGGCATATTGAGTGCAGCACTTTCATAGCATCCTCTTTCAAGATTTGAAATAGCTCAACTGGAATTCCATCACCTCCACTAGCTTTCATCCTAGTGACATTTCCTAAGACCCACTTGACTTCACATTCCAGGATGTCTGGCTCTAAGTGAGTGATCACACCATCGTGATTATCTGGGTCATGAAGATCTGTTTTTGTATAGTTCTGTGTATTCTTGCCACCTTTTCTTAATATCTTCTGCTTCTGTTAGGTCCATACCATTTCTGTCCTTTATCAAGCCCATCTTTGCATGAAATATTCCCTTGGTATCTCTAATTTTCTTGAAGAGATCTCTAGTCTTTCCCATTCTACTGTTTTCCTCTATTTCTTTGCATTGATCACTGAGGAAGGTTTTCTTATCTCTCCTTGCTCTTCTTTGGAACTCTGCATTCAGATGCTTATATCTTTCCTTTTCTCATTTGCTTTTTGATTCTCTTCTTTTCACAGCTATTTGTAAGGCTTCCTCAGACAGCCATTTTGCTTTTTTGCATTTCTTTTTCTTGAGTATGTTCCTGATCCCTGTCTCCTGTACAATGTCATGAACCTCCGTACAGAGTTCATCAGGCACTCTGTCTATCAGATCTAGTTCCTTAAATCTATTTCTCACTTCCACTTTGTAATCATAAGGGATTTGATTTAGGTCATACCTGAATGGTCTAGAAGTTTTCCCTACTTTCTTCAATTTAAGTCTGAATTTGGCAATAAGGAGTTCATGATCTGAGCCACAGTCAGCTCCTGGTCTTGTTTTTGTTGACTATATAGAGCTTCTTCATCTTTGGCTGCAAAGAATATAGTCAATGTGATTTCGGTGTTGACCATCTAGTGATGTCCATGTGTAGAGCCTTCCCTTGTGTTGTTGGAAGAGGCTGTTTGCTATGACCAGTGCATTCTCTTGGCAAAACTCTATTAGCTTTTGCCTTGCTTCATTCTGTACTCCAAGGCCAAATTTGCCTGTTACTCCAGGTGTTTCTTGACTTCCTACTTTTGCATTCTCGTCCCCTATAATGAAAAGGACATCTTTTTGGGGTGTTAGTTCTAAAAGGTCTTGTAGGTCTTCATAAAACTGTTCAACTTCAGCTTCTTCAGTGTTACTGGTTGGGGCATAGGCTTGGATTATGGTCATATTGAATGGTTGCCTTGGAAACGAACAGAAATCATTCTGTTGCTTTTGAGACTGCATCCTTGTACTGCATTTCGGACTCTTGTTGACTATGATGGCTACTCCATTTCTTCTAAGGGATTCTTGCTTACAGTAGTGGATATAATGGTCATCTGAGTTAAATTCACCTATTCCAGTCCATTTTAGTTCGCTGATTCCTAGAATGTCGATGTTCACTCTTGCCATCTCCTGTTTGACCACCTCCAATTTGCCTTGATTCATGGACCTAACATTCCAGGTTCCTCTGCAATATTGCTCTTTACAGTATTGGACCTTATTTCTATCACCAGTCACATCCACAACTGGGTGTTGTTTTTTCTTTGGCTCCATCTCTTCATACTTTCTGGAGTTATTTCTCCGCTGATCTCCAGTAGCATATTGGGCACCTACTGACCTGGGGAGTTCATCTTTCAGTGTCCTATTTTTTTTTGCCTGTTCATGGGGTTCTCAAGGCAAGAATACTGAAGTGGTGTGCCATTCCCTTCTCCAGTGGACCACATTTTGTCAGAACTCCCCTATCTTAAGCCTTTTTAAAAAGAGTTTCTTCCCCTCAGCATAAATAGCCTCAAATCACTCTTATTTTTAGAAACAAACACCAAGAAAACAAGCCAAAAAATCTCTTTTCCACAGCCTTTCTCCAGTTATCATCAGCCTCTTTCCTTTGTCTCCTTCTACCTACACCTTTCAAGGTTTTCTCTGTATCCTCTAACTTTTGCAGTTTCACTACACTGTGTCTAGCTGTTGTTTCTGTGGGTTAGACCTAGTATAAAGAGCACACATTTACAGCAAGAGTTTCAGTAACACTCAGGTGTGTTTTATTGTTGCCTCCTCCTGCCCCTGACCCAGAGAGCTGGGAGCAGGAATGGGGAAGTGAGAAGGCACCTGCACAGGTACACCCATCTGGCTGCGTTCCCAGCCAGACCAATGGTGGGCCCCCTAAGGCTAAGGGGTAGGGACTTCCCTGGTGGTCCTGTAGCTACAACTCTGCTCTTCCAGAGCAAGAGGCCATAGTGTGATCCCTGGTCCAAGAACTAGATCCCACATGCTGCAACAAGAGTTCACTTGCCACAACTAAAAAAGATCCCTCAAGCCACCATGAAGGCGGCAGTTTCCATGTGCTTCACCTAAGGTCTGGCACAGCCAAATAAGTAAATAAATTTAAACATAATATAAAGGTAAGGAGTAGCTGCTTCCTTCCAGGGGACATAGAGCACTTGTGTCTGGAGTTCCTGGGATGGGCAGTGCTCCCCTGAGCACTTAGCACAGGTAGAGAGCTGGTCATTGCCAAGATAAGCCCTTGTTTTGTCAAGAGCTTATCAGGGTGTAACTGTGATTACTACCAAACGTGCCCAGCAAGCTCATTCTCTACTCCATTTCAGTCAATCAATCATAGTTATGTGTTCACTCTTACATCATGTATCATCATCAAAAAATTGTTTATTCTGTAAGCCATCTAAGACCCCTCTATTTATTCTAGTGACCCTCTAAAAGGAGTCTCATATCTTAAACCAGTAAGTCTCTGGACCAAAAGGAAAAGCCCTAAATTGCCTCTGACTCTATCATTACATACGTTGTTGTTGTTGTTCAGTCATTAAGTTGTGTCCAACTCTTTTCAACCCCATGGTCTACAGCACTCCAGACCTTCCTGTCCCTCACTGTCTCCCAAAGTTTGCCCAAATTCATATGCACACACACAAAAAAAATCTGGAAGAAATTTTCTGTGTAAAAGGATAGCTAGTTATCTTTATAAAAGTTAATAAATGCTACCCATCCTTCTCTTAAACATTTAGAATATTATCTTCCTCAAAAACATAATTTTCAACTATGCAGGGTTGTTTTGGTTTGTTTTTAAGTTCTTTGATCTCTAGTTCTTAGCCAATGTCAGTATCATATGGTTTCACATGCTATAATTTTTCATTTCATTTTGATAATTAGTAAGGCTATGGTTTTTCCAATAGTCATGTATGGATGTGAGAGTTGGACAGTGAAGAAAGCTGAGTGCTGAAGAATTGATGCTTTTGACCTGTGGTGTTGGAGAAGACTCTTGAGAGTTCCTTGGACTGCAAGGAGATCCAACCAGTCCATTCTGAAGGAGATCAGTCCAGTGTTCTTTGGAAGGAATGATGCTAAAGCTGAAGCTCCAGTCCTTTGGCCACTTCATGAAGAGAGATGACTCATTGGAAAAGACTCTGATGCTGGGAGGGATTGGGGGCAGGAGGAGAAGGGGACAACAGAGGATGAGATGGCTGGATGGCATCACCAACTCGATGGATGTGAGTTTGAGTGAACTCCGGGAGTTGGTGATGGACAGGGAGGCCTGGCATGCTGCAATCATGGGGTTGCAAAGAGTCAGACATGACTAAGCGACTGAACTGAACCGAACTGAAGTCCTCCTTACTAAAGGACTGTCACATTCTGACAGAATGTGGTCCACTGGAGAAGGGAATGGCAATCCACTCCAGTATTCTTGCCTTGAGCACGAATGAACAGTATGAAAAGGCAAAATGACAGGATACTGAAAGAGGAACTCCACAGGTCGGTAGGTGCCCAATATGCTACTGGAGATCAGTGGAGAAATAACTCCAGAAAGAATGAAGGGATGGAGCCAAAGCAAAAACAACACCCAGTTGTGGATGTGACTGGTGATAGAAAAAAGGTCCAATGCTGTAAAGAGCAATATTGCAGAGGAACTTGGAATGTTAGGTCCATGAATCAAGGCAAATTGGAAGTGGTCAAACAGGAGATGGCAAGAGTGAACGCCGACATTCTAGGAATCAGCGAACTAAAATGGACTGGAATAGGTGAATTTAACTCAGATGACCATTATATCTACTACCGTGGGCAGGAATCCCTTAGAATAAATGGAGTAGCCATCATGGTCAACAAAAGAGTCCAAAATGCAGTACTTGGATGCAATCTCAAAAACAACAGAATGATCTCTGTTCGTTTCCAAGGCAACCATTCAATATCACCATAATCCAAGCCTATGCCCCAACCAGTAACACTGAAGAAGCTGAAGTTGAACGGTTCTATGAAGACCTACAAGACCTTTTAGAACACCCCAAAAAGATGTCCTTTTCATTATAGGGGACTGGAATGCAAAAGTAGGAAGTCAAGAAACACCTGGAGTAACAGGCAAATTTGGCCTTGGAATACAGAATGAAGCAGGGCAAAGGCTAATAGAGTTTTGCCAAGAGAATGCATTGGTCATAGCAAAAACACTCTTCCAACAACACAAGAGAAGACTCTACACATGGACATCACTAGATGGTCAACACCAAAATCAGATTGATTATATTATTTGCAGCCAAAGATGAAGAAGCTCTATACAGTCATCAAAAACAAGAGTGGGAGCTGACTGTGGCTCAGATCATGAACTCCTTATTGCCAAATTCAGACTTAAATTGAAGAAAGTAGGGAAAACCACTAGACCATTCAGGTATGACCTAAATCAAATCCCTAATGATTACAAAGTGGAAGTGAGAAATAGATTTAAGGAACTAGATCTGATAGACAGAGTGCCTGATGAACTCTGTATGGAGGTTCATGACATTGTACAGGAGACAGGGATCAAGACCATCTCCATGGAAAAGAAATGCAAAGAAGCAAAATGGCTGTCTGAGGAGGCCTTACAAATAGCTGTGAAAAGAAGAGAATCAAAAAGCAAAGGAGAAAAGGAAAGATATAAGCATCTGAATGCAGAGTTCCAAAGAAGAGCAAGGAGAGATAAGAAAGCCTTCCTCGGTGATCAATGCAAAGAAATAGAGGAAAACAACAGAATGGGAAAGACTAGAGATCTCTTCAAGAAAATTAGAGATACCAAGGGAATATTTCATGCAAAGATGGGCTCGATAAAGGACAGAAATGGTATGGACCTAACAGAAGCAGAAGATATTAAGAAGAGGTGGCAAGAATACACAGAAGAACTGTACAAAACAGATGTTCATGACCAAGATAATCACGATGGTGTGATCACTCACCTAGAGCCAGACATCCTGGAATGTGAAGTCAAGTGTGCCTTAGAAAGCATCACTATGAGCAAAGCTAGTGGAGGTGATGGAATTCCAGTTGAGCTATTTCAAATCCTAAAAGATGATGCTATGAAAGTGCTGCACTCAATATGTCAGCAAATTTGGAAAACTCAGCAGTGGCCTCAGGACTGGAAAAGGTCAGTTTTTCATTCCAATCCCAAAGAAAGGCAATGCCAAAGAATGCTCAAACTACTGCACAACTGCACTCAACTCACACACTAGTAAAGTAATGCTCAAAATTCTCCAAGCCAAGCTTTAGCAATATGTGAACCGTGAACTTCCTGATGCTCAAGCTGGATTTAGAAAAGGAGAGGAACCAGAGATCAAATTGCCAACATCCACTGGATCATGGAAAAAGCAAGAGAGTTCCAGAAAAACATATATTTCTGCTTTATTGACTATGCCAAAGCCTTTGACTGTGTATCACAATAAACTGTGAACAATTCTGAAAGAGATGGGAATACCAGACCACCTGACCTGCCTCTTGAGAAACCTATATGCAGGTCAAGAAGCAACAGTTATAATTGGACATGGAACAACAGACTGGTTCCAAATAGGAAAAGGATCACATCAAGGGTGTATGTTGTCGCCCTGCTTATTTAACTTATACGCAGAGTACATCATGAGAAACGCTGGACTGGAAGAAGCACAAGCTGGAATCAAGATTGCCTGGAGAAATATCAATAACCTCAGATATGCAGATGACACCAGCCTTATGGGCAGAAAGTGAAGAGGAACTAAAAAGCCTCCTGATGAAAGTGAAAGAGGAGAGTGAAAAAGTTGGCCTAAAGCTCAACATTCAGAAAACGAAGATCATGGCATCTGGTCCCATCACTTCATGGCAAATAGATGGGGAAACAGTGTCAGACTTTGTTTGGGGGGGCTGCAAAATCACTGCAGATGGTGATTGCAGCCATGAAATTAAAAGATGCTTACTCCTTGGAAGTAAAGTTATGACCAAAGATAGCATATTAAAAAGCAGAGAGATTACTTTGCCAACAAAGTTCCGTCTAGTCAAGGCTATGGTTTTTTCAGTGGTCATGTATGGATGTGAGAGTTGGACGGTGAAGAAAGCTGAGCACTTTGAGAGTCCCTTGGACTGCAAGGAGATCCGATCAGTCCATTCTAAAGGAGATCAACCCTGGGTGTTCTTTGGAAGGACTGATATAAAGCTGAACTCCAATACCTTGGCCACCTCATGTGAAGAGTTGACTCATTGGAATTGACTCTGATGCTGGGAGGGATTGGAGGCAGGAGGAGAAGGGGACAACAGAGGCTGAGATGGCTGGATGGCATCACCGACTCGATGGATGTGAGTCTGAGTGAACTCTGGGAGTTGGTGATGGACAGAGAGGCCTGGCATGCTGCAGTTCATGGGGTTGCAAAGAGTCGGACACAACTGAGCGACTGAACTGAACTGAACTGAAGTCCTCCTTTGATGTTCTTTATTGGCAAAAATGCTTGGGACCAGGAAACTAGTCTACACATTTTCTCTTCCACATAGACATTAGAATCATTTTGCTGAATAAATATCCTTTTGTAATGAGTAGAGGGGTATGGTATATCAATGAGGATGAGCTGGACTCTTGAATTTCCGATTTGGGGGAGAACTGGATAGCAATATAGAAAAAAAGAAAAAGTTTATCCATATGTTTCACTGTTTATCAGGATTCTTATTATTGTTGTCCGGTCGCTAAGTTGCATCCAACTCTTTGCAACCCATAGACTGCAGTTCACCAGGCTTCCCTGTCCTTCACTATCTCCCAGAATTCACTCAAACTCATGTCCATTGAGTCAGTGATGCCTTCCAACTGTTTCATCCTCTGCTGCCCCCTTCTCCTCTCGCCCTCAAACTTTCCCACCATCAGGGGCTTTTCCAGTGAATGAGTTGGCTCTTCACATCAGGTGGGCAAAGTATTGGAGCTTCAGGATACTTCAGAGGCTTAATGTGTCAGAAATTTAATTTATTTAATGTATCAGAGATTTCCCCCGCGAAGGAATGGCAACCCACCCCAGTATTCTTGCCTGGCATATCCCATGGACATAGGAGCCTGGCAGGCTACAGTACATGGGGTCACAAAGAGTTGGCCATGACTGAGCAACTGAGCACATCAGCACATCAGAGATTTAATTTATTGAAGATATAAGGAAAACCAAGGGGACACAGGCTCTGCCTTCAGCCTCACTGCGGGAGACAGATGCCTAGATGGGGTTGCAGCAAAGGTTATTAAACAGGTTTGTACCCAGGAAAAGCCCCAGGAAACCCAAGAGGGAGTATCAGTTCCACCTAAAAGTACTGAGATGTTCCAGCTCCCGCCCCCTCCCCAGGTCACAGATAAGAAAGGCGACGGCTTCCGGCTGCGGGAAAGGGGGTGTCATGCAGGGGCAAATTTACAGGGATACAGAAGGGCACCTGCAAGAGCAGGGGATTTCAACGAGTGAAGGGTATGTAGCCAAGAGGGTTGATGTGAGGTTGGGAGAGGGCTAGACTGCATCAGCTCACAGAGGGCTTTGACCCTGGACTGCAGAACTAGGCAGCACAGGGTTACAGAGCCCGTGTCTAGGAATTCACCCTTGGGGCCATGAGAAATTCGTCCCTGGTCCCCTGATTAGGTATTGCAGCTTGTTCAGTGCAGACCAGAGAGAGGAGAGGCCTCAGCCCTGATACTCTCTGGGCTCCCCCTAGCTCCTGGTTTTATCTTAGCACAAGCCCAACACCCAGTCCCAGGATCTCTGCAGGATCTCTGTGATCTCCCCCGAGGCTGTAAGTTGGCCTGAGTATTGGTCCATTCTGCAGACTTTAGCACAATAGCAATAATCAGGAGCCTTCAGGATTTTCCCCTGGGTTCAAAACACTTCAGTTTCACCTAGTGCCAGCACTTGCCAGCTCTGCAGCTTGGAGCCATCACAAACAAATTCTATTCAGATAACTGCTGTGAGTCCCCTGCCTCTCTTAAACTAACAAAAACACCCTTATCTCCCAACCAAAAAAAAAAATCCCCATTATTGTTCAAATGTGCCAGCTTCCTATTTTCCCTGGCACGCTGCCCCTTCTTCATTTCAGTTTCCCAGCAGCAGCCAACATTCCCGGCAACTTGAGCAGCAAAGCAGGTAGATTCTGCCCAGGTGTGTACAGGACCCGGAGTGTGGGAGGAGACGCCATGGCAAGCACAACGGGGCTCTTCCCAGCTCTCCAAGAGCCCGAGGCATTTACAAGTCCAGCACGGGGAGCCAGCGTGCAGCCTACTCTAAACAAACACCCCCAAACTTGGCTGGAGTCACTGCAAGTCCTGTGTGTCCCATTTGTCATATACATTAACTCTTGGTCCTCACAACAACCCCGTGAGGCAAGATCCAATTTTGGTTTCAAGGACGAGGAAACTGAAACTCAGAGTATTTACATGGCTTTCCCCAGGCCACCTGGTAGAAATGGGACCTAGGCTTATGATTCTGTCTAAATCCTGTGGGTGTGACCCTATCCTTGGCATCACAGAGAGGATGGAACGCTTTGAGAAGCCCCAGGAGATGGGTGGTGAGTGTGCGTGCACACACACATACACAGTCATAACCATCACGGCACCTGTTCCACTTTAAGAACCTCACGTTGAGTGAGCCAAAGAACTGAGCAGAGTGCCTTCATCTAGGTAGGAGACCACGCTAAGACCACCATCAATTTTTACAAGCGAGCCTGACAGTGTTTTATCACACTGATGGCAGTCATCTGTTTGCAAGTCTGCTCCACGCACCAGGCTGTGAGTACTCAGGTCTCCACAGGCCTCAGCACACCACTGATCCTGAAAGCACATTAAAAAAACAAGGTAATGAGAATGAGAGGCATGAGGACAGGTAAGGTGTCACGCTGGTCACCTTGCTCAGGCTATTATGCTAATGTTAATGCTGCTAGTGACTAGCTGGCTCACAGACCCTTAGGTCAGGCCAGTCTGGTGGAGGCGGGTGGAGGTACAACCAATCTGATGGAGGTGGGCAGAGACACAGCCAGGGGCATCAGGACTGGGTGCCAAGTGGTGGGTCTCGGAGGACACAGCCAGTACTGAGACAGGAAGTTCAACAGGAGACATGTTGGAGAGCATGGGGGAGAGGCCCAACCTGAAAGATGGCAGTGCTGATGGGAAATGGTTAGAAGCAGTGGTGAAGCCTTGGCCTGGAAAAGAACATGGTACCCACATTAACTAAGTCACCAGCAGGTGACCCTGCCATCAGGGGAGGGTTCCCTCTGGCTTCCTCTTATTGTACATCATCCTGAAGGCACCCTGCTCCCTCCAGCACATAGCTCTAAGAGCAAAGGTGTGTGTGCAATGAAGCTCTTAGGTCACCTAAAGGAAGTGGAGGCATTGATGACAACTCCCCACTTTGTCCAGCTCCAGGAGAGATGAAAGTCTAAACACAATTAGAGTAAAGAAGCTCGGGCACTTTTACTCCACAATGCCCAGTTATGACTCCCAGTCTTGTACCCGACTCACGGGCCGAGATGTGACCGTGGAGTGATGTCAGTCTCAATTCTGGCTGACATGAGACAATGTCCAAGATGATAGATGCCCACTGTGTAGGCTGCATGGACAGCCCATGTGGATTTGAGAAAAGAAGATTCAGAGACAAAAGCATTTAGGACAGAAAAGAAGTTTCATCTCCAAATCTTTGCGATCCCATGGACTGTAGCCTGCCAGGTTCCCCAGTCCTTGGAATTCTCCAGGCCATAACACTGGAGTAGGCTGCTATTCCCTTCTCTAGGGGATCTTCCTGACCCAGAAATCAAACCGGGGTCTCCTGCATTGGAGGTGGATTCTTTACCAGCTGAGGTACCGGGGAAGCCCAGGAAATAAAAGAAGTTTACTTTAAAAAGGATTCAAGGGAATCTGCCTTCAGAAGGACAGGTTGGCAAAAATTAAAAGAAAATCCATAGAGATATTTAAAGAGGAAAAACACTCAATATTAGAAAAAGCCACCTAGTTTCAATTAGCTGTTGTGGAAGAAAAGCAGCATGTGGTTGTCATGAACTCAAAAGTCATAACTTGCGGTCCAATGTCAGCAGGGTAAAGTTTTTGTTCAAGTCAGGTAAGAATCAAATGACAGCTCTACCCCTGAGGAAGCAGTTACAGTGGCTAGAAACCTATTATTGGACAAGGTCAAGGCTTCGTTTATTTGGGGAAGCAGAATTAGGCATAGTGATCAATTTATTTTAATCTCCCATTGCCACCTGATTTGACTGTTTTGTTTTCTTTGGTTGTGAAAAAATGATGTACACATTACTTAAAATGGTAGCAAGTCAAAGTATCGATTTTGCTTTCAAATTTCCAGGTAGCTGGAACTCTGTTACCACTTGCAAACCCCAAAAGTTAACAGTCAGAGAGCTGGAGAGAACTTGAAGATTGGAGCATCTCTTTGGAGAACTGCCAGGGCGCTGTGAGTCCAGTCAGAGAGCTGGAGAGAACCTGGAGATTAGAGTATCTCTTTAGAGAACTGCCAGGGTGCTGTGAGTCCCAGCCCTCACGCCAAAAAGGAAGAGGTGTGTTTGATGTGGACTGGAAGGAGGGGGCAGGAGAGCCATGATGTTTGCTCAGAGGACTGCATTTGTCAGTGAAACAGACAGTTCAAGAGGAGAGGCGGCGGAAGCAGCCTGGGGCAGGAGAAGGGGCTGCTGTTATGGTGTCAGTGCACTCCTGGAGGTCCAAGGATGTGTTGGTGTCTGTCCAGGTCCAGATGGGAGCCCTAGTAGAAAGACCTTGCCTGGAGACCTTGGGGTCCCACCCCAGGGGTCTGCCTTGGAAGAACAAGGGCCAAAGTGGTACTGAGCGTCAGAGGGGTAGAGGGAAGAGTTACTAAATGACCAGCTAGACAATACGCATCTACCACCAACAAGGGAATGGAAGGGAAAGGATTTTCAGCCCGGAAGAAAGAAATCCATCTTTTTTCCTTCATCTCCAAGAAAACCGCCAAAGAGAAAATCATCCTTAGACACTTGCCAGGTCAGACGAAACTGAAATCAGACCAGGGCTGGTCAAATAAGACCCTTCCTGTCTTTTCCGTTCCTTCCTCTCACCACTACAACTTTGGAGTCATCTGAATTTAGAGCAAGTCTGATGTGGAAAGAAGCAGTGATGTCAGGAGAGCCAGTGTCCAAGGCAGGCTTGTTCCCACCAGAGGTCCTGGCTGGGGAGACAGAGAAGATTCATGTTTAAAGTTCAGGGTTTGTTTGTTTGTGTTTTGAAAATGAAATTACACAGGGCTTCCCTAGAAGCTCGGTGGTAAAGAATCCACCTGCTAATGCAGGAGACACAGGCTTGACCCCTGGTCTGGGAAGATCCCACATTGTGGAGCAACTAAGCCCATGCACCGCAACTACTGAGCCTGTGCTCTAGAGTCCAGGAGCCGCAAGTCCTGAGCCCACGTGCTGCAATTACTGAAGCCCGCCAGTCCTAGAGCCCTGTCTACACAAGAGAAGCCAGCGCAGTGAGAGACTGCACCGCAACAGAGAGTAGCCCCGACTCTCCGCAGCTAGACAAAAGCCCAAGCAGCAACAAAGACCCAGGACAGCTAAAAAGAAAAATTAAAAAATTACATTGTAATTGACATTTTAATTACTACTGGAGATGATTTAAAGGGCTAAGGTGACTGGGGACTTTTATTACATAGGAGAAGTTATGGCACCAGCATGAGATTTCATCTCAGGCCAAAGAACCAGCCCCACAGCAGGAGTTGGGTGAGAAAAGATGAGGTCTCTGTAATATTGCTGCTATGAGTCCTGCCCCCTTGATGACCAGTTAGAGCAGTGTACTAGCTTCCTACAGGTGCTGTAACACATGACTGCTAACACAGTATATTAAAACATCACAAATGTATAATCTTACCGTTCTGAACGTTAGAAGTCCAAATGGGTTTTACAAGCCAAAATCAAGCCTGTGTTCCTTCTGCAGGCTCCAGGGGAGGATCTGTTTGCTTACCCTTCACAGCTTCTAGAGGCTGCCCACATTCCTTGGCTCACAGTCTCAAATCACATCATGGGTTCTAGTTCTCTCTAGCTTCCATCATTATGTTGCCTTCCATCTAGCTGACTCTCCTGCCTCCCTCTTTAAGGACCCTTGTGATTCCTTGACCACTCCTCTCCTAATAATCCAGCGTAATCTTCCCATTTCAATATCCTCCACATAATACTTTTGCAAAGTCGCCTTTACCATGTAAGGAAATGTCTTCATGTTTGCTTAGTCGCTCAGTCATGTCCAACTCTTTGCAACCCCATGGACTGTAGCCTGCCAGGCTCCTCTGTCCTCTGTCCATGGGGATTCTCCAGGCAAGAATATTGGAGTGGATTGGTTGCCCTCCTCCAGGGGATCTTCCCAACTCAGGGATCGAACCCAGGTCTCCCGAATTTACTGTCTGAGCCACCAGGGAAACCCAGTGTATCCATAGGTTCTGGGAACTGGGATGTGGATATCTCTAGGGGACCATTATCCAACCTACCACAAGTGGACAAGTGAACTTTAAAAAAAAGTCACTTTATTCTCTGAATCTTTCTTTTTTCCTTTGTATACGGGGATAATAATACCTACTCTGCAAGATTATAGGATTTAAAGAAAGTCTGATGTGAAACACTGCATAGCATCTCAGTAAGTGCTTTATAAGAATTCATACTTTACATTCACTCACTTGATAAATTTGTTAAATCCCTATTACGTACTGGGCAGTGTTCTGAGTGCTGAAATATGCATTGCTAAAAAGAGAGGAAAGTGGGAGAAAGTGAGCGCTTTGGATGTTCTAAAAGAGTAGGTTCTGAAATTGGGAAAATAATTCAGAAAAGTGAAGCAATCACCTGGTTGATTTTATCAAGTAATGATGATAATTAATCTAAGTGGTGGGGGATCTCATTAAAATACTTGGCTCATATCTGCTTTTCAAGAAATATTGACCTATGTGTATGTGCTGCGTGCACGCTTAGTCGTTTCAGTCATGTCCAACTCTTTGCGACCCCAGGGACTGTAGCCTGCCAGGCTCCTCTGTCCATGGGATCCCCCAGGCAAGAATACTGGAGTGGGTTGCCATGCCCTCCTCCAGGGGATCTTCCCGACCCAGGGATTAGACCCACGTCTCTTACATCTCTTGCATTGGCAGGCATGTTCTTTACCACTAGCACTCCTGGGAAGCCCCCAAGTATATATACTAATGGGCTACAAAATTAAAGTGCAAAATATTCGCATGCCCTAGATGTTTGTAGAGATTAATTCTGAGGCTTAAAAGGACTCTAAGGCAGAGCAATGACTGCAGTCTGGAAGCAATTTAGTTTGTAAATACACAGTATTAAGGCTAAGTCCTGCCTCAGGTCTAAGGGGTTTATATCAAACCTTCCTGGGGTCCTCTAAATGGTGTTAAACTAATTAAACAGGGAGATATTCAGACTGAGGTGGCTCTAATGCCGTGGCAGCCCGTGTAAGCAAACCACACTTTATGCCTGTGAATGTCTCAAGATTACAAAATCGAAACATAGAGACAGCCAATCACAAACAGCCACCGAGGCTTGCAGTTAGAGCCCATCAATAATTTCCTTACCTTGCTTCCGCCCTTCCTCTATAAAATTCTCTCCCTAAGTTCCTGTCCACAGAGGGCTCCTAACCACTTACACTCTGGCACCGCCCGATTGAAATTGATCTTTGTTCAAATAAACTCTTAAAGTTTTTAATATGCTTCAGTTTATCTTTTAACAATGGGTACCTAACAGAGGTTGAATCATAAAGTTGAGGCAGTGACTTTATATGTTTGGCTCCCCAGATAGAATATGGAAATAATACTAAATTAAGAAGCAAATGAGAAAGATAAGGGTTGTAGGGGAAAGAGAAAGCTGCCCAAGAATTGCTAAACAGAGCACAAAACCTCTACTGTTGGTAGAATTATAACCCTTCCTATCTAGAGGAGTCTCAAAATTCTATACTGGCTATAATCAAAGTGGATGTCTTACTTCTAAGGAGCAACGAGCATTCCGTACACATTTTTTTCCTGAGCTTGACTTTTTTCCACTTGGCAATATATATATATTGAATTTTCCTATTTAAAATAAAGAGATGAGGAATACTTTTTTATGATGAAGAAATCTGAGGCTAGCACAGGGAGCTATATTTAATATCCTGTAATAAACCATAATGGAAAACAATATGAAAAAGAATATATATATTTGTATAACTAAATCACTTTGCTGTATACATAGAAACTAACACAACATTGTAAATCAGCTAAATTTCAATTAGAAGAAATCTGAATATATTTGTAAGACAAGGAAAAGAA
Source organism: Oryx dammah (assembly GCF_014754425.2). NCBI lineage: Eukaryota > Metazoa > Chordata > Mammalia > Artiodactyla > Bovidae > Oryx > Oryx dammah. The sequence goes on from NW_024070210.1 coordinate 54,699,561, forward strand.
ATCAGTGAAGGAAACAAAACAAGCAAAACATGCCTATGAAAACCGTAACTATGAAGACTGTACAATGTGGAAACGTACAACACTGTAGGAAGTGTACAACCACAATTTTGAAAAGTTAGCAAACAGGGAAGGAAATATGAAAATATTCTAGCTGTTGTGATAAGGTGGTAGAATTGTGGTTGATATATCCTCTTTGTTTCCTAACTTTCTGAAATGTTTGCACAGTATTCAAATTAAAATAATTTTGATAAGTTACTTTTGATAAAACAGTACAGACAAAGGCATATTATTTACAACTGAGGACCTTGAGACTTCTGATCCCATTTTGTAAGCTTTTCTGTTGGGCATTATTTCCACTCTTACTCTCTTAAATCTTCAAATTTTGACTACCATTCCTTGTGTTTTTCTCAGCTTTTCCCCTAGTGTCACATTAAAATTGTTTCTTATTTGGGTTAAGCCAGCTCTTTAAGAACAAAAAATTTCTTTTAAAAAGAATACTTTATTTTGGCTGTGCTGGGCCCTGATTGCTCGGGCTCTTTTCTAGTTGTGGCAAACAAGGGTTCCTCTATAGTTGCAGTGTGCAGGCTTCTCATTGCAGTGGTTTCTCCTGTTGTGATGCACAGGCTCTAGGGCACCGGCTCAATAATCGGTGCGTGGGCTTAGCTGCTCCGAGGCATGTGAGATCTTCCTGAATCAGGGATTGAATCCTCCTGCATTGGCAGGTGGATTCTTCACCACCAAGCCATGAGGGAGGCCCTATGGACTATTTCTTTCATTGTCTCTAGCATTTTGACAATTTATAATTAAGCCCATATTCCATCATAAATCCTCATTTTGATACAGGTCCACATTGTAAACACTGGCTGCACAGCAATGTCATCAGAATTCTTGAAATCTTCTTGCTTGAAATACACCATTATGATACTGTTTACAAAATACTAAAAAGAGGTGAAATTGTAACAGGATTATCAACATAGCAAGAAATCAATACTAACCAACAGCAATAGAGACCTTGTTTCTCTGGGCAAGAAAAATATGGCTGGCTAAGAAATATGTTTCAAGTAGACTAAAAAGCCTTCTTTTTTTTTTTTTTTTCTGTTAAAACACATGTCCATTAATATCTAGTGGAAATGTAAATATCTTATCAGGAGCCTGGGCTCTGCTTACAGGATATCAACATTTCACTGATGTCTTTCTTTACCTTTTAAAATTTGGTCTCAGAGGCCCCTATTCATCTCAGAGGCCCAAGAGAAAAAACAAATAACATGTGAAATAAATTTAAAATGCTAGTATTTTGTCTACACTCTCCACATATAATCTCTCCAAATTCACATCTTTCCATAGCTGGGATAGTAAACAATTAAAACTCTCTCTTTTATAATGGTATTGGCCTTTGGGCTTCTTAGGAAATCACTTTAATTACCTCCAAAGTTATGGGCTTCCCTGGTGGCTCAGAGGTTAAAGCGTCTGCCTCCAATGCAGGAGACCTGGGTTCAATCCCTGGGTCGGGAAGATCCCCTGGAGAAGGAAATGGCAACCCACTCCAGTATTCTTGCCTGGAGAATCCCACAGACGGAGGAGCCTGGTAGGCTACAGTCCACGGAGCCGCAAACAGTCAGACACGACTGAGTGACTTCACCTTACCTTACACCTGTCAGCACATTGAGAGCATTATTATTGTCCCATTTTAAAGATAAGAAGACTGAGGCTCAGAGAGATAAGTGTCTTTCTCTTGAAGAGACCAGACCCCAGAAACCTGACTAGGACTCTTTCCATATTACTACACTGGGCATAAATGGGCATTATCATGATAATTACATGGTAGCTACAAACATTAAAAGAATTGATGCAGGTATAAATCTGAACAATTCCTTTATATTCTCCACTGGGACTTTCATATAGTTTGTTTCTACCTTCCAAGGACAGAGCTATTTCAAAAGTCAACCAGGATCTTGTCAGAGCTTTGGTGTCTCTTTGGATCTTTTGCATTTGAATCAAGCCACCCTACCTGACCAACTCCACCCTCCTTTCCAACCCTTATCTTAATTTTGGTCTGACCTCAGGCTCTCCCTAAGACCAACATCCAATCCCTGATTCCTTCTGCCTCTAGCACTTCAGTCCTCATCAGCTTCTCTTGACCTCCCCATCCCTGCTCTGGAATTTCTGGCTCTGGTCCCTTCAAGAAGCTTCAGGGCAGAGGCCAGCACCAAATTCTCTGGCCTTCCTGGGCCTGAAGAGAGAATCTTTCCTTCTCTCCCATCATCTCTGACTCACACCAAGCCCAAGTCTAGACCTCCCTTACAGGGACAATCGTAAGGAATCAAGGACACCTGGGCCTTGCTTTGCGCACTCAGACTGGTGGGATTCAGAAATTCCAAGGAAGGGGAGAGTCCTTGAACATGAGGATTCTGGGAGACAGAGGACATGGAAGTATTTGGTGAGCAAAACCTAAAATAAAAGCATATGTGTCAAGACCCTAACTGCTGGAGACTTGAGATATGGGGCAGAGCCTGGAGCCCCATGCCCTTAGCTCCATCTTCTGGAGGAATGCAGCCCATGGGAGTCTATGGCAGGGAAAAGTGAGACCATCTCCAGAGTCTCCCTTGTGCCCTGACTTGACCACAGGCCACCCCACCTCATAAATTCCCCCTACCCCAGAGAGGCTTCCTGGACTCTGCTTCCAGCTCCATGATTATTCTCGCATCATTTTCCATGCAGGAAACCAGGAAAACAACTTCTTTGAACATAGCCAGACTACCTAGGAGATGATTTTTCAGTCTTTTTTTCTAACTTGAAGGAACAAAGACCCATCAATCCAGAGCATACATTCACTGAATATCAACAAGAAGGTGAATGAGGTGCTTAAAGCAAAGAAGTGTGCAGTGTGACCCAGAGAGATGATATGGGGAGAGAAGTGGGAGGGGGTTCAGGATTGGGAACTCATGTACACCCGTGGTGGATTCATGTCAATGTATGGCAAAAAACAATACAGTATTGTAAAGTAAAATAAAAATAAAGAAAGAAAAAAAAAAGAAGTGTGCAGTGTGGTCCCTGCCTTCTGGTCTAGTTGGGATGACAATACACAGGACTCTTATCACACTGTTATACTGTGATTCAAGGCAGCAGATGCTGGGACAGATTCTTGGATCCAGCTTTTTTCCTGGCCAAAGCTGGAGAATCTGCACCAGCAGGGTCATTCTTGTTCCCAGTTCCTGGGTTCTACCATGATCCGATGCAAAAAGGCTTAATCAGACACATTGTGGAGTTTAGTACCAAGTCTTCTTCAGTTCAGTTCAGTCACTCAGTTGTGTCCGACTCTTTGTGACCCCATGAATTGCAGCACGCCAGGCCTCCCTGTCCATCACCAACTCCCGGAGTTCACTCAGATTCACGTCCATCGAGTCAGTGATGCTATCCAGCCATCTCATCCTCTGTCGTCCCCTTCTCCTCTTGCCCCCAATCCCTCCCAGCATCAAAGTCTTTTCCAATGAGTCAAATCTTCGCATGAGGTGGCCAAAGTACTGGAGTTTCAGCTTCAGCATCATTCCTTCCAAAGAAATCCCAGGGCTGATCTCCTTCAGAATGGACTGGTTGGATCTCCTTGCAGTCCAAAGAACTCTCAAGAGTCTTCTCCAACACCACAGTTCAAAAGCATCAGTTCTTCAGTGCTCAGCTTTCTTCACAGTCCAACTCTCACATCCATACATGACTACTGGAAAAACCATAACCTTGACTAGACGGACCTTAGTCGGCAAAGTAATGTCTGCTTTTGAATATGCTATCTAGGTTGGTCATAACTTTTCTTCCAAGGAGTAAGCATATTTTAATTTCATGGCTGCAGTCACCATCTGCAGTGATTTTAGAGCCCCCCAAAATAAAGTCTGACACTGTTTCCACTGTTTCCCCATCTATTTCCCATGAAGTGATGGGACCAGATGCCATGATCTTCGTTTTCTGAATGTTGAGCTTTAAGCCAACTTTTTCACTCTCCTCTTTCACTTTCATCAAGAGGCTTTTTAGTTCCTCTTCACTTTATACCATAAGGGTGGTGTCATCTGCATATCTGAGGTTATTGATATTTCTCCCAGCAATCTTGATTCCAGCTTGTGCTTCTTCCAGTCCAGCGTTTCTCATGATGTACTCTGCATATAAATTAAGTCTTCTTAGCAACCAATTTAGCCCCGGATTTGATAACTGTTGGTGTCAACCAGTCCCCTTTTGGAACACCTCACTCAGTTCTCACTCAGCTCTCATTTCTTGTGTATTTCCCATTCTACTCAAAGACCTGGAAGTTTCCTCCATGCCCAGCCTCTTATTCATGCCATCCACTTGTCCTCATGACTTCCTGAGTGTCCCCCAACCCAGATTCACAGTCCATATGTTCTGTTTACAGCTAAACAACGAATCTTGTGGGGCTCTTATGGAAAAGCGAGAATGACAAAAGGGTAAGATACAGTAGCTATCAAGACCCCAGGGTCTCATACTACCCATGTGAGCATGATAACAACTGTGGCAGCTGCAGAGCACTGCCCTCAGAGTCATAATATCCCATTGAAAGTAAAGCCAGTCATCAAAAGTCTACAAGTAATAAGTGCTGGAGAGGGTGTGGAGAGAAAGGAACCCTCCTACGCTGTTGGTGGGAATTTAAACTGGTGCAGTCACTATGGAAAATAGTGGGGAGGTTCCTTAGAAAACTAAAATATAACTGCCATAGGATGCAGCAATCCCATCCCTAGGTATACATGCAGAGAAAACTATGGTTCAAGAGGATACTTGCCCCACAACATTCATTGCAGTGCTGCTAGAGTAACCAAGACACGAAAGCAGCCTAATGTCTATTGACGGATGAATGGACAAAGAAGATGTGATACGTATATACAATGGAATATTGCTCAGCCATTAAAAGTAATGAAATAATGCCATTTGCAGCCACATGAATGAACCCAGAGATTATCATACTAAATTAAGTCAGAGAAAGACAAATATATGATATCACTTATATGTGGAATCTAAAATATAGTACAAATAAATCTATATACAAAACAGAAACAGACTCACAGACATGAAAATATAGGTACCAAAGGGGAAAAGGGAGAGGGAAGGGATAAATTAAGAGTATGGGTTTAACAGATACAAACCACTATACATAAAATTAATAAGCAACAAAGTTTTATTGTATAGCATTGGGAATTAGCACAGGAAACTATATTCAATATTTTGAAATAACCTATAATGGAAAATAATCTGAATATATATATATATCACAAAGTAGTAGCTGAATCACTTTCCTGAAACTAACACAATACTGTAAATCAACTATACTTCAATTAAAGAAAGAGAAAGAGTGAAGCCAGACTCTGGCTTGTGTAACCCAATCCTAGTTTTTCACCTCAGCCACCTGTTTCTTTAGACACTGCCAAAGTAGACCAAAGTTCAAACAAGTTACAATTCCCACAAGCAGCTGCATTTCCATTAAACAATTTAGTTATCAGGTTAACTTTGACCCTGACACCTGCCAGGCCAAACCAATTTGCAAGGATTTTAGAGAGCCCATGTTTTGAGGTTTCGTTACCCATGTTATTTTTTGAAATCACATAATTTTAAACACTTGACTTTAGATATCATGAAAGCTTTTTGTCTGGAGGGATTCCTGCATCGTGCATGTATGTGTGTATTGGGTTTAAGGTAACTCCATAATTCTCATATTTAAACATGGTGAATTCAGAGTTTAAACTCCATCAGTTCAAGATTTCCCACCTTTCTTTACTTTTCATTCCTCCTTTCAACAGGGAGGAATATGCACAGAGAACTGTTGTCAGAGGTACCTGGCTGTGCTGAGTGGTGGTTTCATGGTCCTCAGCTGGTCTTCATTCCTATGAACTGGTCACAGTATAAATGCTCACGTCTCATCATGGCCTCTGCTCACTGGACCCACACACTCTACTTCTTGGTTCTGACACCAGGCCTTTCTGGGTGGACCAACTGGCTCTCAGTCACTGCTGAGCTCTTCTTGGGGTGCCCTGGGGAATTCTATATGCTTTCTGGGGCCTTATCACACCACGTGAGCTTACCCCAACTCCACAGGTTGGCATTACTCCCTAAGCCACTGCCATCGCCCATGCAGGCCCCACGACAAGACATTCATCTAGTAGCATTTAAAAAGTGATGACCAGGGCTTCCCTGGTGGCTCAGTGGTGGAGAGTCTGCCTGCCAATGCAGGAGACATGGGTCCAATCCCTGGTCCAGGAGGATCCCACATGCGGAGAAACAACTGAGCCCATGCATCACAACTATGGAGCCTGTGCTCTAGAGCCCGGGAGCCACAGCTACTGAGCCCAAGTGCCACAACTCCCGAAGCCTGTGCTCTGCGACAAGAGAAGGCACCGCAACGAGAAGCCTCCCTGCCGAAACTAGAATAGCCCTGCTCGCCGAAATGAGAGAAAGCCTCTGCAGCAAGGAAGACCCAGCACAGACAAAAGTAAATACATAAATAAAACTGTAAAAGAATAAAGTGATGAGCAATGTTGTCAGAGATCTAAAAAGAAAATATATAAACACACATACACACACACACAAAACACACACACAAAAAAACACATAGACAGGTCTTCTTGTTTTCCCAGACAGTTTACTGGAAATAATCTGACATGTATTTATCAGATAATATTGATAAGAGTGCCTACTATGTGCCAAATGCTATTCTAGGTACTGGGGATACAGTAATAATCAAGACAAGATGAAAATCCTGATCTCATGGAAGTTAAGAGTCTAACGTGTCAAGGTAGACAATAAACAGGCTTCCCCTGTGGCGCTAGTGGTCAAGAACCCACCTGCCAATGCAGGAGACATAGAGATGAGGGTTCGATCCCTAGGTCGGGAGGATCCCCTGGCAGAAGGCATGGCAACCCACTCCAGTATTCTTGCCTGGGAAGTCCCAGGGATGGAGGAGCCTGGAGCACTATAGTCCAAAGGGTCGAAAAGAATGGGACACAATTGAAGCAACTTAGCAACCACGTACACTCATTTCACTGTGAAAACAGCTTATTTTAATCCTTACCTCCAAACAACCCATGAAATATTAAACTTTCTCTGAAACAGGACACACCTAAAAGCTTCTGAGCAATTCTCACGGTGTCAGAGTTACAAATTCCCAGGATTGTGCATGCTGTGGATTATTTATCAAAGTATTAAAAGCACTGAAATGATCTCTTTTACAACAACATAGTTATCCATTACCAAGTGCTTGTTATGTGCCAGGTCTTTGCATGTATTATCTCTTAATTCTTAGTACAACCCTAAAGTAGATGGATGTTGTTATTCTCAGTAATAAACTTGAGGCTGATACAAGTTTAGTAAATTACCTGAGGTCACTTAGGTATTAGGTGGCTGAGCCTTAATGGAACTCAGATGGTCTGATATCACTCTGCCTCTACACAAATAGTAGGGGAATGCATAGAAAGAAAAGCAAAATTCTAAGTAGGAATTCTTGGAGTGCTCCTTTAAACAAAACTATTCCTTTATATTTAAGAGTGTGCACGTGTGAGCTGGAAGAATTAGGGAGAAGTTTGGCTTGAAGAGGAAAGGATGAAACAGAACATTTGTTATATCTGAAGTTTGTGGAAACTGACAATTGAGGATCAAACAGAAATGGTAAAACATCTTAGGAAGTATAATACAGGAAGGCATAAAAATAGAATCCATTTTGCAAATGTGCAGGTCCCATATAAGCTTCTGGGAACAGATCTTGAGGAGGTGGGGGAGGAGGTAAGGAAGCTGACCCAGGGCAACTGTTGTGTGGACATGTGCTGTGCTGCGCTGTGCTTAATCTCTCAGTTGTGTCTGACTCACTGAAACTCCATGGACAGTAGCCCTCCAGGTTCCTCTGTCCATGAGAGTTCTCCAGGCAAGAATACTGGAGTGAGTTGCCATGCCCTCCTCCAGGGGAGCTTCCCAAGCCAGGGATCGAATCCAGGTCTCCCGCATCACAGGCAATTCTTTACCAACTGAGACACAAGGGAAGCCTGGTGTGTGTAGGCATAGTGTGGGGCATAGATACTGCCATAGTCCTTACCCCCAACCCAAATCCTCACTGTGCCCTCCTCCTTTGTTCCTCACATCCCGAAACTGAGCAAGCCCTCTTCAGACCCAGGAAGCCAGCCTTCCAACAAGATGGCACCCTCTATCCCAGCATCCTCTGCCTTGGCCCTGGACCCAGCCTCCCGGGAACAGGCAGGTTATCCCAGGCTGTTCCACCAGTCCGTGCCTCCCCACGCTCTGGGTGAGGCTCCGTGAAAATCAAACTCTCCACCTGTGTCCCCTCACTTCATGGTGCGTTCCAGTGTGTGCTAGGAAAGTACCCTGGGAACTAAGTTAATCTCCATCAGAATCAGTCCTGGGTGCTGTGTTCCCATTCAGGAAGCCACAAGGGAGAAAGCAGAAGGAAGAACGCAGATTAGCCCAGCCTGGGAATGGGCCTTGTAGCTCATCAGCCCTTCAGCATCTCGGCTTCTGCCCCTATTGGACTCTTTCACTTTGTCTTGTCTTGTAGACATGCCTTCTCTTCCACAAGATTATAAGTTCCTTGAAGGCATCCCAAAAGAAATGCTTCATAAACCTTCTCTGAAGTGAAGTGAAAGTCGCTCAGTTGTGTCTGACTCTTTGTGACCCCATGGACTGTAGCCTACCAGGCTCCTCCATCCATGGAATTCTCCAGGCAAGAATACAAGAGTGGGTTGCCATCCCCTTCTCCAGGGATCTTCCCAACCCCAGTGCTCGAAGTTGGGTCTCCTGCATTGCAGGCGATCCTTTACCATCTGAGTTACCAGTGAAGCCCAAGGCTTCTCTAAGTTTCCATAATCACGTTCTCCTCTTTAGAAGAGGATGAACCAATGGGGACTCGTCAGTCCAGACTAACGCACTTTGGGGTGAGCTCAGGACGTCAGGAAGTTTCTCTGCCCTCACCCTCTCCTCTTTCCCTCACCTGGCCCTTTCCCTTTCTGGATTTCTGTTCCAAAACAAAAATCACATTGTAACCATGACCACATTACAGTGAATGGAAACACAAAGAACAGAACTGATTAAACTGTTTGGGGTTTCTTGCCACGTGATATACCTGGAACCAAATCCACATCAAATGTTCTATTCACATCTCTTTAAGATTTTTAGCCTTTTCTGTGCATTAGTTACTTTACTAATTATTTTTATTTGTCCCCTTTCAAAGAATGTATCTACTTTTTAAGTGTCCTTAAGATATCCATTTTCAGAAAAACTTTCTGGAAGGTAGACATATGTTTGCTTTCCAGAATAGTTATAGCATTAATATCTCAGGGTAAAGTACATTAGGACATTCTCTCTAAGCCTTATTTCCACAGGATTTTTTAAGGTTGTGTCTGTGCTTAGTCACTTAGTCATGTCTGACTCTCTGCAACACCATGGACTGTAGCCCATCAGGCTCCTCTGTCCATGGGATTTCCCAGACAAAAATACTGGAGTGGGTTTCCATTCCCTTCTCCAGGGATCTTTCTGACGCAGGGATCAAACCCAGGTCTTCTGTATTACAGGTGGATTCTGTACCGTTTGAGCTACCAGTGAAGCCCAAGCCTTCTGTACGGTTCCATAATCATGCTCTTCTCTTTAGAAGAGGGCAAACCATTGTGGCCCATCAGCAAGGAAAACCTCAGTCCAGACTAACGCACTTTGCAGTGAACTCAGGGTATCAGGAAACCCCTCTGCTCTCATACTCTTTTTTTCTTACCTGATCCTTTCCCTTTCAGGAATTCTGTTCCTGGGAACAAAAATGACACTGTAACCATGGCCACATTACAGTGAATGGAAACACAAAGAACAGAACTGATTAAACAGTTTGGGGTTTAGTTTGCCCAGGTCTCCTGGGATTAGCAGGTGGATTTTTTTTTTTTTTTTTTTACTACCAAGCCACCAGGGAAGCCCTTTTTAAGGTTAGTGCCTGTAGAAAGGTTAGGAGATGGATGAAGCTTGTTTTCAAATTCTCCCTCCTCTGCCAACCCAATGTTCCTACCTGCAACAGGCTCCTTAGCCCACATCTGCTGCTGCTAAGTTGCTTCAGTTGTGTCTGACTGTGCAACCCCATAAATGGCAGCCCACCAGGCTCCCCTGTCCCTGGGATTCTCCAGGCAAGAACACTGCAGTGGGTTGCCATTTTTTTCTCCAATGCATAAAAGTGAAAAGTGAAAGTGAAGTTGCTCAGTCGTGTCCAACCCTCAGCGACCCCATGGACTGCAGCCTTCCAGGCTCCTCCACCCATGGGATTTTCCAGGCAAGACTCCTGGAGTGGGGTGTCATTGCCTTCTCCGTAGCCCACATCTGGACCTCTCCTGCCAGCCTGCCTGGGTTCAAATCCAAGCTCTACCCCTTCCTAGTCGTGTGCCCTTGGGCAAGATACTAGATTCCACTGTCACTCATTCTGCTCATCTGCAAAGTAGGAACAATAATGCCATGAGCAGCGGTCCCCAACCTTTTTGGCACAGGGACCAGTCTTATGGAAGACAGTTTTTCTCCATGCACACTGGGGGTGGGGGAAGAGGCAGTGGTTTGGGGATGATTCAAGAGCATTACATTTATTTTGCACTTTATTTCTATCATTGTTACATCAGCTCCACCTCAGATCATCAGGCATTAGATCCCAGAGGTTGGAGACCCCTGGCCTTGAGCATGAAATATCTGAATAAATTTCAAGCACTTAGAACAGTGCCTTGCACTCAGAATGAGATGGTAAATAATAATACTTTTAAAAATTGTGACCTTCTGCCCAAATAAAACCTCCAAAAGCAGGGTCAAGAATTGTCCCTCTCAATAGAGTCCTGATCACCCCACCCCTTCACAATTGCCTTTCCTGTTCTCACCCTTCCTCCAGTCACACATTGCTTGGCAGTTGCAGGAAGACACAGCTACAGGGCGGCTGTATCTACCCATCAGCCCTCCCTTTATCACATCCCTGGCTGCTGGCAGCACCTACTCCTGTCCTAACACCCTTGGCTTCCTTGTCTTTCTTTGCCCCCAGGCAGCTCTAGGTAGGGGCTACATTCTCCAACCACAGCTTGGCCTTCCTGCCAGACTCACCAGTAAGCTAGCAGCCCCAACCCAAAAGGTACCCAGCACAGAAGGCTTTCAGCCCCAAGCACCTTGAAAAGATCTTGGGACAGGCTTCCTACTTAGAAGGCTGATCCTCTGTGACCAAGGTTGGTTCTTCTCTGGGAGTCAAGAGATTGCCCAGCACTGCCCTTCTCCTCCTACTCAAGAAGACCTCACTTCCAGAGGCAAAAGCATTGCCTTTTGCCACGTGGGACAGAGTCCAAGCCCTCCTTGCTGAGATTCTGGCGAGAGACCAGCTTATTTTCATGCATGAGTCTCTCATTGTTGACTTTTTTCCCCCTTTGCTTTGAGGAGGGGCCCAGCCCAGGACAACCCAAAGAGGTAAGTGTACATTTATCTCTTCATCACACCCCTCCATAGATGAACCTCTGCCCCGCACCTAACTCAGGGCTTTTCTCCAGCAACAACGTCCCTTCTCCCAGCATCACTTCCCAGCCCCACCCAGTGTCTGAGGTCCTGATGCAGACATCGTGGGGAGCACACAAAGGTTCCCTTCTCACACTCCATTCTCCCAAAGGTGGGCACACACACACACACACACACACATGTGATTGACACCTATAGTCCCTGGTGATCCCTCCAGAGTCAGGGACTTGGCAGGATATGCAGAGTCAGCCTCAGCATCTCCACCGCAGGCTGGGAGGAGTCTGAGTGGGCCCAGAAGTACCAGAGTCAGAGGATGGAGGGATACAGCGGGATGAGGCTGGGGGCCGAAACACAAGTCCACCCTGTGCAGTCAGCCAGGAGAGCTGAACTTCTAGACTTCCAGCTTCTAGACTTCCAGCTAAGGAGGTGGTCCCAGGAGTTCCCTGGCGGTCCAGTGGCTAAGATTTCTCACTCCCAGTGAAGGGGACCTGAGTTCGATCCATGGTCAGGGAACTAGATCCCACATGCTGCAACTAAAAGTTCACATGCTGTGACTGAAAGATTCTGCATGGTGCAACGAAGGTCTAAGCTCCTGTGTGCCAGGTCTAAGACCTGGTGCAGCCAAATACATCAATAAATAATCTTTTTAAAGAAGGAGGTCCCACTGTGACTCTGCATCTGCAAACATCCTTTCATTTCAGCCCTGGTCTAAAGGGAACAACCTGACAGGTGCCTGAAATAGGCTAGTAATTAACATATTTATTGATTTAATCCTCCCGAGAACTCTCCAGGGTAGGTGGTGTTACACCTTGATTTCACACTAAGGAAACACAGGGAAAAAAGTAAATCTTTGAAGGTCACATGGCTCATAAGTGGAAGAGAGATGGTTAAAATCCAAAATCCATGCTCTTAACCACTACCTTGTTCATTCTGCCTCAGAGGCCCCACTGCTGTGCAATCAGGGCTTGAAAATCTAGGCTTTTATTTCTGAGCCTTAGTTTTCTTTTCACACACATACGTCATAGTTCGTTGTGAGAATTAAATCTATGCATGTAGAGTCCTCAGCATGGTGCCTCACTAGTAAACACGAGCAATGTGAGCTATCAACAACATCGTCATCATTACTATTCAGTTCAGTTCAGTCGCTCAGTCGTGTCCGACTCTTTGCGACCCCGTGAATTGCAGCACGCCAGGCCTCCCTGTCCATCACCAACTCCCAGAGTTCACTCAGACTAAGTGCCAGATGCCCACCGATCCATGTTTCCAGGTTTGCCTGCCCCTCACACTCTCCCTCACTGTTGCCCTGCACTAAGGTAGGTCTCTGACACTCACAGTTACTCCCAGGTTGTCTCCACCTTAGTTTTCAGGCTACTGTGTAGCTCAGTGGGCTTCCCTTGTGGCTCAGCTGGTAAAGAATCTGCCTGCAACGTGGGAGACCTGGGTTTGATCCCTAGGTTGCAAAGATCTCCTGGAGAAGGGAAAGGCTACCCACTCGAGTATTCTGGCCTGGAGAATTCCATGAACTGTATAGTCCATGGTGTCTCAGAGAGTCAGACACGACTGAGCAACTTTCACTAACTCACTCACTCACGTAGCTCGGTCGGTAAAGAATCTGCCTGCAATGCAGGAGACCAGGGTTCAGTTCCTGGGTCAGGAATATCTCTTGGAGAAGGAAATGGCAACCCACCCCAGTATTCTTGCCTGGAGAATCCCATGGACAGAGGAGCCTGCCTGGCTACAATCCATGGGGTCACATGGATTGACTTAGTGACTAAACCATCACCCTGAATGTAAATAGAGCTGACGCTTAGCAAGACTAAGCACTGTGCTCAAGGATCATTGTTTCAGGTTCTAAGACAGATCTCTGTAAAATCGAGTGGGGTGTTTTAATTGTTTTTTAAATTATAAACTCAGCTTTGAAAAGAAAAAGATTATGAATAAAGAAAAGCATGACCACAATCGAACACTCCTTATAGCAGTAATGTCCATGATATGTGTTACTTGCTGAGTTTTGTCTGTCTCTGCAAACACTGACTTTTCTCCCAATTTACTGCCTCTGTGGAGCAGTTGGGAGCGCTCCTCACCGCAGCATTGAGGGAGCCCAGAAATACTCTCCGTGGGATTCTACAGTGACCATGGAATAAATCCAGAATGACTCCAATTTGACCCTGGGAGAAAAATAGCATAATCAAGCATGGATATAAAATTAAGTCAAGCAAGTGTCCCTTTAGAGACAAATCTGTCTCTTTCAGCCACTAGTTTTTAAAATATTTTAATTAATGCATTTTTGACAATTAAAAACTGTATATATCTAAGGTGTTTAACATAATGTTTTGATACATGTATGCACTGTGCAGTGATTATCACAATCTAGTTAACACACCCATCACCTCCCACAGTTAACTTTGTGTATATTTGTGGTGAAAAACTTGAGATCTACTCTCTTAGCAAAGTTCTAGTGTGTAATATATTACTATTAACTACAGTCACCATGCTGTACAGATGGTGTACAGGATTCCAGAATTTATTCACCTTATAACTGAAAGCTTATATCCCATGACTAATATCTCTGAGCCATTATTTTATAGTCTAAACTACACTGTAGCCAAGCTTCTAGGTGAATTGCTAAAATTAAGTAAGCATATAATCCAGTGATATATTTATTAATGGATTCTGTAAATCAAAACCAAAGTTAAAATAGGAACTTTACTTCTGTTTCTTTTTTCCTCTTTATCATTAACTAACCACATCAAGTCCAGGTTTTGGGGTAAGGGGGAAATTTTGGTTTCTGTTTTTACTTTAATTTTTTTTAAGCTGAGATTATCAGAAACAAGGACTGCCTATAATAAGGTTTACACAGAATTTTAGAAATTTGTGACTGACACCCAGAACATCCTAGAATATGGGTTGTGGAAAGTGAGAGGAAGAATAGGGAAGGAAGGTTAGTGGTGATAAAACTCTGGTTTGGTCTGAGGGACCTCTCACTTCTGCTCAACTGCCTGATGCTCCATGTGACATTTCTCTATCCTGTCCTTTTTTGATTTGGTCCCCAAATGCCCAGCCAGAGAAGGCAATGGCACCCCACTCCAGTACTCTTGCCTGGAAAATCCTATGGATGGAGGAGCCTGGTAGGCTGCAGTCCATGGGGTCGCTAAGAGTTGGACACGACTAAGCAACTTCAATTTCACTTTTCACTTTCATGCACTGGAGAAGGAAATGGCAACCCACTCCAGTGTTCTTGCCTGGAGAATCCCAGGGATGGGGTCGCACAGAGTCGGACACGACTGAAGCGACTTAGCAGCAGCACTAGCAAAAGCCCAGCACAGAACCATTTCATCTGCATTCATTGCAGGCTTACCTCATGGAATACAGCTGGGCTGGGGGCAGGCAGGGGAGGGGCAGTGGGCGGTGGGTATTGGCAGGGACATGTAAAGATATGTGAGAAATGGACCTTGATTCAAAGAGCTGACAATTCCATTGGGACATGTTGATAATAATCAGAAGACCTGGGACTGATTCCTGGTTCCCTCACTTACTGGGCTTGCAGGAGTAATTTATTACAATTCTTAATCTGTAAAATAGGGCAACTGGCTATAACAGTAAAAGTATCTACATCTGACTTAAAGGGCTGCTGTTTGGATCAAGAGCAATAAATTCGGTGATAGGCAGGAAATTCTTGTTATTATTCATATAAAATATTCTCACAACACAAACAGCACCTCTCGGATTTTTGTCCCTTGGCAAGCTTCAAATTTCCAAGATTATCTTTTCAGAGACCCGTTTCCTACAAGATGTGATGTATGCAACTCAGGCGAGCTGCTGCCAGAAACAGTCTTACCTGGAAAGTATTTGATATTTTGACACGGTCATCTTGACATGGGCATGTTTTGACCTGGCCCACAAACAAATCTTTAAGCTTTTAGATGTTTTTTTTTTTCCTTTTTGAGTGACCAATCAACACATGAAATATACACACTTACCCCATTGTCGAGTCTTGCTCTATTCTTCACCTCACTCCATCACTGACTTCCTGAGTTAGAAATCAAGGATACAAGTAGGGTCCATAATGGGGAGGAGATGAGAAATGAGGTGAGCTCAAGTTCTGGCATATCTAGTCAAAGCTCTTTTTTGATGCTGTGACAGAAAGTCCAATTCAAACCCAGTTTAACTGGAGAGAGATGAAGGGTAACCCAGCTACAGCCACAGCTAGATTCAGAAGGCAAGTGATGTCGCTGGGATGCTAACTTTCCACTTATCATTCTGCTCCCCTTCACGTTGCCTTTATCCTTGCATTCAATACACCAGCAAGAAAGCAAGCTCCAGGCCTGCGTCTTTTCAGGTTCAAATTCAGTAGCAAATAGTCTGTCTCTTTCTCAACACAAATAGTCTGTCTCTTTCTCAACACAAATAGTCTGTCTCTTTCTCTCTCTTTCCTAGAGAAGGGAAAGGCTACCAGCTTCCGTATTCTGGCCTGGAGAATTTCATGGACTGTATAGTCCATGGGGTTGCAAACAGTCAGACACGACTGAGTGAGTTTCACTTCTCAACACAACTCCTGGGTTTGAATCTCACTGAACCAAACGTGAGTCTCACTGGATCACAGTTCCATCCTCAAACCAATCATTGAGGCCAAGAGTAAGAAATACTCTCATTGGCCAGGCCAGAGTCAGCCTACCCCTGAAATGATGAAGAATCACCTGAAACATATCAACTGAGAGAACTGGTAGCGTGATGCCACTTAAGAAAATCAAGATACTGCCGCAAGGAGTAATTACTTATCAGTAAATATCCACTACTGATCCAAATACAGGACAGAGTGCTTATTAGAAGAGAATGGTCAGAAATCACTTGTCAGACAAGTCACAAGTATTGGGTTGGCCAAAAAGTTCATTTTTTCCTTTTTTGATACAATGTTTAGAAAAATAGGAATGAACTTTTTGGCCAACCCACTATAAGGCCTCATACATTTACTATGCTTTGTTGTTGTTCAGTCGCTCAGTCGTGTCCAACTCTTTGTGACCCCATGGACTGCAGCACACCAGGCTTCCCTGTCCTTCACCATCTCCCAGAACTTACTCAACCTTATGTCCATTGAGTCAGTGATGCCATCCAACCATCTCATCCTCTGCCATCCCTTTCTCCTCCTGCTTTCAGTCTTTCCCAGCATGTGGGTCTTTTCCAGTGAGTCAGCCCTTCACATCAGGTGGGCAAAATATTGAAGCTTTAGCTTCAGCATCAGTCCTTCCAATGAATATTCAGGACTGATTTCCTTTAGGATTGACTGGTTTGATGTCCTTGAAGTCCAAGGGATTCTCAAGAGTCTTATCCAACACTGCAGCTCAAAAGCATCAATTCTTCGGCGCTCAGTCTTCTTTATGGTCCAACTCTCATATCCATACATGACTACTGGAAAAACCACAGCATTGACTAGATGGACCTTTGTTGGCAAAATAATGTTTCTGCTTTTTAATACTCTGTTTAGGTTTGTCATAGCTTTTCTTCTAAGGAGCAAGTGTCTTTTAATTTCGTGACTGCAGTCACCATCTGCAGTGATTTTGGAGCCCGAGAAAATAAAGTCTCTCACTGTTTCCATTGCTTCCCCATCTATTTGCCATGAAGTGATGGGACCAGATGCCATGATCTTCCTTTTTTGAATGTTGAGTTTTAAGCCAGTTTTTTCACTCTCCGCTTTCACTTTGATAAAGAGGCTCTTTAGTTCCTCTTCACTTTCTGCCATAACAGTGGTGTCATCTGCATATCTGGGGTTATTGATATTTCTCCCAGCAATCTTGATTCCAGCTTGTGTTTCTTCCAGCCCAGCATTTCACATGATGTACTCTGCATATAAGTTAAATAAACAGGGTGACAATACACAGCTTTGACTTACTCCTTTCCTAATTTGGAACCAGTCTGTTGTTCCATGTCTAGTTCTAACTATTGCTCCTTGACCTGCATACAGGTTTTGCAGGAGGCGGGTAAGGTGGTCTGATATTCCCATCTCTTTAAGAATTTTCCACAGTTTGTTGTGATCCACACAGTCAAAGGCTTTAGTATAGTCAGTGAAGCAAAAGTAGATGTTTTCCTGAAATTCCCTTGCTTTTTTCTATGATTCAACGAATGTTGGCAGTTTACTGGCCTCAAAAAGGCTAACATTTACACTCTCTGCTCATTCTCTATGAATTCCTCGGTTTGTATTAGAATTCTTCGATTTCTCTGTTAAGGATCAAAGCCATTTCTTTCAGGGAATAAGTAGATTCATCCTCCTAATGAGTACTTGATTTCCTTGACAATTAAAAATCTAGAGGATTGGATTCTCTGCACCCTAGGGGAAAGATAATCCATTTCAGAGAAAAAGATATCAATATACTTATTTATGTTTTCATCTTAAAAGCAGGAAACTAAGTTTTACCAACAGAACTATTGCACTGTCACTGGTGCCTGTCATTGGCCCAGATGTCAGAGGTTCTCAGAAAAGATCGGAGATGAACTTCCCTGATGGTCCAGCGGCTAAGACTCAGACTTCCAACACAGGGGGTTAGGGTTCAACCCATGGTTTGGAAAGTATGATCCCACATGCTGTGGGACATGGCCAAAGGGAAAAAAAAAAAGAAGAAGAAGAATTAGAGCAGAGGTTCTGTACACAGAGGGGTGAGTAGGGGCCTTCTCGCTTTCAGCATATTATGCCCTTACAGTAGCTTTGAGGGTTAAAATGGCACATGTACACAACTTATTCTGAAATCTTTCAGGAAAAAAAAAAAAAGACAGACAGATGGGTATATAGAATAGATTATAAACAAATAATGATAAAATATGGAAAATGTTATCACTTGGAGAATTTGGGTGGGTGAAGGGTATATGGGAATTTGTAGTACTGTCTTTGCAACTGATCTGTAAACCTGAAAGTATTTCAAAATAAAAATTAAAAGTTTGATGATGGTGAAGAGGCAATGCAGAGAAGCCTAAGCGGAGGAAGGAGGCTGGCTCTAGCCGTGGTGACCAGGAGGAGGAAGCGAAAAGGACCCTGAGCACTGTGGGGGCAGTTCGGACCAACGAGGCACTGTTTCCTGACAGGTGAAGACAGGAGACACTGCTTCTTTTTTAAAAAGTGTTAGCAATCTGCAAAATAAATCCTATTCTTTTTACCAAGTAAAACAAAGTTTGGATTTTCTACATCAAGACAAATAGTGTCTGATCACCGGGGATATTTATCAAGGACTTGCTGTCCACAAATGATGAAACCTCCTCGTGGTAATGGCTGGATTTTAGAAGCACACATCAGCGGAGCTGTTGTTCCTCTCTTGGGAACACGGCAGATGGAGTCTGAAGGGCACAACCAGTGGAATGGAAAGATGTAATTTTTTGTGTTTATGTCACTTAGTGCAGCCACCCAGACAGGTTCCTAGTAGCCTGCCCTTTGTACAGACTTAAGACTAGAACCATAGGTGAACATAAAACCATTCAGCAAAATGATACTCATCAGCAAGCACTGAAGAAGGGTGTTCAGAAGGGCCCCTGCCTCTGTTAATGCAAAGCTTCCTGCGATGAAATGGAATTCTCTATTTTAACCCTGGCCATCTTCACACAGTAGATCCAGGAGATGAGGGTTTGATCCCTGGGTCAGGAAGATCCCCTGGAGGAGGAAATGGTAACTCACTCCAATATTCTTGCCTGGAAAATGCCAGGGACAGAGGAGCCTGGCAGGCTACAGTCCATGGGGTCGCAAAAGAGCTGGACACGACTGAGCAACTGAGCACACACACACGTCTTCACACAGTATTTTAGAAAAGACAGAAACCTCAATTCAAAGAAGTTAAACATTTGCCCCAAGATCAAACAATTAGTTGGCAGCAGAGCCGAGATTTGAAGCGAAGTCTTTCCAGCATCAGGCTTTCGGCTTCTTTTAATACTCCACATCATTTCCCGTCTTATTTCCTAATAGGAAGAAGCATGGGCCTCAGTAGACACTGACCTCATACTCAGCGACAGATTCAATTTGTGCCAATAAAACGCGTGGAGAAGTTCGCTGGGGTTTTCCAGGGAAATTCATTCTTAGTCTTATGGAAATGTTTGTAGAAGCAAGACCTTCTCTCTAGCCTGATCTCTGATGAGAAATCACAGGGTAGTCCCAGCATCCTCGGACTACAAGTGTGAGCTGCCCCAGGATGGAATGATGCATGGATGGCAGAATGGAGCTGTGGAACAAGAGATGCACCAGGAATGTGTTTTCTTTACCCTGTTTCTACCCACTGGTGTTCTGGACCCTCTCTTGCTTTTATAAGACTGTACTTCCATAATTATTGCCAGTTTTCTTTCTCTTCATTATCAATATCTCCCTCCATCCTGGAAATTCCAAACCTGTGTTGGATTCTTTCAGATTGAAACAAAATGTGGGACTTCCCTGGTGGTCCAGTGGTTAAGACTTCATCTTCCAATGCAGGGGATGTAGGTTCAATTCCTGGTCAGGGAGCTAAGATCCCACATGCCTTCAGGCCAAAAAACCAAAACATATAAGACAGAAGCAATATTGTAACAAATTCAATAAAGACTTTAAAAATGGTCCACGTGAAAAAAAATCTTAAAAAAATTTTTTAAGCAATGATTATCCTTTGACTTTGTATTCTCTTCTTGCTACAGCTCTTTTTCTCTCCTTTCCTTGTCCAAAACTTTGTCTGTACACTCTCTCCTTCCACTCATGCTTTAATCCATTCGAGTTTGGTTCCTAATGTCACTATTCTCCTAGACTTGCTCCTGCCAAGTTCACCACTGACCTTCACCTTCCCAATGTCAATAGGCATTTCTCTGTTTTCACTTATCTAGACTTTCCAGCAGGATGTAAATGAGTTGAATACTCTCTTCTTCTTGGAATACATTCCTATCTTGCCTTCCTGAACTCTCTGCTACGCTGGCCTCTCCTCTACCTCACTGGCTGCTGCTTCTCTGTCCCCTACACTGACATTTCCTCCTCTGTATTTCCAAATGTTGGACTGTCTTAATACTTGGTCCTAGGTCCTCTTAGTTCAGTTCAGTTCATTTCAGTCGCTCAGTCGTGTCCAACTCTTTGCGACCCCATAAATCGTAGCACGCCAGGCCTCCCTGTCCATCACCAACTCCTGGAGTCTACCCAAACCCATGTCCATCGAGTCAGTGATGCCATCTTATCTTCTGTCGTCCCCTTCCCCTCCCGCCCCCAGTCCTTCCCAGCATCAGGGTCTTTTCCAATGAGTCAACTCTTTGCATGAGGTGGCCAAAATATTGGAGTTTAAGCTTCAACATCAGTCCTTCCAATGAACACTCAGGACTGGTCTCCTTTAGGATGACTGGTTGTATCTTCTTGCAGTCCAAGGGACTCTCAAGAGTCTTCTCCAACACAACATTTTGAAAGCATCAATTTTTCAGCACTCAGCTTTCTTCACTGTCCAAATTTCACATCCATATATGATTACAGGAAAAACCATAGCCTTGACTAGACGGACCTTTGTTGGCAAAGTAATGTCTCTGCTTTTAAATATGCTATCCAGGTTGGTCATAACTTTCCTTCCAAGGAGTAAGCACTCTCCTCTATTTATTCCATCTCTTCCTCTATTCATTCAACATTCAATCAATACTTGTTGAGTATCTACTATATGTCAGACTCTTTTCTAGGCACTGGAAATAGAGCACTGAATAAATAAACAAATCTGTCTTTATAAAGCATGCATTCTAGTTGAAAAGAAAATAAACAAAAATTAATAAGTCTATAATATAATGTAAGTAGTGATAAGTGCTATGGAAAAAAATAAAGCAGTGCCAGCAACAATGATGCTTTTTAAAAATACAATGGCCAGTGGAGGATGCTCTAAGGAGGTGACATTTACATCTAAGAAAAGTGGAGTGTGTGTAAGAGAGAGAAGTTAAAGCTGATTCCAGGTTTCTGGTCTGAGTGAAAGAAAGAAGGATGGTGCCATTTAGTGAAATAAGGAAAATTGAGGGAGCAAGAGATTTGGGAGGAGAAAATCAAGAATTCTGGTTTGGAGGTATTGATGAGTCATATGTCCATATTAAGTGGTTATTTGGATAGGTCACATTTCTCTTGTGGATGATTCTGTCCTCAGGTCTTATGGAGACTTTTCTGACCACTCTGTCCCTGAGAACATCCCACTTGCCACCTCCCCAACCCTCAGGATCTCTATCACCCTCCATAATTTATTGTCTTCATGATAGTCACCTCAAAGTAATAATAACAAAATTTGGCTTTGGTTTGGTACCCTTACAAAATTTAACTCTTGGGGTAACAGGAACTTTGTCTTGTTTATAGCTTTGTCCCCTGACCTTGGTACCATTCTTATTCAGAGTAAGAACTCAACATCTAATTGCTGAAGGAAAAAACAAAGGGTAGGTCAGTCCCCTGCAGAAGTCAGGACACCTTGGCTCTTGCCTGAGCCCAGCTAGTGACTGGCTTTGGACCTGTCACTTCTGCGGTATATTATCAGTTTCAGAAGTCATTTGATTAGCTGATTTCTAGGGGCTAATTTGTCAACTTTGAAATTATGTTTTAAATCCAGGATTTTTATCTATTTATTCTAACCAAATTGGTACCTAGAACTTCATTTTGGTAATAACAATGTTGAAGTGCATTTTGATGAAGCATGAGTGCAAACTACTGTTTCTGGGGAAATTCACCACGGGGATGCTGAACAGTTCTATAACCCCACCTGGGCTGCCCTAAATCCTCAGTCTCAGGTGGCCATTCATTCTGCTAGCTTCCACTCCAGGATGGAGGAGAAACAACTAGAAAGAAAGGAGAATAAACGAAGAAGTTCATTTTAAGGAACATCATTGAGCACCTGTTCACTAGTACAGTTCAAGTCTTTTCAGGGATGCTGATAGCATATTTCAGAAGTATTTAAGGGTTATTTGGATGTTAAGGCATATCGTCACAAAACCTGGTGAGGTAGGTATTAAATCCCCCTTTCACTGATTTCCAGGAGACAAACTGATTTGCCATAGTACGGACAAGTGACAAGCAGCAGATAAAAGACTGAGATCTAGATCGCTCTCTAACCTCCTCTTGCTCTCCATCACACCACAGATATCTATAGACAAGGGCATACCTTGGGTATAATCAGTTTCCAGTGGACTCAGGTCTATTTGTTGAATAAACAAACGAAAATAAATTGGATTAAGAAACACTCTCTTAGAATCGTGTTTTCAAAAAACTGGCAGTTTACATTTAAACTTTATCTGGGAAATCCAATAGGATTAATTACTATGTACAGGGCTTTCCCAGTGGCTCAACAATAAAGAATCTGCCTGCAAGAGACACTTGATCCCTGGGCTGGCAAGATCCCCTGGAGTAGGAAATGGCAACCCATCCAGTATTCTTTCCTGGAAAATTCCATGGACAGAGGAACCTGGTAGGCTACAGTCCATGGGGTCTCAGAGTCAGACAGGACTGAAATGATGGAGCACCATACATGTAGTTAGGTAGAAATAAAGCCACAAAGCAAAACAGCACCTTGTTTACAGAGATAGGAATGAATTCCCTTCTGAAATAGCTTGATTTCCCAGGGCTCCCTCTGGAGAAGGCAGAAGGGGAGGCCAGGAGTATCTACTGCCCACATACCATCCACTGGAAGTTCCTTGGCTTCCTCTCTTTTCTTTTTCCTCAGCCATTATTGAAGACTCCACTTTCAAAAAGATCCTGTTCTTTCTTCATGGGAAAGGAATTCTTTTCTCACCAAGGTATCCGTGTGACAGAAGGTTCCCACCCTGAGGTGTGTGTGCACGAATAAGAACATGAACCCACACCACCAAACATGGAAAACTGTCTATGTGCATCTTGGCGTTGGGCATGATTCTGAAGGAATATCATTTTTAAAAAAAAACCTGTAAGTCGTTTGGTATTGCTATATTAATAAATTAAGAATGACAAAGCAACGCAGATGGAGTGTCGTTCTTTTTTCCTTTCGTTCAGCCACAAGCCAATCTGTTATATTTTAAAAAAAAAAAAAAAAGGCCTGGAAAAAAGGATTGAGTGTTTTGAATAGAGGAGGGAGTCATAATTTTATCTTTCCCTACCAATAAACGATGGCAAATTCGGACATCTAAGAATTAAAACGGCAACAAAGCAAGTACATGATTAGAAAAATAAATAAATAACATTTATTTTGTACAATATCAGTGGCTATCAGTGTCCGAGAGGCCCCGCGGCAGAGCGCGCCCTCAGAGGAGCAGGAGGGGGCCGAGCAGCAGTTCGCCCTGGCCCAGCAGGCGGCCCCGCTCCAGCCCGCGGCCCCGGTTCTCGGCCTTGACGCGCACGGCCAGGCGGCGCACCTCGTCCTCCGAGAGCCCGTCCAAGCACAAGTCCTGCTCCAAGACGGCCCTGCGGCTCCGCCGGACCACGGCGCCCCGCGGCTTCAGGACGAAGCTGACTCTGCAGCCGACGGGGGCGCGGGGCTCGGCGGCTCCTCCGGCCGGGCCCTCGGCACGCAGCAGCCGGACACGGAGGCGCCCGCTGGCACGATTGTATTCGGCGGCCAGGCGCAGAGCGCCCCCAGCGCGGCCCAGAGTTACGGTGCCCTCGGCCTCCAGGCGCTCGGGACGCGGGTCGCGATGCGGCGAAAGGGATGTGACTGGGGCCTGCGTCGGGGACCCGGGGCTGGCGCGGCATTCGTCCTCGTCATCATCTTCCCCGTCCCCGCTGGAGACGGAGCGGGCGCGGATCAGGCCTCGGCTCCTCCCGGCCCGCAATGCTCGGCGCAGCAGCCCTTCCGGGGCGCGTAGGAGGCGGCGGCAGCGGGGCGGCGGGGCGAGCGTGTCCAGGGACGGGCTGGGGCCACCGCGGGCTGCGGGGGTCGCAATAGGGGATCTCGCCCCGGGAGCGAGGGGAGCGTCTCCGCCGCCGCCCCCGTAGGTGTGGGCCCGGGGACGGGGCGCGGGCGGGAGTGCGACGGAGCCCGGGCCCCCGAGGAAGAGCGACTCCTTGCGGCGGGTGTGCGGGCTCTCGAGCAGCGCGCAGAAGCCGTAGGCAGTGCGCGCCCGGGGCAGGTGCGGCAGCGAGAGTGCGGCCTGCGAGCGCGGGTCCCAGTCCGTGCGCCCCGCGCCGTCGTCGGCTTCTCGAAGCCAAAGGTCCGGCTCAGCAGCGCACCTCCGGGGCAGCGCGGCGGCCGGGAGCGAGGACTCGGGCGAATAGGGGGTGGGCAGCCGCGGCGGGATGAAGAACTCGGGGATGCGGTTCGGGGTGAGCACATTGGAGAAGGCAGGCTCCAGAGGCGCGCTGCTTGCCGCCGAGGCGCGCAGTTTCCCGAGGAGCCGCATCCTCCGAGGCTGGGGCTGAGGGTGGCGGGAAGAAGCGCTCCTGCGGGAGGAGAGAAGCGAATGAGTTTGGGCTCCTGGGGCCTTTGAGAGTGGCTGGACACTTAGCCAGACCCCTCGGGGTATCAACGCACCAACGATCCCCTGCCAGTTCCGGCGAGCTCGCTCGCGCCCACAAAGCCACCCGCCTTCCATTCATTGGTACTAATTAAACAAAGAAGTAGAAATCAGACCTTTGCCTCTTTTTCAGTCCCTCTGGTTCGTGAGTTTCAAGTTGCTTTCTGGTGCCTGCTGACGCTCCAGCTTCAGCACTGTAACCGGGACAGGGGCGCTCCCCCTTATATTGCAGCCTGAGTCCCGCCCAGCTGGCCAGGAGTCCTACCCTTGGAGGCGCCGGCCGGCGTGCCCTTCCGGCGGCCCTTTCTCGCCAGAGCTGCTGGGGCTCGCGTGGGAGCGAAGCTGTGGCGAAGGCCAGCCCCCTTCTGCTCAGCCCTGGGGCCTGCATCCGCTCTGCGTGCAGGGAACCGCTCACACCCGCCTGCGAAAGTTTGCCGGTAGAGGGAGGACGCCTGGGTCGGCCTGCCAGGAAGAATTGGCGGCTGAAAATGCTGGCGGCTTCTCGGAAAAGGTGAAGGATAAGGAAGCAAGTTCTTTTTAGCTGGGAGCTAAATCCTGTACCCCACTCCTCACCCCCAACCCCGCATGTGAACAACACACACTAGAAGCTTCTGTTTTACTGCCCCCATGAACCTGCAGTCTGTAAACCAGTACAGTTTCCATGGTACTCGTGTACTTGTTTATGAGTCTGTCTCCCTCTGCCAGACCTTGGCTTTCTTAAAGAATATCACTGACTGCCTCAGTCAATGCCATATATGTTGGTGGAGTGGGTGAATTAAAGTATGCAAAAATCTCTGAATGCCTACCGGCTCTGCCTGTCAACTTAAATATTTATTTGTTTGTCTTGGTTTCGGCATGTGGGATCTAGTTCCCTGATCAGGGTTGGAACCTCGGGTCGCAAGCACTGGGAATGCAATCTTAGCCACTGGATCACTAGGGAATTCCCTGCCTATCATCTTGATTGTCACAAATGATGGGTTTTTGGCTCATGCCCTAAACATAACATGATAATTCAAAGCTGCCCTTTTCTCTCTGCTCCATCATGAAGGTATCCAGTTAGAAAGCACCTTACAAAAAAATCCACATTGCCTCTCTACCTCTCCCTCCCTCCCAACCTTCATTTTCTACGATGAGAAAACTGGAAGTCCAGTGGGACTTGCTGAAATCCTGTAAAGGGTTCAACAGAACTAATTAATGGCAGAAGCTGAAACTAGCAATTTCCTGTCGGTTTGCCTTTGCACGTGACACTTCCTGTTATCTGAAGTGCCCTTCTCTGCTTTTTTTTTTTTTTTTTTCGTCTATAAAGAACTCCTTTTGTTTTACTTCAGCCAGACCTCCACCTGTTCAGAATCCTTTACTCGAGCCCTTCACTACAGTTCTCCGTGTCTCCTTATTCCCTTCATGCGTGTTCTATGTATCACCACTGCTGCATTCAGCAGCCTGCTGTGGAATTTTTGGTTGACAAGTTTGTCTTCCCTACTAAACTAGGAATTTCTTGAGGGCAAGGACTGTGGTAAGACAACCAGAGAGGAGTCTGCGGGACCTACTATCAGTATATGTAAAATAAAGAGAAGGGCTACTGTCTAGAACGTGGGTCTGCCTCCATCCCAAAGCAGACCTCTCTAAGGGACAAGCCTGGCTGTCTTATTCATCTCCTCCACTTTCAGTGCCTGGACATACAATGCCGGGCAAATAATAAGTGCTCAGTAAATATTTGATGAATTATATTGTGTTGTATTTAGCCTGATCTGGTCTTATGACTGTCATGTGCTTTTAACCACATCTCTCTCTGCTTTGTTCAATTTCTTTCTCACAACAAACCAATGCGGTGGACATTGCTTCTGTTTATGATATAAGAAACAGGCTCATCAGTCAAATTATGAATCACAGCCCAGGTATTGTACATCCTAGCGTTTTGCTAATTTCTTCCTTCTCTTTCCTTTCTCCTTCCATTCATCCACTCAGTTCAGTTTCATTCACTGAGTTCACTATGTGTCAGAGATTGTGTGCATTTTTGTATTGCACTTAACATCCAGAATGTTCATTCTTAAAGCAACTTGGTCTCCTAAGTATTTTCCATTATCTTTGCTTTGGATTAAGTACCACTATTTCCAAATTTTTAAAGTAAGGAAAGTGAATATTTTCCATAAATAAATAATTAATACTTTCTTTTAAAAGTGATCACTGTTCTGCTTTTTGAGAGGGCAAGTGTGAATCAGTATGCAGCCAGGGGGTAGTAATCATACCTGCTGAAGTCAGAATGGCAAGCAGAAGAATTCCCAGAGGTCTCTGACTGGATCATTTCCTATTGATTCTTCAGGCCAGTCTGCAAATTCTTGGGTGAATGGCCTTCTCTAAGCATAGCACACTTGCACGATATGCCCAGGAGCCAGCTCGCTTCCAATGAGACCTCAGTGAAAATGGCTTTCCCTCTCCTGAAGGTCTTTGTGACATGAACACACAGAACTTCTGTTACCAAGTAAATCCACTAAAAGCAGGACATGAGATTTGAGAAGTTCTGCTACCAGTACAGCCATATTCATGGAAAAACATAAGCACATCTATAAACACAATCTCTATATAGAGGGTTTTCTAAAACAATTAGTTTTCCATAGATTAATATTCTACAGAAGAGAACTAAGACATAGGACAATTAGATTACTTACACTGGGATACACTTCAGTCATTCATTCATCTAAACCAATAGCTATAGGCTGAGTCCAGAGTTAGAGGCCTGGTATCCTTCCTGATTCTTAAATCACAATAGTAGAAAGTGAAAACCCCCTCCCCCAGTGGAAACATTGATTACACCATTATGTCATTATTTTGTGTCTTATGGCAGAAACCAAAGAGAAATTAAAGAGCTTCTTGATGAAGATGAAAGAGGAGAGTGAAAAAGCTGACTTAAAAGTCAACATTCAGAATGCAAAGATCACAGCATCTGGTCCCATCGCTTCATGGCAAATAGATGGGGAAACAATGGAAACAGTGACAAACTTTATTGCAGATGGTGACTGCAGCCATGAAACTAAAAGATGCTTACTTCTTGGAAGAAAAACTATGACCAACCTAGACAGTATATTAAAAGAAGAGACATTACTTTGCCTACAGAGGTCCGTATAGTCAAAGCTACTGTTTTTTCCAGTGGTCATGTATGAATGTGAGAGCTGGACCAAAAAAAAGACTGAGCACCAAAGACCTGATGCCTTCAAACTGTGTTGTTGGAGAAGATTCTTGAGAGTCCCTTGGACTGCAAGGAGATCTATCCAGTCAATCCTAAAGGAAATCAATCCTGAATATTCATTGGAAGGACTGATGCTGAAGCTGAAGCTCCAATACTTTGGTCACCTGATGCAAAGAACTGACTCATTAGAAAAGGCCCTGATGCTGGAACGATTGAGGGCAGGAGGAGAAAGGGACGACAGAGGATGAGATGGTTGGATGGCATCACCGACTCAATGGATATGAATTTGAGCAAGCTCCAGGAAATGGTGAAGGACAGGGAAGACTGGTGTGCTGCAGTCCTTGGGGTTGCAAAGAGTCGGACACAACTGAGTGACTGAACAGCAATAACAAATAAATACGAAAGGTTCACCATCATCTTGTATTCAGGCCCTGAAATTGTTAAAGAAACTATACCATTAATGATATTAATGTTTACCAAATACTCACTACATACTGGGGTCTTATTTAATCCCTAAACAACCCTCTAAATAAGGGAGGGATTTAGAAACTGCAGCTTGTAGAGAGTAAACAATTGTCCAAAATCTCCCATCCGGTAAGAGTGGGGCTGGGACTCAGATTCAGATCGATTCAGCTCATTCCCTGTGTGCTTTAACTGCTTCAGTATAGTGCCACCCTCAAAGCTGCTTTTCCTGAACCCATCTCCTCTCTAGGTAGTTAGACAAAAGGAAAAGAAAGCCTTATCCCAAAGCCTTGCATTGAAACTACACACCTTATTGATGATACCAGCACCTAAAAGATTAACGCATGCAATTGTCCTAAGCAGGAAATCACTAGTTATACCACTTGTAGACAGAATCCTTGTCTTCCTGGGAAGTGTACTGATTCTCTGTATTTATACCATCCCTTGGTTCCGAAATAGGATTTGCAGTGATCCATATAATAAAGACCCAGAGAATTTATTGTCAGTTAAAGCCTGACATGGTGAAAATGGAAAAGATGTGCAATTACCTAAGAACCCTGAGTGAAGTCACTAATTGACACTACCTATGACCCCAAAATGGGAAGAACAAGGTGTGAAAGCAGTTAAAGAAGCCCCCGTGGGAAGGCTGGGGATAACTTTATTTTTTCTCAATTGAAGTATAGATGTTTTATAATGTTGTGTTAGTTTCAGGTGTACAGAAATGTGATCATATATATATATATATTCTTTTTCAATTATTTTCCATTAAAAGTTATTACAAAATATTGAATATAGTTCCCTGTGCTATACAATGGATCTTCATTGTAGTATTAACTCTTCATTTCCACTCTAAGTTAGTATATTCTTTCCTGGGGTAGTTGTGTGTTTTTTCTGGTGGTGGTTGTCTTAATTATTGCTTAATCCAAGTTATGTACAGTGTCATTAATGTTATTTCAATCTCCGTAAGTCAAATAGTCTTTTAAAATTTTAACCATGTACATACATTTACTTTATGATAGTGATTATGATACCTTCATATTAAATCAAGTACTTGATATGACTTATTAAAATTGGTGAACACAGTAATGAATACATAGCAGCTTATACTTCCTTATGGGCTGTCTAGAAAATAAACTCTTCTAGTCTTGATCCCCAGTCAAATGCTTGATCCTAGGTAGTCACTGATTTATCTGTCTTTTCTCTGTAAACAGCAACCAAATTTTTAAGTATTCCATTCTCTTTCCTATCACTACTTTAATGCTGACCAGAAGTAACATTCCTGTTGAAGACTTATTTTTGTTCTTTGTCCATGGTATCTAGATTCCATTCACATTTTCTTCAACTTTTCTTTTCTAGGTTTTAGAAAAAAAAATGCATTTCATGTATGTAAAGACCAAAGCATAATATAGTGAATACCTGTTTACTCACCAACCAGCTTAAAAAAAAAAAAAAACTATTTTCAAAACAGTTGATGCTTCCAAGATAATACTTCTTAACCACATTCTTGTCTCTTCCCCAGATTTAAGTACTATTTTGAATTTGGAGCTATTGTTCTCTCATTTCTCTCCCTCTCTCTCCCCCACCCCTTTATTTTATTTATTTGTTTATTTGACTGTGCCAGGTGTTAGTTGCAGGCATGCAGGAAGATCTTTGATCTGCATTGCAGCGTGTGAGATCCAGTTCCCCGACCAGGGATCAAACCTGGGCCCCCTGCATTGAGCGAGGCATCTTAGCCACTGGGCTGCCACAGAAGTCCCTCCCCTCCTCTTTAAATATTACTTTTATTGCATATACACAAGGAGGCTTCCCTGTTGGCTCAGTGGTAAAGAGTCTGCCTACCAATGCAGGAGACTTGAGGTCAGTCCCTGGGCTGGGAAGGTACCCTGGAGAAGGAAATAGCAACCCGCTCTAGTATTCTAGCCTGGAGAATCCCATGGACAGAAGAGCCTGATGCATTACAGACCATGGGGTCAAAAAGAGTCAGAAGACTTAGAGACTAAATAATAACAACATATATACATAGTTCTCCCTAAAACTTATTTTTTCTCTTTTTTATAAAAGTAATTCTAAACAGTCTTTCACAATTTGCTTTTTTTTTCATTCTACATTGTAAGATTCATGTACGTGCACTCATAGAGCTCTAGTCCATTCATTCTTACTGATGTACACCATTCCATTGTGTAAACATGCTTCATTCTCGTGCTGATGGATGCTCGGATTGTTTCCAGTTTTTCCACAGCTGGTATGAGCTCAGGTATACAGGTTTTCTCAGTCACGTGTGCAAAGATTTTCTAGAGTACATCTCTAGTGTATTTGCACCTTCAGTTTTAATGTGAAATCACTTTCCTCACAGCAGTATATAAGATTTTCTATTGCTCCCATCCTCAACTGCATGTAGTATGATCAGATTTTTTTAAATAATTTTGTTTGTTTTTGGCTGTGCCGGGTCTTTGTTGGTATCTGGGCTTTTCTCTGGTTGTGGTGAACAGGGGTACTGTCTAGTCATGGTGCTCAGGCTTCTCGTTACAGTGGCTTCTTTTGCTGTGGATCACCGGCTCTAGGGCGCTCCCACTACAGTAGCAGTGGTGCTTCCTAAGACCTAGAGCACAGGCTTGATAGCTGTGGTGCAGGGGCTTAGATGCTCCACGGCACATGGGATCCTCAGTATATGGGATTGAACCCACGTCCCTCCACTGACAAGTGGGTTGTTTACCACTGAGCCACCAGGGATGCCCCACATTTTAAAATATCGCTAACATGGTGAGTGTTGTGGGCTGAACTGTGCCCTCCCCAAATTCACAATGTGACATCCTAACCTGTAGTGGCTCAGAATGTGACTATATTTAGGGACAAGATCTTTTAAAGCAGTTGCTGTTGTTGTTGTTCAGTGTCTCAGTCGTGTCCAGCTCTTTGCAAACCCATAGACTGCAGCACGCCAGGCTCCACTGTCCTTCACTATCTCCTGGAGTTCGCTCAGATTCATGTCCATTGAGTTGGTGATGCTATCTAACCATCTCATCCTCTGCTGCCCTCTTCTCCTTTTGCCTTCAATCTTGCCCAGCATCAGGGTCTTTTCCAGTGAGTTGGCTCAGGTGGCCAAAGGACTGCAGGTTCAGCTTCAGCAACAGTCCTTCCAATGAATATTCAGGGTTGATTTCCTTTAAGATTGATTGGTTTGATATCCTTGTTGTCCAAGGGACTCTCAAGAATCTTCTCCTATACCACAATTTGAAAGCATCAGTTCTTTGGCACTTAGCCTTCTTTACCATCCACAATTGCCAGTTTAAAGAGGTATTTAAGGTTAAATTAGGTCATTAGAGGGGGCCATAATCTGATGTGACTGGTATCCTTATAAGAAGAGATTAGATTAGAACAGACACACACAGAGGGAAGACAATATGAAGATGATGGTCACTTGCAAGCCAAGGAGAGAGTCCCTTAGAGGTCAACACTGCCAACATCTGGATTTGGACTCCTAACTCCAGATCTGTGCAGAAATAAATTTCCATTATTTAAGACCTGTGGTCTGTAGTTCCTTGTTATGGCAGCCCTAGATACTAATACAATGATTTTAAAATAGTAAATTATCATGTCAATTTTCATTCCTGTCATTGATAATTGAGGTATAGCAATTTTGCGTGTAATTAATCATGCAGGTTTCTTCCATAAAATTCTTTTAAATTAAAAAATATATATTATTGTGTCATTTCTTTCTCTTGTACATATATACACACACATTGAACACTACTTCTTGGTCACTTTTAAGTATTACACCTATCTCCCCTGTGACTTGCTTTTCATATTTTTATGTCTTTTGAGAAATAGAAAACAGAAATTGTCTCCTGAATCTGGAGGCTAGAAGTCTAACATGAAGATGTCAGCAGAGCTGTGCTTCCTCTGAAACGTGTAGGAAGTATCCTACCTTGCCTCTTCCTGGCTTCTGGTTACTTGCTGGAAGCTCTGGGAGCTCCTTGGCTTACAGCTGCAACTTAGTCTCTGCCTGCCTCTATGCATGGCATTCTCCCTCCTGTCTGTGCCTCTGTGTTTCACCTCTTCTTAAAAAGACACGTCTTATTGGATTAAGGGTCTACCCTGCTCCCATATGACTTCATCTTAACCAATTTCATCTATAAAGATGCTATTTTTCTAAACTTGGTCACAAGAACTCCAGTTCTGAGGTACTGGAGTCAGATCTTCCACAGATATTTTGGGGAGAAACAATTCAACCCAAAACAATGAGGGAATCATGCCATGTCTGATCCATCTGTCATCAATGACGTCTGGGGAATTTCTAAAACAGGAAAAAATGTAGGAATCCCCATAAAAATTGAACCACCCGTGATTCCCAGCACAGGAACCGGAGGCTATTTCCACACCTCTGCTTCTTGGGTAGAGATATTTATAATTGTTGCCTCTTCAGGGGAAACGTGAAAGTTAGCCAACTCACTTAAGTCTCGGCCACTTTCCTGAGGCTGCTTCCAACTGGCTGACAACCAACTGTTGCTGTTTAAAGAATAAAATCCACTCATCATGAATAAGGAAATGACTGAATAAAGCCTGGAATTTCTAGGACTGAAATAGGTTGTACAGCATTTTCCCTCCACGTGGGGAGCTGTGGAGCCACACGAGTACAGAAGAGCATGGAAGGGCCCAGGCCAGCACAGGGCAAGGGGTGCCACAAGGGGACCACCTGCCTCCAGGGAGAAGACTGCTAAGGCCTGGGTAGGGCCTCCCCAGTTCAGTTCAGTTCAGTTCAGTTCAGTCGCCCAGTCATGTCCGACTCTTTGCAACCCCATGAATCACAGCACGCCAGGCCTCCCCATCCATCACCATCTCCCGGAGTTCACTCAAACTCACGTCCATCGAGTTGGTGATGCCATCCAGCCATCTCATCCTCTGTCGTCCCCTTCTCCTCCTGCCCCCAATCTGTCCCAGCATCAGAGTCTTTTCCAATGAGTCAACTCTTCGCATGAGGTGGCCAAAGTATTGGAGCTTCAGCTTTAGCATCATTCCTTCCAAAGAAATCCCAGAGCTGATCTTTAGAATGGACTGGTTGGATCTCCTTGCAGTCCAAGGGACTCTCAAGAGTCTTCTCCAACACCACAGTTCAAAAGCATCAATTCTTTGGTGCTCAGCCTTCTTCACAGTCCAATTCTCACATCCATACATGACCACTGGAAAAACCATAGCCTTGACTAGACGGACCTTTGTTGGCAAAGTAATGTCTCTGCTTTTGAATATGCTCTCTAGGTTGGTCATAACTTTTCTTCCAAGGAGTAAGCATCTTTTAATTTTATGATAGCAGTCACCATCTGCAGTGATTTTGGAGCCCAAAATAAAGTCTGACACTGTTTCCACTGTTTCCCCATCTATTTCCCATGAAGTGATGGCATCGGATGCCATGATCTTCATTTTCTGAATGTTGAGCTTTAAGCCAACTTTTCCAACTCCTCTTTCACTTTCATCAAGAACCTTTTTAGTTCCTCTTTACTTTCTGCCATAAGGGTGGTGTCATCTGCATATCTGAGGTGATTGATATTTCTCCCCACAATCTTGATTCCAGCTTGTGCTTCTTCCAGCCCAACGTTTCTCAAAATGTACTCTGCATATAAGTTAAATAAGCAGGGTGACAATATACAGCCTTGACGTACTCCTTTTCCTATTTGGAACCAGTCTATTTCTCTATGTCCAGTTCTAACTGTTGCTTCCTGACCTGCATATAGGTTTCTCAAGAGGCAGGTCAGGTGGTCTGGTATTCCCATCTCTTTCAGAATTGTCCACAGTTTATTGTGATACACAGTCAAAGACTTTGGCATAGTCAATACATCAGAATAGATGTTTTACTGGAACTCTCTTGCTTTTTCCATGATCCAGCGGATGTTGGCAATTTGATCTCTGGTTTCTCTGCCTTTTCTAAAACCAGCTTGAGTATCTGGAAGTTCATGGTTCACGTATTGCTGAAGCCTGGCTTGGAGAATTTTGGGCATTACTTTACTAGTGTGTGAGTTGAGTGCAATTGTGCAGTAGTTTGAGCATTCTTTGGCATTGCCTTTCTTTGGAATTGGAATGAAAACTGACCTTTTCCAGTCCTGAGGCCACTGCTGAGTTTCCCAAATTTGCTGGCATATTGAATGCAGCACTTTCACAGCATCATCTTTCAGGATTTGAAACAGCTCAACTGGAATTCTGTCACCTCCACTAGCTTTGTTCGTAGTGATGTTTTCTAAAGCCCACTTGACTTCACATTCCAGGATGTCTGGCTCTAGGTGAGTGATCACACCATCATGATTATCCTGGTCGTGAAGATCTTTTTTTGTACAGTTCTTCTGTGTATTCTTGCCACCTCTTCTTAATGTCTTCTACTTCTGTTAGATCCATACCATTTCTGTCCTTTATCGAACCCATCTTTGCACGAAATGTTCCCTTGGTATCTCTAATTTTCTTGAAGAGATCTCTAGTCCTTCCCATTCTGTCGTTTTCCTCTGTTTCTCTGCATTAATCACTGAGGAAGGCTTTCTTATCTCTTTTTGCTATTCTTTGGAACTCTGCATTCAGATGCTTATATTTTTCCTTTTCTCCTTTGCTTTTTGCTTTTCTTCTTTTCACAGCTATTTGTAAGGCCTCCCCAGACAGCCATTTTGCTTTTTTGCATTTCTTTTCCATGGGGATGGTCATGATCCGTGTCTCCTGTACAATGTCACAAACCTCTGTCCGTAGTTCATCAGGCACTCTATCTATCAGATCTAGGCCCTTAAATCTATTTCTCACTTCCACGGTATAATCATAAGGGATTTGATTTAGGTCATACCTGAATGGTCTAGTGGTTTTCCCTACTTTCTTCAATTTAAGTCTGAATTTGGCAATAAGGAGCTCATGATCTAAGCCACAGTCAGCTCCTGGTCTTGTTTTTGCTGACTGTATAGAGCTTCTTCATCTTTGGCTGCAAAGAATATAATCAGTCTGGTTTCGGTGTTGACCATCTGGTGATGTCCATGTGTAGAGTCTTCTCTTGTGTTGTTGGAAGAGGCTGTTTGCTATGACCAGGGCGTTCTCTTGGCAAAATTCTATTCGTTTTTGCCCTGCTTCATTCCATATTCCAAGGCCAAATTTGCCTGTTATTCCAGGTGTTTCTTGACTTCCTACTTTTGCATTCCAGTCCCCTATAATGAAAAGAACATCTTTTTGGGGTGTTAGTTCTAAAAGGTCTTGTAGGTCTTCATAGAATCATTCAACTTCAGATTCTTCAGCGTTACTGGTTGGGGCATAGACTTGGATTACTGTGATATTGAATGGTTTGCCTTGGAAACGAACAGAGATCATTCTGTCGTTTTTGAGATTGCATCCAAGTACTGCATTTCAGACTCTTTTGTTGACCACAATGGCTACTCCATTTCTTCTAAGGGATTCCTGCCTGCAGTAGTAGATATAATGGTCATATGAGTTAAAATCACCCATTCCAGTCCATTTTAGTTCGCTGATTGTCGACGTTCACTCTTGCCATCTCCTGTTTGACCACTTCCAATTTGCCTTGATTCATGGGCCTCCCCACCTCCCTATCAACTTTTTGTCAGACCAGAGACCTGGGATCTTGGTACAGCCCAAAAGGAAAGAGCCATGCATGCATGTTAAGTAGCTTCGGTGGTGTCTGACTCTTATGTGACCCCATAGACTGTAGCCATCAGGCTCCTCTATCCATGAGGTTCTCCAGGCAAGAATACTGGAATGGGCTGCCATGCCCTCCTCCAGGAGATCTTCTCAACCCAGGGACTGAACCTAGGTCTCCCATATTGCAGGGTGGATTCTTTACCATCTGAGCCACCAGGGAAGCCTGGAAAGAGCCATAGAGAAGGAGCGATATAGAACACTTTCAGTTGCCTTCTCAAGCAAGAAATCTGAGCTAGATCTCACTTAGAAGAGAAATGGGACATTTCCAGTAACACCAGTATTGCGGAGAAATCTGTAACTATTACAACTAGAATAGTTGAGTTGTTTCTGTAAAATATACACATAAACTCTTTGTCAGATCAATAACAGTTTACGTGTCTGTCACAGACTAGGTTCCCTGAGAAACAGAGTAAACTAGAGATGTGCACGTTAACTGCATTACTGGAAGATGCTCTTGAGAGATACGCCTGTGGGGGGTGAAGAGAGCAGGATTGGGCCAAGGGATGAAAGTGGCGATGCAGTCCCCACACAGGCCTCCGCAGATTCCACAAAGACCTCTGGAACTGGGAGAGGCCTGAGGATTTATCTCAGTATGGGGTAAGGAGGCAGGCAATTATTATCCCTCCTGCCCTCATCGATCAATCATTGGCCAAGAGGTCTCCCAGGGAAGTGGGCAAGACCTTGATCATGGTTGAGTCCCTCAGCTAAGGCAATTCCTTCCTGCAGAAAAATTTATCTGTGTTTTGTTAGCAGCTAGGAGAATAACTGCCTAGAAGCTGAAGTGGGGGTGGTAGTCTGAGCAACACACTGTAGCCTCATAAGGGACTATTCTCCCTCTGGAATGACTACCGGAGAGTTGACACATTCAAAACACACACACCATGGGCACACTCTGCACAGGCTGGCATCTTTTACTCCATTTGCAGAAATATCTAATCCTAAAGATTTCTCCACTTAACACAATTCACCCACCCCTCATTTAATCACAAATGCACTCATGTCCTTCCTGAGTGGTAGGACTACTCTTAAGGTATATCCAGATAATATTCATTTCTTGTCTAGAGCAAGTTCTCATTTCTGATAACCTCTGGGCTGACTGGTTAAATAAACTGAGATATAATATCTGTGGCTTCAGTAGTGAGGAATCTGCCTGCCGGGAAAGAGAAACGGGTTCAATCTCTGGATTGAGAAGATTCCCTGAAGAAAGAAACGGCAATGCACTCCAGTATTCTTACCTGGGAAATCCCATGGACAGAGGAGCCCAGTGGTGGCTACTGTCCATGGGGTCACAAAAAAGCCAGACACAACATAGCAACTAAACAACACAATAATATCCGTTACGTTAGAGATCACTTAAACTGAAGTTATAGATGACAATAATTATAACAATGTGCACCATATGATCTCATTTCTGGGTAAAGACAAACATATGAAGTCTTTCAGAATGGCCACTTAAACAGGGTGTGTAGTTATCTCTGGACAGTGGGATTATGGAGTGCTCAAATTTTTCTCCTCTTGCTTAAATGTGTTTTCTGATCAACCCAATAAGCATGTTACTTCTGTACTAGGACAAAAAACTGTTTCTCCTCTGAAGAGTAGATACAGTTTGGGAAGAGCAGGCCTTATGGCTATGTTAATCAAGTAGTGATTTGTTTAATCACCAGGGGCAGAAATTAGGAACAGGACTTTAAATGGAATTTGTACATTATACTGGCCACTTCAGATCCCAGGAAATTTAGGAAGGGACAGGTCTGAGTAAGAGAAGAAGGTTTCGACCTGTGCTGTTCAAAACATTGGCCATCAGCCACGTGTGACTTTTGGACACTTGAAATGTGGCTGGTTCAAACTGGAGTGTGCTTTAACTGTAAAGTACAAGATTTCAAAGATTTAGTATTAAAAATGTAAAATATCCCATTAATAATTTTAATACTACACCTTGAGATGATGATATTTTGGGTATATTGGGTTAAATAATATATAACATTAAAAATGATTTCTCCTATTTCTTTCTAGTCTAGAAATTCATCAGGAAGCATGAGTTCTCTGAAATACTTCTCCAAAGCATATACAATTTGAAAAAGTAATTGTCTCATAAGATACCCACTAACATTACAGTTTTGCAGCTCATTGGGCTGACAAAAGAGCACATCAGATGAGCTCCGTGTGCTGCAAGGCCATTAAACACAACCACCTAACTGTGTGCATGTCAGTCTATGTAACCGAAGTCTATCAGCTCAGAGAAAGTTAAGGAAACAACATGCTGTTGCAGACAGACATTTACATCTTCCTGTGGGAAAAGCCCCCACGCCTGTCATGGGACGCTGCATGGGAACTGCCCATTGCACCTACATGCCAGGTGTTGACTTGAGTTGAACTGAGCATGTGATGGAAGGATTCTGACCTATCCCCAAGGCAGAACTTCAGTAACTTGGGAAAAGTGCCTTTAAGGAAGAATGGTTTACTCTTCATGACATGTGCAGTTCTGTCTTTGATTAATTTATTCTTGGTTTTTAATGCTGATCAGTGTCCAAAATTAAGATGCAGTCAGTGGTTACTCCAATCTATGTTTACATGGAAAAGCACAAGCTAGTTTATAACTCATACAGATCAATCCAAACCTAGGTAAACGCTTTTGGAATATTAGGTAATATTTATAGAAATTTCAGAGAACACTAAATATATCTCAGTTATCATCTCATCTTCTCAGCTATCTAGAAGGTATTTTTCTACCTGCAATAAACAAAAGAGTGTAACATGTAGCTTGAGCTTGGAACTAATTCCAAAGGCCCAGTCAAAAGAAATTTTTCTTTTTGTGATGTGACATGCAAGGTCTTAAGTTGCCTGACAAGGGATCAAATCTGTGTCCCCTGCATTGGAAGCATGGAGTCTTAATCACTGAACCTCCAGGGAGTCCCCAACAACTTTTTGTTACAATAAGATACAACTAATAAGGTGATTGCTGTCTGAGTGGTGCTTCCCAAATCTCCCTTTATTCCAGGTTTCAAAAATTCCTCCTCACAACACCATCTGATGCCTTACTAGGTAGGCACTCAGTGAGCTGTGATCAGTTATTATTTAGCACCATGCTTCTCAAACTACCCTCTCTGGAGCTATGGAATTATGCACATTTTCTGTAAGTTTTATGAGAAAACTTTTCACATGTAATAGAACACACAAAAAACAAGCATTTTGGAAAACCCAAAGAGGATCAATTTTGTATGGCGAAAACAGAAAATATTATATTAAATTATATTATATTATATTAAACAGTGGTATTTGACCTGAGACTTTAAAGATTCATGATAATAGCCAGGTTCCGCCACACGGCAAACAAAGCTGCTAAGTCACTTCAGTCGTGCCCGACTCTGTGCAACCCCATAGATGGCAGCCCACCAGGCTCCCCCGTCCCTGCGATTCTCCAGGCAAGAACACTGGAGTGGGTTGCCATTTCCTTCTCCAATGCATGAAAGTGAAAAGTGAAAGTGAAGTCGCTCAGTCGTGTCCGACTCTTTGTGACCTCATGGACTGCAGCCTACCAGGCTCCTCCGTCCATGGGATTTTCCAGGCAAGAGTACTGGAGTGGGGTGCCATCATTATTCCTGTTGCTATTATTACTGTCAGCAGTATCCATTCTCATCAGTTGAGAAGATGGCACAACTTCAGTGCTGGAACACAGACAGGAATCGTCATAGGAACCAAATCAATTGTGCACAGCATAGCAAAGAGAGATCACCTCTACACCTCTGCTTTTCAGCAAGACTATTCAAATCTGTTTCCCAAGGGAAACATGAAAATTTCTCAATTTGGCCAGGGTCTTGCCTCTTCCATGAAGCTTTCCCAGATTTGCTAAAGAACAGTTGCTGCTTAAGGAAATTTAAAGGGCTATAAAATACTTTTCATTCTCCATAATATAAAGGACAAAACTTGGTTCAACTTAAGAGCAATTTTTTTCTCTTAAAATGCCAGACATTCTCTGCAATTAGCATTTCCCTTAAATACATTTTATTCAAATACTCTTAGCATAATCTGCCATGTCCCTGTGCCTTTTTTTAAAGTTCTGTGTGCTGCGAAGGGGGTCTTTTTAAAGAGAGATGAATGGAGTGCTTTGTTAAAAATGGAAAGTCTCTTCATATAGAAGTACAGTCTGACATTTGTCTTGAGTCATATTTTCTGGTTCACAGTTGGAATGATACCGTGTGCATGTTTCAAGCCAGGTGCAGATAAACCAGCTTGAATAACCCTTTTCATCACCACTTTGTTTGACTAGATGACAGAGACCCAACAAGGCTCTAAGGATGAACTGCCCAACTTGAAGAAAAGATGGATTCTGGATCCACTGAGGTAGCTGGGTTTTCCAGTTTGGATGGTAGCTAATATAATAATATTATCACTCTACTCACATTCAGCATCCCTGAGACAGAGGCATCTTGGAAGGGAGAAAATATAATGGCCCCATGGGAAATTATATACCATGGACATAGCTTTTGAGGGTAGCAGTGCTAAGTAAGTTCACTGCAGCCAGCCCAGCCCAGGGTCAATGGAGTTCAGGCATCTTCAAAGTGAACCAATGGACTAAAAAACAAAAGCTCCCCACATTCCCTTGAATATTTTCTCAGAGTTAAGACTTTGGGCCCTGGTACAGTCTAAATAGTAAAGGGCCCTCCAACGGCTAATACATAACACTTATTGCTGCCCTTTGCAAGTGAGGGCTTCAAATTATATGACATTTTTGTATCCAAGTAGTATGAAGAAATCCTTATCTAAAACATATAGTACTAAATATTACTAAATTTGTGTCATCTTTGAAAGATATTTCACACAAATAAACCCTTTGTCAGATCATATGTCATCAAAAGTCCACTTTATTACAATGCTCTAGTATCGCCTTGAAGTACACATATTATGAGATAGCATAAATGTCAAGAAGGTTTCAGTAAGTCATTTACATACCTTAGTGCCAGGCATTCTACGGCACCATTTGTTTCGTGAGTGGAAATGCACAGTTTCAAAGAAACCTCACACAGAAGAACTCAAACATCCCACACTCAAAAGCACATTTGCCCTCTCACTCAGGAGACGGTACAACACAGGGAGTCCTTGTTCTCAATGTCTCTAGTCTCTAGATGGTGTCCATTCACCTTCCACGTGAAAATCCTCCTGGAATGGGGCCTGTGGACAACAGCAGATTTGTTAATTTGTTAACAAATGTGTTGATTTGTTAATTAAAGCACATTTATATGAAAGATCATTAAAAAATCAGTGTGGTAGACAGAATTCTACTAAATGACCCCGTTTCTGAAAGAAAAAATATATATAGGGCAAACACTGTGGGGAGGTCCACTAAAATGTTGCCAGCAAGTTGACTCTGGATGGTTGCAGATAATTCCATCTTTATCTCATTGCTTGTCAGTATTACCAAAATGATAGTGTTCCACAATAGAACCCTTGTCCCTTAAGAAGTAGATACTTCTCTTGGGGGATGGACATGAAGCTACTTTAGACAATGAATGTGAGTAATTGTTGATGATATTAGGATGGAGTTTTAAATATAGTCAGTGTAATAGTTGCCACTTCAGAGCCCCAGAACTTGGGGAAGTACAGATCAGGGTAAAATAAAAAGGCTTTAGACAGATGGGAAAGTACATGAGTTCACTGAAAGCTCAAGAAAAAGTGAAAATGTTATAGCTTGAAAATAATGTAGCTTTTCCTGATTCCCTTATAGGTCAAATGCTGGGCCCCTGCCAGGCAGAAAGACCCATACTACTTAACTGCTGTATATTTGAAGCCATACGTCTAGGGGCTTGGTAAGAGAGCAATGCACTTATGGTGAAAGGGGAAAACCAAGGACCATGAGCTCATGGGAGAACTGAATCAGGCCCGGCCCAGGGCAGTGGATGTAAACTAGTCACAAGAGTGAATCAGTAGTGTGGATCTGTGTGGAACTCCCCATCAGACAGGTGCATCCTG
This sequence comes from Oryx dammah, assembly GCF_014754425.2. NCBI lineage: Eukaryota > Metazoa > Chordata > Mammalia > Artiodactyla > Bovidae > Oryx > Oryx dammah. The sequence continues at coordinate 54,741,745 of NW_024070210.1, forward strand.
GCCCATTCCCTAGGAAGAAAACCAGTAACCCTGGAGATGTACATGATATGAGGAATGAATCAATGTAGTTTATAATGAATGACATGTCATTTTGATTTGGGTTATTTTGTTTGTTGACCTTTGAAAGTAGTGTCATAATTAACATGCAGTTGATGGTTTACCCCAGAGAGGTTCCTTCAAAAACACACAAATTGGTTAAATTGATCCAAATGAAGCCAAATAAGGGAGAAACTACTTTGACTACCTCCAAATTTCAATTCTATTTTCAGGTAAGAAAAAGGGGGAAGCTTTTCTAGTTCTTAGATTCTTTAATTTCATTCTTCTTGTCTCTTTCTCCCTTTCTAAAATATTCTGATCCTCCTCACTCATAAGGTTTTGAATTCTTGAACAGATTAAGTCCAGACTGAAATGAAGATTAATAAAACATTGTTTTATACTGCAAATTAAAATTGAACGCTGCTTAAAAGCTACCATAAATCTTGTAGTTCACTTTATGTAGCGTCAATGGAACTTTTCAGTCTTTGTGACAACGTGCTAAAGCTGAAACTCCAGTACTTTGGCCACCTTATGCAAAGCTGACACATCGGAAAAGACTTTGATGCTGGGAGGGATTGGGTGCAGGAGGAGAAGGGGATGGCAGAGGATGAGATGGCTGGATGGCATCACTGACTCAATGGACGTGAGTCTGGGTGAACTCCAGGAGTTGGTGATGGACAGGGAGGCCTGGCGTGCTGCGATTCATGGGGTCACAAAGAGTCGGACACAACTGAGTGACTGAACTGAACTGAACTGAACTGAAGCATCTTAGCTAAGTAACTTAAACACAAGCAACCTCCTCAGCAACTCTACAAGGAAGCTGTTATTAATATCATCATCCCCATTTTGTAGACAAGGAGACATCCTCAGAGAAAAAAACCCATAACACAACACCTGGAATATAATTATTGCTATGCAAGTGTCAGTTTTAAATGCACTTAAAGTGAGTATTTAACACCCAGCCAATCAAGACTATACCTGGTTTGTTTCCAAAGAAGCAAGTCTCAGCCAGTGCTGATTCTAAACGTAGGAGCCAGGTAGTCCAATGTCTGAGAAATCAAGCATAGTTTCCATCAATTAATGTCCAGACTAACAATTAAATTGACTTTATCAGCTGCTTCTTCATGCCACATATTTAATAATCACACTTAAAAAAATTCCCAGTTTAAGGATTAGGATTACAGATGAGGAGAAGCTGCCACTCTTGGCTTAATTTAATCTAGGCCATATACAACATGTGAAAATGCAATACTCCTTGAAAAGTATTCTGTAACAATATTCTAGAATAGGAGATTTGCAAAGTTTTTTTTTGGCAAAGGGCCGATAATTTTGGTTTGGTGATCATATACATTTTTGTTGCTACTAAAGTTGCTTCTTTTAATAACTATATAGCCAATTATGTAATAGTGTAAAAATTATTTTTAGTTCAGGTGGCCAGACTAAAATTTTAGAATATAAGCTAAGAATAGTTTAAAAAAAAAAAAAAAAACAAAGAATAAGTGACAGACACTGTATGTGGCTTATAAAGCCTAAAATATTATCTGAAATATTAACTACAGACAAAGTTTGCTGATTGCTAGAGAATCATAAAATAAGGGTATCACTATTAAAAAAGTAACCTTTTGCTCCTAAATTTTTCTAGTCAATAGAGCTCGTTTATTTTTTCAAAATAACCACAACAACAATACATAATCATCTCAGAGAACAATAAGCCATTTGCCATTTGACAAAATCCAACATCCATTCTTGACTTAAAAATTCTCAGCAAATCAATAATGGAAGAGAACCTCCTTAATCTTATAAAGGACATCTAAGAAAATCTACAGCTATCATCATAATTTTAAAGATAAAATAAGGGAGACAGGTTACCTGGAGACTTAACTTCCTATAGCCAATAGTACTTGTGTGGAAGAAGCATGGCTAGAGGAGGCCTGGAGAAGTGAAGCTGGGCCTATCCGGGGGCTGTGGTGTTCCCTGCAGTCATCCTTCCGTATTACCAGGTTTTTTTAAGGTCTGACCTGTTCCCTCCTAGATGCTGAGCCTTTAGCGGATTCCTTCCCTGCCTTATCTTTGGTCAGTTTTAGGAGGAGGCCGGACACGGATCAAGAGGGAGTCTGAGACTCCTTGTGGGGAACGAGGGTAGAGCTCTATGTGGACAAATGTGAGCTTCAGAAAATAAAATACCACAGAATCGTTTTGGCTGTTGGAAATGAGGGCGACGGCGCTGTAGGGAACATCAGTTAAGAGTGAGAAACAACCGCAGAATGTGGTTTTGGAAGAAAAAGAGGACTCAGACATCTCCTTGTCAGTCGGAGAAGGCAATGACAACCCACTCCAGTACTCTTGCCTGCAAAACCCCATGGACGGAGGAACCTGGTGGGCTGCAGTCCATGGGGTCGCTAAGAGTCTTACACGACTGAGCGACTTCACTTTCACTTTTCACTTTCATGCATTGGAGAAGGAAATGGCAACCCACTCCAGTGTTCTTGCCTGGAGAATCCCAGTGACGGGGGAGCCTGGTGGGCTGCCGTCTATGGGGTCGCACAGAGTCGGACACGACTAAAGCAACTTAGCATACTTGTCAGTATAAAATAGAATGCATTCCTCCTAAGTTCAGGAAAAAGAAAAACATGTTCCCTTTCACCATTTCTATTCAGCACTGTACTGGAGTTTCTAACAAGTACAATAAGGCAAGAAAAAGGAAAGACATCCAGAATGGAAAAGAAATAAAACTGCATTTATTCAGAAATAACAGGAAAATCTGATGAAGTCTTAAAAATAAAAAACCTAATAGAACTAGTAAGTTAGCCTAGTGAATTTGCAAGGTGTAAGATCAATATGCAAAACTCAATTATATTTGTCAAAACCAGCAACAAACAATTGAGAAAACAATACCATTTACAAAAGCATTGAAAAATATGAACTTAGGATAAATCTAACAAAAGATGTATAAGATCTATAATTGAAACTGTAAAACATTGTGGAAATAAATTAAAGAAGATCTAACAAGTAAGTTTCCCTGGTGGCTCAAACGGTGAAGAATCTGCCTGAATTACAGGGGACCCATAGAGAGCTATTCCATAGCTCATAGTTCAGAAGACTCAGTACTAAGACAGCAATTCTCCCAAAACTGAGCTATAGATTCAAAGTAACCCTAATAAAAATTCCAGAAAGCATTTTTTGAGAAACTGATGATGAGCTCATTCTAAAACTCACATGGAAATGCAAAAGACCTAGGAGATTCAAAACAACTTTGAAGAAGTCAGGAGATTAATAATACTATCTGATTTTAAGACTTATTGCAAAGCTACTGTAGTAGTAATCAAAACAATATGATATTGGCACAAAGATGAACAAATTAATCAATGAAACACACTAGAAAGTTCAGAAACAGAAACACATATATGTTAACAAGTGATCTTTAACAAAGTTGCAAAGCAGTAAAGAAATGATCTTCTCAGTAAGTGATGTTGGAACTCCTCGTATACCAATAAAAAGTGAACTTTAAGTCATATTTTTGAAGTACTATATACAACTGTTTTTACCATACACAAAAATTAACTCAAAATGTAAAATCTAAAACTATAAAAGTTCTAGGTGAAAACAAAATAAAACCTTTGTGACCTTTAGTTAGGCTATAGTTTTTTTTTAGATACTACTCCTAAAATACAATGTGTAGATATATATAAAACAAACTGATAAACTAGACAATCAAAATTATAAATTACTGCTCTTTAGAAGACACTGCTAAATAAAAAGACAAGAAACATACTGAAAGAAAACATCAGATACATCTGTAAAAGGGCTTATATCTAGATTTTTTTTAAATTCTTGAAACTCAGTAATAAGTGGAGAGGAGGACAACAGATTTGAACAGACACTTCAAAGAAAATAGAAAGTGAAAGTTGCTCAGTCATGTCTGACTCTTTGAGATACCATGGACTATACAGTTCATGGAATTCCCCAGGCCAGAACACTGGGGTGGGTAGCCTTTCCCTTCTCCAAGGGATCTTCCCAACCCAGGGATCAAACACAGGTCTCCCGCATTGCAGGCAGATTCTTTACCAGCTGAGCCACAAAGGAAGCCCACTGAGCTACATAGTAGCCTGAAAACTAAGGTGGAGACAGCCTGGGAGTAACTGAGTGTCAGAGACATACCTTAGTGCAGGGCAACAGGTGAGGGAGAGTGTGAGGGGCAGGCAAACCTGGAAACATGGATCGGTGGGCATTTGGCACTTAGTAATAGTAATGATGACGATATTGTTGATAACTCACATTGCTCATGTTTACTAGTGAGGCACCATGCTGAGGACTCTACATGCATAGATTTAATTCTCACAACGAACTATGAAGTATGTGTGTGAAGAGAAAACTAAGGCTCAGAAATGAAAGCCTAGATTTTCAAGCCCGGTGATTGCAGAGCAGTGGGGCCTCTGAGGCAGGATAAACCAGGTAGTGGTTAAGAGCATGGATTTGGATTCTTTACCAGCTGAGCCACAAGGCAAGCCCTCAAAGAAAATGTGAATGGCAAATAAAGCAATGAAAGATGTTCAACATCACTAGTCATTAGAGAACTGAAAAGTTAAACCACAATGAGATATCTCAAAATCCATCCGAATGCTAAAATTAAAAGGAGAAGGTCAAGTGTTGGTGAGGATAGAATACTCACACGCTGTTAGTAGGAATGTAAAGTGCTACCGTCAATTCTAAGAACAATTTGGTAGTTTCTTTGGCTGCTAAATATACACTTACTACATGATGAGACAGTCATCCTACAGGCACAAATAGCCTCAAGCCAGTTAAAAAAGAAAAAAACAACCCACAAACACTGAACCCTATAGTGAATGTAAACTATATACTTTAGTTAACAATCATGTATTGATAAATAAATTTAAGAATATATTTTATGCTTAAAATTCCTCATGTGGGAGTGGGAATTCCAATGCACCCTAAAAAAGTATAGTCTTGGGGTTCTCTTCACCACTCCAAACACCTTGCCATTCCTTGACTTACTTGTAGCTTCAGAAGTCTGTAGAGCAGCATGTTCTGGAAGTAGGTAAAACTCCTGATGTGGAAAGTGGGAAGACTCCAGGCATTTGCTCCTGTGAGAACTGGAAGAAGTTTTGAAAGTTCTGGGAGATGATGTGTTCTCTTGCTGAGGAACAGTTTGTTCTGGCAAGTCAGTCCCACGAGAAAGGTGAAGGCTAAGCCTCTGGTGCATCAGAGTCTTTTATCTTAAGTAGTCCTCAGCTCTTCCACTGCCCAGATTACTCCGGCTCTTCACCTCAGCAGGCCCACGTTTCCACGTTTATGGAGGGTTGGCTTCCCGGATGCTCGCTCGGATACTCCCTCTCTTTCCCCTCCCACAGAGCCTGGTTCATTTTGTCCTCAGTAGGGTTCCATCAAAGTCAAACGTTGGTCTCACTTTCCTAGAGAATTCAACCTAGAATTCAACCTTGAAAATCTTCAAGGTCGAATCTCTTACTTCACAAATAAGGTGACAGATTCTATGAGGTAAGGTGACTTTCATGGGGCCATATAAGTTAATAATTTGTTTTACACCTATCCTCACACTGTAGGCCATTGGATAATCTAATTGCTACCATGACAATATGTCCGAGATTTTCAGCCCTGATTTCAAATATTCTGTATAGTCATCAGGCCACATTAAGAATTTGACTATCTGCAACTACTACTGCAGATGTGTTAAAAGGGATGACCTTCTGGATGCAATAAATTTCTGTTACTGAATCCAACTTTCCAATTCCAAAGTGCTGAATTTTAACATTTTTAGGGCAATGAATCCCTTCTTTAGGAAACATGAAAGCTATGAATCCTTTCCACCCAGAAATATTTACCTGAAAACATAAAATTTTGTTCCAAAGACAACTATGCAATACATGATAATGAAAATCCTTAATCTGATAGAAGAAATGTCAGCATATCTGCTATGTGGCAAGGGAATATTCTTAAAGAACTCATATCCTAACAAAGAGTTGCAAATATTTATATGGTATGACATATTATAGAGCACATTTAATCCTCACAACAACCCTGTGAGGTAGGTATAATATCCCAGTTTACCCATGAGGAAACCAAAACCCAAAGCAATCTGAAGATGTGCCAAAATTCACACAGCTAAGTCTGCAGCCTGGACAAGAACATAGGCTTTTTGTTCCCTGTTCAAAACAGTTTCACATATAATATTTTCCATTTTGGAATGAAGGTTCTGCCCAGGGAAAACTCATTGGCAACCCATTTCAACAAGCAGTTATTTTTTAGATTGAACAGCAAGTATGAGAGGACTATAAGAGACTGCAGATTGGCGCCCTATCGTGCTATTTATAGTTGCACTCTGTGTCATGGTCCAGGCACAGGTTGGAAAAGAATTTCCAGACATGAGACAGAATGAGAGGGAAATAATTTATTAAAATGGGAGACGCTGTTAGCAGGTCGAGGGAGAACGGGCGTTGAACAGGGATCTCTAGTCCACTTTTATACCCAGGGTACAAGGAGTGGGACAAGGGTCTTGCGGGTCATTTGCTGATTGGATGAGACACGTATATTGGGTGGGGAAAAGTAAGGCAAATACCTTCTCCCTGTGGCGGGTAGGAGGGGAGAGAGTTTGTACTGCTCAGGATGACCTGAAATCATTAATAGTTACAATATGGGGGAGGGAAGGACAATAAGGGTCTGGTTTCTCTGTTACTACATTCCAAGACCCTCCTTGGTTTTATCTGCTCTTTAGTCCTTGGGTCACCACACTCTGCAAGCACTACTCCCAGGCACGGTTACCAGGAAAATGTCATTAGAATTACAAGCTTTGGAGTCCAGACACTAAACACCATTTAAAGGAAAACAAAACCAGATGCCAGAAGTGGTAAGATACACAGGTTGTTTTTTGTTTTTTCCGTAGTTAGGAAATATCTGGCCTTTCCCCAAAGAACAGCTTAGTTGTGAAAACAGCCAATAAGATCTTAGGAAAGGCATAAAGTATACCAAAAGGGAGCTATGAGAGCTAGAAAAAGACTTGGAAGAGTCATAGGAAGACTAAGATGTCAGCAAACTTGCTAAATGGCCAGAGAAACGCCTCCAGTAGGGCAAAGCAAGGTGAGAACCTCTGATCAATTCATAAGTCAGAGATTTCAGAATCTCCGTAAAGTCTCCGGTCACACTCTTAATGACCCAGAACTCTTCCTTTGGCTATCTGCTCAAAGAAATGAAGATGGGGAATCTCTTGTGACTTCATGCCATTGTTGCTGGGGTGGGTCCATGAAAACTAACTAAATACTGTCCAAGGACTGTGGCAATTTTTTGAAAGTTTTCAAAAGCCCATGGTAATGGAGCAAAATATGGTGGTGCTGCTCTTGTTGTAGTGAAGACATCTGTCCAACTTAACATGCTACCCATCATTACAGGACTTTGGTACACAAAACCCTCTTCAAAATATTTGGTAAAATGACAGTAGTACAGCCAATGTCCTTCATCCGACTTGGTGTCTATAAGTTAGAGTGTCCATCCACTCAGTACATTAGTTCCAGGGTCTTTTGGACTCTGGCCAGGGGACCTTGAGACCCTCTCTCAATTTGCTTCAACAGAAGGGAATACCTTCAAAACAGACCATGTAGGAAAGAGTTCCCAGATCCACTCAAAACCCACCAACCCTGTTGCCAAAAACTCAGTTACTTTTCAATGTCTGCTTTATAAAACTAAAAACCTAGATACATAGTAAACCTTTAGTCTCTCAGAAGGCTATCGTTCTGTAAACTTTCTGTATACTCTTCCACATGCAAGGATATAGAAGATCTTAAATACCTTCATAAAAGTACTTCCCCAAAAAAGGCTCTCCCATCAAGGGGTGAAAACCTCAGCTCTTTCTGCTCTGTCCCACCCAGGCTCCTCCCTAGTCTCAGCAAAGACTCTTAACAACCCTTAAATATTGGCAGTCTCTTCTACAAAAGTGAGGGGGTGGGGGCGGGTATATGTTCTCTGGTTTTTGGGCTTCCTGGACTTTAGGAACCCATAAATTGGATACCAAGTTGTTCTTCTTCAGATTATTATTAATACTTTTGTTGTTGTTGTTATTTGGGGATAAAGATGCTTCTTCATCCTTCTTTGTACTTCCCAATTTTCTTACAACTTCTTTGGCTCTCTTTTGCACGTAGCACGACAGCCAAGCAAGAGCCCAAGGTGCGTTGCTGCTGAACGACCTGCAACCTCACAGAAGTGCTTCAGGGGAAGATGCGATCATTGACCCCTCTCTCACAGTGCCTTGTGGGTATGGCACCCAGACGCAGGAAACATCCTATCCCTGACTCACTTCCCCTATCCCTGCCGGGTGCCTATAACAGTTCCCCAAATACAACCCAAAAAGAAGCAGTGAGGAGAGTCTGAATCCTTAGACCATACGTATCAGCTGGTCTTCCACCCTCGGGCCAATAACAATGAAAAGAGAAAACTTCAGGATCCATTCCAGGGGCAGAAGTCTTCATTTCCTTAGTCCCCTCCCTTACCTATACATGGAAAAGGGAGTTCCTGGAAACCCACTTCTCACCCCACAATCCTACAGACAGCCTAGACATTCTCTCCCCACTACATATGAGCTCTTATGGAACAGGGAAGGACTCTTGCTCATCATTTATCCTCAGTACCTATACAGGACTTGGCATGTAGTCAGCACTCACTGTAGGAAGGAAAGGCAGAAGGAAACAGCAAAGTAGAGACGGAGGAAACAGCAAAGTAGAGACAGAGGGAAGGAGGTTTAGTTCTTTCTGGTTTCTGTGCAGGTTTCTTATGCTTCTGCCCTAGCCTTTGCCCTTTCCTCAATATTCCTCTATCTTTCCTTTCACATAGTCTCTAACTGAAATAATTTTTCTCTGTTAATTCCCCACCCCCCCCCCAAGTTTTTCTCCTCTCTCTGCTGTTGTAACCTAAATTCCATAATGTTTTTATTCTCTACGATTTTTCTGGTTTCTCCTCTCCTTACTCTAGTTTTTTCTTCATTCATGGCCTCATTTATTTTTCCTTTATGGTAAGGATTGACAGACCTAAAGCAAGTGAGAAGAAAAAACATTCTAAAAAGAGGAATACCTCAAAATGATGAAAAATGAAGCAATAGCCAAAAAGAAGAGGCCCACAAAAGCAAGGCCCAAGGGTTCAGTAAATAGAAATCATTCTTTCCCCTGCCTTTGTCTTATCACAAAGAATAAGACATTTCCATTCATGTATTTTCTAACCTATTCTCTGGCTTCTTCAAAGTTACCCCAAAAACTCTTCTAGTTACCATCAACCTAGGAACTGATGCTTTCAGGGGTATGTCTCCTCATTCAACACAAGGATACCAGGTGCTTTTTCTGCACACTGCTCAAAGAGGCAGCTCGAGGACCTGCTCTGAGTGACAGGAAAGGCCCCAGCTAGCATCCTAACGCTGCAGCTGAGCCCTTGGCTCAGTACCACTGCTATGCATCCCACGTTCCTCCCCAGTTTCTGATCATAATGCAACCTCCCTCAGGGCTGAAGCCTCTGCCAACTCCCTCTTCCCAGTTCTAATCTGAGTTCCAACAGTGTCTGGCCTCATCAGATGATTTCACAACTGGAAGAAGGGACAAGACTCCCAATCCTTACAAATTCAACCCTAGCTTCCCACCAGAACCCAACACTCTTGCCGACTTTGTCTAGTTTGACAGCATAGAGGGCATGTTTTCGGTGGGAGAACAACAGCACAAGCTAACTTTAGGCACTTTGCTGATACAAACACGGAGGAGAGAGCTAGGAGACCAAAGCAGCAAATTACCAAAAAAGATTTCCCCAGTCCCCTTCTCCACCAGATTCCTGCCATTCTTGACACCCACTTACCAGAACTTGAATGCTAAATGGCCTTCAATCTCAGGACTGGACCCCAAACTCTTAACAACCCTTAAAATTGCATTTGACTGCCATTTCATTCTCTCTGCAATATTGTTTCTATCTTCCAGGCCCAGTTACAGAGACAGGGTAATAATTCAGGAAGGAAGAATCAGTCTTCCTGTGAGTCCACACATGTCTCTTAGGTCAGGAATAACTATCAGCAGTGATGTGCCATCCTCTTTTCCTTTGGGTCCCTGAGGACTGCAGTTAAGTCTTTTCTAATGACTATTACCATGGATGTGAACAGTTCCTATACCGGCTTAACCTATTTTAAAACAAGTTCTAAGAGCGGCCCCACCACAGGACCTTAAAAGCAGCCTTTCTCACTACCCCAGGTATTATCTATTTTATTTCCCTAGTTCTGGTTTCTGGGAAAAACACCCATCCCCAGTGCCATAATGCCCGGCAACTCTGGTAAGCCTAGATCCAGATCCAGTCCAATATCATTTCAGGGCTCCAGTGCAGGACCACCACAAATTTTGCCTTATCAACAGACAAACTTCAGAGCCTTAATGCAGCTCATATACCCCACTTAACCTATAAGCCAGAATGTCTGCCTGACTTAAGACACCAGACTCTTCCTCCCACTAGGGAGGGAACCCACTGGAGGGCAATATTCTTTTGTCTCATCCCCTAAACCTAACAGCATGCTTCACTGTTAACCCTACCTGTAACCCTAACCATAACCAAGTGACTTCTCCAATGACATCAAAGTGACTTAAAAGTCATTTGGGGAATTCCTCATATCTAGTAAGAAGGGGAAGAGAGGTTCAACTATTGTATCCTAAGAGATGAAGAAGGAGAGGGCTTTGATAGGGAAAAGAAAGGAACGGAAGGAAAATAGAGATGGCCTGAATGACGATGGGAACCCCTTAGGCTTGTCTCATAGGGACAAGAATCTGAGTGCAGAGGCCGAGTCCATGAAACCCTAACTGGGTGGAGGTGTCACTAAACTGATGGCAGTGATCCCATCAGTCACTCATAGCAGGAGGCATGTCTGCTCCCCTCTTGGAATCAGAAAACTTGGCTAAAAATCCTCAACCTTGAGCTAAAGAGAAGTCATCAGCTCAAACTCTGTATTTATGGGTGTAACTACAAATTTTACCCAATTTAACATCCACCATATAACCCCCTGCCCAGGACAAGGTTTAAAATGTTCCAGCGGTTCCTCCAAGGCCACCCCATAGGCCGGCTGCATTATATTAATAAGGCTTGCGCAGCTCCAACCTAATCATCCTAGAGGAAGAATTATTTTCCTAAGGCCACGGTCACCACAAGAATATATGGCTCTGCTACAGTTCAAGGCCTGGGCAACAGTTTAGTTTTTCGAGTCTCCAACCTCCACAGCCTCTCGACTGGCAAGCCTGCTGCAGCCTTGAGGGCGTGTGGCCAACCTTGACTCCAGCAGTGAGCTTAACGGAAAGAAGGCTGCGCAGAGGCTCGCCCAACGGCTTTCAACAACAGCCGGCCCCTCGCGCCCTTCCCAGCCCTCTCCCCCGCCTAGCCCCGGAGTCTCCCGGGTGACTGGGCAGGGGCGCGGCTGGTGCGCAGAGTTCTCAGAGCTTCCCTGCCGGGATCTGACCAATGACAGGGCTGATGTCCAGGTGAGCGGTCGGTGGTCTCTCTCCTGGGCAGCCCCGCCTCCTTTCATTCCGGTGACCTTGAAGTTCTGTGCACGAGCCCTACATCACTCGCTGAGACGTTGGGGATGTCACATGGACGCTCTTTGGCTGGTCGCAGGCTGGAGGTTCTTGTCCCGCTTGTGGTGGCTGTCTGCCCATCTCCCCCCAACAGCAACGAGACCCCATGTGGGCCCTCTGGATGCCAGATTAGCAGCTCTACACTGCACCTGGGGAGGCAGACCAGTATGCCTTCTCCTTGCCCTCTTCAGCCCTTCTGGTCTCAATTTTTTAACCTGAGGGGTTGAACAGTCTTTGACTATTCTGGATCATGGGGGCAGGGCAGGTGCCCCTTTCTCACCTCCTAATCCTCCCCAGAAATGAAGCCATTTCTCCTTTTCCCTGCTCCACTCGATTCTTAGGCCGGCGTTTAAGCCTCATCCCTGCCCCCTTTGCCCAACCAGCCCTCTGGCTCTCATCTGCAGGTAAGAGGGCTCTGGCTGAGCAAAGGTGGTCATACAATCCCTTGTTCTGAAGCATCTGAGGCATCTGTGCTCCTGTCACTCCCATGTTCCTGGCCTCTCCTGGGTCTTTTTGGCATTTCTGTGTCCTTTCATCACCCTCTCCTGGGTCTCAGTTGCTCACATGTCCTTTACCTGGCTACCCTTCAGATCCAAAGGGCTTCTGCCCATGGCAAGCAATACCTGTATGTCTTTTGTGCTTGGCTTATTAAACTCAGGTATTTAATGAATACCATTTTGAAAAAATTTTTAATTGAGCATTACCTGTTGATAACAGGTTTAATAAACATCACCTATATTATCTAAATTATAAAGTTAGTATGGTGGAGTCTTTTGAACAATGGGTTAAACAGCCAACACAACTTCTTACAAGAACTATAGGCTTTATAACCTCTAACCTCCACAAAGGCAACAATTAAGCTTTGCTTCACAGACCTATTCCTTCCTAGGGCAGATGGAGAGAGATTTGCTATAATGGGAGCAGTGGTTATTTAGTAGTGATGAGATGAATGCTTTCCATTTTCCTTTTATCTGTGTTTTCTACAATGCAAATATATTTTAAAAGGCTTTTTAAGAGATATGAAGAGACTGTGGGAACAGGGAACCAAGCCCTTTCACAACCTGATCAAGAGATACCTGTTTGCTCTTACAGGGAACTTTCTCTAATACTCACAGGCCTTTCCCACACAGTAAGGTTCTAACAGAAAGAGGAGGCAAGGGCAGCTTAGGGTAGGGAACAAGGAACTGGTATGGAAAGGGTCAGTGGGGATTCTGACAATGGTTTGGGGCCAAAGGACCTGAGTAATTAATTATACCTTTCCCTAAGGAGAAGGACCAGAGGACAACCCCAATGCATACTTGTGAATTGGGAGCAGACTGCCCTGTCACCAAGGGATCTCCTGTATCTTATTTATTCAATCCTTGGGTAGCTTCCCCATTCACTGGTAAGTGTAAAGCCAGCTTCCGAATTATGGCTACCAGAGTATTCAAAACAATCTGAGAGCGTCTAGAGGTTAGGACTTGGGATTTGAAATTGGACAGGACCAGCTTTCATCTAAGCTTTCCGTACAGATGAGGTGTGCTACCTTGGGCAGGCCATTCCATCAGGGACTCTGGTTTCTCATCTCTAAATGAGTGTTGGCAATGCTTGTTGTCAGGATTTTCATACTTCACAGTGCCTGTCAGGTAGTCCATGCTTAGATGAGAATTAGTAGCCCTTTTCCTGCTTCCCCACCACCAAAGGAGCCATAGCCTCCTTTAATGTGTACCTTATTCTCATCTGTATGCCCAACACTCTATGAGAACCCAGTATTAGATAGTGGAGCTGAGATGCATTCCTTTTCACAGAACCCTTTGCAGACCCTGAGAAAGGGTATCCCCAACCCTCACTGTCCTTTAGGGTGTGCTAGGGTCTAGGATCCTGGGTCTTTGGAGTAATCTGACCAGAGCTGGAGAGTCCATCTTCCCCATGGGGAATGAAGAGTCTCACGCAGGCTCTGAACCAACCTCTTAAATATGCAGTGCCCAGCTGAGGGCCAAGGGTAGAGGGGCCTGCCCACTCCCAATCTGAGGCTGACTGACCACCCCAGAACTTCTATGTTCCCTGAGAAGAAACACTTCAGTCACAAGACCCAGGATACTGTCCTCTCCTACCCGGTTAAAATTATATCCTCCATAACAGGAAAGCCCCAGTCATAGAACTCAGTCTTCCTGCAGTCCTGCCTCCCCAGCAGGGCCTCTTTGTTTACCTTATATGCCCCTCCCCGAGCCGTGATCCCCAGGAGCACTCTTCCCCTTCACGCCTTACCCTCCTCCCTGTGAGCTCCAAAGCCCCGCAGCACTCCGGCTGCCCAGCGCCCCAGCTGGCTTTGGTGTGGGGAGCTTCCATACCCGCTCTGCAGACAGAGGGGCCCCATAGCTTCCCTTCAGTGCACTTCTGCACTTCCTGGAGCAGCCTCTTTATCTCCTTCTCCCACATCAGTCCCCAAAGGGGTCTGAGGACAGGTGCATCAAGTCTTGAGAGAGGCATCCCCAGCTTGAAAAGTAGGGCTTTTGGGGTGTTGACTGGGAACTGTCAGATCTAGTCTGTCCATAGAGACAGAGTTGGATGGGGGCTCCTGGAGTCCCATTCTCAGATCTGAGCCCACTTTGCTTACCTGCCCTACCCCTCCTCAGCCAAACATGGCTGGACAAAGTCCTCTCTCTGTGACAACATATATAGAATTTGTGGAGGGAGTGGAGGAAAATATGTATCTTTTTATTTCCCAGAAAAGAAACATGCATTTGATCATGTGTGTCAGAAAGTGGAAGGAAATGACAAAATGGATAAACACAGTATAATTTCCAAATTAGCCAGGAGAAAGTGAAAACCAAGGAAAGCAAAAAAAAAAAAAAAAAAGAGTGGAGAAGGGGGATACCCTTGTTAAATGGTGAACATAAAGTAGAATGAAAGGAATAAAAGGGAGATTAACAATATAGCTATTAGTGAAGTCACTCAGTCATGTCCGACTCTTTGCGACCCCGTGGACTGTAGCCCACCAGGCTCCTCCATCCATGGGATTCTCCAGGCAAGAATACTGGAGTGGGTTGCCATTTCCTTCTCCAGGGGATCTTCCCAACCCAGGGATCAAACCCAGGTCTCCCACATTGCAGGCAGACACTTTAACCTCTGAGCCACCAGGGAAGACAAATGTAAATGGGCTGAATTTCCCTATTAAAAGACAGTATGCAACTGAGTTAAAAAAAAAAAAAAAAAAACCTTATATGCTGTTGAACAAGAAATACACTTAAAATGCTTTCAAAAGGCCTGAAAAATTTAAAGAATGGTCAAATGAAAATATATAAACAAAAAAGCATAAATACTATCACTAAGAAGCTAGATTGAATAAATTATGTCACAAACCTATTTACACCTAGGGATACAGCTACTACGTGTATCAAGCAAAAACTACTAGCCATGCAATGAGAACTTGATTTCTTTAAATATTTGTTATGATGGAAGATTTTTTAAAATACCTCAAGAATTCTTTTGTTTATTGTTCCAAAATCAAATAAGATGATCTTAGAATTCATGTGGGAGAGTAAATGTCTAAAATAGCTAAGAAAATCACATAAAGGAAGACAACTGAGGAATTTCACAAGATGTGGCATATTTTATGAGATGTGGTGTAATGGTCTCAAGAGAGCTCCCGAATGCCTGGGCTTGGGCCACAGAAAGGTCTGTGAAAGGACTCAGCCAGAGCACTGCTGTGGAGAGGGGGACTCTGAGCAGATCAGCTGAGGAAGCTGCCACCACCAGGAGGGCGACCAGGGCAGAGTGCACTTTGCTGGGTACTCTGACTGAGGGTGAAACCAGCAACAGGAAATTTAAAATCTGCCGTGGCTCAGATTTCCCTCTCTAGGATTGGGGAACACGCAGAGAAATGTGAATTGACTAACCAGTGTTTGAACATTCATTCAAGAAACAGATACTACAGGCAGAATACTAGCAATGATGTAGTTTTCCTTTGGCTGCAGCTACTGGAGAAGCCATTTCAAGAGAAGACATAAATTTCATGGCTCAGATTTAAAGGTATTGGAAATGATTGGGTCCTCTCAAAACCCAGTTTATGGCCCAAATTCACAATTTCTCAGGTATATATATATATATATATATATATATAATGAAAGAAACATCTACTTAGAAGATCTATATCTAGATAATCTGTACGTAGGTATATACACACATGCACGTACACGTGTATATACATGTATATATGTCAATGAAACATTTCCACAAATGTTTTTTCAGGGCGTTGGGAGAAGGAGGAAAAAGCTAAGATATGGTGCCTCCCTTAGAGAAAAGCACACTTGTTACAGAGCAGTGGGGAAGGCTTACTGATATGTGATTGGTTTCACCTAAGTTTCCTACCTAGAAGTGGAGCCACCAATGTGGTTACTAGAAGGACTCCACAAAACCTCCACCTAACCTTTCTTCCATGATTAATTTAAAAAAAAAATAGAGATTAACTTGAGAAGCCAGAAGAAACACCCCCAAGGAACCAAAACCTCTTAAGACTTGGAGGAGGACACAGGTAGTATCTAGGCTTGTAGAATCCCCAGATCAGCAGAAATGAGCCACTGTTTCAGAGAATGATGTGTTAAGAGAATAGTTGGTAGGGAAGCATGCCAGAAGCAGCCTTTTTTTCTGAAGTGAAGTGAAAGTCGCTCAGTCATGTCTGACTCTTTGCAACCCCATGGACTATACAATCCATGGAATTCTCCAGGCCAGAATACTGGGGTGGGTAGCTGTTCCCTTCTCCAGGGGATCTTCCCAACCTAGGGATTGAACCTGGGTCTCCCGCATTGGAGGTGGATTCTTTACCAGCTGAGCCACTAGGGAAGCCCAAGAACTGGAGACTTTTTTTATTCTGTTAAAAGGAAGTAAGTCTGGAAGTAAATCTTTGCCTTCAAAGAGTTAAGTCTAATGGGGAGACATATAAGAAAAAAGGCAAATGCGGTACACATGACTGTTGCTTTAACAGTAGAAAGACAGGCTAGACACCCATCTTAGACACGTGGGTAGTCATTGATTGCCTCCTGGAGGAAGCAGTGTTTGAGGCTATAAAAATGAGAAGGAGTTGGCTGAATAGTGGGTTCAGGGTGGCAAATTCTTTCTAGCAAAGGGAATGGTACCTCCAAAGGGTAGAGCAAAGAGCCAAGGTGCTTATGGCTACAGCATCACATTGGAGGGCACAAGTGGCAAAGGCCTTTAAACCACGTTAAAAGAGAATAGGAGTATCATTTTTTTTTTAATAAATCTTAGTGAGCTCTTGCTCCCCTCTGGTTTACCCAACCAAAAGAAAAAAATCAGCATTAAAAAATAGACACAGTCACACACACACACACACACACAAAACAGACATAGACATAACTTCAGCAAGATACACAGAAAAAGTGAGCTGAGGAAAAATATTCCAGAGATGAACATGTATCAGGAGAAGGGGAACATGCAGAGAAAAACAGATAAAGCAAGGAAAAAATGGAAATGGCTATTGGGGGTGGGAGGAGCCACAGGCCAGGAGAGTAACAGCAGAGGAGACAGAGGGATCAAAAAGCAGGAGGGAAGGGTGGAAGAGAGCAGGTTCCCCCAAGAACATGGAGCAGATTTGGACACTGGAGCTCAGATCCTGCTGACCACACAGGATCTCTCTGACCTTGCAAGGAGTCTCTCTTGCCAAACCAGACCTCCTCTTCAGTTCTCTCAGCTCGAAGGGAAAAGGAGAAAGACATTTGCAAGTCCTCAAGGTTGGGGAGCAGGTAGCAGAGCAAAGTCCAGGTTAGAAGGGGTTGACTGAATGGGAAAAGTCAGAGAAAATGTTGTCCCAGGAGGACTGCGGTGACCAAAAGTGGTGTTCTGCAGCTAAATGAATAAAATGGAAGGGAAGGTGAAAGGAAGAAAACACTGATAGAAAAGAAATCTTGCCAGAGAAATTCCCAGTCACCATGGAAAGACTCAGGCACTAGAGGTTAGTGGCTATAGCTAGACTGTCAGAGTTCAAGTCCTGCTATTATACCAACTGTGTGACACCGGGCCAGTTACTTGAAATCTCTGTGTTTCAGTTTCCTCAACTGTAAAGTAAGAATGAAATAATAATTAGTACCAATCTCAGCATGATGTAGGGCAGGTAAAATGAGTTCAATATAAGCAGAATACTCTGCGTAGTTAGATGTCACACATCTATCAGTGCTGGTTGCCATTATTCCTCTATCCAGTGATACTGCTGGCACCTTCTGTGATGTCATATATGTTCAAAGTCCCATCCAGGCTCTTCTGGTCTATTGGAGGGATGCAGTGAAGAGGTAAACAAGGAGCAAGAAGGAGTATCTTGGGTTTAGGAGGATATTTAGAACAGAGAGATGACCCATCACTCCCCTGAAAGCCTGCCATGCCAGTTGGGCTCTGGTCTTGCCTCTCTTAAAGCATGTCTGTTGTACACATCACTTCTAGTACTTATTTGGATCTTGTTTGGATCTTGTTTTTAGGGTTGGCCTGAGGGCCAGCTATTCCAAAGGGAAGTCTATTTGCAGTCTTTTCATACCCATCCAAGCTCTTGCTTATATCTCTTTTGAAGAGGATCTGATTGCTCAGTGTAGGGTTGTAAAAATGTCTGATGGAAGCTGGACATCTGGGATTTTATTGGGGGGTCAGTTCTTTGAAGAGAGATGTGAAGCTGGCTGGAATCTCACTATTGTGGAAAGAAAGTTCTGACTGAGGAAGGCTCTTGAAGATGGGAGAGGCTTAATTCCATTCCTGGTGTATTTCATTAGAGACTATATTCCTCTTTTGGCTCATGGGATTTATTCCCTGTAACACACATGAAAATGTGGTGGAAAGTGTGGCTACGAGACCAACAAAGACTGAGGTAGGACTGAGGTTTGGGCTAATGATGGCCTTTACAGGGTTTTGCTCTTTGAAGAGCCTGACCACTGCCCCCAGTGCACAAAGAAGTGCCAGAGAGGACCTGAGAACTGCAGCTGGTATGGTAATGACAGATTTATTCAGTCTGCTAGTGCAATTCCAAGGAGTTGTTTATAAACTTTTTGAAAGAGCGTGGAACAGAACTGCTAGCAGAGACTCTGTAAGGAGCTGGTCCCCAGCCTTGGAGCTAAAAGATTGTCCCTGAACTGTTGAGCTTGGAAGGGAACCAAGGCTATACAGACTAGGGACCCCATGGGAGTTAAAGGCAGGAGAAGATGGTGGCAGCCCCCACCAGCAAGAAAGCCTAAGGAGCAGCTCTGCCTGTGAGCTCTTGGAGAGAGCTCAATGATATCATACTCATATTCATAGAAGACTGAAATCTTTGCCTTAAAGATCAAGAACAAGATAAGGATGATCACTTTTACCCCTGCTATTCAATATTGTACTGGAAGTCCTAGCCAGAGCAACCATGCAAGGGGGAAAAAAAAGGCAACCAACTGAAAAAGAAGTAAAACTCTCTCTATTCACAGACAACATAATCCTATATATAGAATAGTCCATAAAGAATCTATAAAAGAAATGTTAGAGCTAAAATTCCTCTAAATTAATTCATCAACTTTGTACAAGATCAAAAATCAGCTGTATTTCTATAAACTGGCAATAAACAGTCCAAACAGGAAATTAATTTTTAAAATTCTGTTTGCAGTAGTATGAGGAAGAATAGAAAACTTAGGAGCAAATTTAACCAAGATGATACAAGATGTGTATAATACAAAGAAAACTACAAAACATTCCTGAAAGAAATTAAAGAGGTTATCTAAAATGAAAAGACAAGACATCTCATTTTCATGAATTGAAAGACTTGAGACTGTTAAGATAGTGATAATACCAAAAGCAATCCACAGAATCCGTGCAATCATTATTTTAAAAAAAAAAATCTATTTGAAAAAATTGAAAAAAAATCATTCTAAAATTCATATAGAATGGAAAGGGGACCAAAAAGCAAAAAAAAAAAAAAAAAAAAAATCTTGAAATACAAGAACAGAGTTGGAGGACTCACATTTACTTCCTTGTTTCAAAATTTGCTACAAAGCTATAATAATCAAGACAATGTGATACTAGAATAAGATTGATATATAGATCAATAAAATAGAATTAAGATTCCAGAAATATAAATTGAATGTTAATTGATTTTTGACAAGGATGCTAAGACTATTCAATGAAGAAAGAATAGTCCTGTCAACAAATGGTGCAGGAACAACTGGATAGCCACATGCAAAAGAATAATGCTGGATCTTACCTCACACTCTATGCAAAAATTAATCCAAAATGAACTAAACATAAGAGCTAAAACCATAAAACTCTCAGCAGAAACTATAGGGGTAAATCTTTGTGACATTAGATTTAGCAATGGTTTCTTAGATACAATATCAAAAGCACAAACAATTTTCAAAAAATAGATAAATTGGATTTCATCAGAATTAAAACTTTTGTGAAGATCAATGAAACTAAAACTGGTTCTTTGAAAGATAAAATTTATAAACTTTTAGGCAGAATCATAGACTCATAAAGAAGCAAAGGGAAAGGGTCCAAATCAATAAAATCAGAAATGAAAAAGAAGTTGCAGCCAACACTACAGAAATACGAAGGACCATAGGAGAGGACTTCCCTGGTGATCCAGTGGTCAAGACTCTGCATTGCCACTACAGGGGGTGTGGGTTTGATCCCTGATTGAAGAAGTTCCGCACGCTATGGGGTGGGGTGTGGCCAAAAAAAAGGTATGATTCAAATTTAAAAAAACACTACCAACAACTAAAAACAGAGGACCATAAGAATCTTTACAAGCAACTATATGCCAATGAAATGGACAACCTAGAAGAAACATATAAATTTTTGGAAAGGTAAAATCTCCCAAGACTGAACTGAGGAAAAATAGAAAATATGATTAGACCAATTATAAGTACTGAAATTGAATCTGTGATTTAATAACTCCCAACAAAAGTCCAGAACCAGATGGCTTTACAAGTGAATTTTACCAAACATTTAGAGAAGAGTTAAGACCTATTCTTCTGAAACTATTCCAAAAAACTTGAGAATAAAGGACACACACCTCTGAGTTGATTACATGAGGCCACCATCAGCCTGGTACCAAAACCAAAGATTTGTTGTTTTTGCTGTTTAGTTACTAAGCTGTGTCTCACTCTTTGTGACCCCATGGATTGTAACCTGCCAGGCTTCTCTGTCCATGGAATTTCCCCAGAAAGAATACAGAAGTGAGTTGCCATTTCCTTTTCCAGGGGTCTTCCTGACCCACAGATCGAACTGAGTCTCCTATATTGGCAGGTGGATTCTTTACCACTGAGCCACCAGGGAAGCCCAAAATCAAAGATATACCACACACAGAAAGGAAAAGTACAAGCCAATATCAATGATGAACGTAGACACAAGCAAAAAACTACTTGCAAATCAAATCCAACAATGCATTTAAAGGGTTATACACCATGATCAAGTGGGATTTATTACAACAATGCAAGGATTTTTCATTATCTACAAAACAGTGTGATACACCTCATTAACAAACTGAAGATTAGAACAATAAGGTCCTACTGTGTGTACTACAGGGAACTATATTCAATATCCTGTGACAAACCATAAAGAAAAAATACATGAAAAAGAATATATATATATGTATATGTTACTGAGTCACTTTGATATACAACAAATTACCACAACATTGGAAACCAACTATACTTTAATAAAATTTTAAAAATAAAATAAAAATATCAAATTGATGCCACAGCAAAGAGTTTGCATGCTACAAGCAAGAGTTCACATGCTGCAATGAAGACTGAAGATTCCATGTGTATCAGCTAAGACCTGGCACAGCCAAATAAATATTTTTAAATAGCAAATTGAAAAAACCCATATAATCATCTTCATAGATTCAGAAAAAGCTTTTGATAAAATTCAACATCCATTTATGATTAAAAAAAAAAAGACTCTCCAGAAAGTAGGTATAGAGGGAACCTACCTCAACAAAATAAAAGCCATAAATGACAAAAAACCAGAGCTAACATCATACTCAGTGGTGAAAAGATCCATGAACAAGACAAGGATCCCCATGCTTGCTCGCCACTTTAATTCAACATAGTTTTGGAAACCCTAGTCACACCAATTAGAGAACAAAAAGTGAAAAGAATCCAAATTGGAAAAGTAAAACTATCCCTATTTGCAGATGACAGATAATTGAACACTATATATGTTGTTTAGTCACTAAGTCATGTTCGACTTTTTGCAGCCCCACAGACTGTAGCCTGCCATGCTTCTTTGTCCATGAAATTATCCAAGCAAGAATACTGGAGTGGGTTGCCATTTCCTTCTCCAGGGGATCTTCCCAACCCAGGAATCAAACCTGTGTCTCCTGCATTGGCAGGTGGATTCTTTACTGCTGAACCACTTGGGAAAGCTCAGAAAACTATACATAGAAAATACTAAAATCCTACTAGAGTTCATCAATGAATTTGGTACAGTTGCAGGATACAAAATTAGTACATAGAAATCTGCATTTATATACACTAACAACAAAAGATTAGAAAGAGATACTAAGGAAACAATCCTATTGACCACTGCATTAAAAAAAGAATAAAATACATAAGAATAAACCTACCTAAGGAGGCAAAAGACGTGCACTCAGAAAACTATAAGACAATGATAAAAGAAATTGAAGATGACACAAACAGAAAGATACACCATATTCTTAGATCGGAAGAATCAACGTTGTAAAAATAACTATACTACCCAAGGTAATCTACAGATTTAGTGCAATCCATATCAAATTACCAGTGGCATTTTTCACAGAACTAAACAAAAATATTTTTTTAGTTTGTATGGAAGCACAAAAGACCCCGAAAAGCTAAAGCAATCTAGAGAAAGAAAAATGGAGCTGCAAGAATCAGGCTCCCCAACTTCAGATCATACAATAAAGCTACAGTGATCAAAACAGTATAATACTGGCACAGGGTAAAAAAAATAGACCAATGGAACAGAATAGAAAGCCTAGAAATAAACTCGTGCAACTATGGCCAATTAATCTATGACAAGGGAGGCAAGAATATACAACGCAGAAAAGACAGTCTCTTCAATAAGTGGCGCTGGGGGAATTGCCTGGTAGTCTATGGGGCTTCCCTGGTGCTCAGACAGTAAAGCGTCTGCCTGCAATGCAGGAGACCTGGGTTCGATTCCTGTGTTGGGAAGATCCCCTGGAGAAGGAAATGGCAATCCACTCCAGCACTCTTGCCTGGAAAATCCCATGGACTGTACGTCCATGGGGTCACAAAGAGTCGGACACGACTGAGTGACTTCACTTCACTTCTAGTGGTTAGGACTGCATGCTTTCACTGCTGTGGGCCCAGATTCAATCCCTGATCCTACAAGGAGCACCGCCACACAGCCAGAAAAAAAAACAAGCAAAAATGTAAATGGTGCTGGGAAAACTGGACAGCTGCATGTAAAGGAATGAAATGAGAAGTCTCTAACACCACACACAAAGATAAACTCAGAAGAGATTAAAAACCCAAATGTGAGACCAGTTAATATAAAACTCCAGGAGGAAAACATGGGCAGAACATTCTTACATAAATCATAACAATATCGTTTTGGATTGGTCTCCTAGAGTAATGGAAATAAAAATGAAAATGGGACCTAATTAAACTTAAAATATTTTGCACAGCAGAGACTTCACTGGTAGTTCAGTGGCTAAATAAAGACTCCCAGCTGCCAATGCAGAGGACCCGGGTTCAATCCCTGGTAAGGGAACTAGATCCCACAGTATTGCAACTAAGAGTTTGCATGCCCCAACTAAGAGTTCACATGCTGCAACTAAAGATTCTGCATGCTGCAACTAAAAGATCCCACATGCTTGGGACTACCCTGGTGGTCCAGGGGTTAAGAATCTGCCTGCCAATGCCGGGACATTGATTTAATCCCTGGTCTGGAAACTAAGATCCCACATGTCACTGGGCAGATAAGCCCACACCTGGACTATTGCACCCAAGCACCACAACTAATGAAGCCCATGTGCTCCGGAGCCCGTGCTCCACAAGGGAAGCCACTGCAGTTAGAAGCCTTCACACTGCAACTAGAGAGTAGCCTTTGTTTGCTGCAACTAGAGAAAGTCTGTGTGCAACAGCAAAGAGCCCATGCACCATAATGAAGAAGACCCAGCACAGCCAAAATTAATAAATAAGATTCTGCATGCTAGAACTAAGATTCAGCACAGGCCAATTAAATATTTTTTAAAAAGAAAAGAAAAAGCTTTTGCACAACAAAGGAAAACCATAAACAAATCAAAAGACAGCCTACAAACTGGAAGAAAATATTTGCAAGTGATGTGACTAAAAAGTGATTAATTTACAAAATGTACAAACAGCTCATGTGGTTCAATATCAAAAAAACAACCAAATCCATCTTAGGCAGAAGATCTAAATAGATATTTCTTGGTCCTGGAGGAGGATTCCAAATGGGTCGCAGCCGCAGCCACTCCCCAAGGAGGGAGCGTAGGCGGTCCGGTCCAGTCCACGGTCCCAGGAAAGAGAACACAGGCGCCAAGAAAGGTCCCAGTCCAGGGAGAGAGACGGGAGAGGAAGCCACTCTCGCTCCCCGCACAGAAGGCGTTCCAGGTTCCCAAGACGACATAGATCCACATCTCCTTCCCCTTCTCGACTGAAAAAAAAAAAGAAAAAGAAGAAAGAAGAGATGAGGAGGAGAAAGAAACAAAACAAAGAGCAAAGAACGTGAGATGACTGAGTAAGCAACAGAACAGAGGAAGAGCTAGAAACGATGAAGTTTAATGGGCTTTGCCTCCTTTGACTCCACTAAAGGGAAAAAGGTGGATGGCTCTGTAAATGCCTATGCCGTAGATGTGTCTCAGAAGAGAAAGTATAGGCAGTACATGAATGGAAAAGGTGTATTCAACAGACCTTTGGATTTCATTGCGTGAGAACTGAAGTGTTGAAAAATGATGTTTTCTCTCTCATCTTGATCAGAAGAGTGGATTTTTGTATTTAATATGCGTCAAAAACAGGATCACAGTCCTTCCTCCTTGTAAAGTAAGAAAAGTTTATTTATGATGTATGTAGTTCACTTACCCCGCCTCAAAAAAAAAAAAAAACAGTTAAACATTACATTTTTTTCCTTTAGGAAATATCATTTGGGGCTGTCAACAACCCCATTTTTTTGTCCTTATTCCTATGGTAACTATATATGTTTTTTTTTCTTGGCTGCTCCTTATGACTTTTTAAAACACATAAAAGTAATTTGGAAGTAAGTTTCTCAACTAAAGCAATAATTTCTAAAAACAAACAAAAAAACCAACCAAACAAAAAACAGATATTTCTCTAAAGAAGACATACAAATGGCCAACAAATACATGAAAAAAAAAACCTCAACGTATCTAATTATTCAGTTTAGTTCAGTTCAGTCGTTCAGTGGTGTCCGACTCTTTGCAACCCCATGAATCGCAGCATGGCAGGCCTCCCTGTCCATCACCAACTCCTGGAGTTCACTCAGACTCATGTCCATCGAGTCCGTGATGCCATCCAGCCATCTCATGCCCGGTCATCCCCTTCTCCTCCCGCCCTCAATCCCTCTCAGCATCAGAGTCTTTTCCAATGAGTCAGCTCTTCGCATGAGGTGGCCAAAGTACTGGAGTTTCAGCTTTAGCCTCATTCCTTCCAAAGAAATCCCAGGGCTGATCTCCTTCAGAATGGACTGGTTGGATCTCCTTGCAGTCCAAGGGACTCTAGAGAGTCTTCATTAGACCAACACAAATAAAAATTATAGTGAGGTATTACCTCATTCAGTCAAAATGGCCATCATCAAAAAGTTTACAAATAATAAAGGCTGGGATGCGGAGGGGATGCAGAGGAAAATATACCCTCCACTACTGTTAGTGCGAATGTAAACTGGTGCAACAGCTGAGGAAAATAGTAAGGAGTTTCCTTGGAGAACTAAAAACAGAACTACCATATGATCCAGCAATTTCACTCCTAGGTATATACCCAAAAAAGATGAAAATTCTAATTTGCAAAGATATATGTATTGCAATGTTCATAGCAGCACTATTCACAACAGTCAAGATATGGAAGCAACCTAAATGTCCATTGACAGAGGAATGGATAAAGAAGATGTGATTTATCTGTATATAGTAGAATATTATTCAGCCATAAAAAAGAATGAAATAATGCCATGTGCAGCAACATGGACCTAGAGATTATCATATTAAGTGAAGTAAGCCAGACAGATTGAAGGCAGGAGGAGAAGGGGACAACAGAAAGCGAGATGGTTGGATGGCATCACCACCTCAATGGACATTAGTTTGAGCAAGCTCCAGGAGGTGGTGAAGGACAGGGAAGCCTGGTGTGCTGCAGTCCACGGGGTCACAAAGAGTCAGACACAACTGAGCGATGAACAGCAACAAAGCCAGAGAAGGAAAAGTATCATATGATTTTTGCTTATATGTGGAATCTATTTTTTTAAAAGATACAAATGAACTTATTTACAAAACAGAGACAGACATAGAAAACAAACATGTTTATCAAAGGGAAAAGGAGAGGAGGGATCAATTAGGAGATTAGGACTAATATATAAATAAATATTGCTGCTGCTAAGTCACTTCAGTTGTGTCCGACTCTGTGCGACCCCATAGACGGAAGCCCACCAGGCTCCCCTGTCCCTGGGATTCTCCAGGCAAGAACACTGGAGTGGGTTGCCACTTCCTGCTCCAGTGCATGAAAGTGAAAAGTGAAAGGGAAGTCGGTCAGTCATGTCCGACTCTTAGCGACCCCATGGACTGCAGCCCACCAAGCTCCTCCATCCATGGGATTTTCCAGGCAAGAGTACTGGAGTGGGTTGCCATTGTCTTCTCCGAAATAAATACTACTACACTCAAAATAGATACTACTACACTCGAAATAGATAATCAATAGATGCCTACTGTAGCACAAGAAACTATATTCAATGTTTTGTAATAATCTATAAAAGAAAAATGTGTGTGTGTGTGTGACTGAATCACTGTGCTCTATATCAAAACTAACACTGCATTGTAAATCAATTATACTTCAGTGAAAAGATTAAAACATTTATGCATCAAAGGACACCATCAAGAGAGTAAAAAGACACCCTACAGAATAGGAGAGAATATTTTAAACTCATACATCTGATAAGGGTCTATTATCCAAAATATATAAAGAACTCATAACAACAAAAAGACAAAAACACAATTTAAAATGGGCAAAGGACTTGAATGGAAATAAACAAATTGCCAAAAAGTACATGAGAAGATGCTCAACATAATTTGCCATTAGGGAAATGCAATAGAAACCACAAGAGGGTACCATTTCACATTCCTTTAGGATGGCTATAATTACAAACAGAAAACAAGTGTTGGTGAGGATGTGGAAAGATTGGAACCTTCGTATACTGTTTGTGGGACTGCAAAATGGTGCAACCACTGTGGAAAACAGTTTGAAAATCTCTTAATAAATTAGAATCACCATATAATTCATCAATCTCACTCTAGGTTTACACCAGAAAAATTGAAAACAGGTGTCAACAAAAACTTGCAGTCAAAATGGCCATCATCAAAAAGTTTACAAATAATAAAGGCTGGGATGCGGAGGGGATGCAGAGGAAAATATACCCTCCACTACTGTTAGTGCGAATGTAAACTGGTGCAACAGCTGAGGAAAATAGTAAGCCCAGAAGTAAAAACAGCCCAAGACATGGAAGCAACCTAAACATCCATAGGCAGAGGAATGGATAAAGAAGATGTGATTTATCTGTATCCTAGAATGTTACTCAGCCATAAAAAGGGATGAAATAATGCCATGTACAGCAACATGGATGAACAGCACTATTTATAACAGCCAAAAAGTAAAACCAACCCAAAGGTCCATCAACTGATGAATGGATAAAATGTGGTATATTCCATACCATAGAACACTATTCTGACATTAAAAGGAATGAATCACTGACAAATGCTATAATATGGATGGACCTTGAAAGCTTTATACTAAATGAAAGGAGACAGACACATAGGTTATTATGTTGCACGATTCAGTTTTTAAGGAATACCTATATAAGCAAACCCGTGGAAACAGAAAGAAGATTCGTGGCTGCTGGGTGGTGGTGGGAGGGGAGGAAGCAGAGGATGGGTAGTAACTGTTTATAAAGAGAACAGAGTTTCTTTTTGGGGTAGTGAAAATTGTCCAGAACTAAATGGTGGTGATAGTTATGAATATACTAAATGTCACTAACAGTAACTTTTATATTAAGTACATTTTATTGTTGTTTGGTTGCCAAGTCATGTCCGACTCTTTGCAACCCCATGGACTGCAGCACAGCAGGCCTCCCTGTCCCTCACCATCTCTCAGAGGTTGCCCAAGTTCATGTCCATTGAATCAGTGATGCCATCCAACCATCTTATCCTCTGTTTCCCTCTTCTCATTCTTCCTTCAATCTTTCCCAGCATCAGGGTCTTTTCCAATAAGTCAGTTGGCCAAAGTGTAGGAGCTTCAGCTTCAGAATCAGTCCTTCCAATGAGTATTCAAGGTTGATTTCCTTTAGGAATGACTGGTTTGATCTCCTTGCTGTCCAAGGAACTCTCAAGAGTCTTCTCCAGAACCACAGTTTGAAAGCATTCTATGGTCCAACTCTCACATCCATCCATACCTGACTACTGGAAAGATCATAGCCTTGACTATATAAAATTTTGTCAGCAAAGTGATGTCTTTGCTTTTTAATACACTGTCTAGGTTTGTTATAGCTTTACTTCCAAGAAGCAATTGTCTTCTAATTTCATGGCTGTAGCCACCATCCATGGTGACTTTAGAGCCCCAAAAGCAGAAATTTGTCACTGCTTCCACCTTTCCCCCTTCTATTTGCCATGAAGTGATGGAAGTGGATGCCATGATCTTAGTGTTTTTTTTTAATATTGAGTTTTAAGCTGGCTTTTCCACTCTCTTCTTTCACCTTATCAAGAAGCTCTTAATTTCCTCTTCACCTTCTGCTGTTAGAGTGGTATCATCCACATATCTGAAATTGTTGATGTTTCTCCCAGCAATCTTGATTCCAGCTTGTAACTCATGCAGCCCAGCATTGAGCAAGATGTGTTCAGCATAGAAGTTAAATAAACAGGGTGACAGTACAGACTTGTTGTCCTCCTTTCTCAGTTTTGAACTAGTCAGCTGTTGCTTCCAGGCCTGCATACAGGTTTCTCAAAAGACAGACAGGTAAGATGGTCTGGTATTCCCATCTCTTTAAAGAGTTTTCCATAGTTTGTTATGATTCACACAGTCAAAGGCTTTAGCACAGTCAATGAAACAGAAATAGATGTTTTTCTGGAATTCCTTTGCTTTCTCTATGATCCAGCAAATGTTGGCAATTTGATCTCTGGTTCTCCTGCCTTTTCTAACCCCAGCTTGTACATCTGGAAATTCTCAATTCAAGTACTACTGAAGCCTAACTTGAAGGATTTAGAGCATAACTTTACTAGCATGGGAAATGAGTGCAATTGTCTGGTAGTCTGAACACGCTTTAGTACTGCCCTTCTTGGGAATTGGGATGAATACTGACCTTTTCCAGTCCTGTGCCACTGCTGGGTTTTCCAAATTTGAAGACACACTGAGTGTAGCACATTTTTAAAAATACAGGGACACAGGGCAGGAAGCAGTCAGGCAAGATAGAAACTTGAATAGTTTCTATAGACACTGTAGACATTGTGAACTGAAGAAGGAAGAGCTTCCGGAAGCTGCCACAGGTAGAAGAGCGCCCTGGGGACATCTATCGGTGATGACCATTATTAGCTCCTACACTTTGTCCTCTTAGACGCCCACTGCTAAGCTCAGTGAGAGAGAGGCATGTCGTGGGTGCTCCAATACATAAGCTTTATGAATGAGAGAGTGAACTGTTAGAGGGGCTGGGCCTGTCCTTGCTGAATGAGCCAGCACTCCCAGAACTCCTGACAAGAAGCCCCCGTATGCTAAATGGAAAACTTGACAATATCACTAGGATATTTGGTGGCCCCTGCCAGGAAGCTTGTCAAGAAGCCAAGTAAACTCCAACCCCTGACCTTCCGTCAGACCTTAGGGAGTATAACCACCTAGAAATGTCTGTTGCTTTAGTTACATTTGGTCCAAAAGATGGTAAAGATAATTGACTTTGTAAAGAGCCACTACTGTCAAGAGGATTCCCCTCTAGGAAACTGGAAAATCAAAAACCTTGGTAGCTGAGAACTTGAACTGCAGATGAGCCCACACTTCCCACATAAGCTGTGGCCTGAAACCTGACCTTAGAGTGAGAATGGGTTTGAGCTGCTAGAGTCTATAAAGCCTATTAATAGGACAAGTGCATGGTGGCTGTAAGTTAAACTCCAAGCTCAAACTTTATTATGGAGAAAAAGAATTACATAAAAGATAATTCAATGTGGAGAAAATGTACAGTTGAATTGAATAGATGTTGAATATGAACCACAAGGAGAGCAGATGGTTTGTTTAATTCAATATTGAGACAATTTTTTTCTCCCTAATAAGTAGCTTTCTTGATTACAATTGTTGAGGAAAATCTACTTCTTGTTCCTTTAGGGGTCTGCAGGTCACAGATTTCTTTCTCCATTCCCGGATGCAATTGAGATCATCAAAAATGTGCATCTGTGCCCAGCTTACAGTCTATCACAACCTTGGGCATCTCCTGTCGTGAATTTTCCTGTTTTCCCTCTCTCCTCTCATGTTCCAATCAAATCCTACTCATTCTATACTTTGCATCACACAGCACCACCATATGCTTTTCCCCCTCTATTTGTCATCAAATCTAGACACACTAGAGAGAGTGAACCCTGATTTTTTTCTGGTATATTTAGAGAAATCATTTTAGTCAATTATGGAGCATTTACCATGTGCTAGGCTCACTGGAGCATTATGAATGAAACAGTGGATGCGTTTTGGTCTCAAAGATTCCCTGTCCAGTGAAGCAACTAACTTTGCTTTTTAATGGGCTAAGGAATTTTGACATTTGGGTTCACCTGGTATGAGGCAGCATAAAACTCTGAGGTTGTCTATTTTTTAAAATAACCTAATGGTTTTTAAAAAATATTCTCACTTTCTTTGATAAATTACATTAATAATAGCTATCTAAGACATCAGCCTTATGGCATACTTCTAAAATTTTCTCTAATTTAAATTTTATTTTTTATTGAAGGGTAGTTGACATACAGCACTGTTAGTTCCAGGCATACAACACTGTAATTTGTTATTTCTATACATGCAATACAATGGCCATGAGGATTTTCCATTTTTAGGGCCAACATCTGACAAGGCCTTCAGAGTTGTCCTTGGAATGTTTCACATCACGTGATCGTTTGCCTTGGGGTTGGGTGGAGGAGCCAGCAGAAATTCTAGTCTGCTGAGCTGGGTCTGGAGAGAAAGTCCCTGGAACAAGAACTTGGGGAGATGACATCAGTCTAAGAGGCTGTCTAAGAGATGTGTATGAAGAAATCAACTTTTAAATAACTAGTTCCTGTGGTGGCCTTCTACAATGAAACTGAACACTTTTCTTTGGAGGGGGGAGACTAAGATTACACTTTCTAAAAACAGTAGAGGTTCCATGATGATGGAATTTGGAGGGGATACAAAACAACTTGGTGTGAACTCTAAAGGAAACAAGGATGGGGCATTAACTAGAGCATTAATTTGGCTCAAAGAGTTGGTCCATAAATTAGAAAGAAATGATTTCCTTCCTCTTGCTGTCCTTTGTTCTTATAGGTGTGGGTCATGGCATGATTTGGGAGACCAAGGGAAAGACTGAGGACGAGCTAGGAAAAGAGAATAGGGAGCAAGTATAACCAATGAAGAGAAGAATATGAGAGGAAAGGGATGACACCACAAAAAGTTGAGAGAGACAGATGAGGGGGAAAGGTATAAAGAGAATAAACACAGAAGGACTAAACAAAGTCCAGAGGTAGCTGACCAGGCCCTCTGTCCCCAGTGGGTTGTTTGCAGGAAACAGCTCTTCACAGCAACAGCTTGAACAGAGAGGAGTGGAGCAGAGACAAGGCCCATGGAAGGCCAGTGGTGCTCTCACCCTTTTTGCATTCCTTCTTCGTATCCTGTTGTTCTTTAGTCCCTTCTTTCCATCTCTAGCCTCAGAACTTGCTCTCCTCTGCCTTTTGGACCCTTTTATTTGCTTTGAGCTAAAAGGCAATTGCTTAAACTTGGGAAATCAGAATAATGATGGAATTTCAGTTTCTCACTCATAGGCCTTTGAATTTAAGAGCCTTGTTTTGGGGAAGGACAGAAATTTTGCTGGTGTCTCTAGTACTCCACCTTTAAGGCACATTCATACCCTGTTTAGAACCAGAACCGGACAGGGTAGGATGTAAAAAAAGGTCAGGAAAAGTTTTAGACTAAGCTGACTCGAGAGGAACTACTGATTAGGAAACAGCTCCAATGTGGCTACGCATACCATTTCCCCAATTTGGGGGTGCAGAGCCAAAGGGCAAGATGACTGAAGAACATAGGTGTTTCTTCAAGACAGAAGCAAATACGAAGAGGACAGAAATGCAGATGCCACTGTAATTTTAAGAACAACTGCAAAGAACAATTTTAAGAACAAGAGCTAAATCACAAGGGTCAGAGTTGAAACAGATGAAACAGTTATGCAGTTCCTACCCACATCTACAATGTACTGTGGGGCACACCAAATCCTAAGCCCTGCTGAAAGGGGAACGAAAATCTTGGACTTAATGTTCAACAATCTACATAATAACAATGCAAGATTTCAACCCACAAGCGTCATTTTAAGAAATACCCCTGGCATCAAAGCCATTCAAATTTCTTAGAGTTGAAAGAATTTGGACTGTATCAAAGACTGCTAATTCTCATAAAGGGGCTGGTATCTGAACAGCAGGAGTCACTGGTTGAGGGCAATTTTATCAGACAGGTGGTGACTCTAGACAGTTTATTTTGTGTCTGTGTGATTAGATCCTCTTCCCAGGCACAGAGGCCAGGATTCTGAAAAAGGGAAAGATGCCCTTGTGTGCTTCCCTCCACTTCATTAGAAATCAGATGCACCAACTTTCACAGGGACTAACTGACTGCAATCTGAAAACTTGCCATCTGAGTCTCCACATAAAGCCATGCTTTTTCCACCATGCAAGATTAGTAACCCCGATCTCTGCCTGCCCCTACCTCATTCGGTAAAGTTTTTTCCTTACATGTTTACATGTATTATAATGCTTTTTTTTTTTTGCAACAAAAATATCTCCCTTTAATAAAGACTTTCTCATCTTTAATGGGAAACAACTAAAATGTCATGAAAATAGTCCAGAAGGGA
The DNA here is from genome assembly GCF_014754425.2 of Oryx dammah. NCBI lineage: Eukaryota > Metazoa > Chordata > Mammalia > Artiodactyla > Bovidae > Oryx > Oryx dammah. The sequence continues at coordinate 54,774,672 of NW_024070210.1, forward strand.
AATTTTTACTATTTATCTTTCAGATCATATATTTTTTCTTCAAAACCTGTACATATTCTTGTGATGTTTTCAAAAGTAGATCCTGATACAGATTTGACCCATCTGTAGATCCTAGAGGAGACAGTCCATAGAACTCAGATTCAAATTCAGCAGCAGTTGTTTATTTTCCAATGACTTTTTGTCTCCTAGTTCTTCTAGGTAGAGTTGCTTATATTTTTCCCACTCTGCTTTATTATAATCTTCTGGCAAAATTTTCATCTTGAAGAGTTCAGATTCCAAGTCTTCACTTCTGAGTTCCATCTGACTTCTTATGGAAACATTCTTCTCTCGTAACTACTCTAAGTTCTCTTGAGATGCTGCTTGTACCTTAACCAGAGGTCTTCTGGGATCTGAGACTGGGCCATGTGAGCTTTCTGCTGAGTTTGTTTTCCGCTGTCCCAGTTTCCAGCACGATGGGCCTTCCCCTGCGCCGGATTCTCTTCACGTTCCGCCTCTACCGCGGGAGCTTCACTGAGTTGCCCTCCTGCTGTGCTTGGCCTCTTCCGGGTGGAGGTTGTTTCAGCCAGGTTATATCCGAGTCATGGCACCATAGATGTCACGCGAGTGTATGTTCCTCGGTTCTTTGTCTCATTACAACAAAGATTTGGAGTGACAGACATTAAAGCCCTCGGCACATCACAGCTCTCCGGTCTTGGACAAACCGTGTTATAGCTCTTAGGCCAATCAGTGTTACAGCTCTATTTTATTTAGAAGATAGTAGGACAATCCATCCTCGAAGCGTGAGGGCATGCCAACCCAAAGACTTGAAGAGAAGAGAGTGGAGGAGCGCATGGTGGGGGGGGGGGGGTGTGAGGAGGGAGAGAGAGAGAAAGAGAGGGAGAGAGAGAGAGAGAGAGAGCGAGAGAGAGTGCAGGCACGTGGGAGAGAAAGAGCTATTATAATGCTCTTAAAAATAACTTTTTATAAAAATGAACTTTCAATTGTAATGGCAGACTTCCCTGTTGGTCTGGTGGTTAAGAATCCACCTGCCCATGCAGGGGATATGGGTTCAATTTCTGGTCCAGGAAGATCCCACCTACCACTGAGGGGCAACTAAGCCCATGTGCCACACCTGCTGAAACCCCTGCACCCCAGAGCCCATGCTCCACAGCAAGAGGAGCCCTTTCTCACCACAACTGATACACAGCCCACATGCAGCAATAAAGAGTCAGCACAGCCATAAATAAATTAATTTTTTTACTTTGTAATGCCTTTCAGGAAATTATTTTATTCTTCAGATAGAGAGAACCTACTGTGGGGAGTCACTGCCTGGTGATGCTAAGATTCAAAGCCCCTACTCTGTGAAGGCTCTTTTCAATTAATGGAGCTGATCTTAGGGTATAAACTGGATTTGAAAGCTGAAGCTGGGATTCATCCCTTCATTAAGAGCTAATCAGTCTCTGTGCATGTCTAACAAAGTTCCTAGAAACCTCAGTACCAAGGCTAGACAGGCATGTGGGGTTCTCAGATGTCCCCTCATATCCCCTGCTTCTGGGAAAGCAGACTGTGGAAAAAATAAGGATTTCTTTTGGATTTTGAAGAAATAGGTCTTCATTGGAGAATATAGGCTCAGAAATAGGACCTGGGGCTTGTTTCTTTGAGATTAGTGCAGTAGAGGACAGAAAGCTAGGCAGTGCCTCAAAGGGTTAGTTTCTTTGTTGATGGTAACTGGTAGATCAGAAGGGCGACCAGATAGAGCCCAGAGGGTGATGGGGGTGGGACAGCCTTGAATGGCCATTTCTGATTCCTTGGAACAGGCTTGGGGAAGAAGGATGAATGGGTCCTACCCATATGGAAAATTCCCAGAAGACACTTTTGCTTTATAACCACTCTTTCACTCCTTTACTCTCCTGAAGCTGCAACATTCCTATTTAATAAAATAAAATGTTATCAGATGATAGAATAAGAGATCAAACAGAAAAAAATAGGCAGATGAGATATGCAAAAACCTGAGTAAGAGAAAAGCAGAAATGTTGAGAAAGTAAATATGGGTAAAAACAAGGCAAACACAGGAAGAGGTCAGGTGACATTGACAGTAAAGAAATAATTGGTCACTGGAAGAAGGATCTAGGCAAGAAGAAGGAGAGAGAAAAGACATGGGGTTAGAGTCCTTCAAGAGAGGACAGGAAGAGTACTTAGTTGTATCCTTTCTCCCAGAAGCATATTTTCTCTGTCTGCCCTCCTCTCCCTTCTTTCCTTTATTCCTTAATAAATACATATTGAGAGCTGACTATTCTGTGCACTAGGCTTAGAAACAAGGGGAAATCAGATGAGTGAGACCAGCTCCTTGCTCTTAAATTGCCTGCTAGTGAATTGTGTGATACCCTGCCAAAGGCAGGAATAATGCCAATGTTCTTGCAGCTGGACTGTGGTTGAATGCAAGGCTTGGTGGGGGTAAGGCATTCGGCATGCATACTGGGCAGAAATTGATTTCAATGACCCTAAATTTGGGTCTACAGATGCCGTGCTGGTTGAGACTATACTGGGATGGGGACCCAGTGATGTGGCTAGTGGCTAAAGATTCAGACCTATAAAGATTCTGGCACCACTGGAAGTGTTAATTGGGTACTTTAGGACTACTGGGCCCATGGTTGCCACATCCTCACTTATATATATTGTGGGAGAAATTATGAGACTTCCTCTGCTGCTGCTGCTGCTGCTGCTAAGTCACTTCAGTCATGTCCGACTCTGTGCGACCCCATAGACGGCAGCCCACCAGGCTCCACTGTCCCTGGGATTCTCCAGGCAAAAACACTGGAGTGGGTTGCCATTTCCTTCTCCAATGCATGAAAGTGAAAAGTGAAAGTGAAGTCACTCAGTCATGTCCGACTCTTCGCGACCCCATGGACGGTAGCCCACCAGGCTCCTCCATCCATGGGATTTTCCAGGCAAGTGTACTGGAGTGGGGTGCCATCGCCTTCTTCGGAGAGTTCCTCTAGTTTCCCTGAATCAGTATCTACTAGGGGTGGGGTTAAGCAACACATAAGTACACACATGTCTACCATCACTGTAATTTGATGAAAGACATTTCAACACCAAACCATGGATCTACATCCCCGTTTTTTCGGGAACTCAGTTGATTGGTGGGTAGCACCTTAGGCCTACCTTTGGAGCTTTTTCTGAGATGTGCCCTGGTGTCTATGGAGCTTGGGTGCTATATTCCAGCTCCTCCTCTGCCCTTTCGATGCTGTCAGTATTCTCCACGGCAGGCTCCTCTGCAGTACCCTGTTCCTTGATATCCTCCTGCCCACACAAGCTCACAGTCATCCTTGTGAGTCATCACAGGTCACATCACTCACCATAAGTGAAATCAAACCTTCCCCACTGCTTCCTCTCCAAGCTGCTGCAGGGAGGGGACGGGGACAAAGATGGAGATCTCAGTCTGTAAAGATGTGCCTTCCCTGCCTTAGGACAGAGGTGGCTTACGTCACTCCTCAGTCTCTGGCTTGTGGAGGAGTTGTCATTCTGTCTGGTTTTAGACACACCTCTCTCCCTTGCTGTTAGTGTCTTGGGCCTTAAATAACAGAGGGGTCCTTTTTTTTTGAGCTTCTGTGAAGTGTGGTCCTTTCCTACTTCTCCCACGCCCCTTTTCGAAGATGAAGCATTTGTCAAGGCTTCCTCTTAGTCAACAAACACCTTTGTGTTTTGTCTCCTCCTCCTTTAGCAAAACCAAAAATCAAGTGTCCTTCAGCAAGGACCAGGTGTATCACACCAAGGGGAACAGGACCCATAGTTCATCTTGATATTCAACCTACAGCCCAGGGAGAGTGCAATAGCCAACAGGAATGTTGCCTGGACTTCAGGGACCTACACATTCCCCCTCGTTGAGGCAGAGAGAGAAGAAACGCATTTTTGAAACCTCTGAAATACAGATGGGCTATGCATTCTTACATGTCTGCTCTGGGATACATCATACTATATGTAGCCCTAGAGCATAGTTAGAATCTTTCACCAGGGCTTGCCCTAAATTTCTCTGAGAAAGAAAATAAGGTTGTTTTCTTGCTCTCCTTCACTCCTCCTCTCATCTCCCTCTTCCATATTCTTGATAGCCTTCCTCCTCATGCCCAGTGCCTTCATGTTCTCAGCACCATCCTGTCAAAACCTCCTTTAAGCTCTTTGGATAAGAGGGCAAATAATTAGCACTTATGGTCAGAGACATCCATGGGTCTCCTTTTTCGCTAGTAACATGTTTCCCAGGGGAGAATTCTCCGGGGATTAGGAATGTCGCCAGGATCTTCTATAGACTTCAGTGAGGTCAGGGTGTTTGTCTTCCAACCTTGCCACCTCCCTTGCAGTGAATCTGAGACCTCCTCTTGGGTAACCAAAACCTTCATGTTCTGTCCTTTTCTCCCTTATTCAAACCAACCCTCAGTTGCCCTTTGGGAAGCAGTCATATAACCTTCTAAATGGCTAAAAAATAACAGCTTTTTCTTCTGTTCTTTTTTTTTTAAACCAAGATTATAGCTGGATTCCCTTCCTGTCTCTCTGTTGATAGATGACTTGGGCTAAAGTGAGAATAAGTATACGGTAGAGGGTGAAGGCTTTCCCACGACGGCCTTCCTTGCATGTGTGTGTCAGAGGTGGCAGAAGGACATCAGATGAGGCCCAAGTATATCTTTCAGGTAATATAAGTATTATATAATACTTAGGATGTCAAGTGATGTAGGTGTTAGCTGCAATATCAAATCTCTAAAGGTGCTGCCATCTCCTTTAGAGGGATTGGGGTGACATTTAGGGCTGTTGAGTAACAACCTGGAGTAGGGGATGGTTGATGGATATCTCTTGTTTTCACTCCCTATTTACAAACAGACCAGAAGAGGGAATGATGCTGCCTCCTTTCCCATTCCTGGTTAGGTCCTGTTCTGCCGGGTGGTCCCCGAAACTCTGCCTCTTCTCTGGCCCCTTCTCTTTTTGGCCATTCTACTGTCTGGTTTTTCCTGAATGAGGAATAGGAAAGGGAATTTTTTGAATACCTGGTGAATGCAAAAAAAAAAAATCAGTTTTCAGCAAAAGTAATAGAAAGTACTCTAAAGGAGAAAATCTGTATATATATTTGGGGCCCTGTTTGCAGGTCCTTAAACTCCTAAGGCTGTATATAGACCCTTGGTCAAAAACTTTTGTTCTTGTTGGTTCATTCTTAGAGTTAGAAATATTCCATTAGGGTGGAACTTGTGGTGGGGTGGACAGTTATACTTTATTTCACCCAGTGTGAGAAGAATCTTGGGGGTGGGATAGATACTATTGTGGGACTTCCTTGGACTATGTGAAATGGGTGTTCACATGAGCCAGTCTTCTGAGAGACTCAAGTTTTGTGTTATAAATTGGTTTGGAGTATAGTTAGCAGCAATGGTCAGGGGTTAGGGGGTGCCTAAAGGAGGCAGTTTTGAGAAACAAAATTGTATAATTAGGCAGTCAGACCAGTAACTCCTTCCTTATCAATCTCTTGATATTACCTGCTCCTGCCGGTGGTATTTGAAGGCACCTTAGTACTCTTAGTGTGGCCTGAGCTCCAGCACAGCTGGGAGTGGATCACTCCCTGCACGGGCCCTTCAAATCCTTGGAGCAAATACAGGGAGGGGCAGCCGGGCTTTGGTGCACATCATGGAACTACTCCTTCTCTCCTTGGTTCCTGTTCCTTCTTATCTCTATCTCCGCATCATCCAACATCCCTGTGAAAAGAGAAAAAAATATTAAATAGCATCTGTCTCTTTCTACATATGGGAAGGTTTGGGGGAATAATTTGGAAAGCAGGTACAGCTCATTGCAACAAGGAAGGGAAAGAAGTGAGAATGTCTATTTGGGCAGCACCCCAGAGGTCTGAAGGACTAGCAGGTGTTTCCAAAATAATCCTGTGCCCATCTTTCTAAATTCCATATATATGCATCAGTATACTGTATTGGTGTTTTTCTTTCTGGCTTACTTCACTCTGTATAATAGGCTCCAGTTTCAATACAATATTGTAAAGTAATTAACCTCCAATTAAAATAAATTTATATTGTTTTAAAAAAAGCATTCAATAAACAAAATCCTGTGCCCAGAAAACCCATTTACCTTAGGAGTGGAAAAACAAAGGGAACGTTTCCTGCCACCCCAGGCTTTTTTGATGTGATGTTAAATGTCAGCTGAGGATGCTGTGAATTTCCCCAGTATGTCTCAGACAAGAACAAGCAAAATTACACAACAACAAAACAAACAAAAATAATATAGGCTTGACACTTTTAATGTAGCCTCGTAAGAATATTTTAACAAAAATTCATAAAACCAAGTCACTCTGTATTCCCTGATCATTTTATTTAAAAAAAAAAAAAAACATTTTGACACCAAAAAAATAGAACTGGACTTCCCTGGTGGTCCAGAGGTTAAGAATCTACCTGCCATGAATCCACCACGGGTGTACATGCATTCCCAAACATGAACCCCCCTCCCACCCCCCTCCCCACAACTTCTCTCTGGGTCATCCCCGTGTACCAGCCCCAAGCGATACAGAATTGTAAAGTAAAATAAAAAATAAATAAATAAAAGAATCTACCTGCCAATGCAGGGAACACAAGTTCGATCCCTGATCCGAAAAGATCCCACATGCCTCTAGGAGAGTAAGCCCATGCTCTGGAGCAAGAGATGCCACCGCCGTGAGGAGCCCACACACCTCAACTGGGGAGCAGCCCCCACTTGCCTCAACTAGAGAAAGCCCCACAGGTGCAGCAACAAAAACCCAGCTCAGCCAAAAATAAACAAAAGTTTTTAAAATTAGAAAGGACTAACTGTAAGAATACAGCAAAAATTTTCAAAAGGAATCATTTGGCTTTAAAATTCAGTACACAGTTTGATCTTTTCTCCTCTTGCTTGCATCAGTAAAAGCCTTTTCCTGAATCTTCCCTATTTCTTCAGATTGGGATTTGGCACCCCTGCCATTAACCCAGCTCTAGCTCCTCAAAAACCACCTTGGTTTCACGTATGCCTCCCTGAGCCATTAGTAAGAAAGAGAGGCTCAGATTCACAGCAGGCTTACACACGTGTGTTTCCCCTGTCTAGGGCAAAGGTAGACGATGCCCCTTCAGCAAGCTCTGGCTTACAAAAAAGAATGTTCTGTGTCCTCATCCTGCCCGGCCTTGAGACATGCCAGCCTCGACAGCCTCTGTTTCAAGAGTGTCTGAAACCCAGTTGTCCCACAACTTGCTCTAGACTTTGTTATGAACCATAACCACTTGCTTCTTGCTCTCCCAGCTACTGCTTGTGCCCTTATTATTATTTTCCTTTGTTGGCTGCCACCTCCCAGGTACTCATTCTCTTTCTTCCCCCTGTGCAACAAAGCTAACTCCACGTTGTCATTTTTTCTAAGAGGGCAGGGAATTCACTAAGGTAACAATCTTAGCTCCCTCCCCAACTACACGTGATTTTGTTGAGCTACTTCCCAAGGGAGAAACAAGGGCTGATCAGGAACATAGCTCAAAGCCCTTGGGGATCTACTAAGTTAAGCAACGAAGTTCAGTCGCTCAGTCGTGTCCGACTCTGCGACCCCACAGACTGCAGCACGCCAGGCTTCCCTGTCCATCACTAACTCCTGGAGCTTGCTCAAACTCACGTCCATCAAGTTGGTGATGCCATCCAGCCATCTCATCCTCTGTTGTCTTCTTCTCCTCCTGTCCTCAATCTTTCCTAGCATCAGGGTCTTTTCCAATGAGTTAGTTCTTCACATCAGGTGGTCAAAGAGTTGGAGTTTCAGCTTCATCATCAGTCCCTCCAATGAATATTCAGGACTGATTTCTTCTAGGATTGACTGGTTCGATCTACACTTTGTCCCTTCTTGGGAGAAGTTAATAGTGATCATTTCTGAAATAATCTGATTTATAAACATAAGATCTTGTCCTGCAAGCTTAAAGCTTTACTATGTACTCTGTAGAGGGCATCTTGAGGACTTTATGAAGCTTTCCTTCAGCCTGCCCTAGACCCACAGAGGACTTTGGTGCTTGTTCTCAAGCTTCCCATCTCCCATTTTGATGCTCCATCTTCCTAGCCTTCCTTCAGGTACCCAGAACCTTCATGTTCTGTCTCCCACTCCCTCTATCAAAACCAATTTTCATTCATCCTTAGAGAAGAGACCAGATGGCGAACATGAAAAATATGCTCAAAATCCCACACCCCTTTTCTTCCCCACTTTCCAAGCTGTCACTGAAGGGAGAGTGCAGTCACCAGGAATATGGCCTGAAATACACGGGAACCTATGCTTTGCCCCTATCTGAAGACACAAGTTACTGGCATCACTTCTGAAACTTCTGACTATGGATAGACTCGGGGTCCTCATCCTCTCTGCCTTAGGAAACTGCCACCCTCTGCAGAGAGGAGAATCTCTAGATTTCTATAGAATCTTTATTGGGGGACTGTCCTGGATCTCTTCATAAAATACAGAAAGTTGCTTTTTTGATCTTCCACCTCCTGTAAAGTTCTGGCTTCTGTGTTTTTCACTCTCCTAACAAGTGCTCTATGGTATCTTGGGATGCTCACTTCTTGATAAATCTTTCAGCTGTCCCTCAGCACAAGGCCAGAATAACTCATATTAAGGTGAAAAAGACATGTAGCTCCCCACTGTGTCTGAGTAAAGCAATAAATGAAGTCCAGGGATTGTCACCAGTAAGACCCACATTTGTAAGGGTTTTAAACTTTTCCTGCTTGCTTGGGGTGGATGAGAAGCACTACAGCAAGGATAACTGCTACTTCTTTTGAAACCTGACTTCATATACAGGGACTTCTAATGTCACCCCACTATCCTGCTTCAGAATTCTTTTCACATATGAAATAAGTAAAATTTGTGTGCCCTTTATTGCTCCCCTTCTCTAAGATTTTGGCAGAGGCTCTGTCTTCTCTCCGCTGTATCACTGCTTGGCTATCTCTTGGAGAAATAAAACTGTAGGAAGGCTTCAGGTCAACCACCTCTGTGGAATCTGCCCTGGTGGTTATAAGAGCTCATCCAGAGTCACAACCAGACTATTCTGGGAACTTCTCCAGGATCTTAGAAAAAGCTCAGAAGGTAGCTACAGGCTTATACTCCTTTGGTTTCGTAAGAGGTTAGTAAGCCTCTAACTGATATTGCTGTCTAAGGATATTTTTACAAAACCCTAAAAAGACCCACATCTTTTAAAAAAAGAAGTCTTGCCTTTAATTGTTCAAGAATGATCCTGAAACAAACCTGCAAGTAGTGTAGCTGAGACAGTGCTAGGGAGAAGATCTGTTTTAATTCTGACTCTGCCATTTTTCAGCAAAGTGGAATGGTCCCTGAAATTTTTGATCCTCTGTTTCCTCATGGAGAAAACTGGTTTACTGCTACTAACCACACAGTAGTGGGAGGTTAAAAGGATCTTTCTAAGGTGTGAACATATAATATTCCTTGTCATTGTAGTACTTACGATTTGAGTGCTGCCACCTCATATTTGCACACCTTGTCTATTATGGCGCTTCCATCCTCTCGCCCAATATTGAAATTTCTACTTGTGAATCAGTGTTCTGAACCGATACTTTGTAGACGTTGGTGTGCTTTATGTTGTCTGTAGGCCTCTTGACATTGCATGTAAAAGTATATTTATATATGTGAGTAGGATTTTCTGGTGAAAAGGTTTCATAAATTTCATCAGGTTCCCAAAGAGATTCCAATATCTAAAGGGTTTCAGATTTGGAATTTGAGAGTTAAACCTTTGATTTTAACCACAGAAATACATGTAGTGAGCCTAAGGTTCTAGCAAATGTAACAGTGTTGTCTGATTGTGAGATACAGACTATTTGAAATTGAAACTGTGAGGAAAATTCTGTGATGTGCTCACTGGCAGAAGAGTATCTGATTGCCTGCAAGCTGAAGGGCAAGGCAGAGACTCACTCAAGTCTGTGATGTTTTATTGTCAACTGCCTGATCCTGAGCAAGACCCTTCCCCTCCCTGAACTTCAGTAACTGTATCTGTAAAATGACAGGTTGAATGCATGGTTTCCCCAAGTCCCTCTAGAATAATATAATTCTCTTAGGAAGCAGGATGAAAGCGGATCCTGGTTCCTATTGTAAATTTAAAAAGAATTAGGGGAAAAGGAGGCTTTGTGCCCAAGGTTTCTAGATTCTAAGACTTCATCTCTGATAATGATCTGACAGTGAGTCTGCTGCCTGGATAGTTTCCAGCCAAAGGAAATAGGCGGACAGCTCGGAGAAACTGATAAACCAAACATTGGACTCTTTGTGACCCCAGGAACTGCAGCCTACCAGGCTCCCCCATCCATGGGATTTTCCGGGCAAGAGTACTGGAGTGGGGTGCCATTGCCTTCTCCAAATAGATGCTAGGTAGAAGCATTTACCACTTCCCAACACACTGCAAAGAGAAGTGCCTATCCTAATTTGCCTCTTCTCAGGTCAAAGTAAAACATCCCTTGAGAATTCATCACTGGTAAGCATCCTTCATAAGGGTCTGAAGCCCCTGCACCACGCTCCCCCCTTCCCCATACTTCCCTCCCTCTCTCTCCTTCCCTCCCTCTGGCTAGGAACCTGGGACCCTGTCTTTTGAATAAACCCCACCACAGGGTCTCTGGCCTCTTCTTCCCACGGCTGAAGTCTCTCGCAGGGACTCTAGCCCCCAGGCCTGCCGGCTGTTTATTGACCCATTGAAAACTGGGGTCCTGGGAGGCTGAAGGCCCTGGCCTCCACTGGGGAAACTGGACTCTGGGTAAAGCTCCCAAGCCAGCACGCTGCGGCCCCCGGCGACAACCTGCTCTCCTGCCTCTGTTCAGGGCTGGGCTCGGGGGTGCAGGCGTCCCTGGGAAACCCTGCTCTCCACTCCACCACCCCCACCCCAGGACGCCTGGCTCTCCCCGGATTTTCTTCCTCTGGGCTCTGGAACCTTCTGTGGATCCTCTTTCCTCAGGATGAGGAAAGCAGATGTCGCTCTGCCTACCAGGTCCCCAGACATCCCCCCCACCCCAGGGCCTCCAGCTCTCTTCTCCTTCATTCTCCAGCGACCGTAGCCCTTCTCTGCAGTGACAGGTGGCAGAGTAGGGTGCCCTACCCCCACCCCAAACCCCACCCTCCGGGCTCAAGTCCTGCGTCTGGCAGGGGAGGCTGGGTCCCCGCCTGTGTTAGGGCTGGGCTGGTGCTCAGAGGCATCCAGCTGCGGGCAGGGCCAGCAGGGAAAGCCCAGGGCGCACCTGTAGGACCCTTGTCGGCCTTTTCCAAGTGCTTTCCCTCCACAGTAGAGCTCAGGAGTCCCTGGGGTCATATTCTCGAGAACATGGGGGAGTGGTGCCCTCACTCATCAGAGCAGCAGCCTGGCCAGCATCCCCGGAGGAAGAGCTGTCCCCTCAGAGTGGCGGGTCTGGCTGCTGTGAGAATCAATCTGCCTTTACAAACCATTGTGGTCCCTGCGGTGCCCATATCAGTTATATCAGAACTGCCCAGGGGTTGCGCAGGGTGGGATTTAAAGCTCCCGGGTAGCCGAATGAGTGGCAGTTGAGCTTCACAAGGACCTTGAAAGGCAGGGACTGTTGTCATCCCCACTGGGCTCAGAGAAATCAAGCCAGTTGACCGGGATCAGAGGGTGAGTGGGAGGGATGAGGGGTTTCCCCCCCAACCCCTGCGCCAGTGGGTATCCGGGCTTCCAGTGGGGCTTTGAGTGGGACTAGGAGGCCTCAGGCTGGCCCAGAGCTGGTTCTGTCTCCCCAGAAATGGGGAGACATTTCTGCCCCCTCTTTCTCTGCAGCACTGGGCTGGGCCTCCTCCAAACTCCAGAGGCGGTGGGTCACCTCCACTTACCTAGCCAGGTCCTTTCACTGGAGAGATGCGCCCTTTGGTGAGGGGGAGGCTATATTTTTGAGGTGAAATATTGTATAACAGCCAGGAGCACAAAATATTAAAAGCCCATAGGTGCCAGCAAATTTCGAACCAGGGTCAGAAAATTTGGAAGAAGGGAGGAAGGTTCCTTTTGGTGGAAGCCCTGGGGTAGGGTGGGATTATCTGGTTCCCAGGCTGCCTCTATCCTCAGGGTTAGAGCAAGCCATGTGCCATAAGAGGGTCCCAGGATAGTGACCCCAAGATAGGGTTACCAGAGTATAGGCAGACTATATCCTGCATAATTTTGCCCCAAATCCTATGTTGATCATGTCAGAATGCCTTCAGTGTCTTATATTCAGCTTTTTTCAATAAACTGCAAGAGCGGTTTTAGCTTTTTTTCCTGCCACAGTTACTGGTACTTACATCACTTAAATGGCAACACTGGCTAAAAATCATACACGTCCCTCCCAAATAAAGATCTGGACAATTCCTTATGATCCTTCCTGCAGATTTAGCTGAGGGAAGACCAAAAGGAGGGACTGAGAGGTAAAAACATTTATTTATTTATTTTATAGTTAAGAAAGAAACTATTCTTTAACCAAAATACCAAATCAAGAAAATAATCACTGATAATTAGCAGTGACTTTGGATCAACTCACAAGGATAGTTCAAGAAACTGTCACAGTCAAAAAGGCTCTGAGGAGACGTGATGACTAACTATAATGTGGTGTCCTGGATGGAATCCTGGAATGAAAAAGGACTTGGGTAAAAAGGGAACTGAATAAACTATGTGTGTGTTAATCATTCAGTCAGACTCTTCGACCCCACAGACTATAGCCCGCCAAGCTCCTCTGTCCATGGGGATTCTCCAGGCGAGAATACTGGAGTGGATTGCCAGTTCCTTCTTCGGGGGATCTTCCCAACCCAGGGATCGAACCCAGGTCTCCCGCATTGCAGGCAGATTCTTTACCATCTGAGGCACAAGGGAAGCCCAAATAGATAACAATAAAGTATCAGTGTTGATTTGCCAAAAAATCAGTGTTGCCAGTGTTGTGACCAAAAAGTCCAATAAGTGATGAAGTGGTAAAGAATCTGCCTGCCAAAGCAAGAGATACAGGAGACTTGGGTTCAATCCTGGGTCGGGAAGATCCCCTGGAAAAGAAACCCACTTCAGTATTCTTGCCTGGGAAATCCATGGAGAGAGGAGCCTGGTGGGCTACTGTCCATGGGGTCACAAAGAGTCAGACATGACTGAACACACACAGACACATACCATATGAATGTGATGTTAATAACAGAGGAAAATTGGAACTTGCCAGGTGGTCCAGTGGTTGGGACTCTATGCTTCCACTCCCAGGGGCATGGATCCCATCCCTGGTCTGGGAACTAAAATCCCACATGCTGTGCAGTGTGGCCAAAATAATAGAGGAAATGGGTAAGTGGAGACTCTACTATCTTTACAATTCTTCTATAAATCTAGAGCTATTCTAAGTTATTTACTTAAAAAGAGGCAACTTTGGGCACTAAGACACTAATGGCCTTCCCCTGGGCAGGAACATTACACACATGTTGCCAGGGGAAGAGTATATTCAGTGTGACCCCTGTGAGAGGAAGAGGGGGAAGCCTGTGCAGTGACTCTTCCAGACTCCACTGGTGTCTTCTCCCCTTCTGAGCTGGCTGTGTATCCTTACTATAGCTCTGTAACAAGTCTTAGGAACACAACGAAACGCTTGAGTGTGGAGGTGGTCCGGCATACCCCTAACAGTTGTGTTGTTACTCAGTATTCTTCCATTCTGTTATTTAAATCCTATTGCCTCTAACAAATACAAGTGTGAAGAAATTTCCCTGGCAGTCCAGTGGTTAAGACTTTGCCTTCCAATTCAGGGAGTGCAGGTTTGATCCCTGCTCAGGGAGCTAAAATCCCATATTGCCTCAGGGTCCAAAAACCAAAACATAAAACAAGCAATATTGCAACAAAGTCAACAAAAACTTCAAAAATGGTCCATGTTAAAAATTTAAAAATCTTAAAAAAAAACCCTGCAGGTGTGAGAATATCAGTTTATTTGAAGTACTGAAATAATAGTTAAATGTTAAAGAAAAGACCCCAATAATCCATTGAGTGAAACCTACTTATGTCTTGTTCATAATTTTCAATATCTCTTTAGCAATAGGATTATGTATGCTGAAAGGACAAACAGCTTTACTAAAGAACTCCATTACTGACAGAAATTTTTTGAAAGCAATAAGGAAAGTATTGGGGAAAAAAAAATCCTTTTAAGTGTCAAGGATGTTCTTAAAAGGAACATTATTTATGAACAGGTAAAGAAATTCCTACCTGAAGTGGATAATTATTATGGCACTTACCCCTTACCATAACTATCTTTTGAAATGGTTTCATCCCCCACAGAATTCTGTCTTTTATATGGAGTTACTAAATATTCTCCTGACATGGGAGCAAGAGAAAGAGTCATATGTGGGGTTGAAGACAGGAATAAATTTTTTGACAGTGCTCTTTTTTAGGTCAGTAGACATTTTAAAAAGTCATTGGTCAAGAGAAGCAATGCAATCCAGAAAATGGAAAAGCAACTTTGGTCATGAAAGCAACTTTGGTCATGGTATTATGTGTTTCAACAAATAAAATTTGAAGAACAATTCTCAGAGTTGTTTATATGCCAGTACATGCTCAGTAAGCTGGTTCATAATGTTACTGTTGAATGTGTTTGCTCATTAATGAATGTTTAATAGACAAAATAGTGCACTTAGATGTGATCACTGCAGATGTGTTACAATGCAGTGGAATTTAGATTGCTACTGTAAGGAATTTAATAAGCAAATTCTGCAAAACAAAGATCCATCAAGGAGAACGGAATCATCAGGGAAATTTAAAGAGACATGTAACTTAGATACTTCTGATATTTCAGATAAATAATAAGCATACTTTAAGTATCTTCTACACAATATTGTTTCAGTATACATTGCATAGGCAATTATTTATCAACATACATGGAGTACCTTTTATGAGCCATACACTTTTTTTAAATTAATCTGGCTGCACCAGGTCTTAGTTACCGCATGTGCGATCTAGTTCCCGGACCAAGGGTGGAAACCCAGGCCCTCCGCATGGGGAGTGCAGAATCTTAACCACAGGACCACCAGCGAAGTCTCTAGCCATACACTTTTAATTATGTTCTCTTTGGCAGAAAACCTCTGATGGGGTCACTGTTGAAACACGGTTTTCCTTTTCTCTCCATCCCTTGTCCACTCACCCCAAAATCACACTTCAAGGATCAGTGAAGAGCAGTCATGGGAAACAGTTCCTGCAGCGGGGGTGGTTCTTCCTCACCTCTTCGTCTTCCCTGAGCTTCCAGCCCTCCTCGTATGTAGCCTGTAGTCTGGCTCCAATAGCTGCTGAAAGTTCTCTTCTGGCAGGCCTACCCCACTGTCCACAATCAGCTCTTAGTTTTGTTGAAATTCTGGGTACTCTCAGAGTAGAGTCAGTCCCTCTCACAACCTCAGCCCCTTTGAACCCTCACCCACTGGGAAAGTGCCTCACCTCCCCCACCAGAAGCACATTTACCCACAAAACAAGAACTCTGATCTCCTATTTCAGTTATTCAGAGCTCTAGCATGCCCGGAGAATATTTATATACATAGCACAGGAAGGCAGAGTGGATCTTATCCCCATTTCACAGATGAGGAACATTACCTCAAGAAGATCTTACACACTAGTGTGGTCACATCAGTTCATTTAATGCTGAACTAATTCTAAGCCAAGTAGTACATAGCTATTGCCCCAAGACTCCTAAGTGCTTCTCTTGCTCCGGATGTCCCAGACCCTCCCCCAGGGCATCCTGGACCTTATCACAATCCACCAAGGAAGGATTAATGCTTAGCACAGCAGGAAACTTGGGGACTGTCTTCTGATGAGCCAGAGCCTGCCTCACATCAGCAGAAACATTTTTAACATCACCCCTGATTACATGACTGACCAAGATCACATGACTAGATAAGAGACATGCGGAGGAAACTTAGGTTGAGGTCGCAAAGAGTCGGACACGACTGAGCGACTGAACTGAACTGAACTGAAGAGATACAAACGAAGCTCTCAATTTAAGGAGACGGAGATACAGAATAAAACCTGCCTTACTCAGTATTTCTCCTTCCCTGAGTCTCAGTTACGCAGCATCCTAACATGCTGTGTATATAAAGCATCCAATGATACTTCACTTTCTTCTTTAAATCTTACAACTGAAGTGGTCATTCGACTTCCTTTGTGATTAAAAGCATAGTCCAGGAGTTAGAGCTGGGCTGTTCCTTTTACTCTGTCTAGTGAAGGCTTTGTCATTCCAGTATTTGTCTTATTAATTGATACAAGGCTCTTGGGAAGATACCTACATGTTGAAGCAATTATCCTGGAAGTCACAATATCAGGAGCTACCAAGTACACTCACAGGCATTTCTAACGCACATAGGCAGGTATATGTGATAAGTCATATATATCCACAGGAAGAAAATATCATCAAATGAGACCTGAAAGAACACACACATCTGTATTAGGGATTAAGGTCGCATCCCCACTTCCCTCTCCATAATGTCTCCTTGCTTATCATTGTGTCTGGATTATGATGATGATGGAAGGAGAACTTCCCTAGGATGAGAAATATTCAATACGGCACACGGGCTTTCAGCTACATTAAGCCTGTTACGAAGAGTACTCATTTGAACAAGGCTAGCAATACAGCTAACCATGCAGCCAATAAAGTTTCCTAGGCTGTTGTGAGCTGAGCTGATCTCAGTACTCATTTTGTGACTCCATTTTAGTGGTTTCAGAGGCAACAACTACTAATGTGGATGTGGGGTAGGCTCTGGAAATTCCAAGAAGTTCCAGCAGAAACAAACCAGATCAAAATTGAAAGGGCATTAGTCAGAAGGCTGAGTGGAAATGACAGCAGAGGAAAGATGGCAGTAGTGTTTCACATGTTAGAAAATGAACAGACAAGTGGCAACTGATTGAGCAGATGTGAGCAAGTTGAAAACTAAGATAAAAAAGAAACCCGACAATTTTGGTCATAGACTCATCAAATTAGAGACATCAGGTATCTTTGAACACAGGGAGCAGGTGAGTGTTGAAGGTATGCTGGACAGACTAACTTGCTACTTTTTATTTATTTGTCTATCTCACACCTCCCCAAGCCCCATGTCAAGAGAATTCATCTTCTAACCTCCTACAGCATTTTACATATGTGCTTTACAAAGAATAGATACTAAATCTTTTGAATGAGTGGGTGAATTAATGAATGAAAACCTGGAGTGAGAGAAAACTTTAAGAAGAACAGAAGGGGTAACTGAGAACCAGCTGATATAAAGAGATTTTTCCTAAAGACATCTGAAGGTAACATCTGTGAACACAGACCTTCTTAGAATTGGTGACCACGAGGATACTGACACCCTTGGAAATCATTAACCCTTCTTGCCTACCCACAGCACAACTCATATTATAAGCTCTTTCAACACAGTGAGAAATATTACTTTTCTGACCTAAAGGACAGTAATTTTCCCCATTCATTAAAAATGCATACATCCACAAAAAGCAGTTCTTCAGAAACAACTCAGTCAGGATAGGCTCAACTGCTGAATTGCTCCTGCTGCTGCTAATTAAAATGAACTCATCAGCCCCGAGGGTTAAGCCAGAGGTTAGGAAGCAATAGAGCTCAGTACCAACATCTCCCTGCTTCAAGATTTCTTTTTTCTTAAAGACCTAAAAGGAAACAAAAATATGCTTAGTTGAAATCAGTGGCTTGCTGGAGAAGCCTCTTTCCAGATTTCAGGTGCTTTGTTCATCACTGACCTGGGAGAAAAGCGTCCTGTTCATGAACTCTACAGAAATGTACCCTCAAAACAGAAACTTGGAAGGGACAACCAGAAAATCTCAGTTCTTACAAAATCCTTCTGAAATCTTCACCCATCTGGATCAGGGGAGTATAGTTCTAACTTAACCAGTGTTCACAGGTAACAAAGACCCCAGTTTTCTCTAGAACAGACTACCCTGTGTAGCACAGCCTCAAACCCTGCCTGAGTCAGGCCCTGCCCAGAAGTTGGAAGGTGCCTGCAGCCTTCTTTTGTAAGACAAGCAGAGCCATCTTGTGGTTGAGTTAGAAAACTGTGTTTGAGGCTGCAGTCTCGCAGAAACAGCATTCAATGAGGAGGACCCTGGAGGGAGGACACAGGAAAAAACTGGAAAACAGGCCTCATTATCAAGGAAACTTGGAGTAAGTGGTATTTATTGTGTTTCAAAAAAAGAAGGGTAGGGTTCCATTGGCAACTAAGTTTAGGAAATGCTGACTTAAAGTTAAAACAAATTTGTTCTCTGATCCTCTAACATGTCCTGATTGATGGTGAATCTCTCAGAATAGTATTAATGTATCGACCAGTATTTAAAAATTGGTTTGAGGGATACAGAGATAAATTAGGAGTTTGGGATTAACATATACACACTACTGTATGTAAAATAGGTAACCAACAAGGACAGGGAACTCAATATTCTGTAATAACCTATAATGCAAAAGAATATGAAAATATCAAATATCAATCAAAAAAATATCAAAAATAGACACACACAATAAGGGCTTCCCTGGTGGCTCAATGGTAAAGAGTCTGCCTGCAATGCAGGACACTCAGATTCAATCTCTGGTCCGGAAGATACTCTGGAGAAGGAAATGGCAACTCAGGTATTCTTCCTGGAAAATTCCACGGACAGAGGAGCCTAGCAGACTATAGTCCATGGGGCCTCAAGAATCGAACACGGCTTAGTGAATAAACCATCACCACCACCACCATCATGTATACTAAATAATTCTATTGAGTCAATATTAAATTTTTCAATGACATGATGGTGTCATGGTTCTTTAGGAAAATGCCATTGTTCTTAACATGCTAAAAAAACATATACAGGTGAAGTGTTCTGACATCTGCGATTTACTTTTAAATGGTTCAACTAACAATATACATGTAAGTTGAGGGGGAGGCAGATCTGGCAAAACGTTAACATTGGTGAATTTGAAAAAAGAGTTTAAATGTTTTACGTGCTTTCATTATACTATTCTTTCAAATGTATATAGGTTTGAAATTTTCAGGGCTTCCCAGGTAGCTCAGTGGTAAAGAATCTGCCTTTAATGCAGGAAATGCAGGAGACCTGGATTTCATCCCTGGGTTGGGAAGATCCCCTGGAGAAGGAAATGGCTACCCACTCCAGTATTCTTGCCTGGAGAATCCCATGGACAGAGGAGCCTGGTGAGCTACAGTCCATGGGGTTGCAGAGTCAGACAAAACTGAAGCAACTGAGCATGCACACATGCTCGAAATCTTTCAAAATGAAAAGACAGGAAGAGAAAACAGTTAAATATTTTTAAATTTTAAACATTTAAATGTCACTTAGTTGGACCTTTAATTGGTCTAATTCAGTTGTGTGGAGAATCCATATATATTCAAACAGAACAACTCATTACAGACAAATTAGGTTTTCCTTACCTGTTCACCCATTACTTTAAGAAGAATTAGCTCAGTTGAGTTTTACCCATTTCTTTCCATTTAAAACAGACTAGTAGAATCTGAGATGCTGAAGCAATCATTTTCTTGACCTCAACTACATTTTTTAGGCCTGACTAACCTCTTTTGCTGACTATATAAAGCAAAAATACATACATAAAAACTTAATGCCTAGGAGAAATTGACAGACTTGCCATCATAATGAGAGATATTAGTAATCTTCTCTCAGTAATTGTCAGGTTAAACACACAAAACAGTAATTGGCAAGTATACAGAAGATTTGGAGAAGAACACTGTAACAAAAAAAAACTAAGAAATGGCTATGTTAAATAAAAAATGACCATATAGTAAACCATAAAGCAAATATTCATAATTAATTTCAAAGAATCAGTGCCTAACAGGACCCATCCACTAATCACAATGCAATTGAGATAGAATTAATTTATAAAAGATAACTTTTATGAAGGGGAAATGGTGGGGGTGGCGGGTAAATAAATTGGGAGATTGGGATTGACATATATACACTACTATAGATAAAATAGATAACTAAAAAGGATCTACTATACAGCACAGGGAACTTTTCTCAATATTCTGTAATGACCTATATGGGAAAATAATCTTAAAAAAGAGTGGAGATATATATAGGTATAGATATATAGATATTATATGTGGATATATATATGTAACTGATTCACTTTTCTGTACACCTGAAACTAACACAACATTGTAAATCAACTATATTCCAATACAAATTTTAAAAAATAAAAATTAAATAACTTTAAAATCTATATATTTGAAAATATAAAGACACATAAATAATTCATAATCAATGACAAAAAATTAGTGAAAATTGGAGAAGTCTAAGAACTTTCCCTGGAGAAGGCAATGGCACCCCACTCCAGTACTCTTGCCTGGAAAATCCCATGGATGGAGGAGCCTGGTAGTCTGCAGTCCATGGGGTCGCTGAGAGTTCGACGTGACTCAGTGACTTCACTTTCACTTTTCACTTTCAAGCATTGGAGAAGGAAATGGCAACCCACTCCAGTGTTCTTGCTTGGAGAATCCCAGGAATGGCAAAGCCTAGTGGGCTGCCGTCTATGGGGTCGCACAGAGTCGGACACGACTGAAGCGACTTAGCAAGAACTTTCCCATTCCCCCAACAAAAGATGTGCACATCAAAATGTGTTGAGATACAACTAGTGGGGGAAATCAGAAGAAAATACATACCTGTGAAAGTTTATAATACAGTAAGCATATCTTAGCTTGGACTTCCCAAGAAGTACAGCCAAATAAAACAAAGCATTTATTGCAGAGAGTGTTCCCTGGGGCAAAATTGAAAGAGGGAGTGAAGCTGGAGAGGTGGGAGGGAGATGTAAGGATGCATTTTGTGTTGCCGCTAGAGGTGCTCTGGGTCCTCCTTTGAGGAACTGGTAGAAGTGCATCTCTGACTCCTGGCAGTAAAGAAAGAGCAGGAAGCCATAGGCTCCATCCACCATCAGTCAGAGGCTTGCCCCAGAAGGTGCTAAATCCTTCCATATTTCCCAATTGAGCATCCAGAGCAGGAGCTAAGAGGTAGTGTCACACACCTGAAGCAAAACACTGTCAGGCCTCACCTGATTAGAACCCACTCATTGTCTAAAAGTTAAAGATGCACACACCTAGGACCCAGTATTTCCACCCCTAGGTATTCCTTGTGAGCTAGTTGCTTCAGTCATATACGATTCTTTGCAACCCCATGGACTGTGGCCCACCAGGCTCCTCTGTCCATGGGGATTTTCCAGGCAAGAATACTGGAGTGGGTTGCCATATTCTTCTCCAGGGGATCTTCCCAACCCAAGGATCAAACTCAGGTCTCCCTTATTGCAGGTGGGTTCTTCACCATCCGAGCCACAAGGGAAGCCCAAGAACACTGGAGTGGGTAGCCTATCCCTTCTCCAACAGAACTTCCCAACCCAGGAATCGAACTGGAGTCTCCTGCATTGCAGGCAGATTCTTTACCAGCTGAGCTACCAGGGAAGCCCAAGGTATTCCCTAGAGAAGTTAAAAATTGTGCACCAGAAAAACATTCATAAAGCCAGATTTATTGTTTTACAACATCAGAAACAATTTACATCCCACCAAGAGTTGAATGGATTGAGGATGATGGTATGAGTACAGTGGAATAATACCGTACAATGAAAATGAATGGACTACAGTTAACACATCTCAAAAGCAATATTGAAAGAAAGAAAAAGCTGTTAACAGAAAAATACAATGTGATTCTAGTTATATAAAGGTCTACAACAAACAAAGCTTAACAAAATATTGTTAAAGTCTCCAAACATATATGTAAAGCTATAAAGAAAAGCAAAAAATGATATATACAGATTTTAGGATAGCTGTCATGCCTTAAGGGATTTGCTAGTGGCTCAGAAGGTTAAAAAAAAAAAATTGCCTACAGTGTAGGAGACCCAGGTTGGATCCCTGGGTTGGGAAGATCCCCTGGAGAAGGGAATAGCAACCCACTCCAGTATTCTTGCCTGGAGAATTCCATAGACAGCCTGGTGGGCTATAGTCCATGGGGTCGCAAAGAGTCAGACACAACTGAGCAACTAATAGTTTGACTTTTATGCCTTAAAGGAGAGGAAAGAGTGCCAGGGGAGAGACAGAGGATTCAGAGTCCTCAGAAGTGTTAATATAATCTATTTCTAATGCTGCGTGCAGGGTACACAGATACATGCCATTTTTATTCTCCAGACTATACATGCATAATATATTCTCTGGTGTAATATACTTCACAAAAACATTTTTTTTATTTATTTTGGGCTGTGCTGAGTGTTTGTTGATGTTCTCAGGCTCTCTGTAGTTGCAGCAAGCCAGGGCTACTCTTCGCTGTGCGTGGACTTCTCTTTGTGGCGGCTTCTCTTGTTGTGCAGTACAGGCTCTGCAGATGGTGACTGTAGCCATGAAATTAAAAGATGCTTACTCCTTGGAAGAAAAATTATGACCAACCTAGAAGGCATATTAAAAAGCAGAGACATTACTTTGCCAACAAAGGTCCATCTAGTCAAGGCTATGGTTTTTCCAGTAGTCACGTATGGGTGTGAGAGTTGGACTGTAAAGAAAGCTGAGTGCCGAAGAATTGATGCTTTTGTACTGTCGTGTTGGAGAAGACTCTTGAGAGTCCCTTGGACTGCAAAGAGATCCAACCAGTCCATCCTAGAGGAGATCAGTCCTGGGTGTTCATTGGAAGGACTGATGCTGAAGCTGAAGCTCCTATACTTTGGCCACCTGATGCAAAGAACTGACCTATTTGAAAAGACCCTGATGTTGGGAAAGATAGAAGGCAGGAGGAGAAGGGGATGACAGAAGATGAGATGGTTGGATGGCATCACTGACTCAATAGACATGAGTTGGGGTAAACTCCGGGAGTTGGTGATGGCAAGGGAGGCCTGGCATGCTGCGGTCCATGGAGTCACAAAGAGTCGGACACGACTGAGTGACTGAACTGAACTGAACTGTACTGAACTGTACTGAACAGGCTTCAGTAGTTTGGGCACACAGGCTCAACAGTTGTGGCTCATGGGCCCTAGTGCCTGCAGGCTTCAGTAGCTGCAGCACTGGGCTCAGTAGTTGCAGCTAGCAGACCATAGAGTGCGAGCTCAGTGGTCGTGGTGCACGGGCTTTGTTGTTCCATGGCATGTGTTATCTTCCTGGACCAGGGATCAAACCTGTGTCCCCTGGAATGGCAGGGAGATTCTTATCCACTGTGCCGCCAGGGAAGTCCACAAAAACAATTTTTAAAATTCGTTTTCTAAAAAATCTCATGTCCTATTAACACCCTTATCTTTCCTCAATCTCACATTAAGCAACAAAGTGTAAGTATTAATAATCATATCCATCTAGGACTTTAAAACTAACTTAGTCTAGATCTCCTCACATTTTAAAAACAAAACCCTGTATTTTCAGCCCTAGGTACTTACTTAAGTTAATATCACATACTTTCTGCTTTGGTCCCAGGCTATTGAACAAAACATGAATAGATTCCATTCATTCATACTTTACAACTTCTACCATTCTTTCTCATTTGTGCCTCAAGGCATATAAATTGTTCATATTTCCTGTCCTGCTCAAATCAAATGATTTCCCTTTATATTCAGTAAATGGTGCCTGTTTACATGTAACTTTTAAAAATACATAATGGAGCAAGATCACAGAGTTAAAACCTAAACACCTGGATTTTAGGTGCCTAGAGGAAAAGACCATTTGAAACTTTTTTTTTTTTGCATTATTTCTATAGGTTATGATTTTAAGATAGTGTAAAACATTGGTAAAATTTTTAAATTAGTACAAACAGTACAGCCTTGAACTTCTCTTGTTTTGCATTCTCATTATACAGAGAACCAGAGGAATGGTTAAAAAGTAGCCAGAGAAGTGAGCAGTTCTTTTGCTTTGAAATCACAGGCTAGAATCCTGACTGGCCAGCGTTGTTTGGTCACTAAGTCAAGCCTGACTCTGTGATCCCACAGACTGCAGCACACACACACCAGGCTCATCTGTCCTCCACTGTCTCCCCGAGTTTGCCCAAATTCATGTCCATTGAGCTGGTGAAGCTATCCAACCATCTCATCCTCTGTCACCCCCCCTCTCCTTTTGCCTTCAATCTTTCTCAGCATCAGGGTTTTTTCCAATGAGTCGGCTCTTCGCAACAGATGGTCAAAGTATTGGAGCTTCAGTTTCAGTTCTTCCAATGAATATTCAGGGCTGATTTCCTCTAGGACTGACTGGTTTGATCTCCTTGCTGTCCAAAAGACTCTCAAGAGTCTTCTCCAACACCACAATTCAAAAGCATCAATTCTTCCACATTCAGCCTTCTTTATGGTCCAACTTTCACATTCATACATGACTACTGGAAAAACCATACTTTTGACTATACAAACTTTTGTCAGCAAAGTGATGTCACTGCTTTTTAATACACTCTCTAGGTTTTTCATAGCTTTTCTTCCAAGGAGCAAGCATTTTTTAATTAAATTGAGACCTGTGTTTGATCCCTAGGTTGAGAAGATCCCCTGGAGAGGGGAATGGCTATCCACTCCAGTATTCTTGCCTGGAGAATTCCAAGGACAGAGAAGACGAGCAAGCTACAGTCCATGGGGTCACAAAGTCAGACACGACTGAGTGATTTTATTTTCAGTTTTTTAATGGGACTGCACTTGTCAAATAATTAACTGGCCCGTTTGTGTCTCAAAGGTGCTATTCTTCTCAGGGACACCTGGATTTTAAGAACTGCCCATTCTAAGTTGGTTTCTTCAAAAGCAGATGTCAGGAGGAGAATTCAGGAACAAATGATTTATGGACAAAGTGCTTGCAGAATAAACTGGTGAAGAGATGGGGAAGCAGAAGAGTGAAGGATGTGGTGGGGTTCAGGACATGCTGCTGAAATCATGTAACTTGAACCCACGGTCTTTTAACTGAGATCACACTCCTGGTCCCAGGATGTAATGGAGCCCAGGTTCTTAATGTCTTATCACAGAAATAATTCAGAAACAAAGTGTTTCTCTCTGTATAAGTCCACTTCTGGCAACTCTCCGACCCACGTGAACCTCCCCACAGCCACTGCCGCCACCCTCCAGAATGGCCAACAGGGGACCTGCCTACGGCCTGAGCCGGGAGGTACAGCAGAAGATTGAGAAACAATACGATGTGGACCTGGAGCAAATCCTGATCCAGTGGATCACCACCCAGTGCCGCAGGGATGTGGGCCGGCCCCAGCCTGGGCGCGAGAACTTCCAGAACTGGCTCAAGGATGGCACGGTGCTGTGTGAGCTCATTAATGGGCTGTACCCCGAGGGGCAGGCCCCAGTGAAGAAGATCCAGGCCTCCACCATGGCCTTCAAGCAGATGGAGCAGATCTCCCAGTTCCTGCAAGCAGCCGAGCGCTACGGCATCAACACCGCTGACATCTCCCAGACTGTGGACCTCTGGGAAGGACAGAACATGGCCTGTGTGCAGCGGACGCTGATGAATCTGGGCGGGCTGGCGGTAGCCCGGGATGATGGGCTCTTCTCTGGGGATCCTAACTGGTTTCCCAAGAAATCCAAGGAGAACCCTCGCTACTTCTCGGACAACCAACTGCAGGAGGGCAAGAATGTGATTGGCTTACAGATGGGGACCAACCGCGGGGCTTCTCAGGCAGGCATGACAGGCTATGGGATGCCGCGCCAGATCCTCTGATCTGCTCTGCAGCCCTGCCCCTGCCCTCCGTGAATGGTTAATATATATGTTGTTGTTTTTTTGTTTTTTTTTTTGTTTTTTTTTAGCATTGACATTCCCTGAGAGCCCTCGGAAGCTCTCGTTCTTCCTTCTGCCAGGGTGGGGGCCTGGCCTGTCTCCTCCGGGGTTGCCCGACGGTGGCCTCCCCCTTGTGCTTACTAATACATTCCCTTCTCCAAACACACAAAACTGGACCAACTGGCCTCTTTTCCCCTGGGACCAAGACTGGGGGGGGGCCTCACCCCCTCTCCGCACCATACCTCTTCTCTTTCCTCTGGCCTCTTCCCTCTGAGCCCTGTGCCCTAATCCATTCCTTAGCTGGGCATCAGGGATGCTGCCTGACGGCCTTCTCCCCCCACAAGTATGCCTTGCCTACAGCTATGACTGCAGGGACTTAATTTATAGGGAGGGGCCTGTGGCCGCCACCACCCCAGCCCCAGCTGGACTGCACTCACCACACTTCGGAGGCAGCCTGCCCTGGCAGAGGCCCCCAGGCTTCTCATTTTCCATTCCTTTTTGTGGCTCAGGGGTGGGAGTGAGGGGGCCTGGGAGGGAAGGCTGCTCACCATGGGCTGGGGCTTGAAAAATCTTTGAGTTTGCTGATTTAAATAAAGAATCTCTGTCTTTAAAAAAAAAAAAAAAAAGAAAGTCCACTTCTTACCTATCGGGCTTCCCTGGTGACTCAGATGGTAAAGAATCTGCTTGCAATGCAGGAGACTTAGGTTTGATCCTTGGGTTGGGAAGATCCCCTGGAGAAGGGAATGGCTACCCACTACAGTATTCTTGCCTGGAGAATTCCATCGACAAATGAGCCTAGCAGGTCCTTCAGCCATAAAGGGTCCATGGGGGTAGCAAAGAGTCGGACACCACTGAGTGATTTTTACACTTCACAGAGTTTGGGCCATCTCAGAAGGTGAAACTGACCCCAGGGTATGAAGTTATCAGTGTTTATATGGCTAGGTAATTTCAGAGGTTAATGAGTAGAAGGAGTATTCTAGCTATTTGGGGGAACAGATGGGGATTTCCAGGAATTGGGCCACCACCAACTTTTGGACCTTTCTGGTCTGCCTTGGTGGCTGTGCGGGCACAGGAGGGCCGAGAGGAGATACTTCACATTCAAGGTCAGGCGGGGCGACTCATCCAAGTTAAGGAGCAGCAGCTGCACTTTGCTGGAGCAGCCATGAAGAGCTACCCCACGTCCAAGGTAAGAGAAACTCAAGTAAGACGGTAGGTGTTGCGAGAGGGCATCAGAGGGCAGATACACTGAAACCATAATCACAGAAAACTAGCCAATCTGATCACATGGACCACAGCCTTGTAAAACTAAGCCATGCCTTGTGGGGCCACCCAAGACAGACGGGTCATAGTGGAGAGGTCTGACAGAATGTGGTCCACTGGAGAAGGGAATGGCAAACCACTTCAGTATTCTTGCCTTGAGAACCCCATGAACAGTATGAAAAGGCAAAATGATAAGATACCGAAAGAGGAACTCCCCAGGTCGGTAAGTGCCCAGTATGCTACTGGAAATCAGTGGAGAAATAACTCCAGAAAGAATGAAGGGATGGAGCCAAAGCAAAAACAACACCCAGCTGTGGATGTGACTGGTGATGGAAGCAAGGTCCAGTGCTATAAAGAGCAATATTGCATAGGAACCTGGAATGTCAGGTCCATGAATCAAGGCAAATTGGAAGTGGTCAAACAGGAGATGCCAAGAGTGAACATCAACATTCTAGGAATCAGTGAACTAAAATGGACTGGAATGGGTGAATTTAACTCAGATGACCATTATATCTACTACTGCAGGCAGGAATCCCCTAGAAGAAATGGAGTAGCCATCATGGTCAACAAAAGAGTCTGAAATGCAGTACTTGGATGCAATCTCAAAAGCAACAGAATGATCTCTGTTCATTTCCAAAGCAAACAATTCAATATCACCATAATCCAAGCCTATGCCCCAACCAGTAACACTGAAGAAGCTGAAATTGAATGGTTCTATGAAGATCTACAAGGCCTTTTAGAACTAACACCCAAAAAAGATGTCCTTTTCATTATAAGGGACTGGAATGCAAAAGCAGGAAGTCAAGAAACACCTGGAGTAACAGGCAAGTTTGGCCTTGGAGTACAGAATGAAGCAAGGCAAAGACTAATAAGAGTTTTGCCAAGAGAATGCACTGGTCATAGCAAACACCCTCTTCCAACAACACAAGAGAAAACTCTACACATGGACATCACCAGATGGTCAACACTGAAATCAGACTGATTATATTCTTTGCAGCCAAAGATGGAGAAGCTCTATACAGTCATCAAAAACAAGACCAGGAGCTGACTGTGACTCAGATCTTGAACTCCTTATTGCCAAATTCAGACTTAAATTGAAGAAAGTAGGGAAAAACACTAGACCATCCAGGTATGACCTAAATCAAATCCCTTACGATTATACAGTGGAAATGAGAAATAGATTTAAGGGACTAGATCTGATAGAGTGCCTGATGAACTATGCATGGAGGTTTGTGACATTGTACAGGAGACAGGGATCAAGACCATCCCCATGGAAAAGAAATGCAAAACAAAATGGCTGTCTGGGGAGGCCTTACAAACAGCTGTGAAAGGAAGAGAAGCAAAAAGCCAAGGAGAAAAGGAAAGATATAAGCATCTGAATGCAGAGTTCCAAAGAAGAGCAAGGAGAGATAAGAAAGCCTTCCTCAGTGATCAATGCAAAGAAATAGAGGAAAACAACAGAATGGGAAAGACTAGAGATCTCTTCAAGAAAATTAGAGATACCAAGGGAACATTTCATGCAAAGACGGACTCGATAAAGGACAGAAATGGTATGGACCTAACAGAAGCAGAAGATATTAAGAAGAGGTGGCAAGAATACACAGAAGAACTGTACAAAAAAGATCTTCATGACCCAGATAATCACAATGGTGTGAACACTCACTTAGAGCCAGACATCCTGGAATGTGAAGTCAAGTGGGCCTTAGAAAGCATCACTACAGGCATCAGGGGCGAGGGTCCCAGTTGTGCTTTCAGGGGTCACCATTGCGGCTGGGAACGCCCATTTTGTGGGCTCTTGGGTCCCCATTGATCGGCATCCAGTGAGGGGAGCAGAGGGGTGTGGACCACAGTTGGTAAAGAGTCTGCCTGCAGTGTGGGAGACCCTAGTTTGGTCCCTGGGTCAGGAAGATCTCCTGGAGAAGGAAATGACAGGCCACTCCAGTGTTCTTGCCTGGAGAATTCAATGGACTGAGGAACCTGGTCATCCAGAGGACCCAAGACATGGTAGTTACTAATAGACTCCCCACAGTACTTCTTCATTCCATGTGGACTGCTTCAAGGGCAGTGAGCATCACAGCTTCCCTTGAACTTCATCTGGAATATATAGGTGGACTATAAAGAAAGCTGAGTGCAGAAGAATGGATGCCTTTGAACTGTGGTGTTGGAGAAGACTCTTGACAGCCCTTGAACTGCAAGGAAATCCAACCAGTCCATCCTAAAGGAAATCAGTTCTGGGTGTTCATTGGAAGGACTGATGTTGAAGCTGAAACTCCAATACTTTGGCCACCTGATGCGAAGAGCTGACTCATTTGAAAAGACCCTGATGTTGGGAAAGATTGAAGGCAGGAGGAGAAGGGGACGACAGAGGATGAGATGGTTAGATGGCATCACCAACTCAATGGACACGAGTTTGGGTAAACTCTGGGAGTTGGTGATGGACAGGGAGGCCTGGCGTGCTGCAGTTCATGGGGTCACAAAGAGTCAGACACAACTGAGCGACTGAACTGAACTGAATAGAAAAACAAATGCTGTTCAAGGACACTGAAAGAACCCTAATGTTGAAAATCAGATCTGTATTGTGAGCAATGCTTAGAAATCCATGAGTTGAAGCATAGTATTATGCCTGTCATCCTTGTAGTTCCCTCAGTGAAATATGTTAAGAAAAGCTCTTCATTCATGGTATAGATTCATGAAGAAGCTAAATAGCATTAATCCTTTACATTGACAACTGTGAATTTAAATCTCTTGTGAATCCTATGTGACAACCACACATACCAACATGATTTATTAGTATTATATCAATATTTTTAGTCCTCTTGTATTTCAACTAAAAATATCAATATACAATTGTACATGAAGTCAAGACATAAAATCAGGGCAAATACAAAGTATTCCATCCTTTCAGAAAGGGAACGAAAAATCTATGTGCTTTGCCTATTGCATTTTTATGTATTAGATCCTGAAGTATTTTATTCACCACACCCAATTGAATGAATGATTCACAAATGTTTCAGAGAGGAAAGGATCATTTCTCTTTAACAATGAGTAGTTCAACTCCTCTCAAAGCAAATACCAGATGGTAATAACTATGAAGGATGAAGTTGATTATTCATATTTATATTACTCATTCGTTAGCTTGACAAAAGTACTAGATCTGTTACCACATTTTTTAAAAATATATCTGCATGTGAAAGTGAAAGTGGCTCGGTCATGCCTGACTCTTTGTGACCCCATGGACTATACAGTCCATGGGATTCTCTAGGCCAGAATTCTGGAGTGAGTAGCCTATCCCTTCTCCAGGGGATCTTCCTGACCCGGGAATCGGGCCGGGGTCTCCTGCACTGCAGGCGGATTCTTTACCAACTGAGTTCTCAGGGCTTCCCTGGTAGCTCAGTTGGGAAAGAATATCTGCATAACTGTCTATAAATTTGGAATTAGCAATCTGTCTGTGAGCAAGACCGGTCCTAAGCAGCTTCTGTGATAAAACAGAAGCATGTCTGTCTGACTTTCCTCTACAAGGATCTTTCACTGTTCTTGTGCTAGTAAACATGGAAAGTATTAGATTCAGTTTCTAAATGAGAATTACAGTGAGAAACCAATGGCTACTATCAGAGCTGGCCATTGAAGTACTTGATGGGAGAGGCAGTCCTAGCTCTACCAAGTAGTAGCCCTCATGAAATTAGCTATTGTCATTGTAGCCATGTTGCTTGAATTTGTGGTGTTATTTGCTGAGTTATTCAAGAGTATGCCTTCACCCTGTCAATAACACATATTTCCATAACATATAGCGACACACTAAACCAATGTGCATTCTACAGTAAATCCCAGCCGGATGTCTTTTAGGAGCCTCTCCGGCCATTGTCATAAGTGAGTCTAATTTTGTGTGAGACCATGAAAACTCAGGGTTTTTATTATGCTTGTGCTTATGACGGGAGGTCTGAGAAGGCACTTCTGAAGGTTTATGCCTACCATTCGTTGTCATTTGTACAGAGTCTTCAAAGGTTTAATCACTGAGGTGTTGCTTCTACACTTGTACTAGGCTGAGTAGCAACATGCCCTTTCTCCCTAAGTGCAGTAGAAGTCATTCCCACTTCCCAACATGTCTGCCTTCTGTCTTCTGGAGTAGGTATTGCTTGAGCTCACCACAGCCTGGTAGGTGGAAATCGTCAGAACATTCTAGAAACCCTTTTGATTGCAGTCTCTTCAGGAGGTTACAACTGCTGCAAACCTCAGGATTTTACAAAGCACTTTTTACAACCTCAGATGAAGGAAAAGTCAACACTTGTGACAGTCACAGGCTTCCATGGCCTGTACGTGATCGTGGGCTTTGCTTTCCTAATCATCCTGTTTCTTATACCAACTAAGATGTCACTGTATTTTTTTTCTGATCATTTTATCTTTGATGTTTTTTAGATATATTATGGATTTTCCTATATATCTTCACTTATTGATGAAGGTCTTATGTTAGTAGTAGCTACTAAAACTGACTTCCATTCAGTTAGCTGTGGTAGAATAGGAAAAAGAATGACCAACTGTATATTATTAACATTATGTATTAATATATTATTAGTTTTATTGTTTGCAGGCATCCAATTCTAACTTTCTGAAAGAAACATTCAGAAAAATCATGTCCTTTTGAATGTCCATTTGACTGTATAGGAGCAAGGCAATGTTATTACGTAAAATTGTTTAGTTTCCATTACGTTTCTCCTGTTTGATGTAGATATCAGCCTTTGGTTCTATCACTAGCATTGCAAGTAAAAAAAAAAATTAATTGAAAGAAAGAAAGCATCACTACAAGCAAAGCTAGTGGAAGTGATGGAATTCCAGTTGAGCTATTTCAAATCCTGGAACATGATGTTGTGAAAGTGCTGCACTTAATATGCCAACAAATTTGGAACACTCAGCAGTGGCCCCAGGACTGGAAAAGATCAGTTTTCATTCCAATCCCAAAGAAAGGCAATGCCAAAGAATGCTCAAACTATCGCACAATTGCACTCATCTCACACGCTAGTAAAGTAATGCTCAAAATTCTCCAAGCCAAGCTTCAGCAATACGTGAACCGTGAACTTCCAGATGTTCAAGCTGGCTTTAGAAAAGGCAGAGGAACCAGAGATCAAACTGCCAACATCTGCTGGATCGTGGAAAAAGCAAGAGAGTTCCAGAAAAACATCTATTTCTGCTTTATTGACTATGCCAAAGCCTTTGACTGTGTGGATCACAATAAACTGTGGAGAATTCTGAAAGAGATGGGAATACCAGATCACCTAACCTGCCTCTTGGGAAACCTGTATGCAGGTCAGGAAGCAACAGTTAGAACTGGACATGGAACAACAGACTGGTTCCAAATCGGAAACGGAGTAGGCCAAGGCTGTATATTGTCACCCTGCTTATTTAACTTCTATGCAGAGTACATCATGAGAAACGCTGGGCTGGAAGAAGCACAAGCTGGAATCAAGATTGCCAGGAGAAATATCAATAACCTCAGATATGCAGATGACACCACCCTTATGGCAGAAAGTGAAGAGGAACTAAAAAGCCTCTTGATGAAAATGAAAGAGGAGAGTGAAAAAGTTAGCTTAAAGCTCAACATTCAGAAAATGAAGATCATGGCATCTGGTCCCATCACTTCATGGGAAATAGATGGGGAAACAGTGGCTGACTATTTTGGGGCTCCAAAATCACTGCAGATGGTGACTGCAGCCATGGAACTAAAAGACACTTACTCCTTGGAAGGAAAGTTATGACCAACCTAGATGGCATATTAAAAAGCAGAGATATTACTTTGTCAACGAGGGTCCGTCTAGTCAAGGCTATGGTTTTTCCAGTGGTCATGTATGGATGTGAGAGTTGGACTGTGAAGAAAGCTGAGCATCAAAGAATTGATGCTTTTGAACTGTGGTGTTGGAGAAGACTCTTGAGAGTCCCTTGGACTGCAAAGAGATCCAACCAGTCCATCCTAAAGGAGATCAGTCCTGGGTGTTCACTGGAAGGACTGATGCTGAAGCTGAAACTCCAACACTTTGGCCACCTCATGTGAAGAGTTAACTCATTGGAAAAGACCCTGATGCTGAGAGGAATTGGGAGCAGGAGGAGAAGGGGACGATAGAGGATGAGATGGCTGGATGGCATCACCGACTCAATGGACATGAGTTTGGGTAAATTCTGGGAGTTGGTGATGGACAGGGAGTCCTGGTGTGCTGCAATTCATGGGGTTGCAAAGTGTCAGACACGACTGAGCGACTGAACTGACTGGTCTTGCCTTGAAACTGTTGTGCCGCCTGTGACTGTGTCATTTAGCTTGCTGATGTGTTACAGCAAGCATATACTGAGGCTTAAGGTCAGTAAAGAATCTACCTGTGAGAAAGTCAGTTCCTAGTCAGGTTGATGAGAAGTCCAGGGTCCCCGAGGAGAAGAATGGGGTCTGGGGCTCTCAAGGAGGAGAGAAGGATCTGAGGATCTTCAGGAGGAGAAAAGGACAAACATTTTTTTCTACATTGCTTTGTCTTAGTGAATATAACAATGTATCTTGCTCGAGATATGTTTCTCCTTGTCAAGAACCTTCTGACTAATCTTGTTATCTTAAAACTTGTATACTGTGGGAGTGGGTCTGGTAAGACCTTTCTATTGTTAGTTCGAATCTTGTTAATTTAAGATGTATGTTGTAGGAGTGGGTCTGATAAAAGTAAATAAGGCCTTGCTAAGATTAGCGAGGGGGGCACTCTCTGTCCCCCTTCTGATGTCTATGTCAGAAGCTTTCCCTGTCCCTTTTCATACTTTAATAAAACTCTGCTACACAAAAGCTCTTGCGTGATCAAGCCTCATGCCTGGTCTCGAAGCCAAATCTTCTTCAGAAATCACGAATCTGACACCGTTCACAGTAAGCTATCAGCGGCAATGCAGGAGACACAGGTTTGATCCCTGGGTTGGAAGATCCCGTGGAGAAGAGAATGCAACCCACTCCAGTATTCTTGCCTGGAGAATCCCACAGACAGAAGCCTGGCAGGCTACAGTCTATGGGGTCATGAAGAGTCGGACACAACTGAGCAGCTAACACTTACTTAAGGTCTAAGAGAAGTCTACTTGCCCACCATCTAGGACCCATTTGGTTCTAAACAGTTTATGCTGTGTCCTTGATCATTCTTTCAAAGGTTCTGCCCTGCCCCCTTCCCTCCCGTTTTATTACCCCGAAATATGTCACCTTAGTACATTGACAATATCTTATTCTTTAAGATAAAGGAATTTGAGAAACAGAAACAGGAAGGTTGCTCTGATCTCACCATTCTTCCCTGAAAGCAGGAGATAAATCTCCCTTTGAAAGGTGTCTTCCCTGTGCTGGGAGGAAAGGAGACATTCTTGTCACCAGAGACAGGGAATTTAGGGCCAAGAAGGCTGTCTAAACAAACCTTGTTACCTCTTCACAGGTTACTATCCTTAGCCCAAACCACTTGTCAATTCTTCACAAATGTATTGCTTCTTTGTCTAGAAAGTATAAAAGTTTCTTGGTCTGTTCACTTCTTTGAGTCTCACATCTCTGTGGAACTCCCATAGGTGTATCTGTGCATATGTAATTTAAATTGTTTTTCTCTTGTTAACCTATCTTTTATTATAGGGGAGTCTCAGCCAAGAACCTAGAAGGATAAAGGGAAAATTATAGCTCCTTCCCTACGAAGGACCTGCAAGCTCATACAAAATCCTACAGAAGGTAGCTTCAGTCTGATATTGCAGTGGCACTCCAGAGAGTACACTGCGCCTCAGAGCCTGTCCTGATCTGAGGCAATGAGCCCGGTTCCAGTGCCATTGGCTAAAGGCCCCACAGGCAGAAATGTCCAGGTCTTTCAGGCTCTCTGCACAGGTGGCTGAATGTAGCCCAGGGCAGTCCTCCAAAGAAGAGTCTCATGTGAATCGCAGGTATCTAAAGTCATAACCCCCAAGGCTGAGGCTGTGGGTGAAGGTGAAGGTGAAGTCACTGAGTCCTGTCTGACTCTTTGCAACCCCGTGGACTGTAGCCTACTAGGTTCCTCCATCCATGGGATTCTCCAGGCAAAAATACTGGAGTGGGTTACTGTTTCCTTCTCCAGGGGATCTTCCCGACCCAGGGATCGAACCTGGGTCTCCCACATTGGAGGCAGATGCTTTAACCTCTGAGCCACCAGGGAAGCCCGGGAGGCTGCAGAGGGGCTGGTAAAGCATTTTTACCAGAGGTGTTCTGCCCTGCCCTTCAGGCCTTACCTGAAAAGAAGAGATGATAAGGAGTATTCTAGGTGACTGGGCTGGGGACCCTAAAAAGCCTGAGTGTGCTCAGACTCAGTTGTGATGCTGCCCCTGATTGTTTGGCTTCTACCTCGAGGAGGCCTTCATCATAGCTGTCTGAGACTGAAATAGGAGGGAAGGGGACAGCACACAAAAGAATGGCATAGCCTGATGACACAACACAAACTGATCAGAACCAGATAGGTCCAAGATGGCAGACAAGTGGCCTCCACTAGACCTTGAGCCTCAACACACACTCATTGTAACACTGGGCTTCCTTGGTACCTCAGTCAGTAAAGAAACTGCCTGCAATGCAGGAGACCCATGTTCAATCCCTGGGTAGGGAAGATCCCCTGGAGAAGGGAATGGCAACCCACTCCAGTATTCTTGTCTGAGAATTCCATGGACAGAGAAGCCTGGGGGGCTACAGCAGTCCGTGGGGTCTCAAAGAGTCAGACCCGACTGAGCGACTAACACTTTCACTTTCACAGGGGTCAGGACAGTTCCAAGGCCCACCAGAAAGATCAAAAAGTGGGTGGTGGCCCAATTCCTGGAAATCCCCAACCTTTCCCCCAAATTCCCCAACTCATTAGCCTATGAAATCACCCAACCCTATAAAACTGACAACCCCATACTCTGGTGTTCCTCTTGCCTTCTGAGATGGGCCATACTCTGTCTGTGGAGTGTGTTTCTCTCTAAATAAATCCACTTGTTACCTATCACTTTGTCTCTCATTGAATTCTGTCTTCAATGAGACATCAGGAATCTGAGCTTCCAACTCTGTGCCCTATGACAGTCTAGAGGAGTGGGATGGGGTAGGGGATGGGAGAGAGGTTGAAGAGGGAAGGAACATATATAAACCTTTGACTGATTCGTGTTGTTGTATGGCAGAAACCAACATGACGTTATAAAGCAATTATCCTCCAATTAAAGGTTGAAAAAAAGAATCTGAGTCTCATTAAGTCCCAAGACCAGGTGGGATCTCAGTTAGAAGACCATGGGTTCAAGTCCCACGATGGGTTTAGGCGGGGTTCAAGTCCCAATCAGAGGTGGTGCAGTTTGAAAACCAGGGCTTCCTGGGATGTTCTGCCCTCCTGAGAGAGACCCCTAGTGGAGCTCACCTCCGTGTCTGAAGAGTGTGTGTGGTCCGTTTCCTTCTGATGGAGTCAGTAACGGTTATCAAGTTTCAAACTTTGGGTTTGCAGGATCAGAGGATTTAAGAATACCACCTAGGTGGCCATGTTTTTTAGAGGGAATTATTGTTAATTTGTGCTTCCGTGAGAGGCCTCCCAGTTCACTGGTGCTATGTGATTCCAACAAATCCCTCAGAGAAGCCAAACCCCTCACACTAAAGCCACCGAACAGGCCTCTCCCCACCTGAATTCCTCTCCCCTGACTCTAGCTACCCCTCTGTCACCGTGATTCCTTTGACTTCTGGCCCTTGGATTTGTCTTTCCGTCCTTCTGCCCTTTTACCAGCCCGGTGAACAGTTGTTGGGGCTGGCACCACTGAGACACAGGTGGGGCCACCTGTCCCTGCCAGGCCCTTCTGCCCACCTCCAGCGGCTATTAGCTGGTGTGCGTTTCAAAGGCCTGAGCAGAGTGGGGGAACCAGGAGGGGAGAGGACCAGGCCCTGCCAGGCCAGGCCTGATGGGCCAGCAGCCATCATCAGCCTGTCCTGCAAAATCCGACTGAGAATTTTTAGTCAAGTCCAAATCACGGATCCTGTCAGGAATCATCCAGATTCAAATTCCAAGTTATGTTTACATTTCTGGAGCTTCAGAATGTGCTGAAGCTTGTTCCTACATGAATGTGTTTTTAAAATCCTCTTTCCAATAGCTGATTTAACTTCAACATAAAAAAAGGAAGAAAAAAAAAAAGGAGGAAAAAAGAAAACAGACTTTCCCCTGATGTGGTAGTGTTTCTATACCTTACACTAGAAATATTACAGGATTCCTGAGGTCAAATTGGAACCTGGCCTAGCTTTGCTGGATACACTGGAGGCCATGTGGCACACGTATTGTACTGCTTCAATTGTTACCCTGCAGCTTGAAGCACAAAGATGTTGTGCTATGCTTTTATTTCCTTGAGGATTTTGGTTATTTTTATTTATCACATTAATATGAGCATTTAAATGCAAATGTGGAGAGCACCAAAGAATTTCTTTCCGTGGTTTAACCCCAGGACATTTTGTGAAGAAAAACAGTTTCTGGGGGAGATGCTGTTAATCATTTTGAGTTGCCAGCATTAACTAAGGGAAACCATGTACTTGTTATTTATGTAATTTTTATCACACAAGGAAATGTTTATAATTAAAATACCAAGAAGTCAAATACATTATAGAGTAAAATATATAAAGAGATAAGCATAATATGTGATGAAATGTTTATCTTCTCACTTAACATTTCCTTCCATCCAAAGAATCAGCACTGACTGTTTAGGGATAATGATGAAATGGTGTGTGAGTAAGCATGAACAATCAACTAATATTTGACTGGGGAGCCAAGAATACTCAATAGGGAGAGGACAGTCTCTTCAACAAACGGTGTTGGAAAAATTGGATCAGTTCAGTTCAGTTCAGTCGCTCAGTCGTGTCCGACTCTTTGCAACCCCGTGAATCGCAGCACACCAGGCCTCCCTGTCCATCACCATCTCCCGGAGTTCACTCAGACTCACGTCCATCGAGTCCGTGATGCCATCCAGCCATCTCATCCTCTGTCGTCCCCTTCTCCTCCTGCCCCCAATCCCTCCCAGCATCAGAGTCTTTTCCAGTGAATCAACTCTTCACATGAGGTGGCCAAAGTACTGGAGTTTCAGCTTTAGCATCAATCCTTCCAAAGAAATCCCAGGGTTGATCTCCTTCAGAATGCACTGGTTGGATCTCCTTGCAGTCCAAGGGACTCTCAAGAGTCTTCTCCAACACCATACTTCAAAAGCATCAATTCTTCAGCGCTCTGCCTTCTTCACAGTCCAACTCTCACATCCATACATGACCACAGGAAAAACTATAGCCTTGACTAGATGGGCCTTAGTCGGCAAAGTAATATCTCTGCTTTTGAATATGCTAATTGGATAATCATCTGCAAAAGAATGGAATTGGACCCCTGCTTTACACCACTCACAGAAATCAAGTTGAGGACTTCCCTGTTGGTACAGTGGATAAGAATCCACCTGCCAATGCAGGGAACACGGGTTCAGTCCCTGGTCTGGGAAGATTCCACATGCCATGGAGCAACTAAGCCCACGTGCCACAGCTACTGAAGCCCATGGGCCTAGAGCCCGTGCTCTGCAACAAGAGAAGCCAGTGCAACGAGAAGCCTGCACACCACAGGGACGAGTAGCCCCCACTCAGCACAACTAGAGAAAGCCTGAGCTCCGCAACAAGAGAAGCCAGTGCAACGAGAAGCCTGCACACCAGTGACGAGTAGCCTCCACTTAGCACAACTAGAGAAAGCCTGAGCACAGCAACAAAAGACCCAGCACAACCAAAAATAGACTAATTAATTCCAAAAATTAAGTTGAAATGGATTAAAGACTTAACTGTAAGACCTGAAACTGTAAAACCCTTAGGAAAAAACATAGGGGAAACCATAGCCTTGCCTAGACGGACCTTTGTTGGAAAAGCAATGTCTCTGCTTTTTATATGTTGTCTAGGATGGTCATAACTTTTCTTCCAAGGAGTAAGCGCCTTTTAATTTCATGGCTGCAGTCATCATCTGCAATGATTTTGGAACCCTAGAAAATAAAGTCTGCCACTGTTTCCACTTTTTCTCCATCAATTTCTCATGAAGTGATGGGACCGGATGGCATCTTTGTTTTCTGAATGTTGAGCTTTAAAAAAAAAAAAAAAAGCTTCTGCATAGCAAAAAAAGCAATCAACAAAATGAAAAGCAACCTGTAGAGCAGGAGAAAATCTTTGCAAACCAACTATCTGATATTCAAGGAACTCATAGAACTCAATAGAAAAAATAATAATAATCTAATTTAAAAATGAGCAGAAGACCTGAATAGATATTTTCCCAAAGAAGACTTCCACATGGCTAAATATATGTTTAACATCACTAGTCATCAGTTCAGTTCAGTCATCAGGGAAATGCAGATCAAAACCACGATGAGATATCACCCACAACTGTTGGAATGGCTGTTGCCAAAAGACAGATAACAAATGCTGAGGAGTGTGTGGAGAGGAGGGAACCCTCATGCTCTGGTGGTGGGAATGTAAACTGGTGCAGCCACTATGGAAAACGGTATGGAAGTTCCTCAGAAAACGAATGATAGACCTACCATGTAGTCCAGCAATTTCACTTCTGGACATGAATCCAAAGGAAATGAAATTACTATCACAAAGAAAGATCTATACTCCCACGTTCATTCCAGTGTTATTCGCAAGGCATGGAAACAAGTGTCTGTCGACAGATGAATGAATACATAGAATGAGACACATGTACAAACAATGACATATTATTCAGTCATAAGATGGAAGGAAACCCTGCCACTCACAACAGCATGCATAGGCCCGGAAGTCATTACGTTACGTACAACAAGTCAGACAGAGAAAGACACATACTGTGTGATCTTACTCATGTGTGTGATCTAAAATAACCAAACTTGGATTGGTGGTCCAGTGGCTAAGACTTTGTTCTCCCAATGCAGGGGGCCAGGTTCAGTCCCTCCCTGGCCAGGACACAAGACCCCACATGCCACGAGTAAGAGTTTGCGTGCTGCAGCTAAAGATCCTGCGTGCCACAGTGAAGACTGAAGACCCTGAACCCCGCAACGAAGACCCGGCACAGTCAGATAAACAACATTTTTTTAATAAAATAAAATAACCAAGAGAATAGAATGGTGGTTGCCAGGGACTGAAATGTGGAGAAATGGCAAGGTGTTGATTAAAGGGTGTAAACGTCCACTTATAAGATGAATAGGTTCTGGGGAATCTAATGTACAGCATGGTGACCATAGCTAACAACACTGCATTACACAGTTGAAAATTGCTACGAGGGTAAATCTTAAATGTTCTCACCACAAAAAGAGGGAAAAGGTAATTATATGAGGTAATGGAGGTTAACTCCCAGAAGGAAATGGCACCCCACTCCAGTACTCTTGCCTGGAAAATCCCATGGACGGAGCAGCCTGGTAGGCTGCAGTCCACGGGGTCGCTAGGAGTCGGACAGGACTGAGTGACTTCACTTTCACTTTTCACTTTCATGTACTGGAGAAGGAAATGGCAACCCACTCCAGTGTTTTTGCCTGGAGAATCCCAGGGACGGGGGAGCCTGGTGGGCTGCCGTCTATGGGGTCGAACAATGTTGGACGACTGAAGCGAATTAGCAGCAATGGAGGTTAACTAAATGTACTGTAATCATCTTCCAATATATGTGTATCAAATCATCATGCTATACAACTTTAACTTACACAATGATAAATCAATTGTATCTCAATTAAAAAAAAAGAAATGGGGTATGTGTGTGTGCTTGAAGCAATAGATTAAATCAAATAATTCTTGCAAACTGCCTGGGCCACAATAAGTTCTAAAATATGGTAGTTAACTATGGATAAAATATTTTTAAGTCTCATGGTCAATTAAATTTTGCAAAGTTTTATTTAAACAAAATTAAGCAGTATCTTTACTGCAGCGTGCCTCAGAGTCATTTATATGCTAATTCCTACTCAAGCCTGCTTCATCCCCAGATTCACTGTTGGAATCCTAATGCCCAATGAGACAGTGTGAGGAGGTGGGGCCATTGTGAGATGATTGGGTCCTGAGGGTGCAGCCTTCTCAAATGACACTATTGTTGTTACGTAAGAAGCACCACACAACT
The DNA here is from genome assembly GCF_014754425.2 of Oryx dammah. NCBI lineage: Eukaryota > Metazoa > Chordata > Mammalia > Artiodactyla > Bovidae > Oryx > Oryx dammah. Next base: position 54,815,655 of record NW_024070210.1, read on the forward strand.
CTCTAGCCCCTTCTACCCAGTGACGACACATCCAGAAGCTTGGAGTCTGGCAGGAGATCTTAGCCAGAACGTGACCATGCTAGCACTGGGATGTTGGTGTAGAGGTTCAGAACAAGTCTTCCCGAAATAAGTCATTTTTGCATGAGGATTATTTTGAGCTAAAGGCAATCAAGACCCTGCAGTTCAAGAGAAACTATGGTCTCTGCCTTAACAATCTAAAAGAACTTCAGTTGGGGATTATCCCCAAAAAAGACTCATTTCCAGAGGTAAATTTTTATCCAAGTGGCCCCATCAATATGGCAGGGCAAACATCTAATACCAAATATTTCTTATCATGCTGTTAATGATCCTCCTGTCCTAGGAAGCCCCTATCCTATTCCTTAGCTCAACGTGACACATACACCTCATTTTTCCTTTCTATCTTTGAATCCCTCATGTATGTGGGCTTCCCGTACATATGAAATTAACCTCTATTTTCTCCTGTTAATTGTCTCATGTCAGTTTAATACTTAGATCAGTCAGAAGAATCTAGGAGGGTAGAGGAAATTTTCTTCCTCCCCAACATTGGAATTTCAGCCTCTATAACTGTTGTTTGCAAGCTATTCAGTTTGTGGTATTTTGTTATAATAGCCCCAACAGCTAAGACATTAATATACATTGTGAACTTGGAGAGGAATGGTGTAACGAGACTCATGAACATAGAATCATTTGTTTATGTAAAGACCTGCTGTTCTTTGGAACACACTTTGGGAAACTCTTATTTGACACATTTAGAAATGAAACTTCATTCAGTAGTGAAATACCTTTAAAACTCAGTATCTATTACCAGTTCATAGTTTATGAAATGAAGATTTTTCACTCCCATTCACCTGCCACCATTAGCTATTTTTGTCTATTTGTCTATTTCATTAGTCTGTGATCAATTATACAAATTTTGGCAGAAGGAGGCCTTGTCAGTGGATTTTAAATATATTTTCAAGGGTGGTTTTTACTGGATATTAAAATATATTATGTACTACATATAATATATGTGTGAGTGCGTGTTAGCCATTCAGTTGTGTCTGACTCTTTGTGACCACATGGACTGTAGCCTGCTAGGCTCCTCTGTCCATGGGATTCTCCAGGCAAGAATATTGGAGTGGGATGCCATCCCCTTCTCCAGGCAATCTTCCCAACCCAGGGATATAGCACATAATATATTTTATACAATTTGTACAATTGTGAAAAATCTTCATTTCTATATATATAGTCACTATATATATATATATATATATATATGTATATATAATATATAGTGATACTGGGTTTTAAAATGTATTTCCCTTCTGAATAGTTTCACTTCTGAATGGGTTTTGGGCTTCCCTGATAGCTCAGTTCGTAAAAAATACGCCTGTAATGCAGGAGACCCCGGTTCAATTCCTAGGAAGATCCTCTGGAGAAGGGATAGGTTACCCACTCCAGTATTCTTGGGCTTCCCTTGTGGCTCAGCTGGTAAAGAATCCACCTGTAATGTGGGAGACCTGGGTTCAATCCCTGGGTTAGGAAGATCCCCTGGAGAAGAGAAAAGCTACCCACTCCAGTATTCCAGCCTAGAGAATTCCACAGACTGCATAGTCCATGGGGTCGCAAAAAGTCAGACACGACTGAGCACCTTTCACGTTAGCTTTCTGAATGGGTTTTATGAGTTTCCTAAAGTGTGTTCCAGAGAACTGCCAGTCTTAACATACATAATATGTGTACATATGTAGTACAGTGTATTGTATAATGATTATATATACACATACATACAATATAGATGTATTATTTCTTAGTATATACTTACATGTATGTCTGTATGGAGCTTCCCAGGTGGTGCTGGTGGTAAAGAATCACCTTTCAATGCAGGAGACAAGAGTCGCAGATTTGATCCCTGGGTCAAGAAGATCCCCTGGAGGAGAGCACGGCAATCCATTCCAGTATTCTTGCCTGGAGAACCCCATGGACAGAGGAGCCTTGCTGGCTGTAGCCCATAGGGTCGCAAAGAATCGGACATGACTGAAGAGACTTAGTATGCAAGCACATACGTATGTGTATATACTTAAGTAAAGCCTTTTATTCCTCCTTTCACTATCATGGTTTCCTTTAATTTTGCAAATTTGAATGAATAATGAAGAGACTAAATTAGCATTGAGCTAAGGTAATTTGGGGGAAATAAGGACATTTTAAAAAGAGAAAATCCTTTCAACTCAGTTTTGAAGGAATGATAAAATGAAATAAAATTTTTATAACTTATATGGCAGTCTTAAATTTCTTTAAAATATGAGCAGTTGATTTGACTAAGCATGAAATTTTAATTGGCACTAAGTACTTCGTCTCATGTCGCTCTTTTTTTTTATTTTTTCACCTTTTGCAAATTTTACCCCTTGCTGACAGCCTTGTCAGAACTGTCTCTAATCCTTAATGTGAGCTATAAGCTCTTCACAGAGCAAATGCTGCAGCCTGGTCATCTGTATGATATACATGTTTAGTCATTAAAACTACCAGTCAGCTATATGCAGCAGGGCATATATATGTCTAAATTATGAATTTGAGGTCCTCAAAATCCTGAAGTACTTTTGAAGTTATTGAATATTAAGTTATGTACAGTTAAAAATTTTTGCATAGCATTTCCCAAAATGCAGCGCACAAAACTCTGATTCCTCAGGCTGCTAACAGGGTGGTCGATAACAGAGTTTCTTTGGTCAAATAGGTCTGGAAAAATTGGTTTAAACCAAAGCTTCTCTAACTCTCTGTGATGAATGACCAGTGTTTCTTTTATTCTGTTTTTCTCAGGCCATTTTTGGTCAAATATAATAAAACTAGTCACCAAATAAATGAAATTTATTACAGTCAACAAACATTTTTCTGCCAAATTTCTCTAAAGTTTCTGAACGCTTACTCTGTTCATTTCAATACTTATCAGTAAACAGTACGAAAAAAATTCCAACACTCAGCTGACCTAATCCACAGACCATATTTTAAGTTTTAAAAAAATGTAAATGTATTACAAAAGTACTTCCCGGAGATTTTAATATACTAACAGGCACTGTAAATCTACAAGAGATATATTCCACGTGTAACATTTAGGAAATTTTCCCAGTTAAGCACGCAGAACCTCTTCATTTGGTTGATTTTACCAGCACATCCTATGAGCTGTGTTCTGCGGGAAACACTTTGAGAAAAGATTTTAAGTGTGTTTTGTTAAACTCTACTTTCCCAAAAACTACAGCTCCATGCATGTCATATAAGTTAAGTTTTGCTTCCCAGCACATCTATATTTGTAGACAATCCCCAGTTATCTAAAGAAAGACGGATGGATGGATAGACAGATGGAAAAGAAGGAGAAAGGAAAAAAGGAAGGAAGGAGAAAGGGAGGAAGGAAGGAAAGGAGGGAGCGACAGAGAGAGGAAGGAAAACCTTAAACAACAGGCACTTAATTATACAATTGCTAAAGGGAAGAAAATACTCTGAGAGCTAAAAATTATTTGAAAGTTGCTTCTGTCACTAGGCAATTTTCTTTCCGAAGCACTTTCTTTTTTAAATTCTAAAAAGTAGTTGCCAGATATCCTGACATGTGATGCTAAACATAGAACCCACCAGAATACCATCGCTCATGTTCTGGGAATGTGCTAATTCATAATGAGTGGAAGCTCATCAGTCTGAGTCCTTGTTTCCTAAAAGTTCAGGAGGCTAAAATGTAGGGGCAGGTGGTCAGCCAGGCTCCTGCATGATTTCATTATTTTTTAATTGGAGGATAATTTCTTTACAAAGTTGTGTTGCTTTCTGCGGTACAACAACACGAATCAGCTATAACCAAATGGGCTTTCCTGAAGGCTCAGAGGGTGAAGAATCTGCCTGCAAAGCAGGAGACACAGGAGATGCTTGTTGGATTCCTGGGTCAGGAAGATCCCCTGGAGGAGGGCATGGCAACCCATTCCAGTATTCTTGCCTGAAGAATCCCATGGACATGAATGAGTGAGGGACAGTCACTCAGTCATGTCTGACTCTTTGCAACCCCATGGACTATACAGTCCATGGAATTCTCTAGGCCAGAATACTGGAGTGGGAAGCCTTTCCCTTCTCCAAGGGATCTTCCCAACCCAGGAATCGAACCCAGGTCTCCTGCGTTGCAAGTGGATTCTTTACCAGCTGAGCCACAAGGGAAGCCTGAGAATACTGGAGTGGTTAGCCTTTCCCTTCTCCAGGGAATCTTCCCGACCCGGAAATTGAACTGGGGTTTCCTGCATTGCAGGCAGATTCTTTACCAACTGAGCTATCACAGAAGCCTATAACTCTATAATCATAAAGAAGGAAATCAGTTCAGTTGCTCAGTTGTGGTCCAACTCTTTTTGACCCCATGAACTGCAGCAGGCCAGGCCTCCCTGTCCATCACCAACTCCCGGAGTTCACCCAAACTCATGTCCATTGAATCGGTGATGCCATCCAACCATCTCATCCGTCATCCCCTTCTCCTCCTGCCCTCAATCTTTCCCAGCATCAGAGTCTTTTGAAATGAGTCAGCTCTTTGCATCAGGTGGCCAAAGTATTGGAGTTTCAGCTTCAACATCAGTCCTTCCAATGAACACCCAGGACTGATCTTCTTTAGGATGGACTGGTTGGATCTCTTTGCAGTCCAAGGAACTCTCAAGAGTCTTTTCCAACACCACAGTTCAAAAGCATTGGTGCTCAGCTTTCTTTATATTCTAACTCTCACATCCATACATGACCACTGGAAAAACCATATCCTTGACTAGATGGACCTTTGTTGGCAAAATAATGCCTCTGCTTTTTAATATGCCTTCTAGGTTGGTCATAACTTTCCTCCCAAGGAGTAAGTGTCTTTTAATTTCATGGCTGCAGTCACCATCTGCAGTGATTTTGGACCCCAAAAAATAAGTTAGCCACTCTTTCCACTGTTTCCCCATCTATTTGCCATGAAGTGATGGGACCAGATGCCATGATCTTCGTTTTCTGAATGTTGAGCTTTAGGCCAACTTTTTCACTCTCCTCTTTCACTTTCATCAAGAGGCTCTTTAGTTCCTCTTCACTTTCTGCCCATAAGGGTGGTATCATCTGCATATCTGAGATTACTGATATTTCTCCCAGCAATCTTGATTCCAGCTTGTGCTTCCTCCAGCCCAGCGTTTCTCATGATGTACTCTGCATATAAGTTAAATAAGCAGAGTGACAATATACAGCCTTGATGTACTCCTTTTCCTATTTGGAACCAGTCTGTTGTTCCATGTCCAGTTCTAACTGTTGCTTCCTGACCTGCATACAGGTTTCTCAAGAGGCAGGTTAGGTGATCTGGTATTCCCATCTCTTTCAGAATTTTCCACAGTTTATTGTGATCCACACAGAAGGAAATCAGGGAGTATAATTGCTTTACAGGGTTGCGTTAGTTTCTGCTGTACAGTGAAATGAATCAGGGGTATGTATACATATATACCCTCCCTCTTGGGCCTCCCTCCCACCTCTACCCCCGTGTGTGTGTGTGTGTGTGTGTGTGTGTGTGTGTGTGTGTTAGTTGCTCAGTCGTGTCCAACTCTTTGCAATCCCATGGACTGTAGCCCCCCAGGGTCCTATGTCCAAGAGCTTTCCCAGGCAAAAAAGTGGAGTGGGTAGCCATTCTTTTCTCCAGGGATCGAACCAGGGTCTCCTGCATTGTCAGAAGGATTCTTTGCTGTCTGAGCCAACAGGGAAGCCCCACACCACCTCTCTAGGTCACCACAAAGCACAGAACTGACCTTCCTATGCTTTAAAGCAGGCTTCCACTAGCTAGCTATTGTACCTGTATATATGTCAGCGCTGCTTTCCCAGTCACCCCACCCTTCCCTATCAGCCCTGTGTCCACATGTTAGTTCTCTACATCTATGTCTCTATTCCTGCCCTGCAAACAGGTTCATCCTTACCATTTTAGAGTCCACATATGTGTTTTAACATACAATATTTGTTTTTCTCTTTGTGATTTATTTCACTTTGTATGACAGACTCCAGGTCCATCCACATCTCTACTTTTCCTGAAAGAAGGTTTTATTGTGGAATACAGCTCAGAAATTACCTAGTTAGGAAAATTATTATTACCTAAAATGTCACTGCTCAGTGGGTCATCCAAGAACCAGCAACTTCAGCATCTACTAGGATCGTGTTAGAAGTGCAGACTCCTAGACCCCACCACAGACCCACTGAATTAGATGCTTCATGTTTACCAGATTCATAAGTGATTTGTTTGCACCTTAAAGTTCAAGAAGCTTGAATCCAACTGTATGCTTTGCACATACAAGTGTGAATAAACATTCATGACTCAGCCTTAAGGGACTCTGTTAAATCAAATTGAGGCTGGCTGGGTACAAGCCAGTAAATTTAGAGAAGGGGGGAAAAATGCAAAAAGGAAACCTGAGGGTGAATACAGATCATTCATCTGCTATGTTTGCATAAAATTGGATTAGCTCTTTATGATTTTTCTTCAATTTGATTTTTAAATGGAGCCATTATTACTCAGGTCTAAGGGGCTCAGAGTTATCAATCAAAGTGCTACTGAGAATTAAGATGACACCTCCCCCTCTTCCTCCCCCTTAATATTTTTCTTCTTTTGGGGGAAGAGGGAGGTAGATAAAGAAAATTTCAAATTTCAGGGGTCCTAAACTGGTGGTCTGTGATCTGAATGCTGTATAGGGGAGATCTCAGGTCTCTGGGGTCCAACTAGCCTGGGTTCCAGTCTAAACTCTGCAGCTGTGTGGTTTTGGGCAATTCAGTCTCTGAGAGTTCTCATTTCCTCTTCCATAAAATGAGAATACTGATACTTGTAATGTCCTCAGGAGCAATTCAGAGATATGAAGACTTTAAAGCTCCTCTTTAGGGTAGGCGATAATGTCATTGCAGCAAATGTGAATAATTTTCTCAGATCTAGTGTTTCAGGAAGCCTCAACCCAATTAACTTCCTCTTCCTCATCCCCACTCACTTTGTGAGCAATGACAAACATACACTGAGTGCCTTGAGTGTGCAAGGGAAGTGAATACATTACATAGCCTACTCTGGAATGGTTTCATCCAGTAAGAGGTTCTTATGGAGCTCAAAGATTTCACAGGTCATTATAACTTTAAAAAGAATCTAAGGCATTGATACCAGGTTGTCAACTTTTTGCTATTGTTAAGAAAATCGGTTTTAAACATTCACTGCCTCTAAAAGAAAAGCCTATTTTAACATCAAAAAGTCAGACATTATAAAAGACAATCCTTTTATATTGAATAAATTTAACTCTGAAAAATGTTGCTTTGTTCTTTTGTTTTCACGATATGAATAGTTGAAAGCCTTTTCATGGACCTGTGGCATTTGGTAACCACTCCCTTTTAAAAACCCCAGAAGGGCCAAGAAAAGCGTAGGTTTTGTCCAGAAGTTGCTTAAAATTGCCAAAAGTTTTGTTGACCCTACCTCCACTTCCTGGCCAATCACAGGCTTGAAGTTGGGGCTCAGGTATCAGGACAGGACAATTTAAATGTTGGACTAGGCCAGGCATCCACAACCTAAACATTATTTTATTTATATGAAACGAAGCCTCCTGGGCCCCGGCTATGGCTAGACTTTGAGAAGACGCTGAAGGGACTAGCAGATGGGAGTAGAAATGCAATTAGTTAATGCAAGTGTGTTATTTAATGCACTTAGCAAATGTATGTGTTTTTAAAAAGCTGAAAGAAACCACATCCAAACGCAGGCAGATGTTATCGCTAGTTGGCTGGAAAGACAGTTTATTTTTATGTACTTTGGACTTTTCCGTATTTTCCATCAAGATAGACTGTTTATATAATAAGAAAACAGAGTTTATCCTGAAAAATAAGTACATAAAAATTTTAACTATGAATTAAGTTTCCCAGGAGTTGTGCAGTGAACTACATGCATAGCCATAAGCTATCTGCCTGCGTGAAATACATTTCGCATCGTTGTACATCCTTTTGTTGCTATTGTTCAGTCACTAAGTCATGTCTGACTCTTTGCAGCCCCACGAATTGCACCACGTCCGACTCCTCTGTCCTCCACTATCTCCCAGAGTTTGCTCAAATTCAAGTTCATTTAGTCGGTGATGCTATCTAAGCATCTGATCCTCTGCTGCCCTCTATGTACCTTTTCAATTTTGTGTCTCGTGCGTGTATTATCTATCAAAAAATAATTAATTTTTTACCTGTTCAGAATGCTGGGAGAAGAAATCCTCCCATGTAGAATGGTTTACCCATTTTCTACCCACCTCCCTCTAGCCCTGTGTAATTCCACCTCACCCCTACCCCATCTTTGGGCCTTAGAGGGGTGAGGGACCTCTTCCTGGGGCTTCCCAACTGGTTAGCAGGTGCTACCCAGTTTCTTACGGTAGAATGCGATCATTCTCATCTGGCAGCATGGAGTTGACTGGCTTGATTGTAACAATTAGAATTGCAAACCATAACCCAAAACAAAGACCACTTCAAAAATCCAGCGCTTACCAAAACATAATGCTCTGATGAGAAATTTAAATGAAAAAGAAAAAATCAAGAAGACCTTTGTGCAACCAGACTTGGGGTGGACAGAACTCTATAGTCTTCTGGGGCAGAGGTAAGATGAACATTCTTACTCATTAGTAAATATTTGAGATGAAAGCTTTTTTCACTCACCTCCTAATTATCATTTTTTCCAAAGCATCTGCTTCTGGGAGAAGATTAATTAGTTGGCTATTCCTAAAGGCTGGATTTGAGGAGATCAAAGGCCCTCAAAATGTAATGGAGAGAGAACTAAACTGTGGAAAAAAATTTTTTTTGGAGGAATGAAGATCAAAATCTGTTTGGGGAGTGTCACAGTGGATGAGGTTTGCTCTGATTTTTTTTCTTTTGTTCCAGAAAAATAAAAGCCCTTGCCAGGACACAAATGTTTAACTTATACTGCATTAAATTGGCCTTCTCTTTGAAGGGCTACCACTTAAAATTTCTCTTTTCTTCAAGAGATAAACACATGAAAGACGTGTTTCATCTAAAACTATATGCAGAGCCTTTATGAGATACTTTGCAGGGAAACATGGAGACTCAAATATGGTTTCCTTACTTACTTAAATGTGATTTCCTTACGTGCACCTCAGACATTTCCTCCTCTGATTTCTTCCTTCTAATTTAAACAAGTCAACCAACAAATAGATATTGATACATTATGCAATTTTATCCTATGTCTGCACAATGACTTGGAAACTGGGCTTGCCAACATCTTTCTCCCCAGCCCACATGAGACTCTGCTTCTCCACAGCTTTTTTTTTCCTGTCTATAAAGTCATTGCTATAGACTGAATGTGTTGCACGGAATTCATCTGCTGAATGGGACTAGTGCCCCTATAAAACAGATCCTAGAGAACTCCTTTAATCTTTCTGCCTGACTGAGGACATGTTGAGAAGATAGCCATCTATGGACTAGGAAATCATCCCCACCAGATGCTGACTCTGTAGGCATCTTGATCTTGGATGTCCCAGGCTCTATAACTATGAGAAATAAATGGTTGTTGTTTATAACCTACCCAGATTGTGGTATTTTTTTAATAGTGCATGGACTAAGACAAACCTACTTCTTAAATTTTAATTTGATAGCTAAATATATTTGGTATAAACTTTAGAAAAAAATAGGCTTCCCTGGTGGCTCAGATGATAAGGAGTCCACCTGGAATGCAGGAGACCCAGGTTCGATCCCTGGGTTGGGAAGATCCCCTGGAGAAGGCAATGGCTACCCATTCCAGTATTCGTGCCTGGAGAATTCCATGGACAGAGGAGACTGGCAGGCTATAGTCCACGGGGTCGCAAAGAGTCGGATAAGACTGAGCGACAAACATTTTCACTTTCACACTTAAGAAAATACAGATTAACAGGAGATTTTAAATTACTGCTAAGTCCCACACTCAAAGAAAACTATTAACATATTATTATTTAATCTACCCCTCCAGCTTTTTCCTAGTCATAAAATTACTTTTCTACATAAACTGAATCTTATAGCACACACTGTTTTCTAATTCCCCCCACCCCAGCCCTGCATTGCATTTTCACAACACTGATTTATAAGATAGAGAAGAAAACAACTCTATTCTGACCAAATGGGTGCTGAAATGGTCTGCTAACACATGCCAATCACATTTCATCACAAATTGTACTATACTTAGCTAAGTGGTTTTGTATACCTTGGCCTTCAAAATGACCAGCTGAGCCTACGCTGTGAGTCATCAGGACTCTGGTGAGCAACCCCACTGCAGGGAAGTTCTGTTCTATGCCCAACAGAGCCACACACCTAGAGGTGATAATGGGCCCTACCTGGGCCCCAGGGCCAGCTGACGAATCTGCAGCAGCCCCTGGCCCTGGAATTGGCCATGGTGTGGTTGATTTGATCAGTTTGGGAAAAAGTGTCTCTCACCCCTTTCCCACTACTGAATGAAGGCACAGCTGAGATGCTGGCCTCTTCAACTCAGAATCTAAGGGCTGGGGCTATCTCCTCCCCATCCTGAGCCCTGCCTTCCTGACTGCCCCAAATAGGCTCATTTTCCAGGACTGCACTGTTCATTACTCAAGTCACACTGTACCTAACCTTCGGCATTTGCTATTAGGAAGAAATTGGGTGGGCAAAGGCCACCACTGAAGAGTGTCCTTTAGTAAAGTGTGTGCAGCTTACAAATGTGAAAATTTGCAGGGGTTTTTAAGTCAAAGGGACTTTGAGAGAATCCAGGAATGATCTGTTGCAAAAATGCAGGATATATTTGGAGGACATATTCAAATTAAGTCTGGATCCAACATGAAGGCAAGTTAAGCCAAGAAGATGTTAATATCAAGAGGAATTTTTGAAAAGTTAATGAATTGTACTTTACCTGCAGAGTTTCCCAAGCTGGTGGATCATCAGAATCACTTTGACTACTTTCAAAACTTGAGATTTCCTCCTAGTGTATGGCACAGGGAATTATATTCAATACCCTGTGATAAACCATATGGGAAAAAAAATATGAACAAGAGAAAAAAAAAAAAAGCCTCTAGATTCGCACCAGATCTCCAAGGTTCTAATTTAATAGATCTGGGAAAGGGCTTTTCAGTTCAGTTCAGTTCAGTCGCTCAGTCATGTCCGACTCTTTGCGACCCCATGAATTGCAGCACACCAGGCCTCCCCATCCATCACCAACTCCTGGAGTTCACTCAGACCAACATCCATCGAGTCAGTGATGCCATCCAGCCATCTCATCCTCTGTCGTCCCCTTCTCCTCCTGCCCCCAATCCCTCCCAGCATCAGAGTCTTTTCCAATGAGTCAACTCTTCACATGAGGTGGCCAAAGTACTGGAGCTTCAGCTTTAGCATCATTCCTTCCAAAGAAATCCCAGGGTTGAATTCCTTCAGAATGCACTGGTTGGATCTCCTTGCAGTCCAAGGGACTCTCAAGAGTCTTCTCCAACACCACAGTTCAAAAGTATCAATTCTTCGGTGCTCAGACTTCTTCACAGTCCAATTCTCACATCCAGACATGACCACAGGAAAAACTATAGCCTTGACTAGATGGACCTTAGTCGGCAAAGTAATGTCCCTGCTTTTGAATATACTATCTAGGTTGGTCATAACTTTTCTTCCAAGGAGTAAGCGTCTTTTAATTTCATGGCTGCAGTCACCATCTGCAGTGATTTTGGAGCCCCCAAAAATAAAGTCTGACACTGTTTCCACTGTTTCCCCATCTCTTTCCCATGAAGTGATGGGACCGGATGCCATGATCTTTGTTTTCTGAATGTTGAGCTTTAAGCCAACTTCTTCGCTCTCCTCTTTCACTTGCTTTTAGTGTTTACCTATTTCTTACTTTGTTTTAGTAAAACAGTTCATGTTTTTTTCTTTCCTTTCTTTTTCTTAAATCAAAAAATTGATTTATTGTCAATTATTTCCGCTTTAAGCTGAACTTTTTATTTTCCTTATTTTTTAATTAATTGGTTAATCAATTTATTCAGCTCATGCTGGGTCTTAGCTGCAGCACTCAGGGATCAGGATTTCCCATCTTTGTTGTGGAATGCAGGAACTTTAGTTGAGACATGTGAACTCCTATTTGCCTCATGTGGGATCTAGTTGCCTAACCAAGGACTGAAACCAAACCCCTTGCATTGGGACCTCAGAATCTTAGCTACTGGACCACCAGGGAAGTCCCTAAGCAGACCTATTTTTAAAAATTGAATTGATTTGTTAATTCGGATAACACCAGTTCAGATTGCTTTGTTTGTTTACAGCAGTGGTTCTCAAACCTGGATGCACCTCAGAATCACCTTGGGAAATTTTAGAAATCCTACTACCCACCACCCAATATTAATTACATCACAATTGGTAGAGATGGAGCTAGGCTTCAGTTCCTCAAAGCTCCAGGCAATTACAAGGTCAGCCAAGGCTTAGAATCACTGGGTGAGACTCAGATTGAAGTACCAACCCAGGTGAGAACTCCCAAGGAGGGAACTAGTGCAGCCCTTACCTAAGAAAGGTGATGGTGCTGGCAGAAGGATGCTGACACACGAGTCTGCCTGATGCACTCACAGCCAAGCTCTCAGGATATTTAGAAAATCCATAGGTTGATATGCCTAGTCAGCCTACTCAAAGAATGTCCCTGCTTGCTGCTAGGCAACCAGTATAATCAACATTTGCAAGCAAGAGTCACTATTGGGTCTTCCCTGCTGGTCCAGTGGCTAAGGCGCCACACTCCCAATGCAGTGGGGCCCTGATTCAATTCTTGGCCTGGGAAATAGCTATCACATGTCTCAACTAAGAGTTTGCATGCCACAGCAAAAGGTTTTGCAGGCCACAAGGAAGGTTGAAGATACTGTGTGCTGCAATTAAGGCCTGGAGCAGCTAAATAGATAATTTTTTTTTAAGTCATTGTTCCCAGGCTTAGCCACTTTTTCCCCTTCTCTTCACGCCTCCTTTCCCTTCCTGTGTCCTCCTCTCCTCTACCAATGGACACCCTCACATGTGAATAAAGAATTTGCACATAAAAGTAAATGTTTCGTGTATATTACCATATGTGAAATAGATCACCAGTCCCAGTTCAATGTGTGAAACAGGGCACTCAAAGCCAGTGCACTGAGGGATGGGATGAAGAGGGAGGTGGGAGGGGGGTTCAGGATGGGGGACACATGTACACCCATGGCTGATTCATGTCAATGTATGGCAAAAACCACTACAATATTGTAAAGTAATTAGCCTCCAATTAAAATAAATTTAAAAAATAATTTGAAAAGTGAAATAAATGGTTTTTATTCTTTTGTTGGGGGAGTGGGTAATTTTCTCGGTTCTGTCTTGTCACCATGAAAATTTGAAACAGCAGACCAGTGTTACAGCTCGGTTACAGCTCAGTTTTATTTGGCAAGCAAAGGAAAATACATCCTTGAGGCGTGAGGGCAGGCCAACACAAAAGAAGAGCCTCAATCCATCTTGGCTTCCTCTCCCTGAGCCTGCCCTATGTAAACTGGGCTAGCCAGGAGGGCTGCTTGTTTCACCTGAGGTTCTCACTCTGGTCCTGGGATCTTCCTTTGTTCTATTTTCGCAGGCTTCTTCCTTCTTTGTCTTTTAGCTACCGCCATTTTGGACTCTATTTTCCTATTCTAACTACCTAACACTTTGACACAGATTTCAATGGCATATGTCTTAAACTGAATGTGGTTTATTAACAGTTCTTGTCCAGTAGCTCAGTCATGTCCGACTCCTTTCGACCCCATGGACTGTATCACGCCAGGCTTCCTTGTCCTTCACCATCTCCCGGAGTTTATTCAAACTCATGTTCATTGAGTTGGTGATGCCATCCAACCATCTCATCCTCTCTCGTCCCCTTCTCCTCCTGCCCTCAATCTTTCCCATCATCAAAGTCTTTTCCAATAAAACAGTAAGTCACCAAAAATGAACCACTACTACTCGCCATGCACTGGGTTGATCATTTCAATGTCTTGATCTCATTTCATGCTCATAATGTAGCCGAAATTTGGCGTCTGTACATGGGTGACAAATTTATTCTCAGAGACAAAGTTTTGGACAAACTAGAAAATGATAGCTTTATTACTTTGCCAGGCAAAAGGAGGGCCATAGCAGGATAATGTCCTCAAAACTGTGTGTCTCAACCTGGAGGCAATAGTGAAGAGTTTTATAGCAATGGTTCATAGAGGAGGGCATGATCAGCTCATGGACGTTCTTCTGATTGGTTGGTGGTGAGGTAATTGGGAGTCAGCATCATTAATCTGGTTCTAACTGGTCTGGGGTCTACCTCCTTGTGGGCCGCATGCAGCTAACTTCTTCTACCTGGGGGGGGTTCAGTATTCGCAAAATAGCTCAAAGATATTGTTATGTATGTCCCTTGAGGGGTGAACCAAGGCCCTACCGTAAGGCTGTACCATTGTTTCCCAATAATTCCTCCCTTCTCCCTGCATCCCCTCCCTTCCCTGATCAGCAGCTTCTTGAACCTGCCCCTTGGAACTCAGGGAAGATCCTGGAGGCGGAATGAAATCTATTTCCTACAAGCGAGAAATTGAGGACCCAGAAGGCTTTTTGCCCAGGAGCCCCACAAGGCTCTGCTCAGTTACAATGCCAGCTTTTGGTAAGTACTCTTATCATTTCTAATTCTCTGTGAAGAAGCTGAGGCTTCAGATGTGGGCAGCGCAGCTACCCGTACACTGCACTTTGCCTCTAGGAGCTGTGTCTGTGTGCTAAGATGCTCAGTCATTTCCAGCTCTTTGAGATGCCTTGAACCATAGCCCACAAGCTCCTCTGTCCATGGGATTCTCCAGGCAAGAATACCGGAGTGGGTTACCATTTTTTTCTCCAGGGGATCTTCCAGACCCAGGGATTAAACCCGTGTCTCTTATGTCTCTTGCATTGGCAGGAGGTTTCTTTACCACTAGCACCACTGAGCTGGGATTCTGCAACCTTTTTTCGTCTTTGCTTTGTCAGGTTCTGCCAACAAGGGGTGCAGGGAGAGGGAAGGAGGGATTTCCACTTCCCTCAGCTTCCTGCGCCTGTCAACACCCTCTCAGTGACGGCCCTTGCCTTCCAAGATCTGGGCTCCCACTCCACAGTGTCGCTCCTGACAGCTTCTGGAGTCTGAGAACCCCAGCTTTTCTTTCACAGTCCCCCACCCCCCGCAGCCCTAGAGGGGACAAAACTGCTGCTTTCTGTGATTTTATTCTGTGTTCTTGCTGGGTTACCTTTTTGCTTCTGTAGTCCCTGTAGCACTGATTTAATCAATTCCCTATATACAATTCTCTCTGGTAAAACAGCGGGTTTCTGTTTTCCTAACTAATAAAGGAGTAAAGTAAGTTACTCAAAGACACACAATAAGAAATGGCAGAGGGACTTCCCAGATGGTCCAGTGGTTAAGACTCCACACTCCAAATGCAGGGGACCTGGGTTCAATCCCTGTTCAAGGAACCACATCCCACGTGCTGCAACTAAAGATCCTGCAACAAAGATCAAAGATCTGGTGTGCTATAACTAAGACGTGGCACAGCCAAATAACTAATTAAATATGAAAAAAAATAGAAATGGCAGAATCAGGGTTCAAACCTAGTTCCTCTGACTCCAGAGCACCTTCTCTGCCCTGTGCACTGAGAGCTTCTCAGCAGATGGCCTAGAGCCTCCAAGAGAAAAGAGTTTCATCTGACCCTAGTTTTCTTCAGGAAAACCTCTTCTGAAATATTAAAAAAATATATGTTTATACCCATTAAAAACACATAACTTTAAAGAAAAATGGCTACTGATGTGTGAAATGGAAAAATATATGGTACATTCTGAAAGTGCTTGAGGATGCTTACCATTAATGTCGATGAAAATCCTGGATTCTTGAAATAAAAGTGTCTCATATAGGCTAGTACAGTCATTAGAGTGAAGTTAAGTTTTAATATTTTTAAACCCCAACAGTTCACAACTCCATACTAATGTATGCTTCTATAGTAGATTGTAGGTTGTGATCGGTTGGCCAAAGGAGAAAGAGCTTCACGAACTATGGAATGGATATCACACAGCTTATCTCATGTACACCCAGTTTATGTTCTTTAGAGCAAGGGTCCCCAACCCCTGGGCCATGGCCTGGTACTGGTCTGCGACCTGTTAGGAACCAGGCCGCATAGTAGGAGGTGAGCAAGTGAGCAAGCACAGCTTCGCCTTCATCTGCTACTCCCCATCGTTCCTCACCTCTCGTGTTATCACCTTTCAGCTCACCACCCCCCGGCCCCCCATCCATGGAAAAACTGTCTTCCAGAAAACCAGTGCCTGGTGCCAGAAAGGTTGGGGACCACTGCTTTAGGCCATAGGGAACCTGGAGAAAAGATCATGCTTCTGTTTCATCTTGACTCAGACTGGGAGCCCAGTTTCTAGCAAGTCAAGAACCCGTTTCCTCATCTGTAAATACCTATTTCCCAGTCCTAGTACTAAAATGAGGCCTATGAATAAACAGTGGGCAACACAGAGAAGGCAGTTGATGCATGTTAGTTATTCTGTTCTTAACATACACCATACACACACACACACACACACACACACAGAGCAAATGTTACTGAAAAGTGTAAAAGTAACACTGTACACAATGTACAGGACAAGAAAATTATTCTAGAGATGATGTCATTATCAAATTAATGCAATCGAAATCAATTTTCAAGAAGGTTCTATAGTACTTACTAATATAATTTTTGTGTTTATAAAAATAGTATAAAATTTTTAAAAATCATTATCCACAATGGAAGTCTACAAAGTTGGAAGAAAAAGGTCCTCTCTAATCCCATCTGCTGGAGGTCTCCACTGTGAAGAGACTGGCATATACCCTTTCAGACTGTACATACAGAGACGTATGTGGCTGAGAGTCAGCCCTGATGAAAGTTCACTTGTAACCCAGCCCCTGTCGCAGGTGTGGGCCTAGCTCTCAGCTGTCAGGACTACTTCGTTCTGCAAGGTCTCCCCCAGTTTCACCTTCCCATACCCCCACTGCTCCCTCTTAGTTTATTTATCTCCTACGTTTCTTTTCCTTTCAAAGAATCCTGCCTCTCCTTTGGGTCGGTCTTCAAGGGGGTCATTGGTCATTTATCCCTGTCCATGCACTGTTGAATGGGGCTCATGCTTTGGATTTGCAAACAGAGGAGGGGAGTGGGTAAGAAACCCTCATCTTGGCTAAACTCAAGGTAGAGTATCTGTATCAGCTCTCTAGGCTGTGTTACAAATTACCCCACAACTCAGAGGTTTAAAACAACATTTTATTAGCACCTGGTTTCTGTGTCAGGAATCTGGGTGTGGCTTTGCTGGGTCTTTCATTCAAGGTGTCAGCTGGAGCTGAAGACTTTTCAAGACTCAACTGGGAAGGCATCTCTTCATGAGACTGTTGGCAAGAGCAGTTCCCTGTGGGCTGTTGGCCAGTGGGCACATTCAGTTTCCTGAATGTTCCTCTCTATAGGGCAACTCACAAGGGTGTTATCAAAGCCGGCAAGTGAGAAGAGCCAAAGAAAGACAGCACTAACAAGACAAGTCACAGCCTATTGTGACCTGCTCTTGGTGATATCCCATCAGCTTTACAGCATGTTATTTGATAGAACCAAGTTCAACCAAGGGACTAAGGGACACTGAGAAAGGAAAGAACTTCTATTGGGGTAACACCAAACTTACAGCCCAAGCAAGGTCTGAATTTACGTACGTGTGTGTTTTTTGGCCGCCCTGGGTTTTCGTTGCTGCACGCAGGTTTTCTCTAGTTGCCACGAACAGGGGCTACTCTTCGTTGTGGTGCTCAGGTTCTCACTGTGGTGGCTTCTCTTGGTTCGGAGCACAGGCTCTAGAGCATGGACTTAATAACTGTGACGTGTGAGCTTAGCTGCCCTGAGGCATGTGGGATCCTCCCGGACCCGACCCCTGTCCCCTGCATTGACAGGCAGATTCTCAACCACTGGACCACCAGGGAAGTCCTGAGTTTCTTAAAGTTCATCAAATCCACTTTAAGATATTTTCAAAGTATAGTGCATTATCAAATCCGCCTTAACTCCAATGGGTGACCCTAAGCTATAGCCTGAACTCTAACTGTCTCTCACTCTATGTGTTAAGGCCAGTTCCAAGCCATGCAGTGAAATGGCAGTGTCTTTGGGAATCTGACCACCCCATTGCCTCTTAATGGCCCTTCTCTTCCACACACTATTTCTGTGTCCTCTCCACACTTCCCTCCTTCTGAACCTCTTCTCAGGATAGTCTCTGACTTTGTGCTTGGTCTGATCTAATACCCAGCTGACCATTTAGTGCTCATCTGCGAACAGCAGAGGAAACTTTCTTTCAGGTGACTGACCTCCTGGTCCCAAATGCCTTCCATACTGCATTTCCTCACTTTTCTGCCTAGTCTGGGTCTCCCCCTGGGCCTTTTGTTATATCCACAGCATCTGGGTTTTGGACTGTTTAATCTGGCATCTGTATGAGCAAGGTTCAGTTGAGAAATCAGTATCTGCTCTGCATATTTCACACAAAGAGCTGGTTGCAAAGATAATGAAGGGACAGGAGAACACAGGGAGAAGAGATGCCCCAGACATCAAGATGCTAGAGCCCTCACTGCTGCTGGCAGCCTAGACTCCTTGCCACGTGCTGTTCACCACCCTGCTCACCACCCTCTGATGCTGCCAAGAGCAAGAGACGGTGTAGGCTGCTTTCTTCTCCTGCTTTGGAGTCCCCAGTGGCAGACTCCCACCAAGAGCAGCTAGCAGGATAGTCTGGGAAATGTAGTATGGACACTGCCCACTTTGCCAAGCCGAAGTTCAGAGCCCTCCTCTAGACACAGGACGTCACCCGGTCTTTGGCCCTTTGCCTCGGCAGCTAGGCATGTGTATGTGCCCAGTTGCTCAGTCGTGTCTAACTCTTTTGTGACTCCATGGATTGTAACCCGCCAGGCTCCTCTGTCCATGGATTTCCCAGGCAAGAATACTGGAGTGGGTTGCCAGTTCCTCCTCCCGGGGATCTTCCTGACCGAGGGATCTCGCCTGAGTCTTTTGCATCGTCTCCTACATTGGCAGGCATGTTCTCTACCACTAGCGCCATCTGAGAAGTCCTTGGCTGCTAGGAGAGCCCCTTTAGTCAGCCTCTCACCTAGAGAGGTTTCAAAAGACAGAATGGAATGAGAGGCGATACCTACCCAGGTGGGGCAGGCTCTGAACTCATCCAGTGCTCTGAACTTGGGAAAGGATGGCCTTACCTTGCAACTGGTCACCTGGGTTGGGGAGAGGGAGAAATCTATGGCCAGGAAAACTCGTTGCTTTGTTTTTGTTTCCTTAGCAGCTTTTCAGTTCAGCTTCCCTCCATTTTTCAATTTTGATTCGTTCTATATTTCCTAGGAGATACGGTAGAAATCTTTGACTCTGGCATCACAGAAAACAGGAAATTGCATTTTATGGGGTTTTATTATCTCTGGTTCCCACTTGGTCCTGGTGCACTTCTGAGTTGAATGTCTGCCTTTGAACAAGTGGCACATTTAGCAGGGATCGAGACATACTAATTGAAATTCTGGTACTAGCCTGACCCTGGATATAGAAGTGAAAAAGGAAAGGAAAGAAAGCATTGGCCCAGTCTTCATCTTTAAGTAGCTTATGGTTTTGTTACGGAAGGAGGCTTATGGGCATGCACCTTAGGAAAACAAACAGGTAAATTCCACAGTGTTTGAACTGGTGGTATCCATTCTGAGGATTACAGTTCAGAAGAGCAGTATTTCTTTCTTAAAAAGGGGATTATATTTGGAAGGCAAAGGAGAGGGAGAGTAAGTTCCTAGCACAGAGAGCTGATAGCCAAGGCAAGAAATGAGCAAACATATATGGGCAGACAGTAAGATGGCTTAGCTGGTTAGGAAAACACAGCTAATATTGTGGAGGATCTTGAATATCTTTTGAGGAAATTGAGCTTGAGGCTATAGCAGCCAACCCATGGCCATGAAAACAGTGAGAGTTATAAAGCATCTTGTCATCACTCTGGTTCTAGAGAAAAAAATATATAAACAGCCTAAAAGTTGCAATCTTTTAATAAACATGACTCCAGAAATAAATTTTGTTCTATAAGCTTAATAATTATATTTTTATAAAATAATGACCCATTGGGTATCAAGTGGGGGAATATTTTACCTTATATTCAATGTATTTTTTTTTCTCCTAAAAGTCTAAATATCCCTCACCATTCTAATCTATTTGATTCCTGAGCTTGGAAAGTGCATTGAGATAGAAAGGGGTATTGTGATCTCTAAATCCATTCAATTCCTGAGTTTCCTGAGTTCCTGAATTAGGAAAGTAAAGGATTTGAGTCCTGATTCAAAAAAATGTATCCTAGGGACTCCCCTGTGGTCCAGTGGTTAAGACTTTGAGTTTCCACTGCAGGAGCTATGGGTTCAGTCCCTGGTCAGGGAACTAAGATCCCACATATCGCAGGGTATGGAGAAAAAATAAAGCATATCCTAGTCTGTTCAGTGCCTGGATTTGTAGAGTGTCAGGACCGCAAGGCAGGTCTGGACCAGATTTTCCAGTGCTCCCTCTGCCACTTCCTTCTGGCTCCCTGACCCAATCTGCCTGAGTAAATATTCAGGGCCCCAGTCCAGGCCAGCATCTTCTACCACCTGCCGGTAGGTGAGGAAGCTGACAGTGAAGCCCTGAAGCCCACCCACCACAGACACACACAGAGACACACACACACACACACACACACACACACACACTAGCTTTCAACGCAGAAGCGTCTCTCTAGTGGCCAATCTACACAACATCCTGAGGAACAGGATGCCACTGGAAAGCTGCGTTTTATTCAAGTAAAACGTCTCAGCAGCTGCCCTTCTCATTTTCCGAAAGGCAGGGGCTGATACGAAGAAGTTGGCTTCAGCCACATTTTGAAGCGGTTGATGGCTGGACTACAGATGTTGCTCTTGGCTTTACAGGTAATGTGAAACCTTAGGCGACACAAGTTTTAAAGCAGGGTGGACGTATACTCGCTTCAGCAGCACATATACTCAAGTACGGATGGCAGTGACCAGTCCACTGGACAAGGCAATGCTTGCCCTCAGTACTTGGGTAACTATCAGAGGATAAATTCTGAGCCTGCAGATGGCTAGTTTAAGAAATAAAAAAATAAATTAAAACCTCTTTGCCTGTGCCCAGCTTGGTGCTCAGATGAGGGAAGGAACTGCCATCATTTTTTCCAGGCTGAGGAAGGCAAGCACAGAAATCAGCTAAAAGGAAGGACCCTTACTTAGCTCCACAATCCTCCTGCTCCACCTCTTCAATCATGGGGGATGACTGTCTCCCCCTCCACAGCTCCCCACACTCTGACACAGGGAAAGTCTATTAAAATGAAGGTCAAGAACCACTGGCAGAAAAGAGGAAGTTATCACCAGCAGACACCTTGCAGACTGTATCAGTTAGGATTAAGTGTGACTTGGGATAAGAATTCCAATATGTATGGCTGAGTCCCTTTGCTGTCCACCTGAAACCATCACAACATCGTTAATCGGCTATATGTCAATAAAAAATTTGAAGATTTTTTAAAAAGAAATTAAAAATAACAGCAAAGTTGTTTTTTTTTTTTTCCTCCTGTAAAAGTCTGGAGGTAAGCAGTTCAGGCCGGGAGCAATGTCCCTGTTCGTCAAAGTCCTTGTGCTCTAGCCTGCTTGCAGATCACTATTCCATTGTTCCAAAGAAATGGTTAAATGGTTCTTATTTTCCTGGTCTGACATGGATGCTAGACCTTCAGTCTTCTCCCAGGCACCAAAGCAAAAGAAAGGGCCAAGAAGGAGTGAACATGTTAACTATTTTTGAGGACGTGTTCTGGAAGCTGGTACAGCTTTTGTGCTTATAGGTCCTCATCCAGGGCTCAGTCTCATGACTCCACTAGATGAAATGCAGGCTGAGAAGTTCTGGAAGCCAGGTGTGTCTGCTGGGAGAAGATGGTGGGTGGGTCTCTTTGGATCCCAGCTAACAACTTTATACCTTTTCTGCCAACACTCTTTGTGGGCTGCCTCATTGTGTCCAACACCTACGTTGTGATACCACATAACTGCTCCTTCCAACATGGTCAGCAGTTACACAGGAGTCTTATTGCTCCTTCTTTTTAAGTTTTAATTAATAAATTAATTTCGGTTGAGCTGGGCCTTCATTGCTGCACGCGGGTTATCTCTAGTTGCAGTGAGGGGGCGCTGCTCTCTAGCTGCAGTGCTCAGGGTTCTTTTGTTGCAGAGTACAGGCTCTAGAGCTTGGGTTCAGTAGTTGGAGGCACAGTCCTAGTTGCTCCATGACTTTTGGGATTTTAGTTCCCTGATCAGGGATCAAACCCATGTCCTCTGCATTGGCAGGTGGATTCCCAACCACTGGACCACCAGGGAAGTCCCTTACTTCTCCTTTACCACCAGGGGTTCAAAACCTGTTTTTTTTTTAAGAGGGTTCCTCCTTACTTACAGCCCAGGACAGGTCTACACAGAAGACTTTAGAATAAGCTCTATATTCCCTATATCAGGGATTGGCAAACATTTTCTATAACATATCAGATAGTAAATATTTCTGGTTTTGCCAGCCGTGCAGTTCAGTCTCTGTTACAGCTACTCAACTCTGAACTTATAGAGGGAAAGTAACCACAGATTATATACAAATGAATGAGCATGGTGTATTTAAATAAGACTTTATTTTGGACACTGAAATTTGAGTTGCATCTAATTTTCATGTGTCATGAAATATTATTCTTTTAATTTTTTTTCAGCCATTTAAAAATGTAAAAACTTCTCATCTCACTGTGCATACAAAAATGTGTGATGGGCCAGATTTGGTACACAAACTGTGGATACCAACTTTTGCCCTAAAAGATGAAAGTGTAATCGATACAAATGACTATAAAGACATCACATAGAAATGACTAGTGCTGGCTCTGAGCTGAGCCTAGTACACAGTCCTCACAATAACACCATGATTAGGTTGCCTTCTGAGTCTTGTTTTATAGATGAGGAAATGAAGGCCCAGAGAGGTTAACTAACTTGACCGAGATAACACAGCCAGCAAGAGTTCAGCCTCACTTGAAGTCTATATCAAATGATAGTGTTGTGTCACTCAGACAAGTCTGTAGAATCTGACTGGGGAGACTGGAAAGAAGGAGTGGAGAGGAAAAGCAGGGACCTCCTGCAGCATGGCTCATGGGGCAGATGCTACAAGAGGACACAGGCGCCTTCCCAGAGGATGGTGGGGGTGAAGGGTAGACTCTGGGGTCAGACACTGGCTTCAGATCCTCACCCTCCCATCTGGAAGCTGCATGGACTTAAGCAAGTGACAGGGCTTCCCTGAACCTTATTTCTCTCAACAGAAAAACAGGAATAATGACATCACCTGTCTGTGGAGTTTCTGGGGGGATGTGTTTGGAGTGCTTTGTCTGCGCCAGGTCATGTGACTTTTGAAAACAGGTCCAGGATTTTAACGAGGGCCAAGTAGTGTCTGGACCATGAGGAGGCAGGAGAGAAGGGTCTTTGGGGAGGGCATAGCTACTTTGGCAAGTATACAGATACCGATAGAGAAGCACTTCGACCTTGGCTGACTGGGAGGAAGGGACCAGGGCAATTGCATCAGCTTCTTTGAGCTCTCACCCATGAGCTCTGCTGGGGGCCAGGAGGGTTGCAGAGAAGCGAAGCAAGAGACCCTGCCTGTCAGTGGGAGGACATAGTTTTGAAAAGTTAGAGAGATGCATAAAGCAATATTTCATCACCTCCTGCTTCCAGCCCTGCTCAGCCACAATCACAAAAGACTCTGTTGAAGAAATTAAACCCCCTAACCGTAGCAGGCAGGACCTTGGGAGCCCCTCCTCCTCCAGATGGGGGCTTAAGAATAATTTTATTAAGCACATGGGTGAAGGTGGCATTCTTGGATCTGCACACATTTCCTTGTTCATTATAATAATTATATGTTCAGTAATCAACCCTGAATATTCATGAGAAGGACTGAAGCTGAAGCTCCAATACTTTGGCCACCTGATGAGAAGAGCCAACTCACTGGGAAAGACCCTGATGCTGGGAAAGATTGAAGGCAAGAGGAGAAGGGGGTGACAGAGGATGAGAGGGTTGGATGGTATCATCAACTCATGGACATGAGTTTGAGGAAACTCCAGGACATAGTGAAGGATAGGGAAGCCTGGCATGCTACAGTCCATGGGGTCACAAACAGTCCAACATGACTGAGCAACTGAACAACCTTCTTCGTTCCTTTCAGTAATCCCTCAGGGAGATGCTATCAGTCCCAGTTTATAGACAATAAAACTGAGGCACAGATCAATTAAGTAACTCTCCTAAAACAGGATTATAGCCCAGGGCTCCCACCTAGAGCCTACCTTCTCATCAGAGATTCTAATTTAGCAGGTGTGGGGAGCAGCCCCGAAAGGTGCGTGTTGAACAAACACCCTGGGGCGATCCTGGAGCACTCCAAAGTCGGAGAAGCAGCCCTCTAGGATACACGCGGTGGTGGAGAACCTAGAATCTTGGTGCAAACAGAAGTCAGCTGCAGAGGTTTAAACTGTGGTGCTCTCTCAGGAGACTCGCAAAAGGGATGCTGACTTTGTTTTTGACCTTTGTATAAAACAGACTCTCAGGACTTCCCCGGTGGTCCAGTGGCTAAGACTCTGTGCCCCAGTGCAGGGGGCCAGGGGAACTAGATCTCCCATGCTGCAACCAAGGGTTCTCACGCCACAACTAAAGATCGTGAAACTAAGACCCAGCACAGCCACAGAAATAAATAAAAATATATTTTTAAAAGAGGTAACTGGGGTCTTCCCAGGTGGTCCAGTGGCTAAAATTCTGAGCTCTCAGTGCTGGGGGCTTGAGTTCAATCCCTGGTCAAAGGAACTAGATCCCACACGCTGCAACTAAGAGTTTGCATGCCACAACCAAGACCCAGCACGGCCAAATAAATATTAATAAATATTTTAGAAAAAGAGTTAAGCAGATACCTTGTGATGTATTTTTTGTGCCCAGCAATAGCACTTGAACTTGTACTTTCCCAGAAGCCTGTGTTTTGGGGATTCCAAAGTATTTAATGTGACATGCACATTGTTGCTCAGTCATGTCCGACTCTCTGAGACCCCATGGACTGTCTCCTGCCAGGCTCCTCTGTCCATGGGATTTCCCCAAAAAGAATACTGGGGTGGGTTGCCATTGCCTACTTCAGGGGATTTTCTGGACCAGGGATAAAACCCACGTCTCCCGCGGCTCCTGCGGATTCTTTATCGTTAAGCCACCAGGGAAGCCCTGATCTCTCATTAATTATTTATTAATTCACATCTATGTACAAATGCATTTAATTCCACTACTTTCCCCTTTGACCTGTGATCTGTTTAGAAAGACAGTGAGGAATCGAATGAGGTGATGGAGAAAAGCGCAATTCAGTATGTGTGCCTTTCAGAGAGGGGAGGCAGGTCTCAGCTTGACAATGAGTTTGCAGAGTCCTGGCAGGCTACTGCAGCACACTGGATCACCAAAAGGGCAGAGGGTTTCCAAGACAAACCTGGTTGGCTCTAAAGGGTGGTCTGAGACCAAAAGAATGTGAAGATCATAGGGCCTGGCGTTGGGAGAACTGCATTCCTGTCTTACCTTTGCAACTTAATAGTACCATGAACCCTGAGTTCCCACCCCTAGTCCTCTCTTCTCTCAGCTGTAAGGAAGGGTCAGTCATACCTGCCCCAACCTGCCTGAGTGTGACTGTGCTTTGAGAACTAGTTCCACTGCCAAAAATAAAATAAACAAGCACATCTTGTTATCACGACTCTTGGGAATGTCCCTCAGGGACTGGCCTCCAGTGGGTCCCTACCGAAGCTCATCCTGGATGAGGAGCTGGCCTTGCAGCCCTGGCTGAATGTTTCTCCAGACCACACACAGAAACACTTAGAATGACTCAACTTTGCTGAGATCAAAACCTTAAAGAGAGCAAGTTCAGCTGATAAGAAGCTTTCTTCAGGGAGCTTCAAATGAACAATTCAGGGTCTGCTGTTGTGAGGTTCACGTGGACCAGGCTCTGGGCTCCAGCTTCCGGCCTAGAGAACAGAGCTGCCAGTGAAGTGGCACAGGCCTAAGGAAACAGGCAAGTGGGACTGTTTTTTAACTGCTTGTTCTTAGGCCTGTCCACAGAGCCCAGATCCACATAAGAGCAGCGTCCCAAGCCCACCAAACAGATGTGGGATGTGCCCTGCACCTGGGTAAAGTAGATGTTGCTGGATGTAGACAGGGTGTGTGGGTGTGTATGTATTCTATTTTTTGGTAAAGAGGGTAATGGTTGAGAAAAGAGTGAGCAATCAAAATTCCTGCTGGTTCCATATCCTAATTGAGAGTTTTTAGATATTTTGATTTAGAGGTACTTTATTCCTTGCTGTTGGAGAAAAAAATTTCCTCTATTGAAAATTAAATAATTTCTTATGGAAATAAGGCATATGTATGTATGTATGTGTGAATGTATGTATTTATTTATCCTATATAATTTAATTTGCATTTTTATATTAAAAGACTATCCTGTGCTGTGCTGTGCTTAGTCGCTCAGTTGTGTCCAACTCTCTGTCACCCCATGGACTGCAGCCCACCAGGCTCCTCCGACCATGGGGATTCTCCAGGCAAGAGTACTGGAATGGGTTGCCATGCCCTCCTCCCAAAAAACTATCCTACTAGCTGCAAAATTAACACCAAGTTTTATTGCTGTGTTTCAATGTCCTCTTGCCTTAGCCACCTCCTCAACTGACCTAGATACATTTTGATCCCTGGATAGGGTTAGCATGCTGCCCTGGGGAGGATTTTGTAGTAGAAATTATTCAGGAGGTCTGGGCTGCTTGGTCTTTACTTACAGACCTTGGTTACTGGGGTTGGGAAGGCAGGGGATATAGGAACTAGAGTTAATTTAAGGACATGTACGTAAGTCTTGATATCTGACAGAAACGTTTCTAAATGTTTATAAATATTAACTTAATTCATCCTCACAACCACCCTAAGAATTACAATTATTATCCCTATTTTATAGAGGAGGCTAAATAATTTGTTCAGATTCCATAAGAATTTAGGAACTCTTGGAAGAGACCTCTGCCAAGATTAGCATCATTCTTAAACAAGAAAGGCCTCTCTCTTTTGGTGGCAGGTGGCGCTAGTTGCAAAGAATCTGCCTGCCAGTGCAAAAGATGCAGGAGACTGGGTTCAATCCCTGGGTCGGGAAGATCTCCTAGAGGAGGAGATGACAACCCACTCCAGTATTCTTGTCTGGGCTACAGTCCATGGGGTCACAAAGAGTTCGACATGACTTTTAAGGGATCCCGTTGAGAATCTGATGAAAGCTATAAACCCCTTCTTTGGAAAATACAGCTGTGTTAACAAATTAATCTGCATTCCAAAGCCATCTATGGAGCCCAGACAGATTGAAAACCCTTAATATCATAGAGGAAACCATCAGTCCTTTCTGGCAACTTCTCTCCCACGGGAACCCCAAACATAGAGATATTCTGGCATTTACTCTCTGATCTTTGAGCCATGTCTGTTCTTTTTTAGTTACGCTAGATTAGAAATCATCTAGGTAAACTAATAGTCATCGTGGTTATTTTTGGAGGGTAAAATTCTTGGGTACTTTCACATTCAGCCTGATGTATTTCTGCAATGTTTAAATATCTCCCTATAAATAGGTATCATTTTAGTCAATAGAAGAGAAATGAAAGATTTTTTAAAGGAATAAAACAGGGACTTCCCTGGTGGTCCACTGGTTAAGACTCCCCCTTCCAATGCAGGGGATGTGGGTTCAGACCCTCATCAGGGAATTAAGATCCCACTGCCTTGCAGCTGAAAAACCAAAAACATAAAACAGAAACAATAGTGTAAAAAATTCAATAAAGACTTTAAAAATGGTCCACATCAATTAAAATAAAATTTGCATTACAGTTATATTTTTAAATGTGCAAAATTATGTATTGGGTTGGCCAAAAAGTTCATTTGCGTTTTTCATACGATGGTACAGAAAA
Source organism: Oryx dammah (assembly GCF_014754425.2). Taxonomy (NCBI): domain Eukaryota; kingdom Metazoa; phylum Chordata; class Mammalia; order Artiodactyla; family Bovidae; genus Oryx; species Oryx dammah. The sequence continues at coordinate 54,843,645 of NW_024070210.1, forward strand.
CCTTAACGAACTTTTTGGTCAACCCAGTGCATACAGGGATACTCGTTGCTACGTTGCTTGCCATCTTCTCAAATGGGTTCAGTAAAGAAGAAGTTAAATAAACTATGGTCCCTTCTTTAATGGACTGCTATAAAAATGGCTATTAAAAAGAGAAAAAAACTTCCAAGAAGCTTTAAAGGACACTCTCTCAAGCCTCAAGATCTACCATTTGGAGAATAAAGCATGACGCTGAATGGTGTATGGGGAGCTACAACTCTGTGGAGGGAATATTGGCCGATGTGTCTAATACCTCCAGAAGGATCAGAAAGACCTGTGACAATTACTGTCTTCGGCAAGTCAAGAGCGGAAAGAGATCTATTTTCACTCAATGACCTTCCCTACTTTTGAATTTTGTTTCATTTATTTATTCTCATTCAATAAATAATTAAAATTCTTGAAAGGAAAGGACCTTAAAGCTCATCAAGAAACGCCATCATCGGTGGTTTTCTCCCACCATAGGACCTTGTACTGTTTGTCCTTGGATCTCTACATCCTCTTCCCTGACCTTACCACAAGGTCAAGCACTCTTTTACCTATTCTTGTAATGCCATGTGCCTTTCCATCCAAATATTTTCCCCAGTTACATTTCTATATGTATTTTTGTGATTATTTGATTCATATTTGTCTTTTCCTACTAGGTACAAATTCCTTGAGAAAAGGATCCTGGGTTTTGCTCACCAGTAAATTCGTGTAATTTGGGACATAGCAGCATACCTGGGGTACTGATTCATAAATAGTGAGTGAGTACCTTTATTACCCCCATATTCCTGCCAGCAGGTCATCAGGCCTCCTAAGAATGCAGACTTCACAGTTTCTCCAAGCTGTCCATTATACTTTTAGATACCTCTAAAAGTTAAAAATGCAACCTGATATTGTTGTATTGAGCTGAAGTGAACTTCTGCCCATTGGATTTAATTCTACTCTTAGTAACACACAAAACAGGACTAATCCCTCCACTAGATGATGATTTTCAAAGAATTTGAGCACCAGGGTGTTCATTTTACCTAGCTAGCAATCTTCAAATCGTAGCTACTAAGCTGTTATCTCCTTCAGGACAGGGAGGGTGTCATTCATCTCTGTATCTCTATTCCCTAGCTCTGGGCTTGTCTTAGCATATGTTATTTTAATATAATAAATTTTTATATGGCATCTCTCTTTTTTTTTTTTTTTTGGCCAAACTGCACAGCAAGCAAGATGTGAGTTTCCTGACCAGGGATCGGACCTGTACCCTTTGCAGTGGAAGTGCAGTCTGAACCACTGGACCAGGAAGTCCTGGCCTCTCTTGTATTACTCACTTCTGAACATACTCCACTTTTCCTATGTACCTCTTACAGCACCAGCCAAAATTATGGACAAATATAGGTTTAGTCTTCCCAGTGTACCTCCTTCCTTCCATTGTTCCTATATCTAACTAGTGACAACCAAGATCCCATGAACTCTGAAGGCAGCCACTGATGACAGATAATTACTCTTGTTTGTGTTGGTTTCCTTTTTTCTCTTTACAGATCTCCTGTCTCTACCCTAGAGCATTACTGTATATATGACCTTATTTATTAAAATACTGCCCTCACCTGCTAATGTTAGCATCTCTTTGTCTCTCAGACTTTCCAAAGCCAGACCAGCAGTTTCATGAAATGCCACAAGTCCCTCACCAAAAAGGATAATGCCATTTAAAAATAGGTCCACTGGGAACCTTCCTACACTGTTGATGGTAAATGGGTACAGTTACTATGGAAAACAGTATGGAGGTTTCTTAAAAGACTAAAAACAGAGTTGCCATATCATCCAGCAATCCCACTTCTGGGCATATACCCAGAAAGGACAAAAGCTCTAATTTGAGGAGATAACATGCATCCCAATGTTCATAGCAGCACTGTTTACACTAGACAAGAAATGGAAGCAACCTAAATGTCTGTCAACAGATGAATGGATCAAAAAGATGTTTTATATATAAATATATATACATATATCATTCATATAAAAAATGAAACAATGCCATTTGTCGCAACATGGATGACCCAGAGATTTTCATACTAAATTAGGTAAGTCAGACAGAGAAAAACAAATACTATATCATATATAAGTGGAACCTAAAAAAATAGTACAGATGAACTTATTTACAGAACTGAAACAGACTCACAGACTTATGGTTACTAAAGGGAAAAAAGTGAAGTGAAAGTTGTTCAGTTGTGTCTGACTCCTTGCAACCCCATGGACTGTAGCTCACCAGGCTCTTCTGTCCTTGGAATTCTCCAGGCAAGAATACTGGCATGGGTAGATGTTCTCTTCTCCAGGGGATCTTCCCAACCCAGGGATCGAACCCAGGTCTCCCACACTGCCGGCAGATTCTTTACCATCTGAGCCACCAGGGAAGCCCACTAAAGGGGAAGAAGGGCTTATAAAATAGGGAGCGTGGGATTAACAGAAGCACACTCGCATACATAAAATAGAAAAACAATAAGGATTACTGTACAGTACAGGGAACTACATGCAATATCTTGTAATAACCTATAATGGAAAAGAGTCAAAGGAAAGAATACAGATATATACATATACAAGTATAACCAAATCACTCTGAGGTACACCTGAAACTAACACAATGTTGTAAATCAACTATACTTCAATTTAAAAAAGTAGGTCCACTTGGTGTGGCAAATATTACCCAAGGCAACCCTACATTGTTCCCCTCTATCCCACCTTTACTCAATGAGTACCTTCAGAGAGGAAAGAGAGAGTGTTTGAGCTTCAAGTGAGATTTTTTTTTTAAAGGCCAACCTCTTTAATCATCAACTCTGATGCTCAGAACTGTCACTAGATCCATTCTCAAGGGTTCTCAAAATGCTGAATCTAAGCTCTTAGCACTAGATAACTTCTGGGTAAGCGCAAGCATGGGCACATCATTGCTAATGGGCATAGTGCTTGGCAGAGTGCCATAAGGCCCATACGTCAGAGGTAACTTCTTGGTCTTTTAGCCAAGATCAAGAGGAGAGCCAGTCAATCTCCGATATTATCATAATTCCTCCATGGGGAACATGTCCTGACCCGGTAAAGGGATGGACATGATGATTTAGTTTCTTTTTCATATTCAGCTTTCATGAGCTGTATGACAAATGGATAAAGGATCAGAGCACGCTGAGAACTAATGAACCAGAGGGAGAAATTCATTTAATGACTTAAGTGTGCTTTATCTAATGTGAAATGTAGGTCAATTCACTGTAAATTTATTCATGGGGATTATTTGTTCTTAGCCTGATTACATGGCATGTATTGTAAGACTTCAGCCCTGGGTAACGCAGGACAGACCCAGCTTGTCACTCCTCATCCTTCTCAAATCCCCTCCCCACCTCCACCACTCCCATACACATGCTGGTAAAAATCCAGCAATATCCATCAGTGCTTGTCTCAATAGAAAAACTGTATTTTGAACCAATAAAAAAAATTGATTTGGAGCTCTTTATTACATTTTTGGAGACACTTGGAGTAATCTAAAAGCTGAATACAAAAGTTCAGATCTATTGCTGAATTTGCAGTCAAAACAAAGATCAGGCAATAAGAAGGATATTTCATTATTCTCTGGGTCCAAGCCGGGTATGTGTCACCAGAGAGACAAATTTTTCACATGCAGCATCCAGGGAACAAATTTTATGATGTTTGGGTAGTAACTCCTTCTCAATTCTAATTTTAAAAAGCCCAAACAGCAATCTCCTGGGGCTTATTGTAATCATCATTATTATTATTTTGTAAAATTGAGATTAGTAACTGATAGTCCAACTTGGATGAATGTTTCACTAGCTTCATTACCTCTTATAATCAAACAGAAGGTTCAGTTTTTGGTCCTAAAATACAAGCCAGTAAAGCATTTAAAGATTTGAATGAAAACTTAAGAAAAATGTTTTCTTGTTCAAAACAAGTGCCCATAAGATCCATATTTTCAGAGGAAAAAATTTATGGGGGCCTAGTTCACATTAGTATCATAGGTCATTTAGTACAGTAATGTGAAAATCCTGTGGTTTATCAAAAGTCGCCTTTCTGACTTGGAAAAAAAGATAATGGAATTTAAATTTCTTTTCCTTTTCTAATTTAAGTTTCGAGGTAACTGGAGAAGGAAAGTGTAAAGAAATACTAAGAAACATTAATTTGGCATTGAGCACTTAGCAAGGTAAAGAGAAGAAAATGTCATACTTTCCCCCAAACCAATTGCATCTCCAAGACAAAGAGCAACGTGGCCTTTGAATGATTCTGTAAATTTCAATGAATTTTATAGAATAGGAAAGAACATTACTTTGGGGATTTTTTGTCTCAAAACTGTGAATTTAAATGCCTTCTCCTCATCTCCCCTGTGGAACAGTTGTTTAAAACAATGAAGGACCCTGGAACAATGTCCTAAATAACTTCAGAATTATAAAGGACTTAAGTCCCATAAAAAAGCAGTATTAAGTTGCACTGTTGCTGGAAGAACTAGCCTTGGAATATAAGTAATAATAATGCCCTATATATTTTTTAATTTTACAGTTTATAACTCGCTTTCACGCACACGATTTTGTCTGATCCTCATATTGTCCTGTGATGCTCAGCAGAATTTTATCTTGTGTGGCAGTGGGGGCAGGGAGGGTGGCGATCTATAGTCATCAGCAAAGGACAAATCACATCTGCTTAACGTCTCCTGATCACAAAGTGCTGAACACATCGTTTGGCGTCTATATAAATAAGTTAGCTTGCCTTTAGAGGCCTGGATATACTAAAACCCTCCACAACTTTAAGCCCAGTGGTGGGGAGTAGGCAATAAGGACAGGAGCCTGACTGAGGGGCTCATGTCTCTGACTCACTCTCACTGAAGGCACTAGGTCATTGAGATGAATGGCTAGTGGAGGTGAGAAACCCATTTATTTATTTGTTTATTTTTAATATTTATTTGTTTATCTATTTATTTGGCTATGCTGTGTCTTAGTTACTGCACATGGGATCTTTAGTTGCGGCATGCGGGATCTAGTTCTCTGACCAGGGATTGAACCTGGGCCTGCTGCATTGGGAGCACGGAGTCTTAGCCACTGGGCCATCAGAGAAGTCCCACCCAACCTGTTTAGATTCTTATTATCTCTCTCTGTCTTTTGCCAAATGTTTAGTTGCAAAAGTCAGAGTCTCACCAAGAGAAGAAAAACCACTCTGGATATTCAAATAGATGGGCTTGAATATAGGGAATTGGTATATAGGTGATAGAAATGCTCAGAAGATGAGAGTTGAGAAGTCAAACAAAAGACAGTGAAGATATCAAAAGTCTCCTAATTTCTGGATGCCTCTACCACCCCTTGGATGGAGGAAAACAGAAAGAAGAAGTGTAACCAGGACCTATGGGCTGGGATCACTGGAGTTAAACTGGAACAAGGTGGACCAGCTTTGAAGGAATGGGGCCATAAAGGAGATGCCATCCAAGATAAGGTGAGGAAGAAATACCCTGGCCTCTCCTTCCTTCTCTCTAGTCTCCAACTAGCTCCTCTCTTTAGTGGAACATAGCTGTCAGCCAGCAGACAATGGAGTCAGATGCAGCTTGTAGGGATCAGTCTGCTTGCCCAAGACACAGAGCAGATAAAAGGTGAGAAATGGAGCTGAGGATAAATAGAATCAGGACCTGCATAATAAGTAAACTTCTCTTCATGCCACTTATAGCCTATACATTATGCACAATACGTTACATTATGTTACGCACAACCTGTATATTAAATGTGCATATGATGTAACATCGCCATATCTATTACCAGTTGCAACTTACAGATGAGGAATCTAAGATTCAAATTTAATAATTTGCCCAAATTTACACACTTAAAAAATGTTAGAGCTTGGTCTATTTTTCTGATTCTTATGTCTACTACTAGGATCACTATCCTGGTTCCTTCCATTTGAATATGTTGGAGAAGGGCTAGGATAATCTGAGATTTTAAAAACACGGATAGATGCTTAGAATGAAACTAGCCCAGAGCATTTCAAGCTGGGTACCCTCGAACTCTGAGGTCCATATAACATCCTCCAGACAGAGTCAACAGGATTCCAAACTCCACCCTCTACTACAAACATTGTGGCAGCTTATTCTTTTATGCAGTGAGAATCTATTAAGATTTTATTTTAAGAAAATGATTCTACTAAAAGAGTAAATAAGGGCTTCCCTGGTGGTGGTGGTCCAATGGGTTTCTCTGGTGGCCCAGATGTTAAAGAATTTGTCTGCAATGCAGGAGACTCAGGTTAGATTCCTAGGTGGGGAAGATGCCCTGGAGAAGGGAATGGCAACCCACACCAATATTCTTGTTGGAGAATTCCATGGACAGGGAAGACTGGTGGGTTATACAGTCCATTGGGGTCACAAAGAGTTGGACGCAACTGAGCGACTAACACTTTCACTGCTGGTCCAGTGGTTGAAATCCACCTGCCAATGCAAGGGACACAGGTTTGATCCCTGGTCCAGGAAGATTGCACACACCGAGGAGCAACTAAGCTGATGCGCCATAACTACTGAGCCCGTGAGCCACAACTACTGAAGTGTGAGAGCCTACAGCCTTTGCTCCACAACAAGAGAAGCCGCCACAATAAGAAGTCCATGCACCACAACTAGCGAGTAGCTCCTGATCACTGCAACTAGAGAAAGCCCTTGCACAGCAAAAAGAGTCCCAGCACAGCCAAATATACATAAATGAATTGATTAATTTTAAAAATAAGTAAAATAATATTGTTCCAGTCTAGTGATCAATAGGTCATCAGATCTAGTAATCTCCCTCAAATGAAGTCACTAGGGCCCAGAGAGGGTCTACCCAACGGCAGGCTGAAATCCAGACGTTCTGGCTTGCCCCTCAAGGCTCTTGCCAGTGAATCATGCTGTCTGTGTTGTGGCGAGCTAAGAGAGAGAGAGACAGTGAGGCAGGGGTAAGAAGGAGAAGTGACAGAGCGAAGAGGCAAAAGACAGAGACCACGCAGGGAAAGAGGACTTAAGAAAAAACAAGGATGAAAGCCCCATTCTCTTGAGGACCCTGCTTGAAGGCTTTAATGGCACTGTGACTCTGCATTTGGGGCAAAAACAAGCATAATTCTGCCAGCAATCTGACCCGTTCACGGGGGGGCTAAGCGAAATCAAGGATAATAGCTCCAAGATGGAAACAATTCAAACATCCATCAGCTGGTGAGTGGATCACACGTGGAACACCCAAGTAACGCACAGTTCTTCAGCAGTAAGGGTGCAGAGAGCAGCTACAACATGGATGCACCGAGTATGCCAAGTGAAAGAAGCCAGACACAAACGACCACATGCTGTTTAATTCCATTTGTATGAAATGTCCTCAATAGGCAAATCTATCAAGATGTAAAATAGATTACTGGTTGCCTGAGGCTGGGTATGTGAACAGGGAATGACTGCAAAAGGGCAGGACGTTTTCTTTCAGGGGCGACAGAAAATGTTCTTGAACTAGATTGTGGTGATGATTGCCCAGCTGTGGAAATTTACTAAAAATCCTTGAATGGTACACTTCAAATGAGTGGAATTTATAGGTGTCAATTTTACTTGAATAAACTCATGTTATTTTAAACACAAAAGATAAATTGAGGGCTGACTCTAGCTTATAGTCTTGAGGGCACAAAACTAACCCCATAAACACGAGAGAGAAAAATCTTGCAGAATGTGTTAGGAGGGTGAGGTGTGGCCCTTTTCCCATTGCCGGGTCAGATCACCAGGGACCACACCCATTGCTTCCAGCCCAGTACCTGCTCTGCCACCTACTTCAGTCCTGCCCTGAGATTGCCCAGCACCTCCTGGGTTTACAGATCATGAAAGCTACACAGTTGCAGATTTGAGATGCATATGATACAAGCATAAAAAACTTTCTCACAGGACTTCCTTGGTGGTCCAGTGGTTGAGAATCTGCCTGCCGATGCAACAGACACAAGTTTGATCCCTGGAATCAATCAAGATCCCTGGAATCTTCCCAGATTCCACAAGCCACTGGGCAACTAAGCCAGTGAGCCACAACTACTGAGCCCGCGTGCCTTAGAACCTGTGCCCTGCAAGAGGGAAGCCACCTCGATGAGAAGCCTGTGAACGAAACTAGAGAGTGGCCACCACTTGACGCAACCAGAGAGAGCCCTTAAGCAGCGACAAAGACCCAGCACACCAAAAATAAATAGATACGATTTAAAAAAGAAAGAAATTGTTAAAAAAATTTCTCACATGATTTCTCAGCACTCGGCACCCCTCCTTCTAAGTACCTGCTATAAATCTATATTCCTCTGTAGGCTGTAAATTCCACAAAAGCAAGAATGGGAACCATCTCTTCTACTATTTTCTTCCACCACACAGCATAAGCCTGCTCATTGTCCATTCTAGAGCATTATTTGTTAAAAGAATTAAAAAATTATTAGGGGGACTTGCCTGAGGGTCCAGTGATTAAAATTTAGCCTTCCAGAGCAGGAAGTCCAGGTTTGATCCCTGGAGGGGAAGCTAATATACCCACTCCAGTATTCTTGCCTGGAGAATTCCATGGACAGAGGAGTGGGGTGAGCTACAGTCCATGGGGGCCCAAAGAGTCAGACACGACTGAGCAACTAACACTTTCCACAAGGGCAGAGTTGGGCTCCTTTTTTCCCATCATGCATTGCTTTATGTATGCATAAACATACATAAAAGTGCCATGTATAAAAAAAAACATACATAAAAAGACATACACAAAGGGATGAAGTATTAAAACTTTAGTACTGAGATTTCCCAGGGGGTCCAGTGATTAAGACTCAGAGATCCCAATGCAGTGGTGCGGGTTTGATTCCTGGTTAGGAAACTGGATCCGGCATGTGCAACTAAAGATTCTGTGTGCTGCAACTAAGACCCAGTGCAGCCAAATAAGTAAATAAATAGTTTAAAAAGTTTCAATAGTTTTTATCAAAATGAGTCCCTAATTGCTTAGTGATTTTAAAAATGCAGAGATAAATAGAATCAAAAGATGAAGTGTACCACAAAGATCTCAGATGGGGACCTAGCAAATGAAAAATAGTCTTTATATGTCAGAAATCAGTTCTAGGAATAGACTGAACTAAGAAAAAGTGCATGTGAAAGATTGGACTTTAGTACACATTTATTAAATTCACCTATGTAAAGAAACTAAACTATAATGGATACTTTATTGACCAACTGACCAACTTTTAGTAAAAGTATGTGATAAACCTCCCATTAATCATGGACATGGGTGAAGAGTGTAGGCTCCCAAAGGGAGCTATAATTGTTTTGTCAGTTCAGTTCAGTTTAGTCGCTCGTTCATGTCTGACTCTTTGCGACCCCATGGGGTGCATCACAACCAGACCTCCCTGTCCATCACCAGCTCCCAGAGCTTGCTCAAATTCATGTCCATTGAGTCAATGATGCCATCCAACCATCTCATCCTCTGTCATCCCCTTCTCCTCCTGCCTTCAGTCTTTCCCAGCATCAGGGTCTCTTCTAATGAGTCAGTTCTTCACATCAGGTGGCCAAAGTATTGGAGTTTCAGCTTCAACATCAATCCTTCCAATGAATATTCAGGACTGCTTTCCTTTAGGATTGACTGGTTTGATCTCCTTGCAGTCCAAGTGACTCTCAAGAGTCTTCTCCAACACCACACTTCAAAAGCATCAATTCTTCAGTGCTCAGCTTTCTTTATGGCCCAACTCTCACACCCATACATGACTACTGGAAAAACATAGCTTTGACTAGGCAGGCCTTTGTCAGCAAAGTAATGTCTCTGCTTTTAACTATGCTGTCTAGGTTTGTCATAGCTTTTCTTCCAAGGAGCAAGTGTCTTTTAATTCCATGGCTGCAGTCGCTGTCGGCAGGGGTTCTGGAGCCCAAAAAATGAAGTCTCACTGTTTCCACTGTTTCTCCATCTATTTGCCATGAAGTGATGGGACTGGATCCCATGACCTTCATTTTCTGAATGTTTAGTTTTAAGACAGCTTTTTCACTCTCCTCTTTCACCTTCATCGAAAGGTTCTTTAGTTCCTTTTCACTTTCTGCCATAAGGGTGGTATCATCTGCTTTGTACATGATTCCTTTTGATTGTCCCTTCATGGTGTGTAGTCATCACCATGCTGATATGAGGAAAGTGAGCTTCTTTGACTCTTTCCATAGTCTTACCTCCCAGAGTTAGCTGCTCATTCACAGCTGGTGACTAAAGCATCCTTATAATCCTCTCTTACTTTCTTTTCACTGCTTCTTTCTTCTCATCTATCTCCAGAGGTTTAAATAGGTCCACTCTTAATCTTTGGCTAAGCTATTCAGGAATAATGGGATACTTTGATATTATTGCTCTTATTCAATGTAGAAGGAAAAAACCATTATAAAAAAAACCCATTATCCCATTATTCCTATGGGAGAAGCAAGGCCCAGGATGTCATACAGAGTGTCAGGGGCCACATCAGATTAGAACTCCGGTCTGTAGAGCTCTGGCCCAGGGTTTTGTTTCCTCCTATGTCATTTCTCAACTAAACAGTTTATTAAAAGCCTCGATGCCCAGAGTCAAAGAAAGCTTATATATATAGTTCTGATCCATTTCAAAATATGTTTCCAATATGATAATCCCTGCCTCCTAGGCTTCCAATTCCAAAAAGACTTCAGAAAATTGGTCTCACAGCTACTCAATTTTGAACAACAAAATATTCAGCCTAGAAGATGATTTAGCCAAACCCAGGTATACTGGGTGGGGGCTTCCCTGGTGGCTCAGACAATAAAGAATCTGCCTGCAAAGCAGGAGACCCAGGTTCAATTCCTGGTCAGGAAGATGCTCTGGAGAAGAGAATGGCAACTCACTCTGAATGTGTTAGTTATTCAGTCATATCCAACTCTTTGCAACCCCACAGACTACAGCCCACCAGGCTCTCTGTCCATGGTATTTCCCAGACAAAAATACTGAACTGGGTTGCCAATTCTTCCCAACCCAGGAATCAAACCCAGGTCTGGGTTGTAGGCAGATTCTTTATCATGTGAGCTACCAGGGAAACCCAACCTACTCTAGTATTCTTGATATACTTGCATTTTACATGTGAATGTATTTCTCTGGAGAACTAAAAAAATTTAATTTCACCCTTGCCAGCAGCCTTCTGCCACAGGGGCAAAAAAGAGGTGACTTTCCTTTTTGTTTTTAGGCCACACTGTGCAGCATGCAGAATTTTAGTTTCCCGACCAGGGATCCAACTGCTGCCCCATGCATTGGGAGTGCGACATCTTAACCACTGGACCACCACGGAAGTCTCCTTAACTTTCCTTTTTAAAGAAATATCCCCTACAGCATTCTAGTATGACTGTTAGTATAATGTTAGGGGAAAAAGAAGAACACTAACCAACCTCAGAACAAAAAATAGAGAACCAGAATTTGAGAAAAGCTTCCATAGCATCTCTGTGTCCCTAATGTTACCTTCACGCCTCTCTGGAAATGCTTCTGTTGTGCCCTCTGGGGGAAACCAGCAGCCGTTGGACCCTCCCACAGTCTTTTGGAGATATCAGTGTGGGAAGGAACTGAGGCCTCCTGCCAACAGCCAGCACCGACTTGCTAGGCCCGTCTTGAACCCCTCTGGAAGCAGACCCTCAGCCGCAGTCAAGCCCAGTGTCTGCCCCGCGGCTCTGGCTGACATCTTGGCTGCCACCTTGTGAGGTGCCTTGAGCCAGACCACACTGGTCAGCTGCTCCTGGATTCCTAACCGGCAGGGACTGTGAGATAATAAATATTTATAGTTTAATCCACCAAACCTGGGATGACTTGTTACATAACTGTAGGTAACTAATACAGAAAGTCACCTGAATATGTGACTAATAAACGACATAAATTTGGTCAGAAAATTAACCATTAGGTTCTAACTGCTGAACTCATTCCCAGAGTAGGGAGTTGGGAGATTCGAATGAGAGGGGGAAGACTGGAATACTTTACATTAATTATTTTGTTTTCATTAAGGGGTTTTTATTTTTTATTTTAAAGAGAAGGGGGTTGTGGTGAAGGGCTGGTGAAGGGAGATAGAAATATGGAATCTTTTTCAGGGTTTTTTTTTGTATTTTTTTCTTAATTATTTGTGTTTTGAAAGAGCAATTTTAAAATTTGTTCCTTGGTTTGAGGTCTTCTTGCTGTCTTTCCTCTCTTCTACTTTCTTTCCATAGATAAAATCTAAGCAGGCTGGTGTTGGCTGGAGTTACATCCCACTTGGGGTTAAAACTTCTGGAATATACTGGAGGAGCACTTGAGTGGGAATGAAGCAAAGAATTATTTTCTTTCCTTTTGACATAAAAAAGACATTCTAAGCCCAGAACCTACAACAGAACAAAGTCAGCTGTGTCTTCATAAGGACCTTCAGTTCAGTTCAGTTACTCAGTCATGTCTGACTCTTTGCAACCCCATGAATCGCAGCACACCAGGCCTCCCTGTCCATCACCAACTCCCAGAGTTCACTCAGACTTACGTCCATCGAGTCCATGATGCCATCCAGCCATCTCATCCTCTGTCGTCCCCTTCTCCTCCTGCCCCCAATCCCTCCTAGCATCAGAGTCTTTTCCAATGAGTCAACTCTTCACATGAGGTGGCCAAAGTACTGGAGTTTCAGCTTTAGCATCATTCCTTCCAAAGAACACCCAGGGCTGATCTCCTTCAGAATGGACTGGTTAGATCTCCTTGCAGTCCAAGGGACTCTCAAGAGTCTTCTCCAACACCACAGTTCAAAAGCATCAGTTCTTCGGTGCTCAGCTTTCTTTACAGTCCAACTCTCACATCCAGACATGACCACTGGAAAAACCATAGCCTTGACTAGATGGACCTTTGTTGGCAAAGTAACATCTCTGCTTTTCAACATGCTATCTAGGTTGGTCATAACTTTTCTTCCAAGGAGTAAGCGTCTTTTAATTTCATGGCTGCAGTCACCATCTGCAGTGATTTTGGAGCCCCCAAAAATAAAGTCTGACACTGTTTCCAATCTTTTCCCATCTCTTTCCCATGAAGTGATGGGACCAGATGCCATGAGCTTCGTTTTCTGAATGTTGAGCCTTAAGCCAACTTTTTCACTCTCCACTTTCACTTTCATCAAGAGGCTTTTTAGTTCCTCTTCACTTTCTGCCCGTAAGGCTGGTGTCATCTGCATATCTGAGGTTATGGATATTTCTCCTGGAAATCTTGATTCCAGCTTGTGCTTCTTCCAGACCAGCGTTTCTCATGATGTACTCTGCATATAAGTTAAATAAGCAGGGTGACAATATACAGCCTTAACGTACTCCTTTTCCTATTTGGAACCAGTCTGTTGTTCCCTGTCCAGTTCTAACTGTTGCTTCCTGACCTGCATATAGGTTTCTCAAGAGGCAGGTCAGGTGGTCTGGTATTCCCATCTCTTTCAAAATTTTCCACAGTTTATTGTGATCCACACAGTCAAAGGACTTTAGTGTCTTTAAAATCAATTCCAAATAGTAACAATGGATAGAAATGAGATCCTGTCCTGGGATCTTCCTGGATAAAACTAGCTACAGCCACAAACAGAGGAAGTTAATGGCCAATTTTTCCAAAAGAAAAGGTTAGTTGTGGAAACTGTTTCAAGGGTAAGTCTCAGGAATTATGACATATTAGACAAAAGGAAACATGGATTATAAGTGAGAAGATAAAATACTCGAGAGTGGCTAATTTTAATTATAAAATGATAATGTTCAGGGGTTCTCAAATTTTAGTGTACTTGAGAGTCACTTGGAGTGGGGAGGCAAATTCAGATCTCAAGGCCTCAGCCTCAGAGATTCAAATTTAGGATTTAGTAGGTCTAAGATTGAGTCCAATAACCTATGTTTTAATATTTATTTATTTATTTGGCTGCCTGGGTCTTAGTTGTGGCACTTGGGATCTTTAGTTGTGGGTCTAGTTCCCTGATCAGGGATGGAATTCATACCCCCTACATTGGGAGTGAGAAGTATTAGCCACTAGACTACCAGGGAAGTCCCCAGGAATCTATGTTTTTAATGAGCATAATATGTTGCTTTGACTGTCAAAGCTTAAGAAAAATTAAGTTACTATACATAATATGTGCCATCAGATACTGTATTTGTTAAAATTATGAATGGAAGGATGTCTAGAAATACTAGGCAAAGGGGGGACAGCAAGGCAGAGTGTGAAATGTCATCCTGACAAGTGCCCATCAGACATTTCCAGCAGATCTGTCAATTGCTCCAAACCCTCCTAATACTATCCATCTCCTAGAATGCAACTATGTTCAATTTTTCACAGTTCAAAATATAATCATTGCACAGTGGCCATCAGAGAGGGTATTTCAAAATAACTGTATTATGAAGAAAGATGGTAAATGTGTCCCTAGGTTTTGATGGAATACTATGTTCTCACTGTGAAGCAACACTTGACCTGCAAATTCTAAAATGAGAAGGAAAAAAATTAATCTAGTTTTAGAAGAAGATTAACTTTATAAGTAAACATTTTTAATAAGAAGAGTATATGAGATATAAAATCTCGATTCTTTGGTATGTGACCACAGAAGCAGGTTTACCTTTTATTAGCGACACATGCAATTCGGAGAAGAAAACCCTAAGGACATACAGGTACAGCCCAGCTACGCTGCTCTCAGCACAGGCAATCGTGTATTTCCAGTCATTTCCACAGGTGACACGCTGACAATTGGATTTACGGAGCAGTGACCCAATTCAGTCACTCAGAGTTGAAAAAACACAAATGTCACAAAACAGGGGGAAAAAAATAAGAAAATGACAGTATGTGGAAGACAATCAGGAGGAAAGGAAAAACTTCAGATTGAAGGGGACTAGAGGGGACCTCCAAGTCCAGCACCTTCATTTTACAGGTAAGAAACAGAGTCATGAACAGATGGAAGCCTGTCTTTGCCCTCATGATGTCCAAGTGGAACTCAGACCTCCCAGCCCCCAGCTCAGCAGACCAAGGGTTGTTTAACTCATAATGATGGAGTCGGTGCTAACCCGCCCCAGGGACAAGAGCCTCTGGGGGTCATCACTGCCTCCAAGGGTGTGTCTGGCTGCTCTGCTGATCAGGTGCTGCCTTGAGTAATTTTTTTCTTAATCACATCTGTTATTTTGTATTTAACTTATTGGAATACCTTTGCTTTTTTTAAATAACATTCCGCAATAATAAATCTGAAAATAAACACTGCACGTTGTAATAATGTTTTTTCTTTCAGCCTGCTCTTATCATTTACTCTATCATGAATGTTTTCAGTGCATCAGGTTGAATGGCTCACTGTTTTCTAGAATGGGACCTTATTTTTTATTTTTTTGGCTGTGCTGGATTTTTGCTGGGGCAGGCAGGCTCTTTCTGTGGCATGTGGGCTTATCTACTTGAGGTGTGGGCCATGCACGAGCTTAGTTGAGATTCATGGCATCTTAGTTCCCTGGCCAGAGATTGAAGCTGGGCACCTGCATTAGGAGCTCAATGTCTTATCCACTGGACGACCAGGGAAGTCCCTGCTCATACTTGTGCTTAAGCTCAGTTTTATGCTCAGTTGGGTCCGACTCTTTTCGAGCCCATGGACTCTAGCCTGTGAGGCTCCTCTGTCCATGGGAGTTTTTCCAGGCAAGAATACTGAAGCGGGTTGCCATTTCCTCCTCTGGGGGAGTCTTCCCTACCCAGGGACTGAAGCCGCATTTCCTGCGTCTCCTGCATTGCAGGTGAATTCTTTACCGCTGAGCCAATGGAGAAGCCCAGGGAAGCCCCTGGGACCCTGTTTATTCTGATCATCCTATATGCCCAACCTTTAGCACCATGCCTGCCACACAGCAGGAACTCAATAAACATGTGTTGAATGAATTCATTAGTAGAATGTATTAATTAGTAGAATAAATTATCCTTTATTGTGGTACATTGAGATGGATTCCAGTTTTTTCACAATTATAATTAATACTTCAGCTAACATTCTTTGATGAATCTTTGCACCCACTCCTTATTATTACCTTGTGATAAATTCCTAGAGATGCAGTTAGTGGATCAAAGCCTTTAATACATATTGCAGAAATGTCTTTCAGAAAAATGGTCCAGTTTCCCCCTGTACTCCTGCCAAAGTTCTTTTCTTTCTTTTTAACAATGAAGATACTTGTCTCCTGAGAACGGAAGTTAGTGCTGGGAAAACATTTTCAGAACAGTCTGCCCATTTTGATTGCATAAAACAGTTTTTGAACACTTTCCGTCTGTATTGTATTAAATCGTACGAGTAATTTATCAAGAGGTGAAAGGTTACTGAAGCCACTGCTAAATCGCTTATATTCGTTGGATATGTTGTGCCTTATAAGTTTTCTAAAAGGGGGGAGGGGATATGACTTTTGCTTGAAAGAGCGCAAGGGAGCCCAAACATGGGGTTGCAGAACCACAGTGGGACAGAATGGCAGGGTGCTAGGGCAGGAGAAGCCGAGTCCTTGGAGGAGGCTGCAGCGCGCAGAGTTCTCACAGGTACGACATAGGCATAACACACATGGAACAACGTGGGAGGACATAAAAATGAAAACGAGGCACGTGAAACCCATCAGAGGGGTGGCCTGATTGGAAGGGAGGACGCAGTGCATGGATCAGGTATGAGGGGGACCACGCTCGGGTTAAGGGTGCTGTGAATGTGCCCCGAATGGGCAGAAGTGCGCTGCGGCCACTCAAAAAGAAGCAAGAAAGAAGAGATTTCCCTGGGGACCCAGAGGCCGAGACTCTGCAATCCCAGTGTAGGGGGTCCGAGGTTGATCCCTGGTCAGGAAACTAGATTCCCACATGCCAGAACTGAGAGTTGGCATGTCACAGCTAAAGGTCCCTCATGCTGCAAATGAAGGATTCCGAGTGCCACAACCAAGACCCTGCGCAGCCAAATAAACAAATAAATAAAAATAAACATTAAAAAAAAGAAAGAAGGAATGAAGGAGATAGAGGGAGGGAGGGAGGGTTCTGACACCCCCTGAACCCCTAAACCCTAACTCTGTCACTAACTCTGGATGAATTGCCCTCGAATCCCTCCCCAGGCCTAGGTTATACATGCTGGGGAAGGACTAGATGGTTCCAGCGGGGTCACACTGCGATTCAGACACAAGTGGGATGGAGATGCAGCCGCCTAGGTGCTTTCATGTAAATACAGGTGTTGCGTTTCCACTGTCCACCCTGACAAATCCCACAAACAGAAAGCATCGATCGATTTGTAAAACAAACCATGTGCTTTATGGAAGAAGCACTGCTAGCAGAGACTTCCATAATATTATAAGCAGATGTGAGCCGTTTATTAAATTTACAAACAGCAAAGTCCCATAATGACGGACCTCCCCAGGACGGCCAGCCATTCTTTGGCAGAATTCCAGCAGGAAATTTTCTGGTGTCGACTGTTCTCCTTTCCTCTTGGAATCGCAAAGTCTCTGACAATGTTTGAATTATTTAAATATGCCCCAAATCTGCAGTTCGTTGTCTTATCGTTTCAAAGGACTGTGCTTCTATAAATCATATCAAATGTCTGAGATTCAGACCAAGAAAGCAAGGGGAAAAATGAGGCACAGATACTCCTGGCTATCCAAGAAAAGCATACAGCAGAAAGGAAATGACATCGCATATTAAAAGCAAGTATCCTTTTGAAAGGTTTATGTGAACACAAGATGATAAAGCACATCAGTTGGTTCCACAGACTAAGATGTGTGCGTGTGGCTGTGTGTGTAGGTTCTGTAATTAACCTGGTTAAAAATGACACAACTTGCTCATAAGAGCAACCAAGTAAATGTATTAGAATATGTGGAGGGGAGAGGAGTTGCCTAAAGCAATTTTTCCCTTTGTTATGGAAGGGAGCAGCAAGCTTTGCTAAACACCTTGAC
This sequence comes from Oryx dammah, assembly GCF_014754425.2. Taxonomy (NCBI): domain Eukaryota; kingdom Metazoa; phylum Chordata; class Mammalia; order Artiodactyla; family Bovidae; genus Oryx; species Oryx dammah. The sequence continues at coordinate 54,861,496 of NW_024070210.1, forward strand.
ACCATCTATGCTGATGGATGCCAGACCATCCCTGTGTGATCAGTTTCCTCCTGGTTTTCATTTGGGAGAGGAAGCAGCTTGAAAATCAGGATTTTTTTTCTCTCTCTGGCTTTAGAAACACAAGGAGACCGGCCAACTTTTAAATATTCTGTTGGTCTTAGTTGTGTTACATAGGACCCAGTTACTCCACTCTAGCTGTTGCCAGGAATTAGACATACACAAGAAAAGAGAAGAGCAGGAACAAATCATTCCTGGGTGCCTTACCCATGGAGAGAATTTCGTCTGTTCTTGGCTTCGCTGGTGGAGATTTGGAGCCTGGGAGAAACACAGTGAGTTTCAGTGCTTGTGGAGACAAAGAACAGCGCTTCTCTCCTACCTGCTGTGGCCCCTGTGGACTCCAGTTCATTTCAGCCCACCTTACACAGGGGATGTGGTGAGTACATGGGTGGAGATGGGAAGCTAGCCAGGCACATAATTACAGCCCCTCGAAAGCAGGCTCTGAGACTCAGATTTGTGTGCAGGAGGTCAACTAGGAAATGCTCTCATTAACCACACCTGTGAGGGAGTGAAGACAGCAGGATAAATGGAGGAAGAGCCTGGTCACAGAAAGACCTCAGGGATCTCCAGGGATGCTCTGCTCTGTGGCAGCTCTTCAGAGTTGTCCCCCCTTGGCCACTATTATTGGTCCTTCCACATCAACCATCTAGTTGTTGGATACTGGCTATCTTTACCCCACACGCCACTCCTACACACTTCCCTCATACCAGGAAGGGTGGAGAGGGTCTCAGATAGGAGCTATTGGCCAACAACACTTCCAGCAACAGAGGGAAGAGGTTCCTCAGTGGATGTACCAGGGCAAACACCACAAAATAAAAGATGCATGTCAGCCATTAAGGAGCTTACACTCTTATTGCGGGACCATGTACATTAACCACAGTACAAGGCAATAGATTATTAAGTGTTAAGTGAATGGCACTGATTGTCTGTTTTACAGATGTGTGGAGAAATGACAGAAAGCTGGAAGTGAAATTATGGATTATTGGACCCAATCAGCTCCATTTCCAAGTGAGAATACTGTGATATGAAAAATGGGGGGACACGTCCAAGCTTACATATCTGCCGAGGAGCCACCTAGGTTTCCTGATCCCATTCCCATCCTCATTTTTCTCCTCAGTAAACCTCCCACTCCCTGCCTTTAGAAGTGGTTACTTGTGACAGGACTGATCTTATATAATTGTGACTAGATCTAGGTAAGGTAGAAAGCAGAACCCTCAACACGGGTCCTCACCAGAAGAATTAAAGTCAAATGAATATCTTTTGTTTTAACCTAAAGAACTGTCAGTCAAGAAATGGGACTAGAAATGACTGCCCTCAGCTTACAAGTAATTTCACATTTTATCACTTGCCAGACTGTTTGTGGTCATGTGGGAGGCCGCCATCTCTCCTGAAGAAATGACCCGCCCCAGCTATGCTTATTTTGTGGAAATGAGAAATAGTTTTTGAGTCATTTCCCAAAAAACACCAAAGAACATAAAAGTAGAAAACCAGCGTCAAGACCAGACCACATTGGTGCTATCTAGCCTCTGTTGAGGTTATTTGGTAAACCATAACTGTAGTCTGCAGTAGTGCTCACTGTCTTCCAAATGACAGCATGGCTTGCTAAGGGTCTCCTTTTCTTCTAGAACTTTCCAGTTCATTTTTTTTTTCCATCCACGTAAGGTACTTCTACAAATATGTAAGGTACATTGAGGGGGTAAAAGAAAGGGCAGCTTAGATGACATAGGACCAAGTCAGTATTAAAGATCTGAGTCTTTTGATAAGTAACTACCTGTTCATTCCTGAAGTCACTCATTCAACAGGTATTTGCCAGCACTTACTTTGTCCTAAGTGACCTTGTAAGAACTGAGGGCTTGGAGATGAGTAAGATATGGCCCCTTAGGAGCCAAGTTATCAGGAAGCTTGATCTGGTGGACAAGACAGAGATGTGAATGTGAGTCAAGTGTAGTGCTACAAGGAAAACCAGAGCAGGGACGTGGAGGGTGGGATGGCGCTAGGGTTATCTGTGCTACAAAGAGTCTATTTACCTTGTTTGATGTGAAGCATCATTTGCCTTGAGTCCCGTTGTTTTGTTGTTCAGTCGCTAAGTCACGTCCAGCTCTTTGAGACCCCATGGACTGCAGCATGCCAGGCGTCCCTGTCCTTCACTATCTCGTGTCCAGCTCTTTGAGACCCTATGGACTGCAGCATGCCAGGCGTCCCTGTCCTTCACTATCTCGTGTCCAGCTCTTTGAGACCCTATGGACTGCAGCATGCCAGGCTTCCCTGTCCTTCACTCTCTCCCAGAGTTTGCTCAAGCTCATATCCATTGAATCAGTGAAGCCCTATTATTTATTTATTCACTAAAAAACAGTTACTAGGGGATTTCCATGTGCCTAGTATAGCACGAGATACTTCAAGTACATCTCCTTGAGTGACTCGTTAATAATGTTCTTAATAATGAAAGGTTTTGATGTATTAAAACATCTATTTTGTTGTGCTTTGCTTTCTGAAGCATACATATGTCAAGGGAACCCAAGCATCCCATCCATTCCATATCATGTCCTACTCAGACCTACTCAAGTAGACTGGAGCTTAGCTTCTTTCTAACTCCAGGTCTCTGCATTTCTTTTTCAACACCTCTGCCCTTTGACTCTTCTGAACTGAGACACTTTCCTAGTTCTTTGCACCTGAGTCATTTTAGTGGTTCTTCTACTCTTAGCTCACTTGCCTAGAACCTGAGTTCCTTAACACACTCTTGAAACAAAAATATTCTATCCTGTACAGTGTTACTCTCCAGCCCTCCACTGTGGCTTTTTTCTGTTACCCTAGCCCCTTCAGGGAGAAGGCAATGGCAACCCACTCCAGTGCTCTTGCCTGGAAAATCCCATGGACGGAGGAGCCTGGTAGGCTGCAGTCCATGGGGTTATGAAGAGTTGGACACTTACTGAGTGACTTCACTTTCACTTTTCACTTTCATGCATTGGAGCAGGAAATGGCAACCCACTCCAGTGTTTTTGCCTGGAGAATCCCCGGGGCGGCAGAGCCTGGTGGGCTGCCGTCTATGGGGTTGCACAGAGTCGGACACGACTGAAGCGACTTAGCAGCAGCAGCAGCAGCAGCAGCCCCTTCAGTGTCTCTGCAGAGAGCATGGGCACACTCACACACATCTCTTACACTTTGGTATTTCTCCATTCTTAAATGGTTCATTATCCACCCCAAAGCCCAACACAAAACTAAGCTGAATTGTGGGGATTTGCGGGGGGGAGAGACTAGGGTGAGGTTGCCTCATGAACTCAGTGATGAACGAGGTCATCACTAGTCTCTGTGGAGACGGATGTCTCCAAACTTTTGCACTGGTAGGTGCTCCTCACTTCTCTTCCAACCTCCTCTGGAGTCTCAGGCCTCCCCTCCTGGTTTCTTGTTGGCCCATCCACCCTGCTGCTATATACCTTACTACCTTTCTCCCTCCAGAAAATCTCCCTTCACCAACCTGTAATTGCCCACTGCTCTTTATCCTCTTTGGCTGCTTCCTAGGAGGCCCTGGAGCCTGTCGACAGCTTCAGGTCTCACTCTCACATTGCTCATCCATGATGGATCTTGCACTATCACTGACACATTTTTATCAGCCATCAGAGGTCAAAACTTCTCCAGCACAGAAATAATGGCAGAAGGGGAGGGAGGGCATGCAGAGTAAAAGTAATCATTGTAGGACACACTCAACTCAATGGCAAGCAGAGTCCTGTTTGGCACAGCTACAACTGCAGGGTACACTGCTGAGCGCTGATAGAAGGGCTCTGCTGAACTTGCACAAGGAGTATGGAGAATGCATGTATCTTCCCAGTGCGGTGTGATGGATATAGTTCTTGAGGAAACACTTCAGAGACAAACAGTGTTACACTGAAGCAGGTCCACTCAGTTTAGTTCAGCCCAGCCGCTCAGCCGTGTCCGACTGTTTGCGACCCCGTGAACTGCAGCACGCCAGGCCTCCTTGTCCATCACCAACTCCTGGAGTCCACCCAAACTCCTGTCCATCGAGTCCGTGATGCCGTCCAGCTATCTCATCCTCTGTCGTCCCCTTCTCCTCCTGCCCCCAGTCCCTCCCAGGTGTACTAGACAGTGGCAAACGTGTGCAGGTGTGAGATTCAGAACCCTCAGTACTTACTGTGGGCTTTTTCTCTGAATGTGATCTCTGGACTCACTGCCTTGTTTTCTTTCCTTTCCCCCCCTCCCCCTCTTTTCTTTCTTTCTTTTCTTTTTAAAGACACCTTTACACTTTCAACTTTAAAATAGGGTAGGACACACACTGGGCTTCCGCAGTGGCTCAGATGGTACAGAATCTGCCTGCAATGCAGGGATCCTGGGTACGATCCCTAGTTCAGAAAGACTACCTGGAGACGGGAATGGCGACCCACTTCAGTTTTCTTGCTTGGAAAACTCCATGAACAGGGGAATTTGGTGGGCTACAGTCCAAGGGTTCACAAAGAGTCAGACATGACTGAGCTACTAACACTTTCACTTCATTTTAGGACACGTATCATGTTGATCTAACAGTTACAATATGAAAAGGCTGCTAAGGTGCTGGACGCTGCATCATTTTCTCCTGGGTTGCTTTTAAAGGAAGAAACAGCAAATCTGAATCTCTTGGAGCAGGGCATAGGCATTTAAGTGAGAAGCCTACTGAGTCTAAGTTTGGACAAGAGACAGCCCCCTTTTAGAGAAATGCCCAATGCTTGAACATCCTCCCTTTCTCTGGCCTCGAAGCCATACATTAGTTCTCTGCTGGCTCTTATCTGCAATTCTGGAAATATTCATCTCCCTGGAGATTTCCTCTCCAGAGAGGATTGTTTTCATCTTTCTAGCATTCTATAAAGGGAATAATTCTATAATTAATTTCATATTGAGTGAGAATATTCTTTCTATAGATATGTTGGGCTGTCTAGTGCATATGGGAGACATTCCCGGTAGATTATATTTATAATGTTATATAACTGCAGAACACCCCCCACCCAAGTGATAAGATCTGTTCCTCTTAAATGGATCTAGACTTTTTAAACCCTAAAAACAAAGATTTTGAAGGTACAGGTTTTTAATTTTCACTTGAATGGAATTGAGACAGATTTGGAAACTTCTTAGTGCTAATTCTTGGGATCATGTATTTCCATGAACTTGGTTGTAAATTTTCCAGTTCACAATGAATTCTAAGATCTTGTGAATCTGTTCAGGTAAAGAAGGTGCTTGTCACCACACAGTACTGCTAGAATACTCCCATTTTATAGCCCTTAATGAATCACTGATACAGGCAACAATCATCAATGATGAAACACCTTGATAAAAGGCTTGTGGGAAATTTACGAAAACATCAGGATGGCACCTACTGAACCCACTGGTCAATCTCGGTTTCACTGAAATTTGGACAACTTGCCGTTATGTATCCCCTCGTGTGGTGTGGTATGAGAATGCAGTGTGTGTTTAGTCACACAGTAATGTCTGACTCTTTGCAAACCTATGGACTGGAGCTCGCCAGGCGCCTCTGTCCTTGCTATTTCCCAGGCAAGAATACTAGGGTAGGTTGCCACTTCATCCTCCAGGAGATCTTCCCAACCCAGGGAACGAACCTGAGTCTCCTGTGTCTCCTGCATTGCAGGAGCTATGCAGTGCCAGCTATGAAATCTGCTTGCCCCAAATTTCAATCAGAACCTAATTAAGTTGAAACAACTTCCAATTTACAAGGAATAGGGAGATAGAGGACAAAGTAAGCAACAGCACAAAGGAGAACAGGTAGTGTGTGAAACATTCTACAGGATGGTAAACAGTTGTCTTCAAGTCAGTACCGCCAGACAAATAAGGATGGGTTACTTTAGATGTCAAGATGAAAGGAGGCATAACAAGCACAGAGAATAAATCTAGTGTTTGTCATTGTAACAATTAGGGTGGGACTTCCCTGGTGGTCCAGTGGGTAAGACTCCTTGCTCCCAATGCAGGGGGTGCAGTTTGATCCCTGGTCAGGGAACTAGATCCCACACACCACAACTAAGAGACCCTTCATGCCACAGCAAAGATCATGAGTGCAAGACCCGGCACAGGCAAGAAGATGAAAAATTATTTATTGATTGATTTTAAACTTGTAATTTTGTTGGAGTATAGCAGGTCAACAATGTTATGACACTGTTAGGTGAACAGTGAGGGACTCAACTATCATATACATGTATCTATTCTCCCCCAAACTCTCCTCCCATCCAGGCTGCCACATAACATTGAGCAGTGTCCCATGTGCTATACACTAGGTCCTCATAATTAAGTAAATATTTAAAAACAATAAAGACAATTGGGGAAGCCTGAGTATAGGCTGGGCACTAAATGATACCAAGGAATTAATTTTACTATGTGGGATAATGGCATTGTACTTATACAAGAAAATGTTCATAGGATTTAGAGAGTAGAAGGTACTTAGGGAATAGAGATGAAATGACACAATGTATGAGATTTGTTATAAAATATACACATACAAGTAAAAAATAGACAAAGCAAATGGTAATCCCTTGAGATGGTTGAAATTAGATGTGGCAGTACATGGGGTTCATTACATAATGCTCTCTACTTTTGGTAGATGTTCTAAGATTTTCATAATACCATGTTTAAAAAAATTCTACCAATAAATAATAACAAAGAAAGCAAGTTACAGAATAGAATACTACAATTCTTGGGGAAAAGGGAAAATATGTTTATGTTTGTATATCCTGAAAGGACACCCCAGTAACTGGTAAAATAATTGCCTCTGAAGAGAGGAACTAGGTGATTGGGGGACAAGGGTGGAAGGAAGGCTATTCAAATAATAAAGAATATTAATTAATTAGTTTATTTATTTGGCTGCGCTGGATCCTAGTTGTGGCATGTAGGATCTTTAGTTTTGGCATGTGGGATCTAGTTTCCTGACAGGCATCAAACTCAGGTCCCCTGCATTGGGAGCTCGAAGTAATTTTAGCCACTCGACCACCAGGGAAGTTCCTCAAATAATTTTTAAAAGAGAAGATCCTAGGTGACACAGTGGTAAAGAATCTGCTTGCTAATGCAGGAGACACAAGAGACACGGGTTTGATGCCTGGGTCAGGAAGATCTCCTGGAGGAGGAAATGGCAACCCACTCCAGTATTCTTGCCTGGAAAATTCCTTGGACAGGGGAGGCTGGAGGGCCACAGTACATGGTGTTGGCAAAGGATTGGACATGACTGAGCACAGCACCCAGCACAGCATATGCAGATGTTGCAAAAGGAGAGAAATTCGTTTTTATAGACTTGGCCCTCATTAGCTTAGTCTAGAACATTTGTTTGCTTCCCTGGTAGCTCAGACGGTAAAGCGTCTGCCTACAGTGAGGGAGACTCAGTGCCCTAGTCATTTATTGGTTGTAAATTGGGTATCTGTGGGCCACATTCAGCTGAAGGAGTTAATTTATCTAAATCATGGTAGAGAAATTTATTTAATAAACATATATTCAGTGCCTGCTGCTATGGGCACTGGGTCTCAGGAGATAAAAAGATGAGTCAGACACTTGTCATCATCAAATTGATAGTGTTTAACATAATTTCACTAATGCTTTATTTTTAATTTTAGGCATAAAAGAAGGAACATCTGAATAACTGTTATTTAATTTTGACTGTCTTTATGGTTAATTAAGAATTCTATTTAGCTGTGCCAAGTGATATGGATAATGAAGAAAGAGATATATCAGTATGATTGAAGCCCAGTGAATGCAGAAAGTTTCTGTGTTGGAAACTTTGTACTCAACTACTTTCCCTTATGGCTTAGCTGGTAAAGAATCCGCCTGCAATGTGGGATACCTGGGTTTGATCCTTGGGTTGGGAAGATCCCCTGGAGAAGGGAAAGGCTACCCACTCCAGTAATCTGGCCTGGAGAATTCCATGAACTCTATAGTCCATGGGGTTGCAAAGAATCGGACATGACTGAGTGATTTTCACTCACTCACTGTAACAACTAGGATTATTAATAAAAGTTAGAATGGCATGGAGAGGAATTAGAGAGGTAAATGATATTAAAGTACTATTTCATCCCACTGATTATTGTAAAGAGCCCTATATTTCCATGGTGGCCTTGTGGTTCTGACCCACATATTAATACATTAAAAAAAATTAAAATCTTTTAATTTAACAGGAGACCAAAATGATGTTTTTGCATATATTCTGATGTGAAGCAAGATGAAATGTTATCCCATTGTTTCTAGTTTACCTATGGGTAGAAAAAATTAAGCTAATTGAGTTGATGCTTGAGGTTTTTTTTTAAATTTTAGTATTATTCTTATTGCACTGGGGAAATACTTAAAGAATAATGTTAAGAGCTGATGCATTACAAATCATTGGAATGGATATTTCCTTCTCTTTTTAGCTCCCTTCTGACTCACTAACCTAACCCTGCACATATTTGTGTATAATGACAGCTTTACAGTCTTTGCAAAGGTGGTTCTAATGCTGAAAATTCCGAGTTTATATAATGCTGAAAGTTTGATAAAACTCAATGGAATCACCTTTGAGGCAAAATGAGAACCATTAAATCTTCTTAACCTGAGGAAGCCTCAGGAGATGGATCTGGTTAGCAGGAAGTAAAAATATATTCAAAACTGTGAGACAAATGACATATGTGCCAGTTCATTAGCACTCCTGCATTGTAGTTGATCGCTAAGATTTAAATGAACACATAATGATGCCAAGCTGATATCCTAAGGTGTCTATTTTGAGCTGCTCTGGACAACAGAACATTGGGCTATAAGGACTACAGCTAAGCCTTTGTACCTAGGATTGGTAGGAAAAACCATCATTTTTGATGCATTCTAAAAGCTTATTTAACTTCTATGCAGAGTACATCATGAGAAATGCTGGGCTGGAAAAAGCACAAGCTGGAATCAAGATTTCTGGGAGAAATATCAATAACTTCAGATATGCAGATAACACCACCCTTATGGCAGAAAGTGAAGAGGAACTAAAAAGCCTCTTGATGAAAGTTAAAGAGGAGAGTGAAAAAGTTGGCTTAAAGCTCATGGCATCTGGTCCCATCACTTCATGGGAAATAGATGGGGAAACAGTGGAAACAGTGTCAGACTTTATTTTGGGGGGCTCCAAAATCACTGCAGATGGTGATTGCAGCCATGAAATTAAAAGACGCGTACTCCTTGGGAAAAAAGTTATGACCAACTTAGATAGTATATTGAAAAGCAGAGAGATTACCTTGCCAACAAAGGTGTGTCTAGTCAAGGCTATGGTTTTTCCAGTGGTCATGTATGGATGTGAGAGTTGGACTGTGAAGAAAGCTGAGCGCCGAAGAATTGATGCTTTTGAACTGTGGTGTTGGAGAAGACTCTTGAGAGTCCCTTGGACTGCAGGGAAAGCCAACCAGTCCATTCTGAAGGAGATCAGTCCTGGGTGTTTTTTGGAAGGACTGATGCTAAAGCTGAAGCTCCAGTACTTTGGCCACCTCATGTGAAGAGTTGACTCACTGGAAAAGACCCTGATGCTGGGGAGGATTGGGGGCAGGAGAAGGGGACGACAGAGGATGAGATGGCTGGATGGCATCACTGACTCGATGCACATGAGTTTGGGTGAACTCCGGGAGTTGGTGATGGACAGGGAGGCCTGGCGTGCTGCAGTTCATGGTGACGCAAAGAGTTGGACACGACTGAGTGACTGAACTGAACTGAAATGAAACCTTAAGAGCTTGTCACTCTGAATGAAAGTGAAAGTCACTCTGAATGAAAGTGAACATCACTCAGTCAGCCATGTCTGACTCTGCGACCCTGTGGACTCTACAGTCCATGGAATTCTCCAGGCCAAAATACTGGAGTGGGTAGCCTTTCCTTTCTCCAGGGGATCTTCCCAACCCAGGGATCAAACCCAGGTCTCCCACATTGCAGGTGGATTCTTTACCAGCTAAGCCACAAGGGAAGCCCAAGTATACTGGAGTGGGTACCCTATCCCTGAGCCACCAGGGAAGCCCCCCAGAAAGGCAAGGATTACATTATATTCCATTGGATTCTGCGCAGCTGGGAGGGAGTGTTTTGCTCATAATGAGTCTTGGCACTAATCCGATAAATATTTGTTAAATCTATTTAAAGAAATAGGCAAGCAACAATTGTGTTGGATATATTTATTTTGTCTTTGATGTAGACCCAAAGCCAGCACTTACCTCTCTGAAGAAACATTAAAAATATCTCATTTCTAACTACATTTACTCTATTTCAGTTCATCACTTGCAATTATGTAATAAAAAACAATTAATGACTTAGCCATGATTAAATTATCTTATTTGTTTAGAACAAGTCTATTCCATTTGAGGTTGATTTAGAATAATATTCCCTACATGAACATAAATACATTGTTTTAAAATTAAAGTTGGTTTGATACCTAAACAAAATTTTTGGCATCTATAAGTAAATACATCTCTAGAGCCAAAGAAGCCATTGTTTTTTTAAAAAATTTATTTATTTTTGGCTGCACTGGGTCTTCATTTCTGCACATGGACTTTCTCCAGATGTGGTGAGTAGGGGATACTCTCTAGTTGCAGTGGGTGGGATTCTCATTGCAGTGGCTTCTCTTGTTGCTGAATGTGGGTTCTAGGCATGCTCAGGCTTCAGGAGTTGTGGCACTTGGGCTTAGTTGCTCAGCAGCATGTAGGATCTTCCTAGACCAGGGATCAAACTTGTGCCCCCTGAATTGGCAGTCAGATTCCAAACCACTGGACCACTAGAGAAGTGCCAGCCATTCTCTTTCAATTAACTATGATCACAGATTAAAATAAAAAAAATTTTTTTTTTAGTTTAAAAGTCTTTCTACAATACCTTGGTATTAGAGAACATTTCATGAAAATATGTTTATACATATAGCATTTAAAAAAATCCCAAATGACCAGAAAGACTTATAAGTTAGATATTTAATAGTAAAGGAGTTTTGATAATCCACACTAAAAATATTTAAAAATGTTTTTAGCCACAGTATCATAACCCCAAACAAGTCTTCTCAACTTAGTTATCAAGCAACCAAAAGGGAAACATTTTGTCTCACATAATGCTGATATTAACCATGTGATTTGGATTAAAGATAAATCCAATTTAACATCATAATTACTGGAATTCTTCTAGACAGCATGTTCTTCAGAGAGACTTAAAGAACCTTCAGTGGTGTGTTTTATATATCATAGGAAAACAAAATAAATCTCAAGCATCTCCTGTGTTGGGTACAATAATAACAATTGTTTCCTGAATCCGTGTGAATGATTTCCTTGTCTTAAAAAAGACATTTAAATCTGCATCCTCCACTCCACACTGAACGTCAGGAATAAGGTGAGGCTCTATCCATGGAGATAGCTACAAAGATAAAATATATTAATTCTGCATAATGTCAAAAATCTGCCCTTCAAATAAAATGAAAGTAACATCAATTATATGCTATACTGAAACTCAGATAATATTTTCTCTATAATTTTTAGGTAGTAATCTCTCCTAGATCTTAAAATTATAGAGCAGATGGAGAGATTTCTATAAACCTAAAAGTGTCAAATGATGATAAATAGAAGCTCATGCATCCCATTTCCATCTCTGGTTCTGAGCAGCAGGCCATTTTCAGAAAGCATGGTTCCCCTGTCCACCCTGTTCCTTGGAGTGGGTAAGGCAAATTTGAAAATATCGTGAACTGTTGGTGTATTGTATTGAGGAAATTCCAGAAAATATAGCACAAAATATGAACAAAAGTATTAACAAAAGTAGAACAAAATATTTGGTGGAATTTCTTTTTGCTTTTCAACATGGACACAATTGAGTTTTCTCAGCTATATGTGTAGATATGGAGAAGGCAATGGCAACCCACTCCAGTACTCTTGCCTGGAAAATCTCATGGACGGAGGAGCCTGGAAGGCTGCAGTCGATGGGATCGCTGAGGGTAGGACAGGACTGAGCTACTTCACTTTCACTTTTCACTTTCATGCATTGGAGAAGGAAATGGCAACCCACTCCAGTGTTCTTGCCTGGAGAATCCCAGGGACGGGGGAGCCTGGTGGGCTGCCGTCTATGGGGTCGCACAGAGTCAGTCGAGACTGAAGTGACTTAGCAGCATGTGCAGATAGGAAGTTAAGAGGTTATGGCTAACAGGGCAATGAGTGAATAGATCAATTTCTTAGAGTTTCTGTAGCACCAAGCAAGTATGGTTTGGTTTTTATAGCTCTCAGTTCAGTTCACTCATTCAGTTGTGTCTGACTCTCTGTGACCCTGTGGACTGCAACACACCAGGTTTCCCTGTCCATCACCAACTCCTGGAGCTTGCTGAAATTCATGTCCATTGAGTTGGTGATGTCATCCAACCATCTCATCCTCTGTCGTCCCCTTCTCCTCCTGCCTTCAATCTTTGCCAGCATCAGGGTCTTTTCCAATGAGTCAGTTCTTCCTTTGAAAGTTTTTTTCAGGTGGCCAAAGAATTGGAGTTTCAGCTTTGGCAACAGTCCTTCCAGTGAATATTCAGGGTTGATTTCCTTTATGATAGACTGCTTTGATCTCCTTGCTGTCCAAAGGATTCTCAAGAGTCTTCACCAACATCATAATTCAAAAGCATCAGTTCTTCGGTGTTCAGCTTTCTTTATGGTCCAACTCTCACATCCATACATGACTACTGGAAAATCATAGCTTTGACTAGATGGACCTTTGTTGGCAAAGTAACACTCTGCTTTTTAATATGCTGTCTAGCTAGTGAAAAAAAAAATAAATTTTAGTTCCAGATATATTTGTAATTGACTCAGAAGCTATCTCTTTGATTTAGTTCCCCCAATATCATACTTTTTAGTCACACAAAATGTGCATTTTTTTCAGTTTCTAATGATCAGCTTGGCAGGAATTGGGACAATATGGTGGTGGTGCTGGTTTAGTCGCTAAGTCGTGTCTTACTCTTGTGACCCCATGGATTGTAGCCAGCCAGGCTTCTCTGTCCATAGGATTCTCCAGGCAAGAATACTGGAGTGGGTTGCCATTTCCTTCTCCATGGGACAATATGAAGACTTGGTAAATTGCTTAATGGAATGAGTTTTATCACAAGCTCTAGACTTTAAGATAAACTGCCACATGTTTTCCTCTGCTGGATGGAGACAGAGTTCAAGAATGTGAACTTGTTAGATCAGGTTTTTTGCTGGTCTACAATGAATTATGATCACTGTAAAGAGAGGGAGTAATAATAGTTGACTCTATAGAAATAGTTTAGAAATAACTATCTTTTAAGGACTTAGAACAACAGACTGGTTACAAATAGGAAAAGGAGTATATCAAGGCTGTATATTGTCACCCTGCTTATTTAACTTACATGCGGAGTACATCATGAGAAATGCTGGGATGAAGCACAAGCTGGAATCAAGATTGCCGGGAGAACTATCAATAACCTCAGATATGCAGATGACACCACCCTTATGGCAGAAAGTGGAGAAGAACTAAAGAGCCTCTTGATGAAAGTGAAAGAGGAGAATGACAAAGTTGACTTAAAGCTCAACATTCAGAAAATGAAGATCATGGCATCTGGTCCCATCACTTCATGGCAAATGGATGGGGAAACAGTGGAAACAGTGGCTGACTTTATTTCTGGGGACTCCAAAATAACTGCAGATGATGATTGCAGCCATGAAATTAAAAGATGCTTACTCCTTGGAAGGAAAGTTATGACCAACCTAGACAGCATATTAAAAAGCAGAGACACTACTTTGTCAACAAAGGTCCATCTAGTCAAAGCTATGGTTTTTTCAGTAGTCATGTATGGATGTGAGAGTTGGGCTATAAAGAAAGCTGAGCACTGAAGAATAGATGCTTTTGAACTGTGGTGTTGGAGAAGACTCTTGCGAGTCCCTTGGGCTGCAAGGAGATCCAACCAGTCCATCCTAAAGGAGATCAGTCCTGGGTGATCATTGGAAGGACTGATGTTGAAGCTGAAACTCCAATATTTTGGTCACCTGATTCGAACAGCTGACTCATTTGAAAAGACCCTGATGTTGGGAAAGACTGAAGGCAGGAGAAGAAGGGGACAACAGAGGATGAGATGGTTAGATGGCATCACAGACTCAATGGACATGAGTTTGCGTAAACTCCGGGTGTTGGTGATGGACAGGGAGGCCTGGTGTGCTATGGTTCATGGCGTTGCAAAGAGTTGGATGCGACCGAGTGACTGAACTGAAGGTCTACAAAAGGTGTCTCAATTTCAGAGCACTTACTGTAGGTTACTGGTAAAATCTATTTTACTTTTATTTGGAAAACTATTGAAAAAGCAACTATTAGCCATTGAATGGATAGAATTGGTTTTTCTAAAGAAACAATAAATGGCTTTGAGGTTATTAAGAGAGGTCAGAGAAACTGAGACATCATAAAAATAGGTGCAGTGTTCAAAGTCAGTTGGTTAGAAGCCCAGACTAAAGCAAAGAATTCTAGGACTGATGTTCTCACTGGGGGAAAGCGTCTGATTGATCTGAGAGCCACAAAATAGGCTAACTGAACACATAATGCATAGATATTCAGACACCTGCATCTCTCTCCTCTGAATGTCTCAGACTTAGCTCCTATTTTGAAATGCGTGAAATTACTGGACCAAACCAATGCTATATATAACTATAAGATGTTGGTATACCAGGATTGCACTGATAGTCTAGCAGGAGAGATGACTCTTCAAATATCTCAGGAACTAGTCAAGTAGACAGTGAACAAATATGCTATTTTCATGGAACAAATATTTATTGTGTATCTACTAAGTGTCACACCCTTTTAGGTACAGAGGTACAAGAAAGAACTTTGTTATTACTTTCTAAAATTCAACAGCTTCTCACTGGCAGGCAGAGGGAGAACATGGGATATTTTGAGAATGGTGAATTAAATAATGGAAAATCTTTAAATCCAAGTTGGGGAAAAATCTAATTTTGAGATATTTGACAAGAAGTCATTGGGACCCATGAACTAACGACTAAGCAGAAGAGGAAAATGGCTTTAGTTGTAGTCAATTTTTCTTTGTCTTGGAAGAGCCTCTTACACAAACCTGTCATTTGAGCTATAAAAATATGGTCTGTAAACCAAGGGACAATTTAGGTGGCATTAATTTAATGACCTTATTACCAATCTCTTACAAAAATCAATAAACATTTACTTTTTTAACCATCCTCTGAGGTGGCTTCTTGCCATCACCAGTTATTGTTAGACTGGGAAATGTTTAAAATTTAAAGTGTGGTGAACAGAACCATTTTTTCCTGTGCAATTAGAAACTGTGCAGTGTAACTCTGAGAACTTTCTAAAGTAGCCAGTTCATTGGTTCTCTAACTGTGCTTTTGGATTTATAAAGTGTATTCTCTGAAATAAGTTACAAAGCTGTTCTCTGTTATAAACATGTTGTCATAGTAAAGTCAAGTCCATCAGCCCTGACAAGAACATGCTTTTTTTTCCTTATAGAGTATCCAGCCTTATCCAATGTCTCAATAGACTTCATCAAGACAGATCAATTTACATAATCTCCAATTCATAAGGGCAGAAGTTTCATGGTCTGAGAAACACTAAAAAGTTGCAGTAGTTTGAGTTAGGAGTAATTAAAGAGATTTGCTACCTGTTTTTTGGGAAAAGGAGTTAATCCTGGTTATTTTATATTGGGATGGAGAAAAATGCAAGGTCTTTTCTTATTAAAAACATTTTATTTGTAATTACAAAACTTATGTGTGTCCCTTGGAGAAGGAAATAGCAACCCACTCCAGTACTCATGCCTGGAAAATCCCACGGACCGAGGATCCTGGTAGGCTACAATGGGGTCGAAAAGAGTTGGACACGACTGAGCGACTTCATTTTCACTTTCACGTGTCCCTTACAGAAAAATCACAAA
This sequence comes from Oryx dammah, assembly GCF_014754425.2. NCBI lineage: Eukaryota > Metazoa > Chordata > Mammalia > Artiodactyla > Bovidae > Oryx > Oryx dammah. Next base: position 54,877,409 of record NW_024070210.1, read on the forward strand.
CTAGAACTAAGCAGACAAAGAAAAATCACCCACAACTCCAATTACCGAGCACTAGTTAACAACTTGGTTTCTGTGTCCAGTCTTTTCTACCTCTCCACATACCAATTTTCAAAAATGACATCATATAGTACATAGTGTTTTGTGATGTCTCCTGACCTCCAAAACCTCCTTGTTTCAGGTCATCCTAGATTTCCTAATGGCTGTGTAAGTTGCAAAGGTATATCATTGACTTTAAGGGAACAGCAGGCAGGAGAAAAATTTCTTCTGCTGAATTTAATAGATTACGCCCCCTCATCCCTAAAAGCCGTTCTCTAAATCCCTAAATGACCTCTGACCTGGTGGGTTTTGGTGTCGGCGTGTGCGACACTTACAGAGAGTCACTCCTGCTTGGGGTTCCCACTGACAGCATCGCAGTAGGACCCCAGAGCCCACCAGGTTCCATGTGTCGGAACCTCACCTCGCCTCCCCTCCGCGGCGGGCCAGCGGTTTGGGGAAGCGCTCTGCGGACCCAGGGACCCCATTCCCCAAGACGGTGCATTCCCTCTCTCTTTACACAGCAGACCCGAGCTCTGCGACAGTTCGGCCGGCGACCCCCTTTGCCCCCGAAACCTCCCAGCACCGGACGGCTGGCTAGAGACCCGAGATGCCCAGTGGAGCCCGTGCCTGCCCAACCTCGGTGCCGCGCTGCGCGGCGGCCGAACCCGAGCCGCGCGGGGCCGCGCCGTCCCCGAGTGATGACGCGCTTCCTGCCCTCCCGGCGCTCCCGGGCCGTGCGCTCGCGCTCGCCCTCGGCTCTTGTTCCGCGCCTGGAGCCAGCGGCGGCGGCAGCGGCTGGGGCGGCTGCGGGAGCGGAGCGGTCGCTGGGCGCGCTGGGGGACGCCGGCTGCACTCCGAGGCAGGCGCTCTGCAATGAGACAGTAAATGCATCCCCCGGTAAGGCGCACGGCTCACTCGGGTTTTCCTCTTCCTCCAGCTGCATGCACGTTGCATGAATTTCTCGTGTCTTTTCCCTCCCCTTTACAGAAGGAAAATGTGGGTGGTTTTCCCCTTCCTTTTGCATCTCGTGAGTGATGCCAATGCAGAAAAAAACCTCGCAAAGCTCCCAGATTTGATGTTCTAGGGAGCTTTTTGCAGGAAAATAAAAATAAAATGAAATTAATGCACCTGTCTATTGCACATGTATGTTTCACTGCACTGGACCCGAGCGCAGCGGTTTGCAAACAGCCTCACAGCCCGCTCCCGAGAGCGGATTCCTAGCCGTGGGCAGCTGGTCCCCTGCGGGGCTCCCCCTGGGTTTCCGGTAACTGGGCTTTGAAAAGCAGCCCCGCCTGCCTGGAGTGTCCCCTCGGCCCCGGCCGGGCCCCCGCGCCGGGAGAGTTGGCGCGGGCGGAGCGGCTTCGTTCCAGCACTGGTCGCCCCGACTCCAGCGCCACTTTGCAAACAAGTCTCCTGCCGGGCTCCGGGCAAAGGGAGCCGGCCGGTGCGGAGCTCCTTTCCCATCCCGGACTCTCAGACCTGCCGATTCCACGATTCTGTTTTACTTGGCAATCTCGCCACTAGCAAACTGCTTGAAGCTGGGGGACCAAGAGCGAGGGGAGGATTGGGATTCAGTGCCGCCGCTGGCCTCGCGCTGGACCAGGGGCGCCCTCTCCTTCCTTGGCCCCAGGAGCTGAAATTTCGCCCCCGTCGGGAGCCGGGGGTCCCGGACACCGGCATTTCGGGATTCCCAAAGGGGACCGAGGAGCGACGTTCGAGGGCGCCATATTTTCAGTGGGTCTTGGCTACCGAGGGGAGTGGGCGAACAGCTGGTGGGCGGGTGGGGAGAGCGCGGCGCCCCGGCAGGAGAGGCTGGAGCCGTTTTCCCCGGGAAAGTTTGTGCGCCCAGGCCGGCACGGAGGCGGCTCCACAGGGTGCGCACCGCGCCTGTCCCCGCAAGGGCGCGCGGGCTGCAGCGCGTCGCCAGGCCGGCCCGCCGGGGTAGAGGGCCGAGAGCCGCCGTCAGAGACTGCGCGCTCTGCTCGCCTCGGTCCACGGTCCCGCCGAGACGCCGTGGTCGGGCTCCGAGGCGCAAGGAACACGCCCCTCTCCTGCAGCCGCGGCCGCCGGGGCGCTCTGCTGGAGCCGTGCGCTTGACCGCTTTCCCCGGCCGGGCGCCGGTGCGGACCGTCTTGGCGGCGCCAGGACCCTCCTGGGTGCCCATCAGAGCGCGGGAGCTCACTCCCAGCGTAGAGGCCCCGGTTATCGTCTGTGGTTTGCGGTGACCCCGTGGCGGAAGACCAGCCCGAGCCTCCTCTCGCCTCTCTGGCTGCGGCCGCGACAGCAGCAGCGCCCGCGGCTGCGTGCTCGGCTCTCGCCGCGGTGCCAGCTGGCGGAGGAGAGGTCAGGGGGACATTTCCAGAAGTTGGGGTTTAAGGGGGATGCGTGGGGAAACTTGGATTTTTGCTGCCCGTGAAGAACCCAGGTGACTTGGGAAAAGGAGATTGATTCAGAATGCCTGTTTCGTGGTGAAAACTAACCTCTGGCTATTTCTAGACGATGAGAGGGGGATGAGCGGAAGTGTTGGTGTTGTACGAGACGCATTTAAAGACGGGAGAGTAGGGGGGGTGTTCTGGAGAACTGGACCCCCAGATATAATACATTACAAGCAGCTCGGTGCTCTAAATACCACTGAACTTTGGCTTCTGATGGAACCCGGGGTGCTGAGTGGTGACATTCGTCAGGTGAGCGCTATTCTCCTTTCTTCAGAGCTTGGAGTTGGCGACTTCTCGGGAGGGGGGCGGTGGGGAAATCGTTACTTTTGAGATAGATTGTGATCTCTGCTTTGAGAAGGGGCAGGGGAAGGGCGAGTTGGCTGACCTACAGTTCGCTGGCAGGAACGTGCCAGCCTTTTTCCTTGGCGAGAGAAATGATGCCATAGTATTGAGGTCATGTCAGCACTTTGGGGCTTCATCATTGGAAACGCTTCAAGGGATCACTGAGAGCATGTGGGGGAGGGGGGAAGCTTTCATCTCAGAGATGTGCCCTGTGATGTCACGATTTAGGCTGCTCTTAACGTCTGTCCGCCTCAATAAATACTTATCCAGTGAGAATGTCAGGCATTGAATTTCCAACATTTTATCTTCCTTGTTGGCTGATTTGGGGTATCTATGCAAAAACCCGGGAGGGGCCGTGGATGTGACAAGACACATGACCTTGAGAGAGGAGGGATACCTGCAGAAATGCTAATTTTGTTTTCACTGAGCCCTAGAACTGTGGAGAACACCCTGAGCCTAAGATACATTTTTCTAGAATTAGCGTAATTAATTTAGGAGAGAATCAAATTAGTTGCTGAAAGCCTCCATCCCTTTTGTAAACTTCCCAGTCTTAGAAATGGTGCCTTGAATCAGAAAACACAGGGCTCCTCAGATTGGGGAAGTCCTTGGATTCTCTCTGCCTTTGTGCCCACTCAGGTCATCAGGAGTACTGAAGAATTATTAGAGTTTCTGTTTTTGGCATTGATGTGCTTTTACCTCCAAAGGGAAAGTGCACTTTTAAAACTTGGCCCTGTTCATTGAGGTATTGGGGATATTCTTTATAGGCATAGGTTTATTTATATGGGTTTTGAATTCACCTACTGTTAAATCTACTTGTTTGGGGATTTTCAAACAGTATTCCCTAAAGTATTTTTAAGCAAAGTCAGGTTTTAGAAAGAGGTGTGTGTGTGTGTTATTTGCTTTAGTCTAGTTTCTTTTATTTGGAGAAGGAAATGGCAACCCACTCCAGTGTTCTTGCCTGGAGAATCCCAGGGACAGAGGAGCCTGGTGGGCTGCCGTCTATGGGGTTGCACAGAGTCGGACACGACTGAAGCAGCAGCAGCAGTTTCTTTTATAGCTCAAATTATACTGATTTCCCCATTCCTCCTCCCCCTGTTATCAGCAGATCATTTGTTTCCAAGAGCAGTTAAGGGTGGTTATAGGTGGTGAACAATTTAAATTTTTACCAACTGCTCAGAAAAAAAGTCTAAAGATGTATTTATTCATCTTAGTATTGTGCTTTATAACTATATATATGTCATATTTTTTGTGCATGTGCTAGACATTACATAATAAAAATCTAAAAGTAGTGTTCTCAATAAAGCTAAAATTAAAAATTAAAAAAGTTTTATTATAAACCCTTGTATCTTCATTCCTAAATTTACTACCTCAATATTTGTTTTTTTTTTATGCCTGTCTTAACAAAGTGTTACAAATTGTGCTTTGTTGCCTCTTGCCTGATTCTTATTATAACTTCTTGACTTGATCAAAGTTCCTGCAATTTTTTCCTGTTAAGATTTTATAACTTCAAGAGGTTAGAAATGCCTATTCATTTTGGGAAATTGCCTGTCAAGTTACCGTGTGGTGTGTGTGTGTGTGTGGTGTGTGTGTGTGGCATGCCCAGACTCTTGGGACAGTGTCTAAAACTTGTCATATCTGACATTACTACTCCAGAACTTTTGCGTCATAATGTTTTCTTGGAGGTTTGAGGTGGTGAATTAGCCAATACAGGAAGTACTAAAAAAGAGTTAAGTAATTCAAAGTTATTTTTATGGGTTAAAAAAAAAAATTAAAGACAAGAAGGAAAACTTAATAAGCAGGACCAGAATTACAGCTTAACATATACCCAAATGGTGCCTTTTTAATTACAGTACTTTCCCCCAGAACTTTTTAATCCTATTACTCTTATATTTAATAAGGAGACTAGTTAAAATATAAGCCAAACAGAACTATTACAAATAATGGGGATAAATGCTGGGTATAACCAGATGTTTTGCCTAAAGTTAAAAGAGTTAAGGAATCTGAACTGTATCAAACTCCTCCTGTAGGCTGTCCTCAATCCCCTTTCTCATAAGCAGGAAATTTTCAAAGGCAAAAAAATCTTGGATGGCAGTGGAGACAAAACAAGAAAAGAACAAAATGTTTAAGGTAGACTTCATCTGTCTGTTGACCAAGCCTGTGGCTTAGTGGCAGGTGTCACTTGGTTTTGAGAGCCTTTGTTTATGTACCACCTAGAGCTATGAATCAAGACAGCTTTTTTGCCACCCTTTCACAGTGGATTGTTAGAGTCAGTGCTAGGACAGTGTTTTGTTTCTGGGTTAAGCAACAATTAAATTTCATCCAAAGTGATGTTGTTCTGAATATGTAGAACAGGACATGAATATTTGTATTTCCCTTTTACTCTTTTAGCTGCACTCCTAACAAAATTTTCTAAGTGTGCTATTCACTTATTCAGTAATTGTTTTTGAGGGTTTATTGTGTATTTAGATATTTCCTGGCCTCACCCCACACATCCAGTTCCTAGAGCATGATCTTTTATACTTTATGCATCTTGTAGAGTGGGAGGGTGGGGGAGGGTAATAGTGTGAGATTAAACAGTACTTGAAGGACTACACAGTCAAAGATATGCAAAGGATGTGAACAGGCCATTCTCAAGATAAGGGGTACAAATGGTCATAACCATGTGAAAGGATTCTCGTAACACATTATGGTCAGGGAAATGCAAATGAAAAAGCCAAGAACTGTTAGTTTTCTTTCTGTTCATCCAATTAGTGTGTGTTTTAAAGGTTGGTAACATCCTCTGTTAGGTGGGTTGGGGGCAACCCTCAGACTCTCAGTGGGAGTATGAATGGGTGCAACCTTGTGGGAAAGCAGACAGTTTCAGTGACAGTTTGGAATGTGTGTATTTGTGTATGCAGTCACATATTTGGAATCCTTTCTTACAGAATTAGAAATAGCATGTAGGCATCTGTGTGTGAGGATGTTTGTTGCTAGATTACTACAGTAAATAAGCTAGAAGCAGTATGAGTTTCCATCAGTAGGATGAATATATAGGGTCCATATATGGACCCTCTCATCCATATATAGAGAGATTATTTGTGAAGGATGTCTATGATATACTACATGTAAATAAAATCAAGTCGCCAAGTATCATATGTGGTATGATACTATTTCTGATTTAAAAAAGAAGCTCCATGTGTATGACCTTGAAGAAAGATATGGAAGGACACATAAAACCTAATATTGTTTAAAATTAGCTGTGGGGCAGAGGGGTGATTAATTTGCTCCCTATACACCTTGAATGGTTTACTTGCCTAAACATTCAGGCTTTTTTTATATGAAAACATTTAAAAGTATTATTTGGTTAATGAATAGGAAATTTGTCTGGAACCATTTTAGAAACAAAAACTGGGCAATATTCTGTTTTTTTTTTTTTTTTTAATTCCCCTGATCCATTCTGCAGCAATCTCTTGTCTCTTTGGAAACTTTCAATTATCTTCTAAAATTCTGAGATTTCCCAACTTTAAGTGAAATCCTTCAGTATAAGCCTTGGCTTCCAGAAGAGCTATTTACCTTTGTCTCCCAGGAGGGTGAAACCCTTTTCTTTGACTTTCTTTGATCCCATTCAGAAGGTAGAGGGGAGGTCTTCTGGCCAACTGGAGAGTCTTCCAGGAGACAGGCAGCATGTCCTCAAACTTGGTTTTCCTGAGCCTGAGAGAGAGAGAGAGAGAGAGAGAGAGAGAGAGAGAGAGGAGTGTGTTAGTTGCTTAGTCATGTCAGACTCTTTGCAACCCCATGGATTGTAGCCTGCCAGGCTCCTCTGTCCGTGGAATTCTCCAGACAAGAATGCTGGAGTGAGTAGCCATTCTCTTCTCCAGGGCATCTTCCCAATCCAGGGACTGAACCCGGATCTCCTGCATTGCAGGCAGATTCTTTACCATCTGAGCCACCAGGGAAGCCCAGAGAGTTGCTGCTAAATGATTCTGCTGGCATTTGAATCCTGGTCTCCATCCACATTAGCTTAGCTGATTGTTCTACCTGTGTACCATTTTCAATTCTGCCTCTAGATGTGTTTTTTGAAACTTGATAGTATTTGAGTTCTTGGCAGTCACTACAAAAAAAATGAAGCTTTCAAAAGCAGTGGAACCTCCATTTACATTTTTAAAAGTACATATCACATGACTCTGAATGCTGGTAGGACACTCAGAATCTCAACCGCTTGGAAGCCAGGGCTGTGCTGCAAATTTGAAAACTGTGCTTTAGATTCAGTGGTTTCCAGGTGTGAATGCCTCAGAATCCCCTGGACAGTGAAAGTGTTAGTTGCTCAGTAATGTCTGACTCTTTAAGACCCCATGGACTATAGCCCACCAGGCTTCCCCATCTGTGGGAAGGATGTATCTACGCAAGGATACTGGAGTGGGTAGCCATTCCCTTCTCCAGGAGATCTTCCCAAACCAGGGATTGAACCCAGGTCTCCTGCATTGCAGGCAGGAGATGGTGATTCTTCACCGTCAGAATCACCTTGCTGCTAAGTCACTTCAGTCGTGTCCAACTCTGTGCGACCCCATAGACGGCAGCCCACCAGGCTCCCCCGTCCCTGGGATTCTCCAGGCAAGAACACTGGAGTGGGTTGCCATTTCCTTCTCCAATGCATGAAAGTGAAAAGTGAAAGGGAAGTCGCTCGGTCACGTCCAACTCTTCGAGACCCCATGGACTGCAGCCTACCAGGCTCCTCCATCCATGGGATTTTCCAGGCAAGAGTCCTGGAGTGGGGTGCCATTGCCTTCTCCAGAGTCACCTTGAGGACTTGTTAAAAAAGAATCAGCTTGAGGACTTGTTAAAACCCACTTTGTTGAGCCACAGTTTTAGATTCTGTAAGTCTTGGGTAGGGCCTGATAATTTGCATTTTTAACAAGTTCGCAGATGACACTGATCTTCCTGGTCCTGGACCATACTCTGCAAACCACTGGTGTAGGGGAACAGCTTCTTGTGTTTTGCAGCTGTTGTGTTCTTGTCCAGCCAGTGCTCTACCCTTTCATGGATGAAAGTTACAATGCCAATCGAGGCAAATTAACTCAGTTTTATCAGTTTCAACAAGCTGAGAAGAAGAATTATTTGAGTTACTTTACTGAACTGTTGTCTGTATCCGTTGTAGGTGTTTGGGGATGTAATGATGTTTCATACATGGATGTGTGGTTAATCAGCATGAAAGTCAAAGTTCAGGTTTATTTTAAATATTCCGTAGTGGATTCTCACGGGAGAGCAGAGAAGCCTATTAGTCTCTGGTTCCTCTTTTTTTGTTTTTTTGTCATACACCCCTGGAGGGTGGACCTCTTCTGTAGGGTTCTCCACCTTAGCCATGTGTTGGGATCACTTGGGGATGTTGATTTAGTTGGTCTGGAGGGGGCCTGGACATTGGTGGGTAAGTTCTCCAGGTAATTCTAATATGTAGCTGGGATAGAGAACATGCATTTACAGTCCTCAGGGTCACTTTGACTCATTCTTTGAAGATGGTGTTCATCTGGACCACAGTCCCTTCTCTGATCAACATTTGTGGTAACTTGGGTATCTATAGAGATTGTCCACCCAACTCAGTCCTTTGACCAGCTCTCTTTTAGTTATCCTTTCTTCTGTCTACTTCAGCCATCCCTTCCCACAGTTATTCTTAGACTGCTGGTTCTCAGCAGTTTTGCCACCCAGAGGCTATTTGGCAATGTCTAGAGACATTTTGGAGAAGGCAATGGCAACCCACCCAAGTACTCTTGCCTGGAAAATCCCGTGGGTGGAGGAGCCTGGTAGGCTGAAGTCCATGGGGTCTAGAAGAGTCAGACATAACTGAGCGACTTCACTTTCACTTTTCACTTTCATGCATTGGAGAAGGGAATGGCAACCCACTCCAGTGTTCTTGCCTGGAGAATCCCAGGGACTGGGGAGCCTGGTGGGCTGCCTTCTATGGGGTTGCACAGAGTCGGACATGACGGAAGCGACTTAGCAGCAGCAGGAAAAGCAGAGACGTTTTAGGGCTTCCCGGGTAGCTCAGTGATAAACAATCTCCCTGCCAATGCGGGAGACGCAGGAGGCTTGGGTTCAATCCCTGGGTCAGGAAGATTCCCTGGAGGAGGAAATGGCAACCCACTCCAGTATTCTTGCTGGGAAAATCCCATGGACAAAGCTTGGTGGGCTACAGTCCAGAGGGTCTCAAAGAGTCGGACACGACTGAGCAACTGAGCACAGAGGCATGCAGAGACATTTTTGCCTGTCACACCTTGAGGGGACACGGGAGTGCTGCGGGTATTCAGTGAGTGGAGGCCTGGGATGTTGCCAAACACTGTATAATGCACTCCCCCCCTTACCCGCCCCCCTACATACGTAGAGAATTTCATGGTCTCAAATGTAAGCAGTGTCATGATAGAGAAACCTTGCCCTGGTGTCCTGGGGGAGTTGTTTTTTTTTTTTAAACCCCAATTTATAGAAGAAATACGTCTTATGTGATGACCCAATGCAAATATACATACAACTGAACCAAGTTTCACAAAACAGTGTTTACCCTTACTAGGTGTAATGTAGTCACATACTTTTTATTTTGTCTCATTAAAAAATAATTGCTGGTCATGACCCACTAAATTGATTTTATTACCCACTAAACTTGCAATCACAAGTGTAGACCTTATCATTACCAATAACTGTACCTCCGTCAAAATCTTGACAAGCATTCCCATCTGACCCTCACCTTTTCTTTTCTTATTCCTGTTATTACCCAAGTGCACCCAGCCTGCACCCTCCAAGGGGCTCTGACCTGGTGACCCTTGCACTTCTTCATCCTCTAACACCCTTATTATCTATTCCTACTATGCCCCACCCTCAACCCTCACCCCAAGGTACTTGCCTACACCCCCCAACTTCTTTGACTATTTCTCCCTTCATCTCACTTTCCTAGGAAAACCCCATCCTCTGTCCACCCTGCTCCTGCCTCAGGCTGATGAACCTGGCTGGAGAAAACCAGCCATCTGCATCGTCTCACTTTTTATTTATGACCATAAGCCTCCAGACAGACTCTTGGCACTGCAGAGCCCACTATGTTTCTGTCCCCACCTCACTGGCAGCTGATGACTTGGCTTATTTCACTGAGAAAAAGGAAGCAGTTGGGAAGTAGTTTCATCATTTCCTCATGCTAAATCTGCCAGCCTACCTGCACTGTAGCCACACAGCACTGGAGCCTGTTCCCTGTTGGCATGCAAGGCTCTCACTCGTGCATGAATCTTCTTTCCCTTCTGCACCATCAGCTTTCTCCCTCTGATGGATCATGTCCGTGAGGAACATACTGTAGTCTCTCTCATCTTGAGGGGAAAAGTACCACCAACAGAACTCTTAGCCCAATATCCCAGTTGACGGTTCTCCCAAGTCCTCTATTCTCCCTTGGAGTCAGTATCTTCCAAAAGAATTGTCGTCCATTCTGTTCCATTTCCCTCTCTCATTCTGTCTGGAACCCACCAGTTTGGCTTCTGTCCCATCCCTTCAGCGAAAGCACACTTCTCCAGGCGCCAGTGATGCCCAGTGGCCAGCGCTTAGTTGTCGTTGCCTGCGGCCTCGGCAGCAGGGAGCCGGCTCTCTCTTTGGCTGTCTTCCCTCGGCTTCTGCGCCATGGTCCTCACCTGGTTGTCCTCCTACGCTCAGGCTCTTCCAGCTCCTGCTCTGCTGCGGATCTCCTCCTCCTGGCTTCTGAAAGTGGGGGCTGTTCTCTCACACTTCACTTGACTTGGGAGTCTGTTCCAGTATCACCTCCTTAGAGCTCTTCCTAGCTCCCCCTGGTCCCTGTTCTCAGCCTCTTCCTTGTTTTCATATCATGTCTCATTCCCTGATAACCGGCATACCTAGGAGACAGTGTAGCTTCCATCCCAGACCACTGCAGTAAAGTGAATATCAGAGTGAGTCATACAAAGTTTCTGCTTCCCTAGAGTATATTTATACTATACTATAAAATAATGCTCAAAATTCTCCAAGCCAGGCTTCAACAATATGTGAACCCCGAACTTCCTGATGTTCAAGCTGGTTTAAGAAAAGGCAGAGGAACTAGAGATCAAATCGCCAACATCCGCTGGATCATCGAAAAAGCAAGAGAGTTCCAGAAAAACATCTATTTCTGCTTTCTTGACTATGCCAAAGCCTTTGACTGTGTGGATCACAATAAACTGTGGACAGTTCTGAAAGAGATGGGAATACCAGACCACCTGACCTGCCTCTTGAGAAATCCGTATGCAGGTTAGGAAGCAGCAGTTAGAACTGGACATGGAACAACAGACTGGTTCCAAATAGGAAAAGGAGTACGTCAAGGCTGTATATTGTCACCCTGCTTATTTAATTTGTATGCAGAGTACATCATGAGAAACGCTGGACTGGAAGAAACACAAGCTGGAATCAAGATTGCCGGGAGAAATATCAATAACCTCAGATATGCAGATGACACCACCCTTATGGCAGAAAGTGAAGAGGAACTAAAAAGCTTGTTGATGAAAGTGAAAGTGGAGAGTGAAAAAGTTGGCTTAAAGCTCAACATTCAGAAAATGAAGATCATGGCATCCAGTCCCATCACTTCATGGCAAATAGATGGGGAAACAGTGGAAACAGTGTCAGACTTTATTTTTGGGGGCTCCAAAATCACTGCAGATGGTGACTGTAGCCATGTAATTAAAAGACACTTACTCCTTGGTAAAAAACTTATGACCAACCTAGATAGCATATTCAAAAGCAGAGACATTACTTTGCTGACTAAGATCCGTCTAGTCAAGGCTATGGTTTTTCCTGTGGTCATGTATGGATGTGAGAGTTGGACTGTGAAGAAGGCTGAGCGCCGAAGAATTGATGCTTTTGAACTGTGGTGTTGGAGAAGACTCTTGAGAGTCCCTTGGACTGCAAGGAGATCCAACCAGTCCATTCTGAAGGAGATCAACCCTGGGATTTCTTTGGAAGGAATGATGCTAAAGCTGAAGCTCCAGTACTTTGGCCACCTCATGCGAAGAGTTGACTTATTGGAAAAAACTCTGATGCTGGGAGGGATTGGGGGCAGGAGGAGAAGGGGATGACCGAGGATGAGGTGGCTGGATGGCATCACGGACTCGATGGACATGAGTCTGAGTGAACTCCGGGAGTTGATGATGGACAGGGAGGCCTGGAGTGCTGCAATTCATGGGGTCGCAAAGAGTCGGACACGACTGAGTGACTTAACTGAACTGATAGTCTATTATAGTATATAGGCTATATGTAGTATATAGTATATTATAGTAAATAGGCTTCCCTGGTGGCTCAGACGGTAGAGAATCTGCTTGCAATGTGGGAGACCTGAGTTTGATACCTGGGTTGAGAAGATCCCATGAAGAAGGAAATGGCGATCCACTCCAATATTCTTGCCTGGAGAATTCTATGACAGAGGAGCTTGGGTGCGGTCCATGGGGTCACAAAGAGGCAGACATGACTGAGCTACTGACACTTTCACTTTCATAGTCTAAAAGTGTGCGGTAGCATTGCATCAGGAGAGGGCAATGGCAGCCCACTCCAGTACTCTTGCCTGGAGAATCCCAGGGACGGGGGAGCCTGGTGGCCTGCCGTCTGTGGGGTCACACAGAGTCGGACACGACTGAAGTGACACAGCAGCAGCAGCAGCATTGCATCTAAAAAAACACCAATGTACATATCTTAATTCAAAATGACTTTATTGCAAAAAAGTACTATGTGTCCTCTGAGTCTTCAGAAAGTCTTTTTTTTTTTTTTTTTTTTTTTTTGCTGGTGGAGGGTCTTGCCTTGATGTTGATGGCTGCTAACCTATTTGGGAGGTGATGGCTGAAGGTTGGGGTGGTTGTGACCACATCTTAAAATAAGACAACAATAAAGTTTGCCACATTGCTTGACTCTTCCTTTCATGAATGATTTCTGTAGCAGGCAGTGCTGTTTGATAGCATTTTACCCACAGTAGAGCTTCTTTCAGAATGGGAGTCAGTTCTCTTAAACCATGCTGCTGCTTTTTCAACTGAGTTTATGTCATATTCTGAATCCTTTGTTGTCATTTCAGTAACCTTTAGAACATATTTACGAGGAGCAGATGCCATCTCAGGAAACCACTTTCTTTGCTCATGCATAAGAAGCAGTTCCTCATTCATTCAAGTTTTCTCATGAAATCAAAGCAATTCAGTCACATCTTCAGGCTCCACTTCAAATTCTAATTCTCTTGCTGTTTCTACCACATCTGCAGTTACTTCCTCCACTGAAACCTTGAACCTTCAAAGTCATCCATGAGAGTTGGAATCAGCTTCTTCCAGATTCCTGTTAATGTTGTTATTTTGACCTCTTACCATGAATCATGAATATTCTTAATGGTATTTAGACTGGTGAATCCTTTCCAGAAGGTTTTCAGTTTGTTTTGCCCAGATTTATCAGAGGAATCACTGTCTATGGCATTTGCAGCCTTATAAAATGCAATTCTTAAAAGAATAAGACTTAATAGTTGAAATGACTCCTTGATCCATGGGCTACAGAATGGCTGTAAACATGAACAACATTCATCTCATTGCACGTCTCCATCAGAGCTCTTGGCTGACTAGGTGCATTGTCAACGAGCGGTAATATTTGAAAAGAAATTTTTTTCTTTTTTGTGGGCAGTAGGTCTCAAGAGTGGGCTTAAAATACTGAGTAAGCTGTGTTGTAAACTGGTGTGCTGTAATCCAGGCTTTGTTGCTTGCTACATTAACAGAGCACAGGCAGAAGAGCTTGAGTCTTTTTCTTAAGGGCCCTAGGATTTTTAGAATGGTAACTGAGTATTGGCTTCAACTCCAAGTCATCCTCTGCATCAGCCCGTAAAAAGAGAGTCAACCTGTCCTTTGCAGAGCCAGGCATTGACTTCTCCTCTCTAGCTACGAAAGTCTTAGGTGACGTCTTCTTCCAGTATGACTGTTTTATCTGTATTGAACAATCTGTTGTTTAGTGTGGCCGCCTTCATTAATGATTTTAGCTAGATCTTCTGGCTATCTTGCTGCAGGTTTTGCATCAGTACTTGCCGCCTCACTTTGCACTTTTATGTTATGGACACAGCTTGTTTCCTTGAACTTCACTAACCAATTTCTGCTAGCTTCAAGCTTTTCTCCTACAGCTTCCTCACCTCTCTCAGCCTTCCTGGAATGGAGGAGAGTTAGGGCCTTGCTTTGAATTAGGCTTTGGCTGAAAGGAATGTTGTGGCTGGCTTGATCTTCTATCCAGACTGATAAAACTTTCTCCATGTCAGCAATAAAGCTGTTTCCCTTTCATATCATTTGTCTATTTGCTGAAATAGTACTTTCAGTTTCCCTTAAGAACTTTTCCTTCGCATTCATTCACAGCTTGGCTGTTTGGCTCAAGAGGCCTCGCTTTTGGCCTGTCTGGGCTTTTGATATGCCTTCCTCACTCAGCTTAATCATTTCAAGCTTCTGATTTAAAGTGAGAGATGTGTGACTCTTCCTTTCACTTGAACACTTAGAGGCTTTTGTAGGCTTATTAATTGGCCTAATTTCAGTATCGTGTCTCAGAAAATAGAGAAGCTGGAGGAGAAGGAGAGAGACGGGGAGCTGCTGGTTGGCGTAGCAGCCAGAACACATTTATTAAGTTCGTCATCTTATTTGGGTGCAGTTCATGGTGCCTGCCAAACAGTTATAATTGTTACATCAAAGATCAGTGATCACGTATCACCTTAACAAATATTATTATATCGAAAAAGTTTGAAATATTGTGAGAATTACCAAAATGTGATGCAGAGACAGGAAAGGAGCAAATGTTTTTTTGGAAAGATGGTCCTGATAGACTTGCTCAATACAAGGTTGCCACAGACATTCAATTTGTAAAAATAGTGGCATCTGCAAAGCTCGGTAAAGCCAAGTGCAGTAACATGAGGTCTGCCTGTATTACATACATGATTCATTGCTTGCCTGTCTCATGGCACTAGAATGTAAGCTCGTGAGAGAAACCATCTATCGTACTCTGTCCACAAGAGTCAAACAACATCTGGCACATGGTAGATCATCAACAACAATTTTTTTTATTGAAATGTAATTGATTTACAGTGTTGTGTTAATTTCTGCTGTACATCTAAGTGATTCAGTTTTATATATATATATATGTGCACATTTTTTTCCATATTCTTTTCCATTATGGTTTATCATAGGATATTGACTGTAGTTCCCTGTGCTGTGTGGTAGGACCTTGTTTATCCATTCTGTTTGTACTAGTTTGTATCTGCTAATCTCAGACTTTCAGTCCATTCCCCCCGCGCCCCCCCCCCCCGCCCTGCCCCCCATCTCCCACTTGGCAGCTACAAGTCTGTTCTTTGTGAGTCTGTCTCTGTTTCGTAGATAGGTTCATTCAACAAAAAAAATGTGAGTAATTGGTGAGGAAAACTTGTTGATTATAGAGTTAGCCTTGTGTGAGGAAAAATTGTTTTCCAGATTGGAGTTAAGGAAGAGAGTAGTGTTGAGGTAGGAAAGCGGCGTCTCTTGGGGACGGTATTTCTTAGGTCATGTGCTGAGAATTAGGGAGTTCAGGCGCTGAATGAATGAAGCCTACCCTTATTAAATACTTGTTGAGTGGTGGAAGGCACCTGCTGAGGACAGCTAGACCGAGACAAATGGCTGCCTCTCGCTTTTATCTCTGAAGAGGGGCTCTTAAGTGGTCTGCTTGCTAACTTGCTGCTGCGTTGAAGACGTAAGTTCACTTGTCTTAAGTGTTTATCATTGACCTCAGTGTTCTGGTGAATTGTTTTGGTTCATCACTCGTCCCCAGAGTCCACTCAACCACACGGAAGGACGTCTCTTTTTTCCTCGCACAGTGTTTGAGGCCCTCACAGAGTGAATTCCTGCAGATGGGTGAAGGGTTCTGTGCTTCCCTCTGCACTGCTCTCTCAGCCTCCAGGCTTTGCGTGTTTAAATCAAGGCCCTGTCTTCTCTCTATTTGCATGCTTCACGACTGCCCATTTAATTACTTGGCATCCGTGTCCAGGACCTAGTTTGATGTAAGTGGAGATATTTCCTGAGTGTAGCCTGAGGTCATGCATGGCAAATCTTCCAAGAAGAGTGTGGCTTATTCCTGGGTTTGAGAGATTGCATCAAGGGCACTTTAAGAGGCTTAATTTTCTCCTTGAAGGGCTCTGCATTGGGCTTAGCATCTGTCACTCCTGGGGCCTCCCCATGGGGTGAAGGAGCTCTTCCTGTGGGTAAGATGTCAGCCACGAGCAGCCTGATGTGCACCACAAAGTCCTTGACTCTAGTACTTCCAGGAAGAAAGAGTGATGTCTTTGTGGGACATCTTTATTTTTATTATTAGTGTTTTATATTTATTTATTTATTTTTAAAAGGGAGCTTGAGTGGTTCTAGGTCAGCCTTTCTCTTTGACAGGGACAGAACTGAAGCCCAGAGAATGTCCCTGACGGGGTCATTTGGCACAACTGGCTCTGAATTCCCACCTTCCTGACCACCACAGCCTCCATTTTTTGGGATGTCTGGGTGGACCCTCACTTTAATTCATGACTATGATTCTAGGCTCTAGGCGTGTGTCATAATCACCAGGGGGGACTTCCCTGGTGGTCCAGTGGCTAAGACTCTGTGCTCCCAATGCAGGGGACCTGGGTTTGATCCCTGGTCGGGGAACTAGATCCCACATACTGCAACTGAAAGATCTCGCATGGTGCAGTGGAGATTGGAGATGCTGAGGGCTGCAACTCAGACCCAGCACAGCCAAATACATAAATAAATATTTTTAAAAGTCACCAAGAAAACTCCTTAAGTATGCTCATTCTGCTAGTTCCCAGACTCCCCTCGATTTGGGATCTTGGCGAGCAGGACCTGGACACTGTTTCCAGTAGTCATGTATGGATGTGAGAGTTGGACTGAAAGAAGGCTGAGCACCAAAGAATTGATACTTTTGAACTGTGGTGCTGGAGAAGACTGTTGAGAGTCCCTTGGACAGCAAGGAGATCAAACCAGTCAATTCTAAAGGAAATCAATCCTGAATATTCATTGGAAGGACTGATGCTGAAGCTGAAGCTGCATTACTTTGGCCACCTGATGCCAAGAGCCAACTCATTAGAAAAGACCTTGATACTGGGAACAGTTGAGGGCAGGAGGAGAAGGTGGCGACAGAGGATGAGACGGTTAGATGGCATTATCGACTCAATGGACATGAGTTTGAGCAAACTCCAGGAGATGGTGACGGACAGGGAGGCCTGGCGTGCTGCAGTCCTTGGGGTCGCAGAGAGTTGGACATGACTGAGCCGCTGAACAACAAAGGGAGCCTCCTAGGAGAGGTTGCCCAGGAAGGGTGTGAAGGGGGTAAAAGCAGCCAGGGCCTTGGGGACAGCTGCCCCGCAGGGGTGATGCTTGCCAGCCTTGCACTCTAGACAGACATAGCTTCTTCCTGAGGCTGTATAATCATTTCAACCAAGCCAATCTGCTCTTCTCTCTCCCACACTCCCTCTGTGTACTGACTGTGATCTTGTGGGGTTCTGGTTGTAATCCATATTATCAGGACTATATATTTTCTTTGGGAGCATTTCCCAATGTGTTTTGCTACTTAGGCAAGAATGAAAGCTATGTTCGGTTTGAGAGGATCATGTCCCAAGGGTTTTTATGGGTTCTCTTGTTTAGGGTCTCTGGGTGCCTGCATGTTGAAGGTAACTTACCAGCTTTTAGACCACTGGAAGTGAAAAGCTGCCCAAAGGTGCTGATGGAAGAAAAAAAGGGAGGGTAATTGGCAGAGTAAGGTGGGTTTGCACTATTTTATAAGAATGAAAAATCACTTGCTTGCTCTCAGGCTGGTGAACTTCCAGAAGTGTTGGAGCTCTGAGTTTGTGACAGTTGCTACAGGTCCCAGACTGTGATGCCTTGTCCCCCAAGAGCTGGGTGTCTGATGGTCCTGACAAGTAGAGTATATATAATTTTATGAATATACCTGATAAAGATATGAGAACAAGCCCTGTGGAATCTGAGATGCATAAGGTGGTCAAATGTCCCTCTTGGAAGGAGCCAGAGAAGAGTACTTTGCTCTTGGATTGGAACCTGACAGATTGAGTTTGTTAAGGCCCCCTCATCACCATGCCACAGGCTAGTGGCTTCAAAGCAGAAATTTACTGTCTCAGTTTCAGAAGCTAGAAGTTGGAGATCAAGGTGCTGGCAAGAGTTGGTTCCTACTGAGAGCTGTGTTTAGTTCAGTTCAGTCACTCAGTCTTGTCTGACTCTTTGCGACCCCATGGGCTGCAGCACGTCAGGCCTCCCTGTCCATCACCAACTCCTAGAGTTTACTCAAACCCATGTCCATTGAGTCGGTGATGCCATCCAACCATCTCATCCTCTGTTGTCCCCTTCTTCTCCTGCCTTCAGTCTTTCCCAGCAGCAGGGTCTTTTCTAATGAGTCATATCAGGTGGCCAAAGTATTGGAGTTTCAGCTTCAACATCAGTCCTTCCAATGAATATTCAGGACTGATTTCCCTTAGGATGGACTGGTTGGATCTCCTTGCTGTCCAAGAGACTCTCAAGAGTCTTCTCCAATACCACAGTTCAAAAGCATCAGTTCTTCTGTGCTCATCCTTCTTTATAGTCCAACTCTCACATCCATACATAACTACTGGGAAAAACCATAGCCTTGACTAGACCGACCTTTGTTGGCAAAGTAATGTCTCCGCTTTTTAACGTGTTGTCTAGGTTGGCCTATAACTTTTTTTCCAAGGAGTAAGCGTCTTTTAATTTCATGGCTGCAATTACCATCTGCAGTGATTTTGGAGCCCCCCCCCCCAAATAAAGTCTGCCACTGTTTCCACTGTTCCCCATCTATTTGCCATAAAGTGATGGGACTGGATGCCATGAGCTTAGTTTTCTGAATGTTGAGCTTTAAGCCAACTTTTTCACTCTCCTCTTTCACTTTCATCAAGAGGCTCTTTTGTTCTTCTTCGATTTCCGCCATAAGGGTGGTGTCATCTGCATATCTGAGGTTATTGATATTTCTCCCGACAATCTTGATTCCAGCATGTGCTTCATCCAGGCTAGTGCTTCTCATGATGTATTTTGCATACATCAAAAGCAGGGTGACAATATACAGCCTTGACATACTCCTTTTCCTATTTGGAACCAGTTTGTTGTTCCATGTCCAGTTCTAACTGTTGCTTCGAGGAAGCATCTATTTCAGGCTTCTCTCCTTGGTTTGTTAATGGCCATCTTCTCCCTAGGCAGCTCTGTTTTTGTGTCCAGATTTCCTCTTCTTATCAATATAAGGACATGAGTCACAACAGATAGGGGAGTGAAAGTGAAAGTGTTAGTTGCTCAGTCCTACTCAGACTCTTTGTGACCCCATGGACTGTAGCCCGCCAGGCTCCTCTGTCCATGGGATTCTCCAGGCAAGAATACTGGAGTGTGTTGCCATGCCCTTCTCCAGGGGATCTTCCCAACTCAGGGCTTCAACCTGGTCTCCTGCATTGCAGGCGGATTCCTTATTGTCTGAGCCACCAGGGGAGCCTAGGGCTGAGTTAACAGTTTCGTTTGAACTTAATTACCTCTGTAAAGACCCTGTTTCCAAATAAGGTCACATTCTGAGGTTCTGGGGCTTAGGACTCCAACATTTTCTTTTCTTTTGACTGCACTGTGCAACATGTGGGATCTAGCTCCCAGACCAAGGATTGAACCTCTGCCCCCTGCATTGAAGTACACAGTCGTAACCACTGGACCTCCCTCTTTTTTTTTTTTAAAGGGAGCCCGAGTGGTTCTAGGTCAGCCTTTCTCCTTGACAGGGAAAGAACTGTCACGGAAGACTCCAGGGAAATCTCTAGCGTTTCTTTTTTGATGGGATACAATTCAAGTGTAACACATTGTTTGACAGACTTGTGTCTCAGAGTCTGCCTCTGACATGGAATGGTAACTGGTTACCTCTTTAGGCTCAGGGACCCTCGCCTGTCATTCTGCACCTGATAGTTTCATTGACCTACACATGGGACTGTATATTTTCCTAAGGTCTTGTCTGTATTTTCTGCCATCAGAAGAGCCATGGAAGGCAGGAATTATTTCTACTTTGAGAAAATTGATACGTTTCAAGGTTTACACACTAAACACTGGGTACATTTGTTTCAAGTTGAGATTTTCTCCTCTGTATCTTAGATGTCTCCCATAACACTGGTGATTTCTCAAGTCTTGGTATGCATAATGATCTCCTGGGAGACTCGTTGAAAATACTAAGATTTAGGAGACTTTGTGGAATGCTACTGAACCAGAAGCTGAGGTTACAGGTAAGGAAGCAGTATTTTTATTGTTTCTGGGCTCTTCCCTGGAGGTCCAGTGATTAACACTCCATGCTTCTACTGCAGAAGGTACGGGTTTGATCCCTGGTCGGGAAACTTAAGATCGCACACGCCATATTATGCAGCCACACACAGACAAGTATTTTTATTGTTTCCCCTGGAGATTTTCTGATGCACTGCAATGTGTGAGAACACGTGCAGTGTGCCATGGATGTAGTTTTGGAGGGGAGGGAACCCGCCAACACTGTCAAGTTCGCATTTTTCTGTTGGTGGCTTTGGGAGGCCCTAGGAGACACCCTGAGAAGGCGCTCACTGGAATTGGGGTGCTTTGAGCCTACAAGCACCTTCTTAGATTATAGCCCTGCCACCATACTGATGAGGAGGGCCTCTGGCTGCCAGGCTGTGCACACTCTTTCATCTAAGGGAAAACAAATCTGTCTTGAACTTTCCATGCTGTACAGATGCACCTTGCAGAGTAGGGAGCGGGTGAGAGATAATTGTTGCCTTTGTGGTAACACGTAAGCATCGCATGCATTATCAAGGCAGAAATAGAGCTGGCAAGAGGACAAGAAACATTTTGTGACTGTTAAGTATTCATCACTATAAAATGGATTCACAGCAAGTAAAGTGGGGTGGTGCATGCCCAGTACAGAAGAAACACCTAGAGGAAATTTTGAAACCTGGATTTCTAGGCTCTAGCCCTAGAGATTTTTCTTCTAAAGTGGTATTCAAGAATTCTGAGATACTAGTCTGGGGGCCACAGAACTGGCAACCCAGTGTTAATGAAAGATTGTCCCTGTGTAGTTCATCTGTTGATACTCCAGTGACATTCTCTCTGAATCACACAAACATTTCTAAGCCTTGGCCATTAGCCTGTAGATTATATAACTTATACTCAGGATCAATGTTCAAGTTATTTCACCAACTTGACTTTATTTTGATGACTGTATAACAAAACACATGTTCTCTTAGTGTATTTCTTAGAATGTGGTCCTTAGGTCAAGTATGATCCAAATTACCCAGGAATAAGGTTAAAGGATGAAGGTTAAATACTGTAGTTGCCCAGGCCCCAGGTATTCTAATTTGGTAGATCTGTGTGGGACCCAAGAATAGGGAGTTTTCATAATCAGAAGATTGTTAGGGTTACTGAGGTTTCAGTGCCACTCAGCCAGGGTTTGGAAAACCCTGTGGTTTTTACCAGAGTCCAGCCAAATAGTAAGGTTAAAAACACTGTCAGAGACTTTCCTGGTGGTCCAGTGGTTAAGAATCCACCTGCCAACGCAGGAGATGTGGGTTTGACCCCTGGTCTGGGAGGATCCCACATTCCATGGAGCAACTAAGCCTGTGTGCCACAACTACTGAGCTGGTGCTCTACAGCCTGCGAATCGGCAACAAGAGAAGCCACTGCAAGGAGGAGGCCATGTGCTGCAACTAGGGAGAAGTCCCTGCTCACCACAATTAGAGAAAGCCCACGTGTAGCAACGAAGACCCAGTGTAGCCAACAATAAATAAATAAAAATAAAATTAACAAACACTGTTAGATTGATTGTTTACAGTGGCATTTGTTGCCATTTTCCGACTTGTAATTCTGTTTGTAGTCTGAAGTTACCAGGACCTTGTTCTGCAGCTGGGATGCAATTTTAGCAGATTTTTAGAGTTTTAGTTGAATAGTCACCTCCCTCCCTTTTGTACATAAGCTCATGCAATTCGTTTTAAGATATGTCTTAAAATGAAAGTTATGCTCCTTGTCCAGGTAAATTCCTTTGGAGCATTGATAGTCATATGAAACTTATTAGAGATTTTTGGAATGAATTCAAGGGGGCTTTGTGGTTTTAAACTGCACAAGTGGCTAAAGATAACCTATGGTAGAAATAGGTTTGTATTCTTGGGTTCCATTTGTATATTTTAAAAAAAGGTAAATGCTTTCATATGAGTGGGGGTGTTGTCAAGGGGAGGGACTCTCCCATTAGTAAAGGAAATTCAACTGCATTGACCAGTATATCTTGCTGGTTTCCATTCCTTGCTTTGTAGATATATCTAGAAATTGATTTTTTTTCCTTCAAAAGACAAGATTTTCACTTCTAGGTTCTTCTTTCTGGCAGAATGGGGACCATTACTTTTAGAAAGAGAAGCTAGAGTTAATTTTTGTGTCATCGAGCCATATGTGTCCTCTTTACTTTATGTAACGTATTCTTGAAAAGTTAGAGGTGAATAATCTATTTTTAACATTGCTGCAGGAACTGCATGTGTTTGTCAAAATCGATTGATCTCTACACTTAAAAAGGGTGACATTTACTGTACATAATAATACTTAAATGAACCTGTCTCCAAAAAATGTGCCAGGGGGATTTGTCACTTTAACCATTCTTTTTGTGAATTAATTTTTGAATTCAAGATGTCGTTTGTGATACAAGTGACTCCTGTGTTCGTCTTTGTTCCATACCTGTTTGAAAAGTCTTCTGTGTGCTTTCCCTTTGTTGGTGCGTAGTGGGGTGGGAGGAGTGGAGATGGCACAGGACTGAGGGATGGGATCTACCTTCCACCCATTCTTTTTGTGGGTGTGGGCGGTACCGGTCTTCACTGCCGCGCGGGCTTTCGTCTAGCTGCTGTGAGTGCAGGCTACCCTCTGGGGGTGGTGTGTGGGCTTCTGTTGTTGTGGAGCATGGTCTCTAGTCAAGTGGTCTTCAGTAATTGCTCTGTAGCATGTGGGATCTTCCCAGATCAGGGATTGAACCCATGTCTCCTGTACTGGCAGGAGGATTCTTTACCACTGAGCCCCCTGGGACGTCCCCTCCCACCCATCTTGATCATTTTCATCTCAGTGCCACATTTAATACATGGTGGAAGTTCACAAAGGTTTGGGGGATGAATAAAACCATCATGTTGATGGAAAAATCCGAGGTTCGGTTCCGTGAGGCCAAGTGACTTGTCCAGATGTGAGGACAGCGTGGCAGAAATGGGAGAAGAATCCTTCATGCCTCTGACTCCCAGACCACTGCCCTTCACCATCCTTTCTTCAGCTTAGGTCTTGTAAATTCATGTTTTATCAGTTGGGGGTGTTTTAAGCTTAGGTGTACCTGTAGCCTTGTAGAGTTGAGGCATTCTGTTATCATGGAGGAACCCTGGCTTTGAAATCATTCATCAGTTTGGCAAATCTTTTTCTGAGTGTCTCTAAGGTGCATGCATGGTGGATATGGCCCAGACCGGAGCCCTGCTTTCATGGAAAGCACAGTTTGGGAGGGTATGTGTGGGCAGGAGGCATTAAAACAAATCAGAAGAGGGTTTTCGACTAAAAAAAAGATGCACTACATGAGAGTTTCAAGTTAAGTTTTATCTGGGTCAAAATGAGGACTGCAGCCCGGTAGATAGCACTTCAGATAGTTCTGAGGAACTGCTTCAAAGAGGTCGTGGGGGAAGACTGATATATGTGATTTTGGTGAGGGGGAAGTTCAGTGCAATCAAGCACATATTTTACTTTTCTGCTAGTCACAAAAAGCTGGTATCATCATGAAGGTTTTCAGTGCTTTTCTAGATAGGAGGAGATGCAAGGATTGGGATCATGAAGTCAGTTTCTGAAAGCATCTGTCTAAAGACCTGTTCCACCAGTTTCCCTGGAGCACAGAGTGCTTCACTCTCCACCCTGAGTTCCCTTCAGGGCATGTTGAACTTCAACAGCTGCAAGGCACAGGGTTTGATCTCCACAGAGGCAGATGGCAAATTCCCTCAGCAAGGGACAATTTGTAGTTGACAGGGTTGAGTGTCACAAAGGGCTACATGTAGGAACCTATAATATGGTGACCACTATTCAGAGTGTGACCTTGCGGGAGTCATCTAACCTCTGTAAGCGTCAGTGACCTCAGTAAAACAGACAAATCAAGGATTTGTTGCAAAGATTCAATGAGATCATAAATGTAAAGCATACTATGCATGCTTCTGGGCACATAGTAATTATCTGTAATTTGTTAGGATGAGTAAATATGTTTGTATTTCTCACGACTGTGCTGCACTGGCTCTTGTAGACAACCTCAGAATGGGAGTTTGGAATGTTTATTTTTTTCTCTGGTGTTTTGGATCATCTGAAGAATGATGGAGGAATGTATTGGAGGGCTGTGTTAGTTGGTTTTGCTCGTTGACTAATGGGATTGAGGTGGGAGCAGCTCTTTCTAGCCAGGGAGCTGGGTTATGATCATAAGTGCACTGAGAGAGTGATGCCCCCGTCCTTCCTCTGGCTCTCAGGGCCTGCAGAGCCCAGGCTGGACAAAGAGGATAATTTTCCAGGTGTGCGAAGACTTGGAAAAGTTTGGGGGGGTGCATCTCTAAATGTGCTCTCACCCTAACCCCTGGAAGCAGGAGCTAGGTTACTAGATTTTTAAGTTCTCTTCTCACTGAAGAGAACAGTGTAAAGGAAGTAAGGACTGCCCCTGGCTGCCTGGGAGTTTTAAATGAGAGATGCAGGACTTCCCTGGAAGTCTAGAATCCACCTGCCATGCGGTGGACACCGGTTCAATCCACACTCTAGTAAGATTCGAGATGCCGCAGAGCAACTAAGCCCGTGAGCCACAACTACCGAGCTCGTGTGCCCCGGAGCCTGCAAACCACAACAGGAGGAGCCACCGCAGTGAGAAGCCCATGCACTGCAACTGGAGAGGAGGCCCCGCTGGCCACAACTAGAGAAAGCCCTCACATGGCAATGAAGACACACCACAGCCAAAAATAAAGTGAAATGAGAGATGCAGATGATAGACTAGAGTTCCCAAACTTCTCTGATAATAAGACTCACTTGAATACTTGCTAAGCTGACAGCTCCCCAGGCCTGCCCTGGTCTGGACTGGGGCCCTAGAACCTGTGTATGTAACAGTTACCCTGTGTGATTCTTCCTGGGGCTATTTGAGAAACCCTGGATGAGGTCATAAATCTCTCTGTCCTTGCCACCCGAAGTTGGTCCCAGAATCAGCAACATCAGCATCAGCGGGAAACTCGTTGAAACTCTTGAGTTCCATCCAGACCTGCTGACTCAGAATCAGCATTTTAATAAGATCCCAACTTGAATGTATATCCACAATCAATTTGGGCCAGGGTTTGCCTAGAGGGCAGGGACACCTGTCAACATTTTACACCAGAGAGGTGGTGGTAACAGGTCTGATGATCTCTTCTGAGGAATTGGAAGAGATGCTAGGCCAGGGATTTGAACTCAGGTTTCTGATACCAAATTGAGTGCTCCTCACACAAGCTGTGTGACAGAGGATGAGATGGTTGGAGGGCATCACCCACTCAATGGACATGGGTTTGGGTGGACTCCGGGAGTTGATGATGGACAGGAAGGCCTGGCGTGCTGCGGTTCATGGGGTCACAAAGAGTCGGACATGACTGAGCGACTGAGTTGAACTGAACTGAACACAAAAGCTAAAGCTCCAGTACTTTGGCCACCTGATGGGAGGGAAGAGCCAACTCTTTGGAAAAGATCCTGATGCTGAGAAAGACTGAGGGCAAGAGAAGAGGGCAACAGAGGATGAGATGGTTGGATGGCATCACCGACTCAATGAACATGAATTTGAGTAACCTCTGGGAGATGGTGGAGGACAGGGCAGCCTGGAGTGCTGCAGTTCATGGGTTGCAAAGAATTGGATACAACTTAGCAACTGAACAACAACAACAATACACACCCTCTTAACTATGGTTCTTACAGACTCTGAGGGTGTGTCTCTAGCCTGATGTCAGGGCCCTCACCAGCCTGTTAGTGTTGCACTTGGGAAGAATGACAGCTGGGGACAGGAGAGGACTGCTGGGAACACTCCAGTGTCCTGTGGTCCTTGGCATCCATTCATGATACAGAGTCGGCCCTGTGGGGCCCCTGGGGACAACGCCTTTCTGTGTCTTCCATTTCTTTGCTTATAGGAAATAGCCTTCATTCAGCCTCCGTGACCTTCCCAGAATTCCAATGGGTAGATTCAAGCAGTTGATAATTAGGAAAGGGAGGGGATGCAAGACAATGGAGAAACAAACAGTCAAGAGAAACAGTAGTGCCATGTTGGGTCAAGGCCCTGGTTCCCTCTCAAAGGATACACAGAGCAGTATCTGTGAATTGTTTTTCAGATACTGAAACCCCCTCCAGGTGGGAGAAGTTAAGATTAATGATGGTGTACTGTCCACAAGCATGTAGACCCTAGATCAGTTGGAACCTCAAGGTTGGTGATGCTAACTCCTACTTACCTCACCACCAGCCCATCAGAAGAATGTCCACAATCTGATCACACCTTCTTTGAACCATTACTATAAAACTCCTCACTATTGTCTCCAAATGGGGACACAAAGTTTTTTGTTTTTTGTTTTTTTTTTTTTTTTTGAGCAGGAGTCCGCTGTGTCCGCCTTTGCCTGGCAAAGTGATAAAACTATCTTTTTCTATTTCACCCAAAGCTGTCTTCAAGTTTTGATTTGGCCCCGGTGTATAGAGAAGCTGAGATTCTGGCATCATTAACCCTGTCAAGACCACTTCTCACTGTTCCTGGGAAGAAACTTAGGTCTAAATGTCAAAGTCAGCACCTTTGAGTTCTTAGAGACCTGCAGAAGTTTCTATCATCCTGGTGGTGGATCCCTGAAAAAGTTGTTTTATCTCCATCCAAGGTCAGGGTCAGATGGAGTGCAATTTTTCTAATGCTCCTCCAGGCTTTTTAATCCTCCTTCTCCAAGCACAATGTCAGAGAAAATACCCTGTGAGACTCTTGCCAAATGGCTTGAAATAAACGTCCACACACATTTCCAAAAAGACAATTAGAAGCTTATTTGATGAACCAAAGGCCTGCTGTGCTAGACATTAGTCGAAGAGAGCTCAGTGCCAATTTGGGAAGCTCTCCCAGGGGCCCTCTTTCTCATTACAGCCCCCTCTTGGAGAAGTTAAATTGGGGAGGGGCTGAGACCGCCAGGGAGAGGGGAAGATGGGGAGGAGGGGCAGTGGAAGTGATGGCCCCAAAGAGAAAGGAGCAATGGCTCTGTCTCCTCCCAGGAGAACTGGAATCTTTGAATTAAGCAGAAAAATGAAGGTCGTTACAAATTCATCAGCATTTGAATCCTATTACCAGTTACCACTGGTGGTGTGGCCACGGAGACTCTTTAGGAAACTGAGCCCTAGGGAGGTCATGGACTCTATCCAAGGTCATGTGTTGGGTTAGTGGCAAAGCTTGGGTCAGGGTCCAGGGATTCCATCTGTGCTCTGTGCCTGTGCTCTGCTGCTTTCTCTATGGGAGGGAAGATGCTAAGAATGTGAAATTTTATAGTGATTGGATCCAGATGTTCTGGCCCGGGGGCGCCCCCCCCCTCAGAGCTAACATAGTGGGTTTTTTTTGTTTTTTTTTT
Organism: Oryx dammah; assembly: GCF_014754425.2. Classification (NCBI taxonomy): domain Eukaryota; kingdom Metazoa; phylum Chordata; class Mammalia; order Artiodactyla; family Bovidae; genus Oryx; species Oryx dammah. The sequence goes on from NW_024070210.1 coordinate 54,904,841, forward strand.
TTTAATGAAACAGAATATTTTAATCTGCTGGTTTCATTTGCTAGTCCACCTTATGCATTCAAGGGATAAAGGTCAGGAAGGAAAAATCCCAAGCTGGTAAGTGTCCAGTGCTTGGGGGTATGACACCAGGCTGTTTTTCTTGGCTTGAGGCATCAGATTGAGTGACCTGTGGCACACAGGACAGGGATAAGTTCTGCGCTGGACGGGGGCAGAATGTTTATGTTCATAGTTGGAGTATGGGTTTAGATGCTCTTGCCAAGGACAGATGCATATTACATTTTTAAAATTAAATTGTGGGAAGACTGAAATTTTTTGGTGGTTCTTTTAGCTTGAGTGCATGTGTGCGTGCTCAGTCATGTCTGACTCTGTGACCCTGTGGACTGTAGCCCGCCAGGCTCCTCTGTCCGTGAAATTTTCCAGGCAAGAATACAGGAGTGTGTTGCCATTTCCTTCTCGAGGGGATCTTCCTGACCCAGGGATCGAACCTGAGTCTCCTGCATCTCCTGAATTGGCAGGCAGATTCTTCGCCACTGAACCACCTGGGAAACCCCTTTGGCTTGAGGAGGGGAATCCTAAAGGGCCCTGGTGAACAGGCATGGGGAGGATGTAGCCATTCTGTGATGCTTCATTGCTTGTGTGGAAAATCTGAAGTCTGGGTTGGCTTAGCAAATAGATAACACATTGCCTTGGTTAAAAATAGTGTAATGTGTGTGCCTGTTTCATTTTGTTCACTAGATTGAATTTTGAGGACAACCAAACCATTCTTTTGTCCAGCAGTCTTGGGGGTGTGTTAAGTGGTTAGAACATCCTGATGCCACGGTCAGAGGAGACAAACGCCTTAGTGAAGCTGGACTTGAGCTGGAGACCAAGGGCACTGGATTTTGGTGTCTTTCCATGTGGTGCTGGCTGTGTCAGCAGGCTGTTACAACTCTGATCAGTCATATGTCATATTGGTTGAACTCAATGAAGTTATTTTTTTCCATTGAGGTATAGTTGACTTACCATGTTGTGTTAGTTTCAAATGTACAGCAAAGTGATTCACATACACATATATACACACACACATACATACACACACACACACACATATATATATTGTTGTTTAGTCAACAACATACATACATACATACCCCCCCCACACACACACATATACACCCATATACATTGTTGTTGTTCAGTTACTCAGTCATGTCTGACTCTTTGTGATCCCATCGACTAGTCTGCCAGGCTCCTCTGTCCAGGCAAGAATACTGGAGTGGGTTGCCATTTCCTTCTCCAGGGGATCTTCCCGACCCAGGGATTGAACCCAGGTCTCCTGCATTGGCAGGCAGATTCTTTACCACTGAGCCACCCAGGAAGCCCCACCACATTTATATACATATATACACATACATGTCTATTCTTTTTCAGATTCTTTTCCCTTGTAGGTTATTACGAAATACTGAGTGTTTCCCTGTGCTGTACAATAGATCCTTGTTGGTTATCTATTTATATATATATATATATATATATCAATGAAGTATTAACAAAAGTATATAATGTGTTGAGAAATTAGATCCTCTTAGATTATGACAGAAGCAAGTAAGTCATTAGTGCCAGAGGTTTAATTTGTTTTGAAAGCTGAAGGGAAAACCCATGCCTTGATTTCGGTGGTAGAATACCAGTGTTTTGCGGGGCCTGGGTTTGAGAACCACTGGGCTTCTGTGTGCCCCTTGGCCAGTCTGGTGAGAAGCCAGGTTCTAGCTTGGTCATGGAACCGGTGACTTACGTGCTGTGTTCAGCTGTTCCAAGTGTACTTCTGGGACCAGCTGCTCAGTTATCATCTGGGAACTGATAGAGAGGCAGAGCCCCCAGGCCCTTCCCTCACCGACTGATTCTTAACTCTGGGGCAGGGGTCCAGGAGCCTGTGTTGGAACAAGTTCTGCAGAGTGACTGCACAGCAAGGTTTGAGAACCGCTGCTGTGTAGTTCTTCTTCTTTTTTAAATATAGACAGTCAATTTATTTCTTTTTCTTTTGGCCGTGATGCACGGCATGGGGATCTCAGTTTCCTCATCAAGGATGCAACCCACGTTCCCTGCATTGGGAATGTGGAGTCTTAGCCACTGGACCACTAGGGAAGTCCCTGCCATATAGCTCTCAAGCAATAAGACCTGTTTGGATGTGCACTCTGGTGGATCATTTCCTGAAGCCTTCCCATTGGGCTGGGTTCTTGTTCTGGTAACCCAGGCCAAGTTAATGGGGGGTTAATAGAGCTAGATTTCCACTAGTGCTCAGTAATATTTAACAATAGCCCACAGTCTGGATGGATAGGTTGGTCCAACTCACCTCAGACCGGTCTCTGCAAAAAGCACGCTCTGATGGCGACTAGATGAGTCAATTTCAGGACATTTCCTCTCAAGGATGTCTTTGACAGTGTTCCTGTCAGGGGTAGACAGAGATGGACAGGTCTCAGGGAGGAAAGAACTGGAGAGGGCCAAAGTTGGCTGAGGACCTTGCAGAGAGACAGCTTTCTGCTGTGGAAACATCACAACAAGCAGCGGGGTTAAGAGGGGGATGTTTTTCACCTGTGTTTCTGCTGGCCGTGTGATAGCAGAAATGTTTGATGAGCATTCGTCTCTTGAAAGGATGTTTTCATTCCATCAGTTCAAACAGAGCTCTCTGTTTGAGAAACATTTCCTTGTGGAACAAATGTTTCCAACTTAATCAAACTGAGTGTGGAGATAGTATTGACTTGAGGGAAAAGAGGAGAGTTAAAGGTTTCCATTCATTCATGCCTTCTCTGTGCTGGGCAACAGCAAGAGTGGAGTAAGACAGAATTCCTGCCATGATAGGGGTTTACCCAGAGGAAGGGGCAGCTGTCAGTCTTTCCTGGCAGAGGGCACGGTTTAAGGGAGGAGTCAGCCACAGCTCAGGGGCTCTGGCATCTGCTGGGATGGTTTCTCTGGACCTTGGGGTATGAGGGGCTCATGGGAAAGACTGTCCCCAAGCTACAATCTGCCTTTTCTTTTAGGATCTCTGAGCAGGTTATGGAGATGACTGTCCCCTGCCCATATGGGCAACCACATCATAAAGCCATAATAGTACCCTATTTTAGTGTAAGATAACTAAAATAAAAAATAAATAACTTCTAGGAGGTCGGATCTGGGTGCAGGTTGGGGCATTTCTATGAGAAGTATTAGGGAAATACAATTAAAGACAGAATCTCCTCCCAGCCCAGAACACCTCCCCACAAAGAGAAGAGAAAGAAAACCATTTTGTTATTGAATAAACATTAAACCAGAATGTGATACACATCACAGGCAGCCTGTTGCGAGGATTACAAAGCTAGAGATTACAAAGGTGGAAAGAATTCTCAGTCTTTTCTGTAGCTAGGTGGGTACAATGCATCGTATTCAAGCCTTCAAGATAGAATTGTTCCGTTTGTCAAGACTTTACCACTGGAGGTAGGGCTTGCACTTTGGAGTCTGGTGACAACTAAAGTTAGGTCCTATTCCTCCCAGGAAACTGGGCTTTATTTTCCTTGATGATTACGTTTTAAAGAGGTGATTCTCAGGCAGTTGTGAGAGAGGCTTATTTGGTATTTGACCTTACGGGAGCAGCCCTGCCCCGTTTCCCTGGTGAGGGTGGCTTATGTATCCTGGAATCAGGGATCTTCCTCCGTTCATTGGAGTTCCTACCTACTGATGTAGACATTGACCTTGGACAAGTACCTCTTAGGAGTACCTTAGGATTCTCATGTGAAAAAAGAGGTAGGACTAAAGCTCTTTGGTCTCATGATTTGGAGGCTCTGTTCCCATTTCATTTCCCCAAGCTGCCATTTTTTCTCTTCTTAAGCCTGGTCAGACAGCAGTTGCAGCCTGGCTAAGAGATCTTACCAGTTGATACATACGTGCAAATCAAATTACAAACCAGCTTTTGGAGCTCCAGTTGGGAGTGCCTCGGTGATGGCATCAGGTCTCGGGGTACCCCTGGGCAGAGCCACCTCCTTCTCCCCCAAGGCAGTAAGATCCTGAAGGATAATTCTGTAGCAGACAGAACTTGCCTGAAACCACAGCAAGGTCAATTTAGTGACACCGTGTTGTGGTATATAGTACAGTGTTTCTTGCGGGGCACCAGGCGAGGAGAACGGGCAGCTTGTACCCAGAAGACCCAGTGGCTTTCAGGTAAGAGTTTTAAAAGGCAACAATAGGGGTGAGGGCAGGGGTGATGTTTCAGGAATCTCAATCATCAGCCTTCCGCTTCCACCTGGGTGAGGGTTTATAGGCTGTGGCCAGCATGTCGTCACCATCCTCCACCTGTGTTAAGGTCTTAGTTTCTGCAGAACAATCCAAGATATGCGTCAGATTGTTATCTGTATCCCTTTCAGATGAACTAGGAGTCCAGTGACTCTGCTGTTCTAATCATTAACTGTTTGAGTCTGAGTGCTCTTTGAAACTCAGGGAACTTTAGGAGACTAAAGCTTTTTTTTTTTTTAAGACAGGAAATGGGGGACAAGGAGGGACTTCTATACCTGGAAAGGCCCCTATAGGATTCTGCTCGGTTTCAATCTTTGCTCATTATCTGACTCACCCTGCCATTATAAAGTGATTAAAATCACTTACTTTGTCACCGTCCTTCCCCAGTTTGTTGCCTTCAATACATTTGTGTTTTTTCCCCTCCAATCAGAATCCTCGCCCGCTTACTTTCTGGCTCTTCTTTAAAGGATGTAGTGAGACTTTATGTGCCTTTTAGCCCCGGCATTTTATGCTTCCTTCCTCTAATGCCTGAGGAAGCCTCACGTCACAGTCACCTGTGTGGTCAGTTCTGTGTCCAGCTCTTTGTGATCTCATGGAAACCGTAGCCCACCAGGCTCCTTTGTCCATGGGATTCTCCAGGCAAGAATACTGGAGTGGATTGCCATTTCCTCCACCAGGGGATCTTCCTGACCCAGAGATTGAACCCGCCTCTCTTGTGTCTCCTCCACTGGCAGGCAGAATCTTTACCACTGCACCACCTGGGAAGTCCTGGGGAAGCTTAAACTGCTTTATCTTGGTCTTTCTGAGGTCTTGCCAGGAAACTTTGAGTTGACTGGCAGTGCTTATGTACAGAAATTTCCTATCAGATGAGGCTCCAATGAACTGCTCATCCTTCATTTACCAAGTCAGAAAATTCTTTTCCCTGCCTGATTCAGCCCTACTGTAGGAACCTCACAGTTGGCACCTGTGTTCTGCAAGAACCAAATCCAGTCTAGATGGAGACTTGTGAAGCTAGAGCTAAGTTAAGCTTCTGAGGGCTCCGAGCCTGGTGGTGGGAAATGAGCACCCAGTTCTTGGCCACAACAGTGCCAGTGGCCAGGGAGGGGGCACCACTGAAGGATTTTGTATTTACTGGGACAAAAATGTAAAAAGTAGCATTTTCAGATCTTTCCCTCCCTTTTATCTTCTTACACTCCCTTCCTTCCCCTCCACATTTATTTTCAGTCCAGTGTGTGGTTTGTCATCTCTGGTTAGCTGCATTCTGGCTTGTCTTGAATTCTACCTGGTACTAAATGTAGAGAAGACACAGGGACTTCTGTGGCGGTCCAGTGGTAAAGACTATGCATTTTCAGTGTAGGGGGCACGGCTTTGATACCTGGTCGGGGAAATAAGATCCCATATGCTGCATGGCCAAAAGAGTTAAAAAAAAAAAAAAAAGAGGACACAGCATGTCCCCACCCCTAATCCTTGGATTTTGATGTGGCTTGGGGAGAAAGGAAGGGTCTTTCTGGACAGTTGTGGGGCCTTGGGCAATTCCCTCACTGCGGCTGATCTCAGATTGTTTATCTGTTAAACCTGCTTAATGATGTGTCACACGGGATGGTGGGGACCAAGTAGGACTGTGGCTGTTCCACTCAGCACAGTGCTTGGCTCACAGTAGGTGCTCCGGAAATCTGCTTCCACTCTTCCTTGTGGTCTCTCTCCTGGTTGAACCTGTCATCCTCAAGAGAGGCCATTACCTGCATATACTGATCTAGAATCAAAAAAACTTTTCAAATATTCACAACAATGACAAATCCCTCATGCTTTTACCCTGTGAGCAGCCCTTGTTCCTTCTGATGAGTAAGAAAAGAAAGCTTTCAATATGGAGTACTTTGGAAAGAAGACCCCTCAGTCCTATCTGATTATGGTAGCTATTGGCCCCATATGGCTGTCGAATGCTTGAAATGTGGCTAGTGGGGTAGAGAAGTAGAATTTCTGAATTTACGTAATCCATTTAAATGTAAATTTAAAATCAGTTTCTCAATTTGGTGAAAGGAAAACTTTTAAGTGTGTTTGGAATAACTTGGGTGTGTGAATCAGCCTTTTCAGCTGTAAGTGTTATGAATTCACAATATAGATCACACATTTATTTCCAATGAAGATTTTGTATCCAGATTAAGAAGTGTGCAGTAAATGTAAAGTACATACCAGATTTCAAAGACTTGGCATAAAAGAAAGACTGTAAAATATCTTATTAATGATTTTTTATATTGATTAAATATTGAAATGATAATATTTTGGGTATATCAGATTAAATAAAATGCACTACTAAAAGCATGTTCACATGTTTCTTTTTACTTTTTAAAATGTGGCTACTGGAAATTTAAAATCACATGTATGACTCAAATTATATTTCTGTATGAAAAAATGTATGACTCATATTTCTGTAGGCTTAGACCCTGGTCTATCACAGAAGTGAATTGGAAGGCCACAAAGAAGCTGCTGGTTCCAGAAGCTGCTGTAGAGTAATGCTTTCTGGGGTCTTCCTCGGTGACCTGCATATGTAAGGAGCAGTGAGTGCTGGCCACTTAAAAATTCTAAGCCACTGGAGCACCCTCCTGATCTCAATAGTGTGTCCTCCTGGGGGCAAGATGGGGAGAGCATTCCTTTCATAAAGGCTGCTGTGTTCCATGGGGAAGCCTGAACTCTTTGTTTCCTGACAGCTCCAGGGACTCCTCATCTCCATCAGGTCTACTTCCTGAAAGATGGCTCTCCCCTAGGGCTCTTTGAGGTTCCTTGTTGATCCAACTTGGCTTCCTTCCGATATATTTTTTTAAATTATTTTTTTAATTTATATTGATTTATTGGGCTGCACGGGGTCTTAGTTGCAACATGCAGGATCTTCCCTCTTCGTTGTGGCTTGTGAACTCTTAGTTGCAGCATGTGGGATCTGGATTGAACCTGGGTCCCCTGCATTAGGAGCACAGAGCCTTAGCCACTGGACCACCAGGAAAGTTCCCTTCGGATTTTATGTTAGGCCCCCACTCAAAGAACAGTAACGGCAATCAACTTAAAAAGTTGGGAAATTCAAAACAGTGTCACACTGTGTAGCAGGCATGCTTGAAAGCCATGTGGTCCAGAATTTGATGCATTCATAGTCAAGTTGGGGGCCAGCAAGTACTCTGCCAGCTAGTTGTATCGCATGTAGACAATTTTAAATGCTCTCATTTAAAAAGTAATGAAGTTTGAGTTGAATAAAATTTTCAATAGAATTTCATACCACTTTGGATGATAATGGTTAACCAGTCTAGACTTAAAAATGAAATCAGTGTGTTATTCAGTCATTCAGAAGGCATCCTTTGAGCACCCCTATGTGCGGGATTCTTGAGGCAAGAATACTGAAGTTTTGCCATTCCCTTCTCCAGTGGACCATTTAAAACTCAGCATTCAAAAAATTAAGATCATGGCATCTGGTCCCATCACTTCATGGCAAATAGACGGGGAAAAAGTGGAAAACAGTAGCAAACTCTATTTTCTTAGGCTCCAAAATCACTGCAGATTGTGACTGCATCCACGAAATTAAAAGACACTTGCTCCTTGGAAGGAAAGCTATGACAAACCTAGACAGCATATTAAAAAGCAGAGACATCACTTTGCTGACAAAGGTCTGTAAGTTAAAGCTATGGTTTTTTCCAGTAGTCACATATGGATGTGAGAGTTGGAAGGCTGAGTACTGAAGAATTTATGCTTTTGAACTATGGTGTTGGAGAAGACTCTTGAGAGTCCTTTGGACTGCAAGGAGATCAAAGTTTTTGTCTAGAACTTCAAAAGCAGTAAGTTGCTGTTAATTTTAAATGGCAGTTTTTATTATATTACTGTAATTATCTTTTGATTATCTGAGTAGCAGGGCATTTACACTGCAGCTTTTCAGAGCACGATAACCAGAGGTGGAAGGAGGCTTAGACATCTCCAAATTGAAGGTGCCTGGAATTTCTTTTCTTAGGAGTTGTCCTCCTGATCCTATCCCCTGGCACCAGCAGCAATGTAGAAATGCCTTCCCTGGGGAAGTCCCCATGTTCCATTTCCACCCTTCATGCCATCTTTTATTCAGGCTAAATGTCCCTTTTATTCAACCCATCTTCAACAACTCCTCACATGTGTGGTTTCTGGATTGTTGACCTTCTTGGTTCTCAGCCCAGCTGGAGAACTTTGTAAGCTGGCACATCCTGGACCTTCTCCCAGAGACTGGTTTAGAGTCTAGAGTGGAGTGTGTGCACCTGGTCTTTAAAACCAACATGAAATAACCACCCAATCACTCAAATAGCTATGCAGCCCAGGGCAGAGCAGCGTGGGGCTGGCTTCTCCTATGAGGAGGAGGTTGTCCTGATGTAGCCCAGAATCACATTAGCTTAGAAAGTCATCAGGAGGGAGTGGCTTGTGTGTCTCCATGTCACCAGCACCCCATCTCTATATCTTACCTATAATAGATAGGTACCCTGCAAATGTGTAAGAACAAATGGATGGTCCCTAAAACCACAGATCTTATCCATGTGAACTGTCAGTAAAAATCAGATATCCCCCGTCTCTGCTGATGAAATTCTTAAGATACCAAATTCAGGGCTTTAATGGACTCTTTGCTTTCACTGGGTAACATCCCCTCTCTGCCATAGTTGGCCTCGATGGTAATTCTAACTCGATGTTGTCTGAGTCCAGAATGGCTGGAAGCAAAGACTTAGAGCCCTTCCATCTGGATTTGAATCCTGGTCTTAGCGGCACAACTTGCTGCTTCGGTTCTTAACTGGCCACACCTCACTTTCCTCACCTGTAAAATGGAGATGATAACAGTTACTGGCTTCAGTAAGTTGTGATGGGATTAAATGATCCAGAGCACATAAGGCACTTAGCGCAAGGCCTGGCAGAGGAAGTGCTCACTGGTTATTTCTCTTAAGCCTGAAGATGGTAGTGACAGGACGGTGGACAGGAACAAACATCCTGTTTGCTGTGCCCTACACCCTGTTGAAGGCTGTGTGGATCGAGCTTTTCTGGGAGGTGGCTGGAATTGTGAGTCGTCATAGGAAGGATGGGAAGCTGAGTGGTGAGGCCTCAGACAAGCTTGGTTCTGGTTTTTTGTTTTTGGCTGCACTGGGTCTTCACTGCTTTCCGCAGGCTTTCTCTAGTCGTGGTGAGCAGGGGTTACTCTTCGTGGTGCACAAGCTCAGGGCTTCAGTAGTTGCGGTTCCTGGGCGCTAGAGCACAGGCTCGGTAGTTGTGGTTCCTGAGCTCTAGAGCGTAGACTCAGTAGTTCCTGTGCATGGGCTTACCTGTTCCACAGCAGGTGGAACAAAACAGGGATCGAACCCATGCCCCCTGCATTGGCAGGCAGATTCTTATCCGCTGTACCACCAGGGACGTCCTTGGTCCTGTCTTTTTTGGGTGAGGTCTGCAGGGGCTGGAAGGGTGGAGCCTGTGCAGCAGACTGCAGGAGAGCTGTTCTCGTACCAGCTACCCGGTCTCCTCCAGCTTCGTAGCTGGCTTCCTCCCGGGGACTGGCTGGTGCCTCTCCATTTTGATTGCTTATTACACTCACCTGGGAACTGTTAAACTCCACCCATGCTCCACCCTGCCCCAACCAGTGTCATCTGTAACACTACTGCTGCAGCCCAAGCATCCTTGTTTTACAAGAGCCCCCAGGTGATTTTATTTTTAAGTTTTGTTTTATTTTTCGCTGTGCCCCATGGCATGCAGGGGTCTTAGTTCCTCAACCAGGAATTGAATCCTCGCCTCCTGTAGTAGATTCACAAAGTCTTAACCACAGAACCACCAGGGAAGTCCCTTCCAGGTGATTTTAATGTGCATCTGGGTTAATTGCCCATGGGGCTGATGCAAATCCGGCATGGTCTCCACGTGTGCTCTGAGCTCTCTTTTTGGGATGTGCATCCACTGAGCAGCCTGGTCAGCTGCCTTCTCTCATGGGGCTCCTTGGCCTCACCTCACAGTGGAGGTAAAGTGGCATTGACTTCAGTAGTCTTGTAACAGACCCTTCTTTGCATCCCAGAGGCTGGGTGGACTTTTATAGGAGAGGGTTGGATTTCACAAGGGGTGATTCCTAAGAAGACTAGAAGAGGCTGGTATACAGTTGCCTCAATCCATCAGTAGAGCGGTTTAGGGAATAAATGTTCCGGCTTTGGCGTTTGTCTCCTCCCGGAGATAGGACGACACATTTGTACTTTGTTGTGTAAACTTGTGCATGGCTGTGTCCTTCCTGGGTTGAATTAAGCCTCATGAAAGTGCTGGTACATCAGGATTGTCTGCCTTCATTCTACAGGACCCACTTGGTAGGTAGCTTTTTTCTTTTATTTAAAAAAAAAGTTTTTTTGGAATGCCACCCAGCATGTGGGATCTTGGTTCCCTCACTGGGGATGGAACCCATGCCCTTTGGATTGCAAGCTTAGAGTCTTAATCTGTGAACCACCAAGGAAGTCCCGGTAGGTAACTTTTGTCACATTGCTTTTAGTGATAGTTGCCGCTGTAACCTTCCCATCCCTGTTTTTGGGGAGAACTCTTCATTGGCGCAAATATAATAAATGATTGTTCATAGACAGTTTTCAACCCAGACCTGTGTCAGAACTGCTGGGAGGCATTGAAACCATCAGCTGTTTGTTTCTGTCTTGAATTTCCCTCTCGGGCCTCCAGACCAGTTAAAACCGTGTCTTTACCGGGCGAGGGTGGGAGAGTTGGTGGTGGGAGCTGCCTTTCTCCAGTGCATGGGAAGTCCAGCACATGACCTGGCCAGAGGCATTTGTGTGGAAGCGTGGGTCCCGAAACCTTGCCTGGCAAAGGCCTGAAGAAGCCGGGGACGTGGTGTCCGAGAAGCGACTCCTGCTGTCACGAGCATGCTCCTTCCAGGCCTTTCTGTGGGGCTGCCAAGTGCCTGTACCACAGGTTAAAGGAAAGGAAAGGTGCAGCTTGCAGCGGTTCGCTGTCTTCTCCCCTCATTTGATTTTACCATTTTTGCGAACACCTTCTAGGCCTGTACCCTCAGGAGATGCAGAGCGGCAAAGCCGTTGCTGCCCTTCTGGGGCCTCTGGCCTGGCCTGGACCTGCGTTGGTACCCTGATGCCTGGACTCTAACTGGGAGGGAGGTGGGCTGGGTCTGGGAGAGTGGGGGGGCACCCACCATGGGCAGGGATTGGGATGGGAGAAGAAGAGGGGATGTGGACAAAAGCCTTTCAGATCCAGATAGACCTCAGTCTGGATTGCCTGGTGAGTTCTTCTAGAATGATGGGGACTGAGGCTCAAAGCTGGACATTTGTCTGAACTCACTCTTAGATCACTGGCATCGCTGGATGGGGATGCTAGAAAGAAGCTGGCGCTTCAGTCCTGTCTGCTGTGGGTGGGAGTGGGTGTGTGAATTCCCTCAGGAAGCTGGCGCTTCAGTCACGCGCGCGTGCGTGCGTGTGTGTGTGTGTGTGTGTGTGTGTGTGTGTGTGTGTGAATTCCCTCAGGAGGCTCTGGTTTTCAGTCGGTTTGCTGTGCGTGTGTGTGTGTGTGTGTGTTAATTCCCTCTGGAGACATCTTTCGTGTGTGTGGTGTATGTGTGTATATGTGTTAATGTGTTTGTGTGTGTGTGTGGTATATGTGTGTAATATGTGTTAATTCCCTTAGGAGGCATTTTTCTGGGAGGCCCTGCCTTGTGGTGCCAGGGACACAGAGCTGAGCACAGTGCCAGCTCTCTGGGGGTGGAGGTGGGGTGATTCCAAAGCCTGCTGGGCCACATGTGGTTTGGGAGCACTGCGTCCGTGTACTTGGGAAATTCTTCTGCTCCATCCATAGCTACTAAATCAACATTTCAAGCAAGCCTCCCAGACACCACCTCTACATTCCTAGATTACTGCAAAGTTTGAAAAGCTTAGCCCTGGAGGTATTGCCACCACTTCAGTGAGAAATATCAAAGATCTGGGTTTTGTGGTGGCAAAAGGGCTAGAGAGGGGAGAGGAGGGACTGGTTCTGGGGATGTTCACAGGGCAGAGCCAAAGGAGTGAGTGAGTGAGTGAGTGCAGGTGTGGAGCAGGCGCCTGACTACTGGCTGGGGTGATTCTGTGGGCATTTCCATGGGTGTATCAGGGAGGGAAGGGGAGGGTTCGGTGCACGTAGTCTTGAAGGCTGTGCACGTGAGCGTGCTGGTGTCCACAGATGTGAGGAGTTACGGGTCTGAGAAGCAAGGGCTGGGAAAGGTGGGTCTCCCCAGAACTCTTGGGGGGGCTGCCCAGGTTTATGTCTGAGCCCGTAAGAATGATCTGTGTGGGGTTCTCTTGCTTTCATCCTCTTTGGCCAGGCTTCTACTTTGGCCTTGTTGTAGCCTCTCTTATGAGATACCGTCTACTTCCTGAGTGGTTTGGGGTGAGTCCTTCTCCTCCCCTGACCCCCACCGCCAAGTGGGGCTTGAAGGTGGCAGGAAGGCGCAGCAGTGGGGGAAAAGTAGGGATGGGAGATTGGCAGAGCTTGACCATTGCCAGGTTGGAGATGGGTGGGCACTCCCCACCCCCACCCCCACCTTTAGCAGCATCAGTGCTATGGGTGCCAAGGCCTAGTCTCCCAGGTGTCTCAGAGGTGCTGTCTACCCTGAGCCTGCTGCTCCCAGTCTTACACTGGTTTCATTAACCCAGGCTGTCTCAGCTTTGTCACAGCTGACACTTTGGGCTGATCAGTCCTATTGAGGGGGAGAGAGGCTGTCCTGTGCATTGGAGGCTGTCTAGGAGCCTCAGCTCGGTAGATGCTGGCAGCATCCTCCTTCCTCGCTATGACAATCAAAACACTCAACATTGTCAGATGTCCATGGCGGGTAAAATAACCCCATTGAGAACCATTGACTTAACCAATGTTGAGCCCTTTTTCCATTTTGGGCACCAAGGGTCAATCAGTGAACAGAGCCAGCCCTGGTCACTTTGCTGGCAGACCCCCGAAGTCTGAGGTGAGGGACAGTGTCATGGGGCGGATCTTAGGCCTCCAGAAGTGTGGCGGCTTGGAGGCTGGTGTGATGGGCACGGGCCTGTCTGCAGGTGTCCCTCTCATGGCTCCATTCTGGAATGGGATTCAGGGCACGGTGCTGCTGGGGAGCTTGGGTTTTCCCTGCTGCTGCCTATGCTGCTTTATCTAAGAACTGCCTTCTTGCTACACTCACAAATCAAGTCTTGTCTCCTTCTTTCTTATGTTCTTTCTCTCCCTCTTTTTGATAAAAGTGGCCAGGTTAAAAGTCTGCACCAAACCTTTGGGTGGGGTGGGGGGTGGTGGTGGCAGTCTTTCCCAGCAGAAACCTGCCCTTGGTGCCCCACCTCGGGCACAGCCTTCTTATACATCAAAGATCCTGCTGCTTCCCCCTGCCTCCGCCTTCAGACCAGTCGGAGAGGAGTCTCTGTGACCTGCAGGTCGGGTCAGACCATTTGACAAGGCTTGACAAGCCCCTTGGGCTCCAGATGCCTGGTGAGTCTGGTGCTGCCTCCATGCCCACATCCTGGAAGTTTTCTCTCCCTGCCCTCTTGACTGACCAACTGACAGGTACACGGGATCTCAGCCTGGAGTCTCTTCCTGGTGGCAGTCTCCCTGACTCTCTGTCTTTGGGCACTCTCCGAAAGGTGCCCACCCTTCAATCACTGTTAGAATTTCCTCAAAGCTCCATGAGGATTGTTCCCAGGGCTGGGCCTGGTGCCAGGTACTCGGAAGGCATCATTAAATCTTTGCGGGATGACCGACATATGTGTTGCCCCTCACTGTTTTATGAGCTCTGCTCTCAGAAGGGGAGAATTCATGGGGCCAGCAAGTGGCTGAGACGTCAAGCTCAGCCTTCATTTTCTTGGATGGGCATCCTCCACTTTCCTCTTCCCCTCCCCAGCTCCCCCTAATCCCATTCTGATGGTTTCTGGTTTCCTCAGACCCATTTTCACAGCCTGCTCCCAAGGAAGGGTGGGAGATTCATTTATTTGTTAGAAGCAAAATAATGTTTATTTGTTTATTTTAATTAGCTGCCCTCCCGTGAACTTGTTTGTTTGTTTGTTTTGTAACTGCACTGGGTCTTAGTTGCAGCATATGGGGTCTAGTTTCCCAACCAGGGATCGAACCTGGGCCCCCTGCATTGGGAGCTCAGAGTCTTAGCCCCTGGGACACCAGGGAAGTCTGTAATATTTAATAATTTGGGATGTTCCCTTTCGTTGGTAGATTGGCATGTTGCAGAGGATTTCAGGAGTTTGGTGGAGGAGTGATGGGAGGGGGCTGGAGGGAGAGGCATTTGTATCTGGTGGTGGTGGCTTTAACTCTAGTGACTAACCAACCTGCAGCTTGGTTTCCTGGAACCGTAAAGGTTTACAGCCTGAAACACTTTTTGTTTGTTTGTCTTTGTGGATGCACAGACATTTCCTTCCTCATTTGGTTTCTGTGGCCTGTGTTTAATGTAGACAGAATGTTTGTGTCTCTAGGATTTATCTTAAGAACAACAGTAGGAGCAGGGTTGTAAACTTAGTTCAAGAAAGAAAGCACGAGAAGCGGATTTGCCGTGACTGCTGACCATTCCAAGGGCCATTTCCATCTCCTGCCTGCTGTGTCCAGAGTGGGCTGCTTCAGTTTGGTTTTCCATATTCACAGCAGAATCTCTTTAGATTCTTTCCCACTACTGAATGTGCCTCTCAGAAGAGAAAAAGTTTTTACAAAGCATTGTGTTCTTTTCTCCAAAAGGATGGCATATGGTCCCTCTGGAAGAGGCGTTTGTATATTGATGACCTGCCAAGTGTTGTATGTTCTGTGTTAAGTTGCAAGTGTGGGAATTCCGAGAGTGTCACAATGTCCTATAGGGCAGCTTTGGTCAGATGGTAGAGAATCCACTTGAATGTGGGAGACATGGGTTCGATCTCTGGGTTGGGAAGATCCACTGGAGGAGGACATCACAACCCACTCCAGTATTCTTGCCTGGAGTAGTAATCGTATTTTTGGGCTTTCCTAGTGGCTTAGTTGGTAAAGTATCTGCCTGCAATGCAGGAGACCTGGATTCAATCCCGGGGTCAGGAAGATCCTCTGGAGAAAGAAATGGCAACCTACTCCAGTATTCTTGCCTGGAGAATTCCATGGACAGAGGAGCAGGGCAGGCTATAGTCCATGGTATTGCAAAGAGTCGGACACAACTGTGTGACTAACTTTCAGTTTCTTTCAAGTTATTAGTAATAGGGATTTAATATTCATGGATTCCTGATCCTGTCTGACCTTCTAGAATCACCTAGGGGAGCTCTGAAAATGCAGACTGAAACCCCCCTGGACTCAGGGAAGCACAGCTTTTCTGCATGGAATGTGGGACTCTGTTTTTCAAAGTCTCCTAGGGGAGACTTCTGTGTGAAGACAGGCTCTAGAACATGTCATTTATCCTGACAGGTTTCCAGGCTCTCCACCCATGTTGCTCTGTCCTGAGGGTCGGGGTGAGTCCTCAGTCAACATCCCATCCCCTCTGGGGGTGTGGTGCTAGTGATGGTACTATTTTAGGAAAGTAGTGGAGAAGATGCCTGGTAGCAGCAAATTGTGAGCAGGGTTATATGCGTGTGATGGTGTTGCCCGGGGTGGTATGACGTGGCTATGCTGGGAAGCCAGCAGGGTGAACTGATTAATCGGTTTGAAAATACCCAAACCCTTCCCTTCAGTTGCTTTAAATATCTAAAAAAACTTGCAGTTTATAAGAAGCACATGTGTTATAATTGCCTGTGGCTAAGTCTTCATTGTGGTTCTGGCAAGCATGGCTTTGTTAAGAATGGTTCCCTGCTTCTACTCACTCTAGACGTGTCTTGATTGTTCACGGTTTAGTTATCCTGTAAGTTTTGGCTGCCAGGTTCATAATTCAGGGGGAATTTCACTCTGGTTGGTGTATATAAGTATCAGTGACTTTCAGAGAAGCCAGAGAAAGGAAGCACATTGGAAGTTTTTTGGAGGTGTGCCAGCAGTTTAGCTTAGTTTTTACAGCAGAAGCTGGAAAATGTTCTGACTGACTCCTGGTTAAGGTGTGCAGGATGACCTAGTTGTTTTTATTTTAATTGTGAATTCCTAAAACCTTGGGCGCACTGATGTCAGAAACACCAGAAACGATATAGAAATAGACATAACTAAATGCTGGAGTATTTGTGCCTCTGTTCAGCTTCCTTGGCAAAGATGGTGCGGGACGGAAATGCTGATACTTTTCCAAAAAGGATTTTATTGTTTCATCTTAGAAGTGATCTAAGATCACTGGTTAGGATTCCTACATAATTGATATAAATGCAGAAATTTCCTGAAATCCTGTTCCCGACTGCAAAAACGTTTTCACTGTATAATAATTCTAATTTAGTGATACTCTAAAAAAGCTAATTTACTCTGGTTTTTTAGTTTTTTGGAATATTTTAAAAGTGTACAGGTTTTTAAAAATTGAATATTTTGATATATATAAATTACAGGTGTGCAATATAGTTATTAACAATTTTTAAAGTTTATAACCTACTTATAGTTACTATATAAAATATTTGCTATGTTCCCCATGTTGTATAATATATTTTTGTAGCTTATTTTATACCTAATAAAATCCCCCTCAGCTGCCTCTTCCCTCTTCCTTCTCTTCATTGGTAATTACTATTTTATTCTCTGTATCTGGGAGTTTGTTTCTATCTTGTTATATTGATTATTGTTGTATTTTTTAGATTCCACAGAAGTGATGTCATACAGTGTTTGTCTTCCTTTGACTTACTTCACTTACCATAATGCCTTCCAAGTTCATCCATGTTGCTGCAAATAGCAAAACTTCATTCTTTTTTATGTCTGAGATAGTATTCCCTTGTATACATATACCACACTTTCTTTATCCCTTCATCTGTTTATGGACACTTAGGTTTCCTCCATATCCTGGCATATCTTATAAATAATGCTCCTGTGAACACTGAGGTGTATGTATCTTTGCATTGGTCTTTTTTCTTTTTTTGCAGATATATACCCAGGATTGGAATTGCTAGGTTATATTTTTAGTTTTTTAAGAACCCTCCATACTATTCTCCACAATGGCTACATCAATTCTCATCAACAGTGTAGCAGGGTTCCTTTTCTCTACATCGTCCCCAACATGGATTATTTTTGTTCTAAAAGTGTACAGGTTTTAAAAAAAATTAGGTGTCTGTTAGTCCCAAGGATTTACATATTCTAAACACTTTTATTAGATTTCTAACAGAAGCAGTGATTGATACTAGTAGTGTTTTGAAGGGAGACAGTTCCATTACAGTTTTAACTGACTTTGGGAAACATACCATTGTGTGGAAAGTTAAACAACTGCTTTGTTTCTTAAGTGGAGAGCAAATTAGTGTGAGCTTGAAAACAGTATACCTGTTTTATTGGGTCATCCATGGTTCAATTACGGCCAGGGTAAAACTAGCAAAACCAACTCTACAGCTGCCATTTCCTGTCCACGCTCTCCCTGCCTGTAGAATGTTGACCCCAATTAGGGCTGCAGCTGTTTTTTCCCCTAGACCCTTGTTTTCTAAATAGCACTAATCTGGGTTACTGGCGGCAAGCAGTTTGTGATGGGAAGTTTAGTACTCATGTGAGTTAATTTGCACTCATATTTTGGGCACAGTGGCTTGCTTCTGCAGGAGTTCAGATGAGTGCTGGAGAAAATCCGTCCCACTGTTGGAGACGTAGTCAACACAGCTAATAAGTATTCACTGTGTGTATACTGGTGCCCTGCCTTGTATTTAAACCCATATGGATTATGAACATAGTATAAAACATAGCTCAGTACTTAAAATGAAGCAGCAAGATTGTTAGAGGCAGCAATTTCAAGGTAATGAAGGAGCATGAATAATTCAGGGAAAGTTGCTCAGGACAGTTATTGAATGATCATCAGTTTTAGGGGCTTCCTTGGTGGCTGAGTGGTAAAAAGTCTCCCTGCAATATAGGAGATGCAGGAGACACAGGTTCGATCCCTGGTTGGGAAGATTCCTTGGAGGAGGAAATGGCAAACCACTCCAGTATTCTTGTTGGGACAATCTCATGGACAGATGAGCCTGGCAGGCTATGGTCTGTGAGGTTACAAAGAGTCAGACGCAGTTGAGCATGCCTCAGTTTTAGCCAGCAGACAGATCGGTTTTGTATGAACATCTGGAAGGCTTTCTGGAAGAGAAAGAAGCCTTTCAGTTCTTCCCAAGATGATGGTTGTAACATGGATGATCAAGTACAAGGGAGGAACTGAGAGACTGGATACCTTGCTCTGGATTCTTGTTGAGCAATGATGTTCCCTGTAGCGCCCCAGGTCTACAGAGTGAGGTTTGAAGGAAAACCTCTTCTTGAACAGGTCAGCATCTTTCTGCAGGGCCTAGGCAGACGACTGTCAGTTCAGTTCAGTCACTTAGTTGTGTCTGACTCTTTGCAACCCCGTGAATTGCAGCATGCCAGGCCTCCCTGTCCATCACCAACTCCTGGAGTTCACCCAAACTCATGTGCATCGAGTTGGTGATGCCATCCAGCCATCATCCTCTGTTGTCCCCTTCTCCTCCTGCCCCCAATCCCTCCCAGCATCAGAGTCTTTTCCAATGAGTCAGCTCTTCACATGAGGTGGCCAAAGTATTGGAGTTTCAGCTTTAGCATCAGTCCTTCCAAAAAACACCCAGGACTAATCTCCTTTAGAATGGACTGGTTGGATCTCCTTGCAGTTCAAGGGACTCTCAAGAGTCTTCTCCAACACCACAGTTCAAAAGTATCAATTCTTCAGTGCTCAGCTTTCTTCACAGTCCAACTCTCACATCCATACATGACCACAGGAAAAACCATAGCCTTGACTAGACGGATCTTAGTCAGCAAAGTAATGTCTCTGCTTTTGAATATGCTGTCTAGGTTGGTCATAACTTTCCTTCCAAGGAATAAGCGTCTTTTAATTTCATGGCTGCAATCACCATCTGCAGTGATTTTCGAGCCCCAAAAAATGACTGTAGGTACCCAAATTTCTCCCCGAGCCTTGGTCACAGCCTGAGGGGACTTGTGGCAATCAATGTGCAGCTTTCCCCCTTGGACAAGGGAAGTGTGTTTATTTATGTATATGTCTAAAGTGAACATTGAAAAAAGACCTAGTTCAATAGCATCAAGGTTTTAAATCTGCCATAATCCCAGCACAGCCCCAGGGGTAAATGCCTAGTTAAGCCCCAGCATTCACCCCTGCATATTTGTGGCTATAATTTGACCGCACACTGATATATTAAACATGAAATTAGGTAATTACATAATTAGGCCATTGAGACATGTGCCGAATCCTCAGGACACCAGAACAACCCCCTCCAGGGTTGAGTAACTACAACTGTGACTGTACTGCTTGTTTGATTTTTCAGAGTTTGTGCCCAGAAGGACCACATGTTGTCTCAGACTCTGGAATCTTGAAACCAAACATCGACAAGTGGCTTGAGTTTGGTTCAAGTTTAGAGGCTGAAGGGATCCTGAGAACTCAGCAAATAGGAATTTGTGCAGCTTTCTTCAGTCTCTCCATTTGGAAGAAAGTGCGAAGGGGAGAAAGCATGCGTCAGTTGGTTCTTACGTACCAAGAACTTTCCCTTGTCCAAGGGGGAGAGCTGCATATTCACTGCCACAAGTCCCCTCAGGCTGTGACCAAGGCTTTGGGAGAAATTTGGGTAGAGATAGAGGAATGAGAAAGTTCTAGAATAGGAGACTTGAAACTGATGGGTAGCCAGTTCTTTGGTCCTTGTTGATGGTTTTGGTGTTACTGTTTTCTTGGATTTCATTTCTGCTGAACAAAATGTTTGGGATAGGAATGCACAAAGGGTAGACCTATCCAGGCCTCAGGCCCTGACTGTGGCCGCAAGCACATCCCTTGCCATGGATCAGAGGGACAGTCAGGGAGCATCTCCAGGAAGGGACAGATTGCTCTTTTAGCTCCAGTTATGGTGATGCTAGTGGTAGAGACCCCATCTGCTAATGCAGGAGACGTAAGAGACGCGGGTTTGATCCCTGGGTTGGGAAGATCCCCTGGAGGAGGGCATGGCAACCCACTCCCGTGTTCTTGTCTGGAGAATCCCAGGGACAGAGGAGCTTGGCAGGCTATAGTCCATGGGGTTGCAAAGAGTCGGGCATGACTGAGCAACTTAGCACATATGGATACCAAATTCACCTGTGATTCAGAATCATAGCAGGCCTCATCCTGTTATCATAGTGGCTGGGCTGTATATATGTGTGGTTAATTAAAAAAATTTTTTAATACTGTGCCTTTATTAGATTTTTCATAAGAGAAAATAGCTGGAAAAGAAGTACAATAAACATCAAAAGAAAAATAATCCTCCACTTGAAGAGAAAATGAGTTTAGTGTGACAGTGAGGAAAAATGAGAAGCAGTTAGAAGTTTCTAAAAGTCCCTAAAGTAATGTTTCTGAGCTGTGGAGTGCTGTGACTTTTGTAATCTGTCTGTATGAAATTGGACCTGAGATGTTGCTTTACTTTCTTGTCTCATGTTTCTGGAAAACTACTTTTCAAAGAGAAATAGTTCTTTTCTGCTATTTATTGAGCAGGCTACTATGTACCATGCAGCATGCTTCGGCCACACTTACTTTGGGCTGGAAGCATCCAGGGTACCATATGTATCATGTGTACTGTATACAATGAGAATGTGTGAGAGCACTGAAAAGCTTGCAGAGGAGTGCTAATGTGTGGTAGGTGTGTGTGTTTTTAAAAATATTTGTCTGTGCCTGGTCTTTAGTTGTGGCATGTAAGATCTAATTCCCTGACTGAGGATTGAACCTGGGCCCTCTGTATTGGGAGTGTAGAGTCTAAGCCCCTGGACCACCAAGGAAGTCAGTCCCAGTTAGGTGTTTTTATTTTTATTACCTTTAGGCATTTCAAGGCTTAGATGCTTAGAGTCCAAGAAGCTGCAGAAGGTGTCGTATTGAGCTCTGACTAGGTTGCTGGCAACTTCCTAGAAGTCAACTGGCTAATCTGAATTCTTAGATTTAAAACTACTACTTGGCTATGAGTAATTTAAGTTCTTTTGGTTTGTTCACTAAAATGTGTATTTACAAAATATTTGTGCCTGTGAAACTCACTGACTCCAAAGATCACTCACGATTGGCAGGAGACAGAGACATGTCTGTGCTCTGGCTTATTGAGTGCCAAGGAGAAGCCCCTGCCAGGCAGGCATTTTCCTGTCCAGATAGGTTTTAACGTGATTTCTGACATAGACCACAGCCTAGGTCACCGGGTTTCTATTTTAGAGAATCGTGCTGAAAGAGGCAGTGGAAACAGGCCTCAAATAGCGGGGCAGAAGTGGTGAGAAATGTTTCCTCCTAAGGTGAAGAACTCAGGGTCTCCACCTTAGGGTCTTCCACCCAAACACCCAGGGAGTTGAAACTTTAAGGATAAACGGTGCTGTCTTCCTGAGAGGAAGACTACAGCCCTCCTTCGGCGGTGGCTGGGCAGTTCCTTCAGTGACTGTCACCTGTAGCTATCGGCCTCAGGAGCCCAGGGGACAGCCTGACACAGAAGCCTGAGGCTCTCTACTTTGTAGCCTCTTGTTCAGTCTTTATTAAATCAACTCCAGAGCTGTGGTCACCCTCTGAACCGACCTTTTCCTGTGGTTCAGGAGGACTGATTCTCCAAAGTTCTAAAAACTGTCAGGGCCTGCTAAGACCCAGAGGACAGTTCCCCATACCAAGTGACTGTCATCAGTGTAACTGACCTCAGATTCTAGGCTTGGTATCGGCAGATCTCAGGTATTTCAATTTTATGTTTTATGCCTGTGCTTGCTTGCTTGGGGTCTACTTGCAGAGTGGACTCTGCTGCTGGGTCAAGGTTGTCATCCAGGGTCCTTGCTCACCACAGCCTCTATCCCCAAGGGCCCCTCTTCTGCTATGAGGGACATTATGTTAGCATGCCCGTCTGGGTTCCAGCCTGGATATTTGAATCTTAATGACTCAGGTCTTCCTTTCTCAGTAATTTGTATTTTGGAGTCATCTGTCTTCCTTCTCTGTTTTTAATGTTAATTTTTACAAAGGCAAACGATGTGTGGTTAAAAATTTCAGACTGTAAAAAGGGATATCTGATGAAAAGTTTCCCTCCAACCCCTGTACCTGAGAAGCTAAGGTCTCTTCTCAAAGATGACGCTATTAGCAGTGGTCGTGTATAGTCGGGAAAGAATCTGTGTGTGTGAATGTTTAGTAGTCCTTCTTCCTTTCTTTCATTGCCTTTTCCTATCCCCTACGTGAATGGCGTACTCTATATACTTCTATATACCTTGCTTAAAAAACAACAACAAACTTACCATAGTAAATCATTTTATTCGGTTGGGTAAAAAGTCCATTTGGATTTTTCTGTAACATCTTACTTTTTGGCCAACCCAATACATCAGACTATATAGATACGCCTCATTCTGGAACAGCAGTACAGTGTTCCATTGGCTCTTCTAACTGGCTTCCTATTAATTGACATTTAGCTTGTTTCCAGTCTTCTTTTGTCCTACGCAATACTATTGATGCAAACACACACACATTTGCACACAATTGTGAACACATTTGTGGGATGAATTCCTAGAAGTAAAATGATTGAGTCAGAGAGGGCATTCATCTTTAATTTGGTATTTGCCAAACTGTCCTCCAAAAGGTATTAATTGTCTAACCAACAGTGCATGGTTTTCCTGTTTCCCTGCACCCTATGAACAGTGTGTTACCGAATTTCTTGGTGTTTTCTGATCTGCTGGGGAAAAAAAATGGTATCTTATGTTAGTTATTATGTGTGAGCTTGAACATATTTTTCTGTGCTTAAATCACTTGTATTTTTCTGTTAACTGTCTCTTTGTTCTTTGCTCATTTGTCTTTTATATTGTTGGATCACTTATTGATTTCTAGTTGGTTTTCACATAGTCTGGAAGTGATTCTTCTGTTACTTGATGCACATACTTCCCCCATTGGATTTTGTTAGATTTTTCCCTGCAGAAAACTTAATTTTTGTGGGTAAACTTAATTAGTTCATGACTTGGGTTTTGTATCATCCTTCATGCTATTGTTTTTGTTTGCCTTTTCTACTCTCTCTGGGTCTTTCTTGTGCCTAATTGTTTCCAAACTTATGTCATAGGTAGGCACCTTTCTCCTGACTTCCATCACCCTCTGCATCACACATCTTCTGAACCCCTGTTTGACCTTCAGCTGTATTAAATTCTCTGCCTTATTGTCTGCTTGTACACTGATCTATCGATTCACTGAGTCAGTGTTCCCTGTAGGTCCCAGGTACTGCTCTGTATTTTGGGGATGTAGTGGCAAACACAGCAGGCATCTGCCCTGTCCTTACAGAGCTAGTTGAAAGCTTAGCCAGGATGTGGGCTTCACTCCAAGAGCCACTGAAACTGGGATGAGGGCTGATGAAGGGCCAGGAGTCCTACCCTGCTCTGGGGTGGTGTGGTCAGGAAGATGCTCAGGAGGGCTTCCTTCAGAGCATATGTCTGAATGGAAGCCGGTAGCCTGAGTGGAGGTTGTTCAGACTCAAGGGAGTGGATGGCAGGGTTTCAGTGGAGTGGTGCCATGGGGTCTTCTAAGTTGAGGAAGCTGCGGGGCAAGGCCCTGGAGTAGGAGGGCTTACTGTATTAAAGAAACCAGAGAAGGCCACTGTGGCTGGAGCAAGTCTCTGAGAGGAGGCTCAAGTGGCCTGGTTGCTAGGGGAGGGTCTCATGGACTCCGTTGTTACAGATTGGGTTATTTGCTCCACAATTCTTTGATTCTGTGATTTCTCTTTCATGTGCATCCTCTAATATTTCCTCAGAATTGCCAACACATTTGTTCAATGGATTTCTATCACAATGGCTTTTTGTTTTGCATGGTTCTGTTTTATCTTTTATTGATCATAAGCTGCTTTAGATAAAATACCATCAAGATTAAAGAGCAGCTCCCATGCTAGTGTGCAGCCTGCCAGCGGTCCAGGAGTATTTCCTGATTAGTACATCATTGACAGCAGAGTTAGGAGTTAAGCAGATATGTGAATGGGTTTCATCTTCACTTTCATATCCCAATCATTAGAGAGGCTGCTGAGAGGATTTAGGTGAGAGAAGTCATGAGGCCAAATCAGCTTCTGTGGCCCAGAGTGAGGTGATAGATTAGTAATGCCTGTCATGGCACTGGGCGTGGATGTTACTATCATGGTGCCGTTTCTTTGCCATTTGTGACCTAAAATGTTACTTATAAAGACAGGTACTCTTTTGCCCTGCTGCTCAGTTTCTGTTGGCAAAGGTAAATTTGGGCAAGGGTCACGGTCGTAGCTCTTGCTTTGGGCATGTGTAGAGCCATCTCCTTACTGGCATGAGCTTTTAATCTCAGCCTCTGCCTAAGAATACTAACATCTCTATTGTAGGTCAGGTTGCCTTTTTCCCCGCTGTGTGACTAGATAATTTCACAAAGCTCCAGGATTTTGTGTCCACCACATTGGCACAACAGCTTCTGAAATGTATTTTCCCCTTGAAATGACCAGAGTTAATAGCAGTGTCTGCAGAAATGTATTGATCAACACAGCTATGAATCATTTATGCTACAACTGTCGGTGCAGTGAATTGATTTGCAGGCTTGAGCGTTCGGGAGGAGCACCGACATCTGTAGTCCATCCCCTTTCCCACCCCCTCCTCTGGTGGGAGCTGCCCTGGTCCTGACAGCTCACAGGGAAGGCAGGCATTAGAGAGGATGTAGTGGGATGACCTCAGGGCCAGAAAGTATTCAGAGAAGCATCACAAGCCAGCCTTAGTCAGAGAGTCAAACTTAACTTCCAAGATGTCTGGCGCTGAGCCGTTGTTTGCTGCACTGGAAATAGTCAACATGACCTAATCCGGTAGTGGTTATTCATGGAAAACAGAGGGGACACTGGGGAGCAGGCAGACCACCTCCTTGCTTTTTTTTTGTTTTTTTGCACTTGCCAGAATATTTAAACAGACTATTTCATTTTGCCTTGTGGAAACAGGTATATCCTTGCAAGTGAAAGCCTTGCTCAAAGGAGGCAAGTCCTTTCCTTTACAAGGAAAGGAAAGTTGGGCTTTCTTGGTGGCTCAGATGGTAAAGAATCTGCCTGCAGTGCAGGAGATGCAAGAGACACTGGTTCGATCCCTGGGTTGGGAAGATCCCATGGAGAAGGGAATGGCAACCCACTCCAGTATTCTTGCCTGGAAAATTCAATGGACAGAGAAGCCTGGCAGGCTACAGTTCATGGGGTCACAAAGACTCAGACGCGACTGAGTGACTGACACTTTTACACTTTCCTAACAAATTCCATTTGATTCCTCTCTCCTCTTTAGGTGGAAACCTAGCTTTATGTGCTAGAGTGTTGCTCTAAACATATGCCATCAGCATTATGGAGCTGCTGATCTCCTTACTTCTCGGCCCTTGCAGTGTTTATATTTCATCTTGCACGGTTGGATACATAGCTGATCCGTCCTGGTATCCAGTGTAGCTAGAGAAAGAGGGAAGTTGGAAGTGAAGGGGAGCCAGCATTCACTGTATTTAGCTCAAAGCTTGGGATTAAGGATGATTATGAGGCTCCTGAGACCGTGTGAAAATCCCCAAACAGTGCCTTTTTAAAAAAATGTATTTTTATTTATTTACTTGGCTACATCGCATCTTAGTGGCAGCACATAGGACCTTCATTGCATCATTGCAGCATACGGACTCTCTAGTTGCGGTGCCTGGGCTTAGTTGCTCCATGGTGTGTGGAATCTTAGATCCCCAACCAGGGATTGAAACTGCATCTGCTGCATTGCAAGGTGGATTCTTGACCTCTGGACCACCAAGGAAGTCCCCCAAACAGAGCCTTGAGCAGTGAATGGCAGGTCTGCAAGGGTCAGCCCTCCTCGCCTTGCTGAGTTCGCTGTGAAAGGCCCAAGCCAAGGCAGGCACTTGGTGATCCCAAGGATGGGAGGAAGTCCCTCCCCAGCGACTCCTCTCTCTGTACCCGGGGGCTTCCTGCTTGGGGAGGGAAAGGCCTGTGGCTGACAAGCCTGTATATTTGGATCCTCCCAGCAAGAGTTGTGTTACCACATGTTGGGTTCTGATTGGAGTCATGCTTCCTACTCTTTCCCTTTTCTTTTGCCCTTCAGAGAATTTACCAGTATGGTTGCAATTTAGATGTAATTGTTTGTAATAAAACTTTTTTTTTTAAACCTAATCAGGGGGACTTACAAATGGGTTATATTGTTACATATGTGTATATATTTAGCATATGCATTTATAAAATCATACAGTGTAAGTAAACCAGGATCAGGGCAGTAAATAGACAGCCCATGTGCTACCACTTTGTGCCCATGGCAGATATTGTTAGAAAATCACGACATTTTCATACTGATTCTAGGAGAGGGAGCCACGGCCAGTCCCTGGGAGTTGGCAGGTGTGATGAAACCTTGTTTCATCCTGGACACAGCTAGTCCTGAGGCATGGGCCATTTGCCTTGTCCTGATCAGTCTCTATATGATGGGTCAGGATGCCACCAGCCTCTGGAAGGCCTCCAGTGGGAATAAATGTTTATTTCTGTTGAATGGTCAGAGTCAGTGACTCTGATTGTAAAAGCCTCTGGTCAGTGTTGGTCTTTTCCCCTTTGGGAATGAGTTGTCATGTGGGAACACTGAGATTTTGGCCTTGATTCCAGTGAACTTGGCATTTCAAAAGTTGCTTTGGGATGAAGTCAGGAGCCCTTAGCGAGGGGACTAGAAAGTATTTGGTCTCCCTTGCAGCAGCCTCTGGGTTAACCAGGGTCAAGGATATTCTAGGAACAAGAACTCCTGTACTTGGACAGGAGTGCTTACAGCATGCAGGCAGGGCTCTGGGTCCAGTGACTAGATTTGAGACGTGAGCTGAACAGCTGGGATGGTCTCTTCATTCACTAGGTTCAGACATGTTCATATGTATCAACACGTGTTAGTAAAGAACCCACTGTGTGTGAGACACTGAGCTCTCTGTCCTGGGTTCCTTCTCCCCACCCGCCCCAGCTTCGTGTGCCTTGTTGTCCTTCAACAAGGACAACAGTTTAGACCTCTCACGAACTTGATTCTTTCCACTTCCCAGAGGTTACATATAACCTAGACTTTACCATCTGCTGCTGCTGCTGCTAAGTCGCTTCAGTCGTGTCCGACTCTGTGTGACCCCATAGATGGCAGTCCACCAGGCTCCCCCGTCCCTGGGAATCTCCAGGCAAGAACACTGGAGTGGGTTGCCATTTCCTTCTCCAGTGCATGAAAGTGAAAAGTGAAAGTGAAACCGCTCAGTTGTGTCTGATTCTTCGCAACCCCATGGACTGCAGCCCACCAGGCTCCTCTGTCCATGGAATTTTCCAGGCAAGAGTAGTGGAGTGGGGTGCCATTGCCTTCTCCGGACTTTAGCATCTAATCACTGCCAAATTAAAATACTAGATGTATGGTGCACCTTTGCCTGTTCAAACTCCTTATTCCTGAACTTGAGA
Organism: Oryx dammah; assembly: GCF_014754425.2. NCBI lineage: Eukaryota > Metazoa > Chordata > Mammalia > Artiodactyla > Bovidae > Oryx > Oryx dammah. Next base: position 54,932,512 of record NW_024070210.1, read on the forward strand.
CAGAGACCAAGTCATTCTTGATTCTTATGTATCTTTTGGGTGTTGTTTATTGTTGTTGAGTCCCTAAGTTGTGCCTGACTTTTTTTCGACCCCATGGACTGTGTAGCCTGTCAGGCTCCTCTGCCCATGGGATTTCCCAGGCAAGAATACTGGAGTGGGTTTCCATTTCCTTCTCTGAGGGATCTTTCCAACCCAGGGATCAAACTCGCATCTCCTGAAATGACAGGTGGGTTCTTTACCACTGAGCCACCAGGGGAGAAGGCAATGGCAACCCACTCCAGTACTCTTGCCTGGAGAATCCCAGGGATGGCGGAGCCTGGTGGGCCGCTGTCTATGGGGTTGCACAGAGTTGGACATGATTGAAGCGACATAGCAGCAGCAGCAGCAGAGCCACCAGGAAGCCTGTATCTTTTAGGTAGGTTAGGCCTAAAGGTAAATCCTTTTGCTTGAGTGAGGTGCATCTTGGAACTTAGCAAGAGCATTGTTCTCTCAGTGGGTCTGTAAATGTAACTGAATAGCAGAGCGTTTTTTATTTTTTTTCCCTGGAAATAGACCCATAGCCTGAAGGGTGGTAGAGTGGTGCTTGTGCCCAAGGACGAGGGAGGGCAGTGCTGGCTGTCCTTCACTGCTCTGGGGAGGGTTTCCATAGCAACCTCATTACTCTCTCCTCCTATCCCCAGTCTTTCCCTATCTTGCCCTTGGCTATGGACTCCTAGATCATCATAGCAGAATTATTGACCACCATGCCTCTACTTAAGATTGATACCTCCCATCTCAAATGGACCTGTCATGCCAAGCAGCTTGTGGTATGGGTGCACATCTGCTATTCTTTCAGCAGTTTAGCTCCTTGAGGCTATTTCAACCTTTTTTTTGTATCCTCCCATGTGGTGCTTAGCAAATGTTGAAAGCATGAATCAGTGACTATTACAGGGAATATTTTCCTGTAGGAAGCAGCCTATAAAACAAGGGTATTTCTGTCTTTTGGAAGATGGCCCGTGGAAACAAAGTTAGGGTCCAGATATAGTCACATTGGTGTAGAATAGACACCTTGTTCAGCAAGGACTTTCTCAGTTTCCGGGTTGTTTCATATTCATGCTCTGGGACAGCGTTTCCTAACGTGTGTGCATCTTTGAAATAGTACAATGTCAGGTGTTGGTAAGTGCAGGGAGATTTCAACACATGCACGGATGAAATTTGCCTTGAAGCAATGAGGTTGAAGCTCCAGGATCCCTCAAATAGGGGGTCCCTACCAAGGGTCTGCACCTAATCTTGTATCCTTTCTCCTAAAGAGAGCTTTCTAACTTGAGTAAGCTTCAGGTGGCCCCACCCCTGAATACAAGTACAAAACACAGAGTTGAACTATGATAACTGAGCTTAAAAAATAAAACACAAAAAAGCCTGCAGAACTTGTCAGAGCCTTTAATGTATGAATATCTGAGGGAAGTGCTGTTTCCCAAACTTTTATTTAATTAAAAGAGTACTTTGTTTGCTAAAGAATCTCATAGTACCCCCGTGAAAGTGAAACACATATTGCTGCTGCTGCTAAGTCACTTCAGTCGTGTCCGACTCTGTGCAACCCTAGAGACAGCAGCCCATCAGGCTCCCCCATCCCTGGGATTCTCCAGGCAAGAACACTGGAGTGGGGTGCCATTTCCTTTTCCAATGCATGAAAGTGAAAAGTGAAAGTGAAGTCGCTCAGTCATGTCCGAATCTTCGAGACCCCATGGACTGTAGCCCACCAGGCTCCCCTGTCCATGGTATTCTCCAGGCAAGAACACTGGAGTGGGTTGCCATTTCCTTCTCCAATGCATGAAAGTGAAAAGTGAAAGTGAAGTCACTCAGTCGTGCCCGACTCTTAGCGACCCCATGGACTGCAGCCCACCAGGCTCCTCCGCCCATGAGATTCTCCAGGTAAGAGTGCTGGAGTGGGGTGCCATTGCCTTCTCCGGAAATGCATATTAAGTACTGTGAATCAGAAAATTAGGGCATGGGCTGCCCAGCTGTCTCACAGCTGCTCATGTGAACTGACTGCATCTCTTCTCCAGGTGATATTTGGTGGCATTACATTGGTGGCTTTACTTGGCTTTGGCGAGAGTATTTACACCGTGGAGATCTGCAAACCTGCCCTCAGTTGGAACTTGACTTCTCGCTTTATTCTATTTGCTCCCTGGGGCAGTTATCAGGAGTTGATGGCTTGTTCACACTAAGGGCATAAATGACTTTGTGCACAGTCTCAGTCCTGTCTGACTCTTTGTTACCCTATGGACTGTCGCCCACCAGGTTCCTCTGTCCTTGGAATTTTCCAGGCAAGAATACTGCAGCAGATGACCATTTCCTCCTCCCGGAGATCTTCCCAACCCAGGGACTGAGCCCACATCTCCCACACTGGCAGGTGGATTCTTTACCACTGAGCCCCCAGGGAAGCCCACATGAAAGGCTGCCGAGGTGGACTCATTATTTTATTTTATTTTATTTTTTTTTGGACTCATTATTTTAAAGTACTCCTGTTCTTTTGAAAAATGGGTGTTCATGCTTCTTACTTCCCAGAGGAAAATTTATGTTTTTATTTCATTAGAAATGAGCTAAAGTATTTCAGGTGATATACTCAGCCTTGGAAATAAAAACATTTTGCTAGTATAACAAATTAGCTTGAACTTACTAGTTTAAAGCAACACCAAATTATCTTCATAGTTCTGGAGGTCAGAAGTCCTGGAAACAATGCGTCAACAGGGCTGTGCTCCTTCTGAAGGTTCCGGGAGAGATTCTCTTTCCTTGACTCTTCCAGCTTCTAAAGGCAGCTGGCATTCCTTGGCCTGTGGCCTCATCTTCTGAGCCAGCAGAATAGCATCTTCCAAGGTTGCTCTTTGACCTCTGCTTCCAATGTCACTTCTCCTTTCTTCTGACCTAGACACTTCTTTTAAGGACCTTGTGATTACACTGGGCCCAGCTGGATAATCAGGATGTTGTCTCCATCTCAAGGTTCCTAATCACATCTGCACATACTCTTCTGCCATATAAGGTAGCGTTTGCCGGGTTCTGGGGATTAGGAGACTATCTTCTGGGGAAGAGCATCACTCAGCCTGTCACAGTTCATGTGTTATATGTGTGTGCCCTTAATTGTATCCAACTCTTTGCAACCCCATGGACTGTAGCCCGCCAGACTCCTCTGTCCATGGAATTTTCAGGCAAGAATATTGGAGTGGTTGACACTTCCTCCTCTAGGGGATTTTTTGACCTGGGGATGGAACCTGGGTCTCTTGTGTCTTCTGCATTGGCAGGTGGATTCTTGACCACTAGCGCTACCTGGCAAGCCCCCAATATGTTATCTTTATTCTTTAAAAGATCAGACTTATAGATGCTGTCTAGTATTTCTTCTGACTACAGTGTTTGTTTTTCATACATGCCTTTCCTGTTGCCTTAACTGTTTTCTAATATAAAACTACTATTTGTTTTACCTCTATAAGCAATTTCTGTTGGACAGTGACCTTTACTGATAAAAGGTCTGCATTCTTTGTTTAAAGTGTTAAAGCTTGGGCAAAAGGAAAATACACTGAGTTAGGAAGGAGCTCTTTATTACACCTGTTATGGAGGAGTTATTTTCCTGTTGAACAATTTTTATTCCCAGCTACCTCAAAAGAGACCTAATCAAAATCCTCTCAAGTTCCTAAGTTCAGTTCAGTTCAGCTGCTCAGTTGTGTCTGACTCTTTGTGACCCCATGAACCACAGCACGCCAGGCCTCCCTGTCCATCACTCACTCCTGGAGTCCACCCAAACCCATGTCCACTGAGTCTGTGATGCCATCCAGCCATCTCATCCTCTGTTGTCCCCTTCTCCTCCTGCCCTCAATCTTTCCCAGGATCAGGGTCTTTTCCAATGAGTCAGCTCTTTGCATCAGATGGCCAAAGTATTGGAGTTTCAGTTTCAACATCAGTCTTTCCAATGAACACCCAGGACTGATCTCCTTTAGGATGGACTGGTTGGATCTCCTTGCAGTCCAAGGGACTCTCAAGACCTAAATCAAACCCCTTATGACTATACAATGGAAGTGAGAAATAGTTTTAAGGGACTAGATCTGATAGAGTGCCTGATGAACTACGGATGGAGGTTTGTGACATTGTACAGGAGATAGGAATCAAGACCATCCCCAAGAAAAAGAAAAAAAAGCAAGTTCCTAAACCTGAAATGAAAAAATAAAGGAGCGTTGGGAGGAGGAGAGAGTAGAGTGTGAATGCAAACCCTGGTTTTTCCTGTTTGCCTTGCTGGTTGGAGAGGCTGGGGATCATTCTGTAGGGTGCCTGTAGCATGGGAGTCTGGTTTCCAGCAGTTTATCCATCAGTGTAAACAGAGTTCACCACTGAGTCCACAAACCTTCGAGCACCTACTGATAGGAGCCCGGGAGCAACCTTCCCAGTTCACGGCGTAGTAGAGCAGGGTGAACCTGCCAAGGGGACTAGGGTGGTATGGCCAGAGAAGGAGGAGGAAAACTGAGGGGATGGGCGGTGTTGAGGAGCTGAGTGAGGGTAGAACTTCTAGGTGCTGATGAGAGAATAAGATGAGGGGTTCTAAGAAATGGACTTTGTCTTTACCAGCATGAGGTCGTTGGTTACTTTTGCGCTGTCCACAGAGGTGACAAACTGCACGTGGACTGAGCCTTCAGATGGTCTTGGCCCTGTGGATGCTGTGCTTTTTATTTATTATTATAATTTTATTTTATATTTTGACCATGCCACATGGCGTATGGATCATAGTTCCCCAACCAGAGACTAAACCTGCACCCCCTGCATTGGAAGCACAGAGTCTTCCATTGGACCACCAGGGAAGTTTTGATGTTGGGGTTCTTGTCTATAAGATAAGGGATAAGTTCCAGAAAGGAAGTATAGTAATAGTAGTCTTTATTTTTATTAAAAAATTTTTTTTATTTATTCATTTTTTGGGTGGGCCATGCTGCATGACTTGTAGGACCTTAGTTCCCTGACCAGGGATGGAACCTGGGCCCCAGCAGTGAAACAAGTCCTAACCACTGGACTGCCAGGGAATTCCCTAATTAGTAGTCTTCAGATTTTTATAAGGCCATTGTCTTGGAGCTTTTGTGATTTACCAGCTTTGTGAGGACTATTCCCATAGTCAGTAATTTATCCCCTTAAATGCAGTAAAGTAGATTTTGAACAAATTGATATTTCTACTTTCTAGAGAACCAGCATTGCTTAATCCTCTTTTCTTTGTCTTCATTTCCAACACCAGCATAAGGATATTAGTGACTAGTTCAGTCAACAGCTCTTAACCCCTGTGTCCTGACTCACTTCTGCGAGTCACAATCAATTGTGAGCCGTGTTGAGGTGATTTGCTACTGATTATCCCCTGGAGAAGGAAATGGCAATCCACTCCAGCACTCTTGCCTGGAAAATCCCATGGACAGAGGAGCCTGATAGGCTACAGTCCATGGAGTCGCAAAGAGTCAGAGATGACTGAGCGACTTCACTTTCACTTTCGATGGTTAAGACACCATCCTTTTGGATGACCTACTGGAAAGCAGGAAGCAAAGTGATAAGATCACTTTGTAATAAGATCGTTTTCCCTGGTGTGGTTTCTAATACACATTATGGAGTGGCTTGGAAAGGGGAGAAGCAGAGCGCAATGCTTGTGTAGCATTGCCTGACATCTGCAGTGTCCGTGCATGGACTGAGAATGTCTGGGCCCCTGTGAGGAACTAAAAAGTCTTAATACAAAGAAGCACAGTGTATGCTTTATTTTGTTTTTAAATGTGGGAGAAATTGCATTTATTTATTTATATTTTTGACTTCACAGGCTCTCTCTGGTTACGGGGTGCAGGCTTAGTTGCTCTGTGGCATGTGAGATCTTAGTTCCCCAGCCAAGGGTCGAACCCAAGTCCACCTGCCTTGGAAGGCGGATTCTTAACCACAGGACCACCAGGGAGGTCCCCCAATGTATGCTTTAACAGTCACAGTTGCTGTGTCTCATAGCCCTGGAGTTACCAGGAGAATGCTCAGTGTCAGCTGTACAGGTCAAGCACTGAGGGATTCTAGAACAGGAAAGAGAATGGCAGGCTTGGGGAAGAGGGGGTCGGAAAGTCTTTGTTGGAGGAAATTGACCTTTAGGAGTAGAGCTAAATCTTGAAATGTCCGTTGGGCAGTCCCTTGCAAATAAGACAGTTGGCTCCAGGCCTCCAGAGCTGTAGTCTACATCTGTGTCTGTGGGCTGGCGTCACTTGTGGGCTTTATGAAAATGCTGAGACCTGCACTTTTGGAGGTCTTGCTTCTGTATTAGCAGATGACACCCCTCCCCCACTTTCATCCCAGGTGGTTCTGATATAGATCTGCTAGGATTGAATCCATGTCATTTTGAGACTAGTGGAGGAGTAAGAAGTATCATGGTTTTATCACTGGACACCTTTAGGAAGAAGTAGATTCACACATGAACATGTACATGTGTGCACAAGATGCATATACTTTTTCTTTTCTTTTTTTTTTTTTTTTTCCAGTCTTTTGGCTGTTCTTTGTGGCATGGGGGATCTTAGTTCCTTGACCAGGGATCAAACCCACGCTTGCTGCAGTGAAAGGCAGATTCTTAACCACTAGATCACCAGGGAAGTCCCCTGCACCTCTGGTATTACTTGAATCTTTTTTCATTTTTGTTCTTTACTTGGTAAGATTGTGTCATGCTCTCTAGGGTGTTCAAATCACTGAAATTCATTCTTTCAGCTACTGGAAAACCAACTGGAACCTGAAAGGATAAGGCTTCCTTAAATTACAGAAGGAAGACTAAGGAGTTGGAAGACCTCGGTTCGTCTCATGGTTCTTTGATTAACTTTTTATGACATTGGACAATCCATTTACATCCCGGGGCTTTGGTATACATACGTACATATATATGTGTACGTGTGTAGCTGTGCTCAGTCGTGTCTGACTCTGCGACCCCATGGACTGTAGCCAGCCAGGCTCCTCTGTCTATGAGATTTCCCAGATAAGAATACTGGAGTGGGTTGCCATTTCCTCCTCCAGGGGATCTTCCTGACCCAGGGATTGAGCCAGCGTCTCTTGCCTCGGCAGGCAGATTCTTTGCCACTGAGCCACCTGGGAAGCCCCCTTTATATGTATGTGTGCGTGTGGTGGTGTGGTGGTGTGGTCACAGCCGATGCTTGTGACCCCACGGGCTGCAGTCCTCTAGGCTCCTCTGTCCATGATGTTTCCCAGATAAGAATACTGGAGTGGGCTGCTATTTCCTCCTTGAGGGTAGCTTCCCAACTGAGGGATCCAACCTGGGTGTCTTGCATTGCAGGTGGAGTCTTCACTGACTGAGCCACCAGGGAAGCCCGTATGTATACAGAAACTTCATGATCTGAGGTTTTAAAAATCATATGTTCTAAGACACGTGTTTTATAGTGTCAGAGCGAACACTTGAAAGAATTTGAGTGTATCTCTATAGCAGGTAGACTTGGGGCTGCTGGAAACTCAAAGGCATGTAAGATGTGATCTTGGCTTAAATGAATGTTCTACTTAAGATAATACCCAAATGCATACAGAACTAAGTAACAAAAGATTAAATAACTATTCAAGTCACTTAAATAGCATATTATAAGATGTGACATAATGAGTTGTTGAGTGAATGGGATAGCTCAGCATTTCCCCACATCTTCTGTAGATCTTCAGTTCTGCAAGTCGGTAATAGGTTTTCCTTGAAAACAGGTTCGTAGGTCAGTTGCATTTAGAATAGGTCAAATAAAATTGAACAATTTATTAAAAACCTCAGAATCATAGTCTCCATAATGAATACACATCTGCATAATCTTTGGTTTATCAGACTTTATTGTCCAAGAAACCCTTTGTTTTCTTTTAGGGTTATGGACTATTCACTAGTGGAGTGAGATGCAATTTGGGAATTTGTATTAGTGATGTACATTAGGAGTTTAAAGTGGGGAGAGGTGGCTTCAAGCAGGATGGCCAGGGAAATACATGGAAAAAGCCTGAGACTAAGTTGGCAAGACAAGTGACTGGAAGGGCACAGGACCCCGAACCCTTTCTTCAAAGGCTCAGTCACCCTTGGAAGTGCTCCTTTGATAAAATTAACCCCTCTCAAGTTCCAAATCCCCTGAGGGTATTAGGGGACCTGACTTCCTACCAATCCTCACTCCAGTGTTTTTCTGTTTTTGTACGAGCTATATCGGTCTGCAATAAGCTGGTTTCTAGCTTCATACTTGGCTAATGTGCTATCGTGAAGGGCTGCTGGCACTTATCTAGAACTGCTACTGCTTATCTACAGTGAGCCAGGGCTGAACTGCTAAGGCTGCACTGTCACCTGCGGCCCCTCCCGAGGGTACTGATGGAGAGTCCTCTAGAGGGGCCTAGGGATCTGTACTTTCAGCTCACCCCCAAGGCCATGGATTTAGGAGTTGAACTTGGAAGCCTGTCCCTGCTTGGCCCCACTGAGCCTATATATTCACCTTCCATTAGATTCCATTGGAGCCTTTGGGTCCAGAATTGCCCTGGGGAGGCCTGGGGAGACACCAGTGCTGTAGACTACAGGCTCCCAGCAGTGAAGAACAACAGAGTTCCCGGTGGTTAAGGCCCTAATTCCATACAGCTTCCCTCAAACAAGTACATCCCAAGTCTAGATATAATTAGGTAGCAGTTATTGAATTGAGTCAGTCATTTGCAAATGTAGTTACAAGAATGCGTGATCATATTAGAGCCATCCAGGGAGGGAAGAATGAGACTTGAAGTGGGCAGGCTAGAAGGAGCCTGTCCTCATTTGGTTGATTTTGTTGTGTGTCTGCTCTTCCCTCTAGTGCCCTCACAGTCACGTGTTTCTTGTCTAAAACCCATGAGGAATTCTTTGTTACAAAGAGGTGAGAGGTTGACCACTTCTGATTAAAGGCTGAAACACTTGAAATCCATTGGAGGAGAAGACATTTATGTTTTAATCTTATGGTGCAGCTAACAGTTTTAATCAAAGAATTTTTAAATTTTTTTTAAGCACAGCAGGCTCTGTAATTGAGATCCAAAAAATTAGAAATACGCTTTGGTTATTAGGCATCATAATTTAGCAAGGAGTCTCTAGACTCACCAATCTGTTACTCCAAATATAAAGTAAGAAAGTACTTTAAAAGCCCAATACCAGGGACTTCCCTGGTGGCTCCCTGGTAAAGAATCTGCCTGCCAGTGCAGGAGACATGGGTTTGATCCCTAATCCTGGAAGATCCCACATGCCCCGAGGTCCCTAAGCCCATGCACCACACCTACTGAAGCCTGCACTCTAGGGCCCATGCTCTGCAAGAGGAGCCACTGTAATGAGAAGCCCGTTCACTGCAAGTAGGGACTAGCTAGCCCTTGCTCCGGAGAAGGCAATGGCACCCCACTCCAGGACTCTTGCCTGGAAAATCCCATGGATGGAGCAGCCTGGTAGGCTGCAGTCCATGGGGTCGCTAAGAGTTAGACATGACCGAGCGACTTCACTTTCACTTTTCACTTTCATGCATTGGAGAAGGAAATGGCAACCCACTCCAGTGTTCTTGGCTGGAGAATCCCAGGGATGGGGGAGCCTGGTGGGCTGCCGTCTGTGGGGTCGCACAGAGTCGGACAGGACTGAAGCGATTTAGTAGCAGTAGCAGCAGCAGCCCTTGCTCGCCACAACTAGAGAAAGCTTGTGTGCAACAACAAAGACCCAGCACAGCCAAAAAATAAAAATAATAAAAGAAAGCCCAATATCAGAGCCCAAGTTCTGACCTAGTTTAAAATGTTAAAATGCAGCTTATCCTACTAACAGATGACTAAGATGGTGCATTTTCTTTGTTTCTTCTTTATTTGTGTTGGGGGCTTCTTTCTTCAGGGCGAGAGAGGGTATTATTGGCATGATTTTGCAGGGCAACTGGCTGCTGCTTTTTACATCCCTTGGTGTGGTATCTCAGCTTTGCCATTTGTAGGAGGGAATGGGCTTTTGATGTATAGCAAAAAGAACTGATTTTAATATAGAATACTGAATTCTGGGTATTATTCTTTGACAGTAGGAAAAATAACTTGTCACTGAGCATTAGTTTTCAAAGCCTGAAGTAAAGTGGCTTAGCAGTTTCCCAAGAGAAGCCTTAGAGATAGACCAGCTCTTAAAGGAGGAGGCCCACATGGCTGGTGGGTGATAAGTGGTGGTGCCTGGTATAGCAGTTTCTCATGAAGGGGGTCTGTGAAAGTCTTGTGCATAACAGGAGTCCTTTGTTTCTGAAGGATGCTCCATGCCAGGGTTGGTCCTGATGCTGGCATCTACCCTTTTACTCCTCTCTCTGCTACTGGAGCCTTGGGACTGAGGTGGATGCTTGAAAGGCAGGTGAGCTGGCACAAGGAAGGGGGTTGAGAAATCACAGTTGCTGCTATCAGGACCACTCCAGTGTTTTGAGCCACTGGCCCTGGAGTGCCAAGTTCTCAAAAGCAAAGAGAACCTCTGCCACAGCTGTGCATAGTAAAGACAAGAGAAAGTTGGAAGGTGGCTGGGCTTCCAGACTTAATATTCATAGTCAAAGGTGGGTAGTTGGATGATTGTTGGTCTGCATTTTCTGATTTACTCTCCACTGTCCCCTACCCCATCCCTCTTCCCCTTCCGTCTTGCTGTTTCTTCCCTGTCCTGGTTGTAAAACCATTTGCTTCCTTGTCATCAAGTTCTGGCACACAGTTCATTGTGTGTTGTGGCTCCAGTGCTACTCAGGTGCATATATAGCTGGACCCCCAACTCACTTTTCTAATGTTGTTTTCTTCCATCTCCTGCAAAATCTCTGCTCTGGCCAGCCAGTTTCCCAGCTGATCTCTCAGTGTGTCTTTGGAGTCCTCACCCTTCAGCTCTGAATCAGAAAAGACCCTGGTCTGGAACCCTCTTCTCCCCACTGATCACTCTCTTCCCTTCGATAGCAGATCCTGTTTTCAGATGGTGAGGGGATCAGAAGCTGGCATCAGTCTGGTGCACTGGAATATCATGAGCAAGGCTGAGTGAGCAGGCAGATTCAGAAGCTGATGGTGTCTGAAAATCATGTTTACAGAAGGAAGTCTTATTCCTTAGTTAACTTGGAAACAAGTTCAATATGTATTGATTGATACTTATTGGCTGTATGTATATTCAGTGGCTGTATGTTCAGTTGCTCAGTCATGTCTGACTCTCTGTGACCCCATGAACTGCAGCATGCCAGGCTTCCCTGTCCTTCACCATCTCCCACAGCTTGCTCAAACTCATGTCCATTGAGTTGCTGATGCCATCCAACCATCTCATCCTCTGTTGTCCCCTTCTCTTCCTGCCTTCAATTGTTCCTAGCATCAGGGTCTTTTCTAATGAGTCAGCTCTTCGCATCAGGTGGCCAAAGTATTGGAGTTTCAGCTTCAGCATCATTCCTTCCAATGAATATTCAGGATTGATTTCTTTTAGGATTGACTGGTTTGACTCTTAGCAGTCCAAGGGACTCTCAAGAGTCTTCTCCAGCACCGCAGTTCAAAAGCATCAGTTCTTTGGCGCTCAGTCTTCTTTATGCTCCAACTCTCACATCCACACATGTCTACTGGAAAAACCATAACTTTGACTATACAGACCTTTGTCAGTAAAGTAATGTCTCTGCTTTTTAATATGCTGTCTGGGTTTGTCTAACTTTTCTTCCAAGGAGTAAGTGTCTTTTAATTTCATGGCTGCAGTCATCATCTACAGTGATTTTGGAGCCCAGGAAAATAAAGTCTGTCACTTCTTCCATTGTTTCCCCATCTATTTGCCATGAAGTGATGGGACTGGATGCCATGATCTTCGTTTTTTTGAATGCTGAGCCTTAAGCCAGCTTTTTCATTTTCCTCTTTCACCTTTATCAAGAGGCTCTTTAGTTCCCCTTCGCTTTCTGCCATAAGGGTGGTATCATCTGCGTATCTGAGGTTACTGATATTTCTCCCAGCAATCTTGATTCCAGCTTGTGCTTCATCCAGCCCAGTGTTTCTCATGATGTACTCTGCATATAAATGAAATAAGCAGGGTGACATATACAGCCTTGATGTACTCCTTTCCCAATTTGGAACCAGTCTGTTGTTCCATGTCCAGTTCTAACTGTTGCTTCCTGACCTGCATACAGATTTCTCAGGAGGCAGGTAAAGTAGTCTGATATTCCCATCTCTTTAAGAATTTTTCACAGTATGCTTTGATCCACACAGTTAGAGGCTTTAGCATAGTCAATGAAACACAAGTAGATGTTTTTCTGGAACTTTCTTACTTTTTCTGTCATCTGACGGATGTTGGCAGTTTGATCTCTGGTTCCTCTGCCTTTTCTAAACCCAGCTTGAACATCTGGAAGTTCACGATTCACATACTGCTGAAGCCTCACTTGGAGAATTTTGAGCATTACTTTGCTAGTGTGTGAGATGAGTGTAATTATGTGGTAATGTAATTGTGTAGGTGAACATTCTTTGGCATTGCCTTTCTTTGGGATTGGAATGAAAACTGACCTTTTCCAGTCCTGTGGCTGAGTTTTCCAAATTTGCTGGCATATTGAGTGCAGCACTTTCACAGCATCATCTTTTAGGATTTGAAATAGCTCAGCTGGAATTCCATCTCCTCCACTAGTTAACTTGGAAACAAGTTCAGTATGTATATAAATATTCAACTTGGATCCCTAGGATATGAAGTTGGCTATTCAGCTTTTCCCCACCAAACATTATATTGTCAGCATTCTTATGTATCGTTGAATTGCTCTAACATTTATCTTTTTAAAGCTTAAATCTGGCCTCTGTTTTGTGTGTGGTCTGAGGATCCCCTTCCTTTGGAATTGCTTGGGGTACTTGCCAAACCTGGTGATCCCTGGACCCTGTACTAGATGGTGAGAGGAATCTGGGGTTGGGGTGGGGGTGGCATGGGAATCTCCATTGTGATTCTGTGGCTCAGAGAGGTAAGAGAACCCCTGCTAAAGACCCACCCCTTTGTCCCTCTGTCTGCCCTGCTGAGTCTGGTGTGGGGAATGAGGGTCACTGTGGCTACTTAGCTGTCTGGCCAGATCTGGGTCAGATTGGGCAAGTAAGAGCTGAGAAGAATCCGAAGTCCTAAAGGACTTATGGTGAGTGACCCCCTCCACCCCCCGCCTCCCAAACCCACCCCTCCTGCAAAAAAAAAAAAAAAAAGAATACGGGTTCCTGGGAAGGAGAGTCTAACACAGCCCTGAGGACTGACCCAGGGACTGACCAGGACTGAGTGAGGGAGCCTGTCTGCTGTCTCCAGACAACGTGTGGACCCTTGCACAGGTTTGTGGCCTTTGAAAATATTTTCTAGCCCTTGACTCTGCCTGGGTTTTGTTTTTTTAACTGTATATGTCAGAGCCATTTCTGAAGTCCCCAAATCTTGTTTTGTCTGGCCCTTGCAAGGCAAGTGACCTGTAACTTTACACCAGAACGTGTCTGGCCTGGAGCCTTCGCAGTCGGGTGGTAGGAGGGATGTGTGTGTGTGACATCACTGTGTGAGCAAATGGGAAAGAACCCTTTCTTGGTCCCAGAGGAATCAAACTTGGTTTTTCTCCCTTCATTGTCTTTCAGCTATTGTTTGGCTTTTTCACTTTCCTGAAGGCAAGTTCAGAGCCCTAAGACCTGGTTACTGTTTCAGAGAAGAGAAGTGTGCCATCTACAGAGATGGTGTGGGGCTTACGGCTCTGCTTCTACAGACCCAGCGGCCTCCCTGATGCCGTGGAGATGACCTTTCTTGACTCTCTTGAGTTCTGTTCCCGGGAGGTTTCTAGAGCCTGTTGAAGGCTGAGTGGAGGATGATGACGAGGCCTGAAAACGCAGGAGCAGGGCAGGTGCAGTGGGGGGTGAGGTGCCTCTGCAGGGCTTGGGAGGCCCTGATGGATGGGGCCAGCTGGGTATAAGGACTCACCCCGCCGCCCTTGCCAATCTTGACTTTCACCCCTGTCTTGCTGATGTGATTTCCTCATACACTGTGAGAATCTTAGCAGCGATACCTACTCCATGAAGTTAGAGATAAATTAGGCTTAAGGGAGGGAAAAGCTACTAGCAAATGTGGAAATGAGAAGAAAATTGGCTAATTTAAAAGAAAAAAGTTGTAAAATATACATAACATAAAATTTTAGTTCTTTAGCCATTTAACTGTACAGTTCAGGAGCAGTAAGTACACATAAGTCGCCCAACCACTACCACCATCCATCTCCAGAACTTTCTCATCAAACTGAAACTCTGTACCCATTAAACAGTAATTGGTCATTACCTTCCTTCCCCTCCACCCCTGGCAACCACCATTTTACTCATATAAGTAGAAGTATAACATGCTTGCTTTGTGTCTGGCTTGTGTGTTTAAGTTCACATTTTTTCTATATTGATATTTTCAGTAAGCCCTGTAAGTAGCGGAGAGTGGTCTTGACTTCTGTGTGGTAGAGACTATTCCTGCCTCTCTCTGCCTGTCCTTGTTGCCCAGAGTGGCAAGGCCAGTGCACCGCTTCAGCTAATCCTCTGTGTGGAATGAGGCGACAGCTGGGGGATCCCAAAGTTTGCTTCCAGCTGTTGTCAGGCTTTCTCTAGAATGTCAAACTAGAGTTGCCAGATACAATACAGGCTGCCCCGTTGAATTTAAGTCTCAGAGAAGCAGTGAATAATTTTATTAGAAGCGTGTCGTGAATATTGCATGGGACATACTTATATTTAGGAATTATTTATGGTTTCTCTGAAATTCACATTTAATAAAATATCTTGTATTTTTGTTTGCCAAGTCTGGGCAACTCCACGGTAAACACAAAGTGGTTCTTGGGTAGAAGGTCAGATAATTGGGTAAAAAAGATCTCAGGAGATGGGCAGATTTGTTGGTAGGGGAGAGGTGACTTGGCATCATCAACTTACTCTTGGTGGATATTAAACAATATTAAAAACTTGTTTCCTAAAAGTTGGATATTTATAGTAATCACGTAGGCTCTTGCCTATTGTATCTATAGATCAAGTGGCAGAAAGTACCCACTGGTGATCAAAATACAACCTGTGCATGACAGGTGTCAAAAGTAGGAGGTCTAATCTCCAGTTATTCATTATTCCTGTGCAGGTGTTATGATACCTGGCAGTTTGCAGGGATCCTGGAGAGGGTATTTGAGGGATTCTCCAGGGCCTGTTGCAGGCCTGCCCCAGCTGGGGTTTCTCTTGTTGATGGATGGAGCCAGCTGCGGAGAGGTGGTTTTATATAGTGTGAAAAATGGAAACTTGACTCCAAGTTTCCCTTTTGTCCCTTCCTGTTTAACAGTCAACTGTCCTCAGGTTGCTTCTCTTTGGTGGCACTTGGAGTCCGCCTTCTGTTTAAGAATTCAATGAAAATGCCACCGATACTATTTGCTCTAAGTCAAGCTGGCACTGAATTCTCCTTTCTTTGTGTTTTCCACGTGGCTGTTTGCACTTATCCCTTCCCTCTCGGATTTAGCTTCCTGGGGCTGTGTTTTGGAGGACAGAAAATAATAGTTTTCAGGCTTTGCAAACAGTGTGAGCCCTTCCTGAGCTGCTGGTGAGTAGGTGGAGAAAATCGGTGTTTGATGCTATTCTCTATGGGGCTAGGCCCACCCACAAATGTGATCGCAGGCCCCCAGCAGCCTGTGGGAGAGCTGAGGGGGGCTGCCTGCTGAGGACGCCTCCTGAGACTTCCAGGACACATGTATGCATGATCCTTTGTTCACCATAAAGGCATACGCAATTCATTTTGGTGTTTTGAAGCCCTAGCAATTGGTGGCTCATTTTGGCCTTTTTCTTCCCCAGGAAAGTTAATGCCATAATTAATGACTCAACTGTGACTGTAGTCCGGACGTTTCCTTTCCATTGATGTCAGTTTGCAGAGCAGTCCTCAAACAAGTGTTGGTGGCAGAGGCAGGCAGAAATGGGAGAGAGAAGGGAGGCCTCTGGGACCCCAAGGGAGTGAGGGCTTCAACTGCTGCCCCCACATATGAGGGAGGCCAGGCCTTGACATTCTCGTGTTCCATCCTTGCAGCTTCCAGGCTCACTGGAGGAGTGTGGTTGGCTGAGGGTGGTGGCCGCTGGAGGTCTGTCTGTCTCCTGCCCAGCTGTTGCTTCTCTGTCCAGGAGCCTTAGTGGGAGTTACCATGTGGGGTTACCTTCATGGAGTGTCGGGTCATCTTTAGGTCTGGTTGTTAGACTTGCTGCATCTGGCCCACTGGCTCCTCCTGGCTCAGTTCTGTCAGACCTCACCTTGACCCTGGGAGGCCAGGGCTTGGGGCAGGAAAGGGGTTTTGTTCCGAGCATGTAGGTCCAGGTCTTCTATTTTTCTGACTGTGCGGCAAGGCATGTGGGATCTTAGTCCCCCAACCAGGGATTGAACTCATGCCCTGTGATGTGGAAGTGCAGAGCCCTAACCATTGGACCATCTGGGAAATCCCAGCTCCAGGTATTTAGCTCAGACTGTAGAAGTCTGACTTCCATTATTTCAGCCCTTTAGAGAAAAAAGTGACCTAGGGTAGCTTAATAAGTCCTGAATTCCTTGGGATAAAGGGTTGAAGTGATGCCTCCAGAGCAATCTTCCCAAGGCCGTGGCTTCCTCTGACCATGTGGGATGGAGTGGGGCTTGGGGGGAGGCGGTGCTTGGGAAGAGAAGAGAGAAACTCTAGTATCTTGTCTTCTCTCCCTCCACCCCCAGCTCCAGCCCCTTAGATTCACTGCCATGTTCTGTTCTTCCCAAGGGGCTGACAGAATCAAACACGCTGGGGAAATATTTGACATAGGGATGGTGTGTGGGCAGTTATGACTGTTACTAAGTGCAAAGAATCTGGGCAAAGGAGGGAGCAAAACAACTGGTTTTAAAGAAACAGCCTTATCAATTGCTGTTTTTCGAGGCTCTCTCGTGGACAAAGGATTATGGCACCTCCTGAGAGAAACACGGAAACAGGGAGACCTTGGCTCTGTCTACAGGAGTTTGTGATGAGAGAGGACACACAGTCTCTGCCATTTGTAGGTCAGGTGAGTGGTACCCAACAGGGACAGGAAGTGATGGGGACCTGGGAAACTTAGAAGGGTTCCTGGAGGTGCAGCCTCAACTGAGCTTGGAGATTCTGTATGACTTTGGAAAGCAGACTGTTCTGGTTGGGAGAGACAGAAGAACAAAGAGGCAAAGGCGGGAAGGCACATCGGGGAGAAAGGGTGTTAAAAGCCTAGGGCTGTAAATTGATGGGGAGTGATTATTTTTCTTTTCACCGCTAGTATATGTCAAGTTAGATATCAGTTGACAAACTTTAGAAAAGAGTACTAGCCTATACCTCTTGCCCTTGCTCCTCAACTTCCACAGCTACCACTGAGCAGAATACTGTTCTAGAAGACCCTCCCCACCCCCTGTCCTTTGGGGGCCAACTGTCATAGCTGGATCCTTGGCCTCCCTTCACATCCTGCTGTTTATCATCCTTTTCTCTTAAAACTCTCTCTCCCTTTCGCCTCTGGAACACCGTACTGCCTGGATCCACTTTCTCGTCCTCCGTCAGTCCTATTTCTTACATCTTATGCGTATCTGCATCCCTGGGCTTCTGTCTTCCCAAATCATTCCCCGCCCCCACCTACTCCCTGTGCTGAGGGCTTTATCTCTCATCCAATCCAGTGTCCTAGCTGACTTTCTGCTCTTCAGCAAGTTCCCTTATCTGTGCCAGTGGCACCAGGCAAGACCGTGGGGGTTAGGATTCAGCAGTTTTGAACCCCTGAAAGCCCCCAAATTGAAGATCATTCCACAGACATCGATTTAACACCCTCTGGATGCAAGGTGCAAGGGAGACAGAAATCGCTTGGGGTCATCCAGTCAATACCTGCTTCCCCACCAGCCTCTGTTTGCAAGGGCCTCATCCCTTTAAAGGGCTTCCCTGGTGGCTCAGTGGTAAAGAATCCTCCTGCAGTGCAGGAGATGTGGGTTCAATCCCTGGGTCAGGAAGATCCTCTGGAGCAGGGAACGGCAACCCACTCTAGTATTCTTGCCTGGAGAATCTCATGGACAGAGGAGCCTGGTGAGCTACAGTCCATGGGGTTGCAAAGAGTCAGACACGACTGAGTGACTGAGTAGACACATGCATCCCCTTAAAAGCTCTGAGATTTAAGTACCTAAGGAAGCTGAAATCCTACTTGTCTTTATCTATAACTTCAAACCACTTAAGTCCCTGCATCTCAAACTTCCTAGCAATTTGATAAGAAGCGAAGAGCATCTCACTGGATTTCTCGGGTGGTGGTGCTGGCAGCGATTTCAGCCATGCGGGAGGTGGCTGGGCTGGAGGAATCCTCCCCAAGGTTTAGAAGGCAGGGTGGGGTAGAAGGGATTTGTGTGTTCTCTGCATCTGCGTCTTGCACAAGCGACTTTGAATTTGACACCTCTGTCACATAGCCAGTGCCTGGAAACCCTGAAACTATTCCTGGTATTCATAATTCACGTCGGGTAGGCCTCGGTGGTATTTATAGCACTCCCCGAGACAAGTCATTGGCAGAGGAGGTAGTGCCACTTATCAGGTGCGGTGTAGGAGAAGTGGGGCTGAGTGCTTGCTTTTTCTGGCTAATTTTAGATTCTTAGTGGTTGGGGTGGGTACGAGGGCTTATCACATAGTCAGGGTGCTTTCAGAGGCTCTGATCTCCCTGGGAAACTGGAAGTACAGACACGTATGGCCATTTCTGTTCCTGGGGCTTGGCATTTCCCCAGGGTGTTGTCTGGAACGTATCTCACTGCTGAGGTTCTCCCTTGCTGTGTCCCCTCTTGCTGCCTTCTGGCAGGAAAGAGGGTGTGCAGGGCTCTTTGAATCCCTAGGATTGCTGTGGGATGGGTGTCTGGGTAGGAGAGGGTTTCATAGTAGGACATCATGCTTTTGAACTAAGTCTTAAAACTTGTGAGTGTTTGACATGCCTTGTAGCTTGCCCATGTGCTGTCTGCTCTTCATAACGGGGAATCTCCTTGGATTTCCAGGGGATGTTTGGGCTTCCCTGATGGCTCAGATGGCAAAGAATCACCTGCAGTGGGGGTTCAATTCCTGGGCCGGGAAGATCCCCTGGAGAAGGGAATGGCAACTCACTCCAGTATTCTTGTCTGGAGAATTCCGTGGACAGAGGAGCCTGGTGGGCTACAGTCCATGGGGTTGCAAAGAATCGGACACAACTGAGCAACTCTAAATATTTGAGCTGTGAATTATTTCAGGCAGGGGTGGATGACTGTGCAGGAGAGCTGGGCCCCATCTTACTTGGTGGTCCAGCTTTACTGGCAGAAGAGGCTTTTCAAATGACCTGCCTCCCTGGGAGAGTGGTCCTGCCCAGGGAGGGATCCCGCCGAGACTGAGGGCTGTGGGATCTGGAGAGGCAGGAAGCTGGCTGGTTTGTGTTGGCGCCTTTGCCGTCTTTGGCTGACAAGGCTGTGACAAGCTGAGGGACTGGACAAAAGGAAGGTGTGTGGGAACTTGCAAAGGCACATGCTTGCCCGTGCCTTAGTGAGGGCCAGTTGCCAGGTGCAGGGACCCTGGGTGGGTTACAGGGATGGTGGCCAAGTCACATTTGGTCCCCTTCTCTGCTCGCCTTTAGCCAGTCTCTCTCATTTGTCACCTTCCGCTTTGCACACCCAGGACAGAGTCCCTGTGGACTGTCCTGTCTCGAGCTCCCTGTCCTGGTGTAAAGAGCAGTCGTGGGGAGGCAGGTCGTCCAGAAAAGGGGTAAAAGCTTTCCTCAGATGATGATGACGAGACAAGTCCGACCTGCTGCTCCTCCCTGACAGTTGTCAGGCCTTGGCTTCTGTGTCGTGGGCTTTGAAAACCTCACAGGCAGCAACAATGGGATCTTTATTCGCAGCAGCTCCCGGACCAGCTCTGTTGTGGCTCTGTTGGCATCGCCGATGGGGCCAGCGATGGGGGACAAAGCTTGCTCTTGTGCCTCCTTCCACTTTCTCTCCAAGCCCAAGCTGAGGCAGGGTTTACCCCCGCGCCGCTGTGCATTCCTTGAGATGGGAATTAGAACTGGCAAGTTTGCAGTCGCTGTCACCTTGGGGCCCTGGGTCCTTGTGTGATTCTCATTTCTCCTTCCGAGCTGGGCCTAATGAGAAACGGCACATGGATTCATTGTCAGTAAAGAGCCGTGTCTGGCTGGTCCTGGTTGTCTGTACCATTCCTGGAGCGGCTCCCAGACCGATAGGTGGGGGAGGGGTTCCACATTAAGAAATGTGAGTTTTGTGCTGGCTTGAAGGGTCCTGTCGTTTGCCAAGATGAGTTCAGCCAGGCAGTTTCTTACTGTCCTCTCCCATTTCACTTTCCCGTGACAAGTGGACCTGAGTGGGGGCCATGGTAGTGCGACCCCCATCCCAGGAGTCTGCTCATTCACAGGCTACCTTTGGAAACCAGTGGGTCTGCTTTAAAAAAAAAAAGGAATTGCAAGAGAGATCAATTGATCTGCTCTTTCTACCATTCCAGGGCAGAAGCATAGATAGATAGGATGACAAAACAGGAGTGTACTTCATTCAGGAAGGGGACATATTTTATAAAGCAGGGTGTGAAAGAGAAAATGTTAGTTGCTAAGCTGTGTCTTCTGCAAAGCAGAAGGTGAAATCTTTGTGAACCCAGGGACTGAAGCCTGCCAGACTCCTCTGTCCATGGCATTTCCCAGGTAAGAATACCGGAGTGGGTAGCTGTTCCCTTCTCCAGCGGATCTTCCCAACTCAGGGATCGAGCCCTCGTCTTCCTCATTGTAGGCAGATTCTTTATTGTCAGCGCCACCAGGGAAATCCTAGTAACTGTATACCTTTGCACTGTTCCTCAAGCCGGAATATTTGGTGAGATTAATTTTCAACAGAGGGAAGTTTATTCAAGTTGGAGGTGAGAGTGTGTGTGCAAGTGTGTGGAATGTGTGTGAGTAAAGTGCACACGCATGCCGGGCAAGTTGAGTGTGGACCTCTGTTTTGCAGGTTGGCAGTAGGATCATGATCCAACTGGTATTTGTGGTTTGGGCCCTTGAACGCACAGACCTGTCACTGACCGTGTCTCAGTAGATGTCCTGGGCAGACGCAGTTCTCTCTTCTCCTCCCTCTGATTCTCTGCTGGCCGTGTGTCCTCCAGATCATAGTTGGCCTGGGGCCATTTAGCTGTCTCTGCTCCTAAGCTTTGTCACTCATTGGTTATTTTTTTCCTGCCTAAGAGGAGTTTCCCTCGAACGATCAGTTTTCACGAACAACTTTAAGAAGAGGAAATTACTAAAAAGATAGCAGGTAACCCATGCTTCTTGTTCTCTTTGTGTGACCCAGGGCCTCAGGTCATTGGTTTTTAAAAAAATAACTAATTTTGGCTGCGCTGGGTCTTCATTGCTGCTCACAGGCTTTCTCTAGCGGGGCGAGTAGGGGCTGTTCTCTAGGTGTGGAGTGCGCTGGGTCTTCACTGCTGCTCATAGGCTTTCTCTAGCAGGGCGAGTAGGGGCTGTTCTCTAGTGGAGTGTGCTGGGTCTTCACTGCTGCTCACAGGTTTTCTCTAACAGGGCGAGTAGGGGCTGGTCTCTAGTTGTAGAGTGCGCTGGGTCTTCACTGCTGCTCACAGGCTTTCTCTAGTGGGGCGAGTAGGAGCTGCTCTCTAGTTGCGGAGCAGAAGCTCTAGGTGCATGGGCTCATAGTTGCGGTGTGAGGGCTTGGTTGCCCGGTGACGTGTGGAATGCCCGTGGCCAGGGATGGAACTTGTGTCTCCTGCATTGGCAGGCGGGTTCTTAACCACTGGACCACCAGGCAAGTCCAGGTCATTGGGTTTGAGCAGAGTTGTGACCTCACATGTCTGCCCGTGTGCTGTGATTGTAGGGGAATGCATCTTAGGCCATTCGGGCTGCTCTAACAGTACCACAGACAGGGCAACGTATAAACAGAAGGAATTTGTATCAGTGTTCTGGAGACTGGAAAGTCTACAGTGACCAAGGTGCTGATGGGTTCGGTATCTGAGAGCCCACTTCCTTGTTCGTAAGCAGATGGCTGTCTTCTCGCTGAGTCCTTGTATGGTAGAAGGAGCTGGGGAGGTCTCTAGGGTCTCTTTTTTAAGGGCGCTAACCCCATTCACAAGGGCTCCATCTTCATGACCTAACCATCTTCTAAATACCATCACACTGCAGGGTAGGATTTCAACATGAATTCTGGGGGCAGGGACAGTGAACACAAGCATTCAGTCTGTGTAGGCAGTGATTCTTGTCACCTGTTTCCATCTAAAGTGAGTAATGTTAGGACCCAGTCTTGCATTTCTGGGGCTGTGAGGAAGAAGAATATTGTAGCAGATAGCATTGTCCTGGTGGATTTGAGCCCTGGAAGCCTTAGATGCAGTCACGCGGCAGCTAGATAAGGTGCTAGATGTATGTAGAGGGAGCTAGTGTTGTACACCCATAAAGCATCCTCCAAGCCTGGGCGTAGGATGTTGGGCCCTGTGACAGAATCGTGTCTATAGTGGGCTCTTTTAAGAGAAAAATCCCAGAGACTTCCCTGGTGCCCTGTGCTCCCAATTCAGGGGCCCTTGTTTCGATCCCGGGTCAGGAAATTGAATCCTGCATGCCCCCAACTAAAGATCTCACATGCTACGACCAAGATCCAAGATCTGTCATGTTGCAACTAAGACTCGGTGCAGCCAAATAAATATTTTTTTTTTTAAAAAGAGAAAAGAAACCCATGTTTATTTCACATGTTATCTTGAAGCATTGTTGAAACAGAATTGAAGTACACAAATCATAAATTTACAACTTGATGAATTCTCAAACTGAGCACACTTGTATAACCGGCGCCCAGATCAGGAAAGAGTGTAGCCAGAATCCCGGGTGCCCCCAACAGCGACTTTGCCTCCTCCTTGGAATCACTATCTTGATTTGACTTTTACCGTCTTTGAACTTTCTATAAGTGGAATCTGCCAGTGTGTCCTTGTTTCCCGTTGCTTTTGTTCAGCGTGACGGTTGTGAGATGCTTCCATGCTGCCCTGTGGATCGTAGGCCTGTCATTCCCAATGTTGTCGAGTATTTATTCCTTTTATTCATAGGGTTTCTTCTTCTGTTCACGGACATTTTGGTAGTTTCCAGATTTGGGCTCTTATAAACGAGCTGATGTGAATATTCTTGTACGTGCATTTAGACACGGATGGATTTATTCTGAGGAGCGAGAATTCAGATGTGGTTTTGATTTACTTTTCCTGGGGCATTCATTCGTGGAGTAAATCATGCCTGAGAATCCTCCATGGGCCAAGCTCCGCTCCAGTCCTGGGCCAACAGCAGGGAGCAAGAGGAGTGAAGCCTAGTGAGGGGGGAGCCGAGGAGCAGGGGGTAGGTATTTTGGATGAGTCTCTTGAGAGATGACATTTAAGCTAAGACTTGAAGGATGAAAGATTGCCATCCAGGTGAGGCACCTGGGCCAGAATACTCCAGGCAGAGGGAGGAACACAGGCAAGAGCTCTGAGGGAGATTGCTGCTGGCTCAAGAATGGCCGGGTCAGCACAGGAAAGTCCAAGTGTTGGCTAGACCCTATCCAAGCTGATGAGGTAATGGCCTGGGACAGTCTCTGTAGGAGTTAGGAGGAGGAGGGCTGGATTCTTGTTGTTGTTGCTGTTTCACAGAAACCCTCAGAAGAGAGTGGGGTGGCATGCATCAGCTGTCCACAGCTGGCCCTTGGCCTCAGTCTGAAAGGCCCCTGGGCGGTCCACTTAAGGGAAGCACCATGGAGTTGGCTGGTTGCTCCATGAGTCGTTAGGGCCATCTGTTTTGGAAACCAGCACTACCCGCTGGGTTCTTGGTGTTGAGCCAGTGACTCATCTCCCTGGACCCTCATGGTCCAGATCCCCAGCCTGGGAATTTGCCAGGCACGGATGATAGAGGTGTCACCCTTTGGGGATGCTGGGGAAGTCTGCTTAGCTGGAGGGGACACTCGGTTTGGGGGAGAAGGGTGGGGTAGTGCAGTAGGCTGAAATAACGAGAGAGCCAGCGCAGGAAATGGCCCTGAGCTGCGGGTGTGGCTCTTGCCAGCGGGCCCAGGCCGCGTGTCCAGGTTCAGAACCAGCACATATGAAGCCAGCTTGGTGCCAGGCCCTGGTCAGAACGGGAGCCACATGGAGGCTTCAGGCTGGACACCATCCCTAGCTGAGGGTTCTTTTCGCTTGCATTGCCTCATGTCTCATGTTTAATTAAAATACCCTTGTTAGGAAGTCATCTAGCCCTGGTGAAAAGCTATACTGACCGCAGAGCAGCCACCCACGTGAGGAAGATGTGGAGGGAGATGGGAAAACAGCTTCAGATTCCCAAGAATTCCCTTTGTGTTGTTCAGTTCAGCTGGTGGCTATGATCACAAAAGCCTCGTGTCTCATTGGAGCATTTATTCCCCTGCAGAACAGAGTGCTCTTGCCTTCTTTCTAGCCCCATGGGTCTGGTAACCCTTTTTTTAAAACTTATATTAATATTTTTCTAGTATTTCTTTCTACCCTGCACTGTTGTTAGAGTAAAGAAGACAAAGCCTCTCCTACTTTTAACGAATTACTTAGGACAAAGCCATTGACTGACATCACCATTTTCTGATCCTGCTTCTGAAGGGAGTGAAGTGAAAGTGTTAGTCGCTCCACTGTGTCTTGACTCTTTGTGACACTGTGGACTGCTGCCCTCCAGGCTCCTCTGTCCATGGGATTCTCCAGGCAAGAATACTGGGAGTGGGTTGCCATTCCCTTCTCCAGGGGATCTTCCCAACCCAAGGATCGAACCTAGGTCTCCTGCATTGCAGGCAGATTCTTTACCATCTGAGCCACCCGGGAAGCCTGATCCCACTTCTGTTGGCGGAGGAAATGAGGCACTCTCTGATGTCTCCCCCCGGATCCCTCTCTTTCATCCTTCTTGCTTTAAAAAAAAAATCGAATTTTAGTTTTGTGTTTTGAATGTAGATGCTGAGAATCAGGGTTATTAATTTACAGGTCCTGTGTATATAAGCACTCCCCTTCCTGGCTTGGGTGGGAGCGGGGGTGTCTCTCTTGGGTTTTCCTGCCACTGAGTCCTGCTGCCTTGATCCTGCTTCAGCACTCCATCCTTCTCACGGTAGATGTTCAATACTTAGCTGCTCAAGAAAAAAATGCCTTTTGCTTTCCTAATGGTTTTTAGTTCTCATACAAATCTTTATCTCTTTGATACTACTTTCCTTGTAAATGTGAAATTATATAGAAAGTAAAGTTTGACTCATGGGGTGTTTAGTCACCAGGAAGGTACTTTTTATCCTTGTTACTGTTTAGTAATGTGATTTGAGTATATTTTAAGAGTTGTCTGTATTTGACTGTGTTTGAAGTTTCACCTGACTGGGAAGATGTAATTAGCTACAAGTGTTCTTGAGTCCACCAGGGAACCCAGATACTTGTGTTGCAATTAAATAATTAGAAATTTGATGTTGTGGAGGACCACTTTTATTCTTCTTAGCAGCGTAATATCAAGCATTCTTAGAAGCACTGATGAAATGCTCATTTTAAATGCAAATTCTTTGCACAGTTAGAAAGAAATGAAATGTTCTGGCTCCCAGCACTCACTCTGCATTTTTGCCATTCCTTCTGATGGCAGAGGGGAGGGCTCATGACTAAATCCTTCAGCATCTTTATTATGATTTCGGATTTGCACTTGCCAAGAGGAAGCCTTGCCTCAAGACATTAACTCTCTGTTGCCATCTGTAGAGTTTTCACTAGGTTTTGTTCTTCCTCTTAAATGATTTTTGAATTTCTTCTTCCCATTTGCTTTATGGATAATGGATGTATTGGAAACTTGTGGGGAGTATTGGTTGGTTTGTTTTTTGAGGCAAATGAAATGTGTGGAAACCCTTCATCTTGCAGCAGGGGTGTGTGCTGTTGCCTTTTAGTTTTAGAAATTACACTTCCCTCTTTTCTCTTCCGGTTGGCTTCTACTTTCCCCATGAATCCAGGTATGTGTCCCAGCTTGGGATCTGGAGAATTATTGGCTTTGAGCGCAATGGAGACAAAGGGATTCCTAAGCAGCATGACTGGACAAGTGTTTGTTTTTGCCTTCGTTGAGAGAAAGAGCAGTGTGGACTAATGGAGGCAGTTTAACATGTTGATTTTCTCCCCCAAGTTAGGTTATATTTGTTTTCCTAAAAATGAGAATTCTACTTGTAAAACAATTCCTGGGTTCTGTGGTTTTAGATACCATTGGATTGTGTATGGAGGGGCTCAGCCTCTCAGCTAAGCTGGTCTCATGGAAGTGGTGTCTACAGCTGGAGCCAGTAGAGAAGGTCTTGAGAATGGGAAGATGGTCTCATGTTGACGCTGTCCACAAAACTGTGGCTTCATCCTGAGTCTGCTCCTTAAGTTGGGGTGGTAGGCTGATTGATGGCTGCCAACTATTATGAAAATGCAAAAAAAGACCTTTTACATTATTTAATACCATGTAGCCATGCTGTTTTCTTTTAATTTTATTATAAAACTTTTTTCTTTCTTTTTTTTTTTTTTTTGCTTAGGCATTTTTTCAAAGCAGAATATAGAATGTAAAATGAAAGTCACATGTCTGTCCTTGGTTTGTTGACTGCGTAGAATGGTTTAAGAGTTGGAAGAAGGTTGTATCCAGGAACTCTCTGCTTTTATTTCTGTGAACTGAGAGATCACTGAAGATGTGTGTGGTGCTTGGTGATACTAAGAAACAGGTCGCTTTCAGCACTGCTCTTCCTTCCAAGGGAAATGTGATGGGCCTGAGAGAGGACTGGTGGGAAATGCCCCTGGTGAAGGGTGTTAGGGTGAGAAACAGTAGCCACAAAGGCTTGGAGAGCTGCCATGCTGGAAGGCTTGCAGATGTAATGTTTGAATTCAGTGCTGAGGTTGCAAAATCTCTGACACAGGCTGACCTCTGTGAGTGACAGTGAACCAGAGACCCAGAAATTCAGGTGCTTTGCCCAGACCAAGAGCCTGCTGGGGAAGAAGCAGGACTCATGACTTCACCCTAGTATTCTTCCTGTGTTTTAGGTACATGTACTAAACCTCAGTACCATTCACATTTGGGGCTGGACGGTTCTTTTTGTGGGGCATGTCCTGTGCATGATAGGATGTTTAGCCCCAACCCTGGCCTCTGCCTACTAAAGAGTAGTAGCATCTCCCTCTCCCACTTAAATTGTGACAGACAAAAATGTCTCCAGATATACCCAGCTGTCCCTTGAGGGGTTAAAATTGCTCCCTATGGAGAACCACTGCTTTAGATGTATATGATGCCCCTTGAAATTGACAGATACAACTTTTATATTGGCATGGCCCCTTTCCCCTTTTGCGTTTAAATGTGAAGTGAAAGTGTTAGTCCCTCGGTCATGTCCGATTCTGCGACCCCAATGAACTGTAACCTGCCAGGCTTCTCTGTGGAATTCTCCAGGCAAGTGTACTGGAGTGGGTAGCCATTCCTTTCTCTGGGGGATCTTCTTGACCCAGAGATTGAACCTGGGTCTCCCTCATTGCAGGCAGATTCTTAACCATCTGAACCATCTCTAACAGTAGATAACACTGGCTCCAAGGCCATTTAAAGGAAAGTGGTCAGCATGGTTCTGAACTGAATTGAATTGTGTGTGGGATGACACTTTTCCCTTGTAGATTTGATTTGGTTTTCTTTTTAGATTTTGAATGCTGACTTGTCCTTCACGAAGCAGCTTGTGCTGTTAATTTTAGGCACTGTGTGTCAATGGGAACACCGTGCACTGTGAGTGGGCGAGATGTCAAAATATTTCCAAAGGCCAAGGGGATTTTAGCAATCTGAAACCCATGAAAATTCAAGTTCCTATTTTGTGAACCTTGAGGTAAGCTCAAAAGAAAACACTGATTAACTTAAACCTGCCTGAATATAGAGCAGAGGTGGGGACAGATTTTAAAGTGGACCAGGACCTTATGAGTTAAGGATTGACTCTGGGTGGCTATGAACTGTTGGATGCAAATGGGTGAAAAGCCCCTGACTCAGAGGCCAGAGACCTGGGTTCTATACTTAGGGCTGCCTCCCTCTCTCTTCATAAAGTCATCACACATTGAGGTTCCTCATCTGCAGGAAGAACGGAGCCAAGATTCCTGCTTCCTGGACCACAATGAAGTGCAGGGTGGTGAACCTAGCCTGGGTGTGTGAAACCACAGAATACTCCTAAGGTTACTATTGGAGCCTTAATTTCACCCAGGGAATTTGGAAGATGAGGTACTTTAGCATGTACATAAATATACATATTTTTAAACAAGTTTGTTAAGGAAGGGACAGAAAGAACATCTCAAGGGAGAGGTGGAGCAAGCCATGAGAGGCACTGGCCACATGTACATATTGAGTAAGTGGAAAATCTGCCTGATAAGAATTGAAGCTAGGATATAGAACTTGAATGAAATGAACAACATCTCATGTTTGCTATGAATGGCTTCCCAATCCTGGTGGCCCACCCTCTTCTGTCTAGTGAAATTCTGCAGGAGAATTTGGTAAGCCATGGGCCCAGGAATTTCCAAGTTTCCTACTGCATCTAAAATTTTTGGTTGGAATGAAAAAGGTAGACCTTGAGTATAGAATCTTATGTAAGTTCATACCAGTCACCATCCAGGACCTTGGGAAGACTAGACACCGATAATAAATAGGTTGTCTCAGTTCAGTCGCTCAGTCGTGTCCGACTCTTTGCGACCCCATGAATTGCAGCACGCCAGGCCTCCCTGTCCATCACCAACTAGTCTTTAGAATTCAGGTGCTTCATGTTTTCCTTCCTTTCTTTTTGGTTTAAATGGGAGAGCTTTGGCTTCCATTCTGGAGTGTGAGCCTGTAGGACCCTCAGAGTTTAACACTGAAGAGTTTACTTAATTGAGGACTGTGCCAGAGGAGATAGCTTGGTGATTTCAATTTCTTTGAAATGCTTCTACCTGAATGCTGACAAGGGAGTTGGCCTGTGGGCTCTGTTGTGCTCACTCAGTGGTGTTCGACTCTTTGCAATCCCATAGACTGTAGCCCACCAGGCTTCTCTGTCCATGGAATTCTTCAGGCAAGAATATAGA
The DNA here is from genome assembly GCF_014754425.2 of Oryx dammah. Taxonomy (NCBI): domain Eukaryota; kingdom Metazoa; phylum Chordata; class Mammalia; order Artiodactyla; family Bovidae; genus Oryx; species Oryx dammah. The sequence goes on from NW_024070210.1 coordinate 54,961,470, forward strand.
GCAGGTTGCCATTTCCTCCTCCAGGGGATCTCTGCAGCCCAGGGATTGAACCTGCATCACCCATGTCTCCTGCATTAGCCGGTGGATTCTTTACCACTGTGCCACCTGGGAAACCCAACCTGTGGGCTCTAGGTGGAAGTTAAAACTACTGACCTCCCAGCTTACAGCTGGGATCAACTTAGCTGAGGAAAAATAGACTGTTAAGACACTCTATTCATTCAAGTTTTGTTGCTGAAATAAACATTATTTAATGTTACACAGAAGTTGTTTTATTCTGTTGATGTTCATGACAGTCCTTTAGAAACAAACATCAAAGGCATCAGCATGTCCCCGGGCTGTTTTCTGGAGAGGAAAGGCCACTGCCTGGCAGGCAAGCAAGGGGGACACCTATGAACAAGGCAGGAAAACGGCTGCTGCAACCATTTGTCAGTGTTGCCTTATGTGAGGCCACTTTACTATATGACGTAATAAAGATAATTTATAATGTTTTCATGAAAGCAGGAGTGGGTGGTAGTGGGTTTTTGTCTTTTTTTTTTTTTAATTTATTTATTTATTTTTAATTTTTACTTTACAATTCTGTATTGGTTTTGGCATGTAATTGAAATGGAGCTTGGACCAAATGAGAAACATTTGTGTTGAGGGGAAAATAGATCCCAGAGGCTTCTTGACTGGGGTCAAATATTGCCTCCTTACTTTATTTGGAGCATGTAAGCCGGCTTCTCATTGGAGACCAGCATAACGACGTTGCCATTTCTGTCTCTTCACAAGCAAATGGATTTTCTGACTTAGGGAAGTGTCTGGATTCTAGACCCGCATAACACGTTCAATGAATCAGAAGAAAAAGTGTGTGGGTTGATCTGTCTCAAAAAGAAGTCTGTGCCATGAGAGTGAGTTTATAAATTCAGCTTCTTTAATAATGTTGCTTATTGAGATGCTGTGTCTTTTCTAAAGAGGAGTGTGCCTCTGCATTTTGGAGTTGCAGCATTTTTTGGTTCCCAAGGAACACTGAAGAAGTCTGTTTCCTGGGGAGATAGAGCCTGAACTTATGGACTGATGTGGTTGAGTTGCTAGACTGTACCCAAACAAACAAACAAAAACCCCAAACCCATAAACCCTTGTTTAGGCTATTTGTGTGCTTGATTTGATTCTAGAATTGTCTCCCTGAAACCCATAAGAATCTTTAACACCAAGGCATAGGCATTTCGTAGGTATCCGAGTCTGGAGTGTTTTGTCAAGAGGCTTCACTGTTTGAGCCACCTTTATCTTTGTTCCCTACATAGCATTCTTGCCCTCCAGGAACTCAGTCTAGGGAGGAGTGTGAAAGGGCACACAGAAACTAACCCTCTGGATATTGGGTGTCTCACAGGGGGACAAAAGCCTCTGGCATGGCATATATGGAGAAGGAGAGACTAATTTTGATTGGGAGGCTCAGAGGGGTCATTTTGGAGGCTTGAGGGCATTTGATCTGAGGGGAGGTAGATTGATATCAGATGAGGGTGTTGGGCTTTCCTGGAAAGAATAGCTTGGGGACACACCTCAAAGGGGGCGAGGAGAAGGCGGGATGTGGTGGGGTGGGGAGAATCCCAGACACCAGACACACTCCCAGCGCTAGGTTGCGGCTGGCGGGGTGGGAGGGGAGGGGCGTCTCTGGGCAGTGGCTGAGCCAGGGGAGCTCAATATGGGGTCAGGGTGTGCAGGGCCTTTTCCCGGGTAAGAGATTTGAATTGCCCCTGGAATCAGTGAATGTCAAGTGCAGGAGAGAAGGGAGAAAGGAGGTGGAAAATGCAGCTCTGAAGGCAGGAGGCAGAGGACACCCAGCGCCTTCCAGCCTACTTCTGTCTCTGCTGCTGTCAGGCTGATGGATGGGGAAGCTGGCTGCTCAGTGTGGGCTGGGCCTCTGGGAAGACTGTTTCCTTGTATCTTTATTACAGTCCTGGGTTTTCAAGCTTGATTGAGCATTGGCTGAGCTATGCTGGTCTGGGGGCAGGGAAAGGTGCACTTATACCCATCCTCCTCCCCCAATTTTATTATTGTTCATCTTAGTTACCTGCAGCGGCCTCTGTAAGATATCACCTCTCTCCCTCTTCCCACCTGTTCCTTACTGTTGATCTCCTGGGTGCCCTGTGCAGGGTAGGGATCTCCAGGTGAGACAGACCAGAGAAGAGATGATTTGGAACCCTATCAAAAGCACAGTGGTGGGGTCCCTGCAAAGGAAATTGCAGGAGAGCTGTGCATGGGACGGTGGTTGGAGTTGTGAGCTGGAAAAGATCACCCAGCTGCGGGAGGCAATGCAGGTTTGGCTGATTTCAAAAATAATTCCTACCTTCACACGTGACTTATTTAGAGTTTCTTCCAAACAGAATAGCCTCTAAGTATGGCCAGTGTTTTGGGGTGTTTTGGGGGTTATTTTTTACTCCCCCAATCCCTACCCTAGCACCACTTTGAGGTGGAACACAGGCTATTTTATTGTGTTGTAGAAGTCATTCAAGGGATCCTTAATCCATATGCATTAAGTATTTGCTTACAGAATAAATTAATAATGCCTTAGAATTATTTTTTGCTGCTTTAAAAATGCATGTAGGGGCTTTTGGGATGAATTAAAAATTGATTTAAGAGCATTTACGTCTTGGTGGTTCCTCTCTCCAAGGGAACCGGAAATACAACTATTCTGGTGTGTTTGTGGAGTGGAGGGCGGGGGTGGGGTCTGCACTGTGTAGGAAACTGGAGCGTGCTCACTGCTTTTACCTGTCCCTTTAGCCTGTGTGCCACCCTATATGATAATGGGGGGAAGGCACCAGGAGCCCTGTAAGTATGGTCTTTTCCTGTCTGTGTCGCTGAGATGTAAGAGAATCTCGAGGATTGAAAGAGTAAGCACAGGGACTTTCCTGGTGGTCCAGTGGTTAATAATCTGCCTGCCAGTTCAGAGGACGTGGGTTCGATCCCTGGTCCTGGAAGAGCCCATGTGCCTCGGGGTGGCTAAGCCTCTGTGCTGCAGCTACTAAAGCCCGTGAGCCTAGAGCGCGTGCTCTGCCGCAAGAGAAGCCATCTCAGCGAGAAGTCTGAGCACCGCAACTAGAGAGTAGCCCATGTGCAGCCACAAGACCCAGTGCAGCCAAAAATAAAGAAGGAAGGAAGGAAGTTTAAGCACAGTCTAGGGCCCCAGAGATTCAGGCCCGTTATTGGAGGGTCCACCTTCATTCCTGGGCCAGGCCCTTGATGTAAAGGAACTGGCTATTGGACGTAGTGACTAATGCCCTGAGGATGAGGTCTCCTGCCTCACTGAGCATTCCAGCCCCTCCTTGGCTGAGGAGCCCCGGTCTGTGGGTTTTCTGGGTTAAACATCAAAAAGCTACCTCTGGAATCTGCTTCCTGGCTTGGCCCTCCTCCCCATGGGTTTCCCTAGGGTGGAAACAGTGACTGCCTCTGAGTGAGCACTTCAAGTTTGAGAAGGAGCCCACTCAGGCGCAGGCACAGTGGGAAAGGGGCATGAGATCATTTTGTTCTCGTGTTAGTTGCTAAAACCCTTTGTTTTTCTGGAGTTGGCTGGCCTTTACTTTTCCTGAGCTCTGAGCAAGAGTTTCCCTGTAAGCTATTGTTTTGAGTCCATCAAGAATGTTGGGCTTGCATACATATGTGTCGTCGAGTGCTTACACACACACACACAGGCGCACAGCAAGCTATGCCAGTCTTGAACTCAGGAGAAAGGGCAGAATCCAGAGGGATGTTCTACTTTTGAAGGTGACATATTAGAGAGTGGGTTTTTATTTTGGCTTTTGCGTTGCTTATTTATTTATCTTTAAAATAAAAAATTTTCATTTTTTAAATAATATTTTTTTTGGCTGCACTGATGTGTAAAAGCCTTAGCTGAGGCATGTGGGAACTAGTTCCCTGACCAGGGATCAAACCTGGGCTCCCTGCACTGAGAGCATGGAGTCTTCGCCCCTGAACCATCAGGGAAGTCCCTTGCTTTGCTTTTTTGAACTGCAGACTTGAGCTAGGAGAAGAGTAGAAGAGTCATAGTGAGAGATGAAGAACTGCACTGTTTCCTGTATAGAGCACGGTGTACTGTGTGTCTGTCTTCCACAGGGGATGTTCTTGTTTAGCCACTAAGTCGTGTCCGACTTTTTGCAACCCAGGCTTCTTTGTTCTTTGCTGTCTCCTGGAGTTTACTGAAGCTTACGTTCATTGAGTTGATGCCATCCAACCATCTCACCCTCTGTCATCCCCTTCTCCTCCTACCCTCAGTCTGTCCCAGCATCAGGGTCTTTTCCAGTGAGTCAGCTCTTCACATCAGGTGGCCAAAATATTGGCGCTTCAGCTTCAATCCTGCCAATGAATATTCAGGGTTGCTTTCCTTTAGGATTGACTGGTTTGACCTCTTGGCTGTCCAAGGGACTCTCAAGAGTCTTCTCCAGCACCACACTTCGAAAGCATCAATTCTTTAGGACTCAGTTTTCTTTATGGTCCAACTTTTACATCTGTACATGACTACTGGAAAAACCATAGCTTTTGACTATATGGATGGACAAAGCAATGTCTCTACTTTTTAATACACTGTCTAGGTTTGTCATAGCTTTTCTTCTAAGGAGCAGGCATCTTTTAATTTCATGGCTGCATTTACCATATTCTTGCCTTGAGAACCCCATGAACAGTATGAAAAAGCCACAGGGTATGGGGGTAGCTTATTCCAAACCGGGTTAAAATGTTATGTGGTGTCATGGTGTCAATATTTGGCTGTTGTAACTAAAAAATCAGAGCTTTGTCTGCTAGTGCGTGTGTGCATGCTAAGTTGCTTCAGTTGTGTCTGACTCTTTGCTGCTGCTGCTGCTGCTGTTAAGTCGCTTCAGACATGCCCGACTCCGTGTGACCCCATAAACGGCAGCCCACCAGGCTCCGCTGTCCCTGGGATTCTCCAAGCAAGAACACTGGAGTGGGTTGCCATTTCCTTCTCCAATGCATGAAAGTGAAAAGGGAAAGTGAAGTCGCTCAGTTGTGTCCGGCTCTTAGTGACCCCATGGTCTCTACCAGGCTCCTCCGCCCATGGGATTTTCCAGGCAAGAGTACTGGAGTGGGTTGCCATGCCCTTCTCCAGGGTATCTTCCTGGCCAAGGATTGAACCCACGTCTTTTATGTCTCCTGCATTAGCGCGTGGGTTCTTGACCACTAGTGCCACTCATTTGCTGGTAAGATTACCCTAAGAAGGGTCTTTTGGGAATGGCATGCTCTTGCTCAAATTATTAGGCAAGGAGCATACTTTCCTTATTTGATCAAGATAGTATTGGTAAGTGTGCAAAAGGGATAAGTAAGTGTAAGTGTTAGTTGCTGTCATGTCTGACTCTGCGATTCCTGTGGACTGTAGTCTGCCAGGCTCCTCTGTCCATGAAATTTCTCCAGGTAAGAACATTGAGGTGGGTTGCCATTTCCTTCTCTGACAAAAGGGATAGGAATCTAAACATATTGGTCATGACTCCTTACACTGTCTACCTCTCATTCTGGCCAGTAGATGTCTTGACCACTCTCTGAATGAGCAGAATTCTCACCAGGAGGGTGGAGTAATGAGGCAGCTGAAGGAGAACATGTAAGGCCCCTCCTTCCTGTGTATCCAGCTGAGGAAGGAGATGGCTGAACAGTCTTGTAAGCTCCACACATGAGTCTGGGCTTTGTTCCTTTCTCAGCGGTTCAGGAAGACTTGTTGAGATTGTTCACAGTAACAGAATGTGCCCCAGGATATAGGCCTGCCAAGCATGGAAGAGAAAGACCAGTGAGTTCACAGAAACTCAACACCAGTATTTCCCAGAGTGATGGGCAGCATCGGAGGTCAGCGTGGCCTCAGCCCAGAACACCGGACTGTCCCAGGGCGTGGACTTGTTTTTAAAAAAAAAAAAGGACTTATTTATAGATGGTGACCCAGGGGCCAGAGCTGGTCACTGTTCCCTGGTGGGCCCCACCCTCAGGTGGGGGGAGGGGGCTCAGTGCAGTTTTACTGCTGTGTCTTGAGCTGGGGCTGAGATGACAAGTCCTGGAGAGCCTTGTCCCTGGCCTGAATCTCTCTATAAAGAAGATTGTTTTACTCTGTGACATACATGGAGAGTAATATATGCAATGTATAGGAATAATCTGAACATCTGGGAAGCTGACAGCCAGGCTAAGAAATCAACATTACGAATATCTCAAAAAGAATCGCCCCCTATCACTTCAGAGTTATGATAAGCATCTTGGTTTTTCATTTTAACTGATCCTTGGTACCTTTGTATGCATTCCTAAGTAATGCAGATGTTTGTTTATTTTTGTTGTTGTTGTTGCAACCATTTTGTTTATTTTTAGTTGAAAGATAATTGCTTTACAATATTGTGTTGGTTTTTGCCATACATCGAAATGAATCAGCCATCGGTATACATATATCCCCTCCCTTTTGAACCTGCCTCCCACCTCCTACCCCCTCCCACCCTTCTAGATTGTCACAGAGCCCCGGTTTGACTTCTCTGAGCCATACAGCAAATTCCACTGGCTATTTAACATATGGTATTACATATGTTTCCGTGTTACTCTTTGTTGTTGTTTTGAAGACCTGAGTACCAAGTGCAAACCTAGATTTGGGAAGGTCCCTGTTGAAACTGTTTGGCAAAGGCTCCCAGGCACAGCCAGGGCCTCAAGAACAGTTGTTAGCATTGCTGGCTGCAGTCATATTCTCCATCCTAAGAGCTGCACAAAGCCAGTTTTCTCTCTGGTCCCTGCCCTTGTGTATCACTTTGTAAATGGGGTTGTCACTCATGACCCTCTTTAGCAAGGGCTTGTACAAATTTCAGAGAGAAAGATGAAAAGGGATTCCTTGTGTTAATTAAGCCAGGGTCCTTAACCAGAGGTACAGAGAAATTTCTGGGGAAATTTGAAACTGAATCTCTCATGTCCTTCTTCTGGGGGAGAGGGTTCATCATATTTCCAGAGGAGTTTATGGACCCTCCTGCCCTGTAAGGATCAGGAACCATGTGGTCAGTATAGTAGGTTCTGTTTTTTTTCGTTTATTTTTTTTAAATGAATCCTGGGACTGTTGAACATTCTTTGAAATATGTATGAGTCTGCTTGTGTGCAAGTCTGCACCAACTTTTTACCAGTGAACTTGCCTAACTTGGGATAGGGAACCCCCTTAGTTAGTTGTGCCTTGGACTGTCCAGGGCAGAATCTTTGACCATTCTGTGGGTGGCCTACCAGGCTTTGCATTTTCTCTGAAATCTTCATCTTTTACTCTTGACCCAGAGTAACTGAAATGCTAAAATGGGGGAAAAAACTGGAATGGTTGCTGTAGTTTCAAAACAAATGACCTCACTGCCTGAATTCCACTTCATGCAAAAGAAACCCTAACTTTCATCCTTATAAATAATAATGGACCTTTGGGGAAACAGACCCAGATACCCCATTTAGTGCAGGTGGGGGCATATTTGTCACTGTCGAAGTAAACTCCCTGCAAACAGAACATGACACTTGTTACACCAACTTTGTAGTTATTTCCTAAGAGACGGCAATTTAAATTTATAATGACTGACATTCATTTTTTCAAAGTAGGCGAGTAACTATGCTTTGTATAAGCTGACTCAATGGGAGGTACTTTCAGCTTGTTTCAGCAATGCAGGGGATTTTCAGAATTCTCCAGCTGAAGAGCTGAGTCTTATCCCATCACTGCTTTTTCATGGATGAGTTGATGGAAGACGTGCATGGTTAGGTGTGATATGCCCAAGGTTACATTGATTTGTCAAGGTCAGTTGGAACTAGAACCCCAGGAGAAGAGGTAACTGTTTACATAATTATGTCTTAAATATATAATTAGACGACAATTCATTAAAAAAAACATAATCAGAAGCGTCATTTTTTTAAAGACTTGGCATTTTGATCATCCATTTTATTTTAACAAGATAGCCCCCTTGTCTTTGAAGTGTACCACTTCTTATGGTCTCCAGGCATGTCTCTGGAATGTTCTAGTCTCTTGGGTCTATAAACCTGATGTATGGAAGAGAAGCTTTTGTTTCTGTTCTGTGCTGTTTATATCTCATAAATTTGGAATTTTTAGGCCTTCAAGTTTTTCTCCAAAGTTTTAGGTTTTTCGTCTTGTACTCAAATATGAACAGTCCCGGGGTTTTTCTTTTTTTCCCTTGTTTTCTTTTGTTTTTGGAGAAAACCAGGAGTTTTAGTTTGGCTCTTCAAAGTCTTTGGGGATAAAAGAGAGAACTCGGGAAACCATTAAACAGGCTGCTTTGTCGGTCTGTTAAGAGCCAGAACAGATAAGAATAACATTTATTTAGAACCCAGGTTTCTCGAAGGAAGGTAATTTACAGGTAAACTTAAGCTTTTTTATAGACTTGCTTCCTCGATTCCCTTCCTGGCTTAGCCTTTATACTCTGCTGATTTTAGACAAGGCCTGTTGTCTTTTCTAAGTCTTGGCTTTTCTTGTCTGTAAAGAGAGGGGTTGGGCCTGATTCTCTCCAAGGGCATTGCAGCCCTATGTCTAGACTCCATATCGGGGGATTTGCAGAGAGACTGCTCTGGAGCTGCTGCTGGTGGGCCAGTGCTTCTCCCGACGCTGAGAGCAGAGGAGTCTGCCATTTGTATCACTGCACAGCGCTCTGAGACTGCTGGCTCCGAAGGGGCGCTTTCCTTTTCTGCTCTTTATCACCTGAACCCCGTCAGTGTCGTTCCATGCTGAGACAGTGTTGTTTACTCACTAACGTGGCCGCTTGCACTGACTCGTGTCGTTTGTCTCTTTTTGGCCAGCGTGCTGTTGCAGGGTAACATCTGGACTGGGCTCCTGGACCCTTGGATGCTCGGCTGCAAGTTCCTGGATCGACTTGGAGAAAACAGTGAGTAATCTCCATGTCTCTGCTTGGGAATCTGAGGGCTGGAGGGGTTGTGGCCAGGAAACAGAGTCTAGCTGATGGACTGCTTCCCTCTTCAGCCCTCCTGTGGCACAGCCACCTCCAGGAGCCATGGAGATGGCAACTGTGACTCTAGACACGGCCTTCCTGACCCCAGCTGTCTTACAGTCAGGGACCTGCTGAATGTGCCTCCTGAGAGCTGCTCTTTTCTACCATCAGAGCCCAACTTATGGGTCTTTTTAAAATAATTTTTTTCTTTTCCCTTTAGTTTCTTAGTTCCAGGGTTCTTTTAAAAATTAAGAAAAAATTATTTATCTATGTTGGATCTTAGTTGTGGCACACAGGATCTTCATCAAGTCATGCAGGATCTTTCATTGTGCCTCACAGACTTTCTAGCTGTGGCTCAAGGACTCTGGAGCACATGGATTTAGGTGCAGTGTGCAGGCTTAGTTGTTCCGCGGCATGTGGGATCTAGGTTCCCCAACCAGGGATCGAATGCTTGTCCCCTGCATTTGCAAGATGGGTTCTTAACCATTGGACCAAGAAACTTATGAGTCTTATCTATCCTTACTGGCCTACAGCCAGAGACCCTTTATGGTGGCAAGTGTAGGTGCGGGTAGGGCTGACATCCTCTTCCCAGCGTGTGCCTGCTCATCCATCACACCGTAGCTTCATGCCGCTCCTGATGTGAACTCCTGTTAGAGAGGCCTCCACTGACAACCTCATTTAAAGACTCCTTCTCTCTGCCCCCAAGTGTTCTCTCTCTCTCTCTCTCTCAGGCCCATGCTTGCATCTTTCTTTGCACTTAATACAGGGTAAGTTTCTTGAGTCACTTGGTAGACTACCCATTCATCTGTTCATCCGTTCAACGAATATTGATTATCTACTATGTGCCAGTGGCTAATATTGCCTTTCTTCCACAAAGAAAGGAAAAGACTGAGTGAAAACCTCAGTCAATAATCACAGTCCATTCTGGCTATACTTTGTTCTAAATACTCTCAAGCACTGTCACCCGGACATCTAGTTAAAAGGGGGACCCCAATAGGCTAGGTCTGGGTGGGGCTTGTGAGCCTGTGTTTCTCACAAGATCCAGGTGATGCTGAAGCTGCTCAGTTGTATCTCACACTTGGAGAAGAAAGGTCTAAGGGGATCCTGATGCCCATGAGACTTGTCCTTGAGTGTGACTCTTGGTGAGCTGCCTAGGGTGTGTGCCTGCAAAACCCCCAGAGACCCAGCGGGAGTTTTTCTGGTGGGTTCGTCTCTTGAGCAGTGTGAAGCTGAGTGGTTTGAGATATGAGCTCGACCAGGGAGTATGGGAGCCTGTTAAGTTACCCTCACCAGTGTCTAAGCTTCGTACCTCGTTATACTGTGCTATGGTGGTGTCAGGGAAATCCTCCCTTTAAGTTCTGTGCTTTTGAGATTCTTGAGGTGGAATCCTATGAGGTCTCTGCCTCATAGGATGATTGTGCCTGTTTTGAAGTCAGCATTTCTGAAAACACTGAGGCTGTTTCTTGTTTTTAAGAGCAGGCTGCCTCAGCTAGGCTAACACACTTAAGTGGGTTGTTGAGAAGAGAGACTCTATTGGAAGCAGAGAACTGACCACAGAAAAACCAGGCAGAGAGAGGGTTCAAGGGGCTATTGGGGAGGCTCAAGACGCTGCTGCCAAAGAGGGCGTCTTGGATCCAGCTGGTGAACTGGCCCTGGGGCTGTCCTCCCGAGATGTGGGTGTGCTATTGCAGGCTCAGCACTGCTGGACAGCTGCAGTCAGCCCTCTCAGAAGTCGTGTAGTTTTTACAAGGAGCCAGACTGATTTGCCTCTTGGGTAGTTAACAGTTCCAGTGGCCGTTTATGGAACACTTACAACACACGAGGTTTAAGGCAAAGCACTTGGCACATGACTTGTGCCTTAGCCCTCCTGACGACTCAAGAGGCAGGTAGTGACTATTTCATAGAGGACAAGATTGAGGTCGGGGCTGAAGGCACTGCCTGGGATCATGTAGCAAGTAAGATGAGGGTCCAGCCTGGTCTGCTGGACCTTGGGCAGGGTTTTATCTCCTCTTTCTTTCATCACCTGCATCACAACTAGAAAGAGAACTTTACTACTGGTGGTAAGACTGAATTGCTGATTATTTGTGCTGTTTTCCTTCCATCTCACCCTCGTTTTACCCATACTGTGTCAGCTTTAAAATATTGCTTCTGTAGCACTTTGGCCTCTTGAGTTATAGAAGGAACTTGGTCATTGCTTCGCAGAAATGAACTGAGAAAAGTGCACTTGGGAGGCTGACTTTTCACCCCACCCCTGCTAGCTCCTGCCAGTCCCGCCAGTGACAGGTCTCTAGGGGGCTTGCGTGACTGCCTTTGGCCCTAAGATTCAGGGCTACAACTTAATCCTTGATGGCTCCTGCTGGAGGCAGAAGGTGAGAAGTCAGGTTGAAGGCATTTTTAAAAACATTTTAATTAATTTATTTTTGCCTGGGTGGACTCTTAGTTCCTCTCAGGCCTGTGGGATCTTAGTTCCCTGACCAGTGCTTGAACCTGCATCCACTTCATTGCAAGGCCAATTGTTAACCACTAGAGCACCAGGGAAGTCCTGATTGCATTGTTTCTGAAGACCATTTTCTGATCACTGTGTGGGATTCCTGTATCTGACCGTTTCCAAATAACCTCCTTCTGCTCAGGGTTATTTTGTTTATTCTGTATCAGGTACACAATTCTAGAGTTTATGGGCTTTAAGTTTTGAATGAGTTTCCTTGATTTTGGCTTCATATATATGCTGAGTTTGTATATAAACTGAAAAGTGAAACTGAAGGTGAAGTCACTCAGTTGTGTTCGACTCTTTGCGACCCCGTGGACTGTAGCCTACCACACTCCTCCGTCCATGGGATTTTCCAGGCAAGAGTACTGGAGTGGGTTGCCATTTCCTTCTCCAGAGGATCTTCCCGACCCAGGGATCAAACCCAGGTCTCCCGCATTATAGGCAGATGCTTTACGTTCTGAGCCACTGAATCACTCACCAAATGCAGAATTAAGTTGAATCCCTATAACTAGGTTTTCGAGGCAAGGTATGCACTCCTGTTCTCATGTTTTAGGCAATGGAGGAACTGTACTATTAGGCTTGGGTTGCAAATTCTGTGTTACCAAGTTCATGCCTGTACCTCCCCACTGGAGTGGCAAGGTGGGCCCGCCCACCCGTGAAAACATAAAATTGGATCTTGGAAGCAGCTCCTTCTCACTTCTTTAGGCTTTTGCATCCAGAGTTAAGGATTCGGAGCTAGTGGGAGCTGGGTTTACCTCCTTGCTCTGTAGTGGGTAACCTTGGGCCCAAGAATGTTTACCTGCACTTTACTTTCTCGTATTGGCACCAATGTCTAGTGGCTTCTATTTTCTGGACTTGTTTCCTCAACAGTGAAAGGAAGGAGGTGAGACGAGAGAATGGTTTTAGATATGATGCTCTTGGAGCACTGTGTATTCATCCTGGCCATTCGCTCTTCAGAGACTAGCTGAAGTGCCCCTTTCCCCCGCTGTCTGGCTGTATTCCCTCTGGTTGAGCTCTTTGCTCATGTCTGAAGCCAATTTCTTGGTCTGTAGAAACGAGCCCCTGAGGACAGGGGGATTATGCTTTATCTATCCTGTATCCCAGGGCCCAGCACTCAGCCTTAGGCTCAATAAACATTTGTTAAATGAACCCAACAATGTATTTTCTCTCTTCCATTGGCTTGTCTAAAACCAGTGTATCAGAAGAGCAATGGCTTAATAAGCACTGCTGATGAACCCCTGAGCAAACAGGCTGCTGGTAACAGTAGTTAGAGGAATCTCTGGTAATTGCAAGCCTTAACAGGTGAACACAACAGTGAGTGTTTCCTTGCCTTTTGTGGACTTAAGTCCTCCTCTCTGGGTTCTTCAGTTATTTTCAGTAATAGGGGAGAGGCTAGATGAGGGGCTTGGGAAGAAAAAAAAAGGGAGAGTAAGTATACTCTTTTCTGTAACAGGTTTTGCTTATATTTCTTTAAAATGTAATTTTACTTTACAAAGTTACAAAGGTAATTTACAACATGTAATTAAAGAAGAGGAGTAAAAACTTTGTAGAAAGAAAGAGAATGGCTCCCCCTCTAATGACATTCTTCCCATCGGGTAATCCCAGTCAAGCTGTCCAGCCTCTTGGACCTCTGTTTCATGCTATCAGTTCAGTTCAGTCGCTCAGTCGTGTCTGACTCTTTGCGACCCCATGAATCGCAGCATGCCAGGCCTCCCTGTCCATCACCAACTCCCGGAGTTCACTCAGACTCACGTCCATCGAGTCCGTGATGCCATCCAGCCATCTCATGCCTGGTCGTCCCCTTCTCCTCCTGCCCCCAACCCCTCCCAGCATCAGAGTCTTTTCCAATGAGTCAACTCTTTGCATGAGGTGGCCAAAGTACTGGAGTTTCAGCTTTAGCATCATTCCTTCCAAAGAAATCCCAGGGTTGATCTCCTTCAGAATGGACTGGTTGGATCTCCTTGCAGTCCAAGGGACTCTCAAGAATCTTCTCCATTCATGCTATAGGGTTGCCAAATTTGGGACTATCTCCCCTTTTTGTACCAGATATACTTAAAAAAGTCACAATGTAATAAATTTTAGGATGCCAAAGGATAGACACAGACCTTTAAATGAAGCAATAAACACCATTCAGATACTTTGTGATTTGCAGTTCTTCCTGTCTCTGCCTCAATGCAGGATTCTCTCAATCTCCCTCATTTCAAAACATGCCAACCCTAGAGCCAGCATTGCTCACAGGGCACGTGGGGTTTGGGGCACGGAAAGATTTCGCCCACAGCCTGTGGCTGGCTACCCAGAGGCACCCCTATCCAGCGAACTGGGATTTTCTGATCTGTTGTATGACCTTGTCTGCAGTTGTGGGTCTATGGTGACTTCCAATCCCAGTGCTTTCTCTCATTTGGGACCCTTAGGGGCATGTTTCTCTTTATTAAAAAAAGAAAAGCCTGAAAAAGCAATATGTCTAATTAAAGGAATGACTGACTGGGGATTTGGCAGTTTTTTTTTTTTTTTTTTTTTTAACAACTGTTCCCTCCTTGCAGACAGAGCCTTTACCTGCTTTAAGAACAATAAAGGATACTATTGACACCCTTCACTTTTTGTGAGAAGGGAAGGTATTTTCAAAGTAGTAGTAGGACTCTTTATATTCTTGACATTATTTAAAAAACATGAGATAACATGTTATTTCCTTTTAAATTAATATGGTATAATAATCTGTGTAATGTATTTTAAAAAACTATTACGGACACACTTTCCATGCTAAAAAAAATCGACCCTATATTGAAAGACCACATATTATTATTATTTTGTTGTTAATTGTTGTGTCTTATTTTTTACATGAAAATGTAAGTTGTATGAGCTTTCATTCTCTCATTGCTGGCTGGGCTTCCTACCCTCCCTCTCCCTACATTTTGGTAATACTGCAGTGAGCATTTTTAAAATATTTATTTGTAGACCATGTGGCATTTCTGTAGACTCTTGAGGTCAGAAGTTATGCACCTCTAAAAATTCACCTTTAAAAAGATGAGATACTCTTAGGTGCCCAGTGACCTAAGAGCTGTCACTAGCACAGAATGTTGTTAGTCCTGAAAATTTGTCATTTTGAAAGCTTAATATATAGAGGACTTGAAAAAAAAAATTATTGCCATGCCAGGTCTAGGAGTTTCTAGGGCTTCAAACAAAGTCTCTGAGTAGCAAGGGTTGCCAGGATGTCTTTTCTGGTTCTGTGTTTCAGCCTTTGAGGCCTCATCTCTGGACTTGCCCGTTCCTCTCCACAGGCTCCTTTTCTCTGCATCCTTCTCGTTCTGTTCATACGCAGTGGTGCTGTTGACGGATGCCCCGGAGCGTATGTTGCAGCACGTGGGAGAGGGAAGATGGGGGTCAGGTTGGAGGCGGCTCCCTTCTGCCCAGGCATTTGTGGGCTCACCTCCTTCTCCAGTTCCCCACCTCTGCTCCTGCTCAGAGGGAGACTCTTGGACAGATTATCGTGGCTGTGCTGGGCTGTCTGTGGCTGGGGTCTCCCGGGCGCCCAGAATGACTGTGTGACGTTTCAGGAGCACTTTCCTCCAAGGCAGAGCCATGGTCCTTCATTGTCATTTGGCAGGCATCTGTGGCAGATCTTGGTTTAACTGGAGTGGGTGATGACAGGATGATAAAAAGGTGATCAAATTCCCCGTGGCTGAGCTTTGTTGGCCTGCCCACCCTAAAACAGGCTTCTTCCTTTTGTAAAGCAGCCGGCACCCTGTGTGGCCAATTCCTGCACCAGGTGCTTAGAACAGATTCCTTTTTGGGCCAGAGCCATTTCCAGTACAAGTCCCTGGTATCTAGGTGCTCTCTGCTTTAGAGGTGATGCTCTCTGTACTTGAAGAGATCCCCTGGGAAACCCACCTGGTGGGCCCCAGTTTTGAGTAGATGCAGCAAAGATTGTCAAAAGGAATGACAGCTCCTTTTTCCTGGGTCTGTTTTGATGGACTTTGACCTCTTGTCCTTAGAACTGCACTTGCAGAGGACACACACACTCTCCAGCTCTTGGGAGAATAAAGAAGTGGAAGCTACAAATAGGCTCTGCTCAAAAAAACTACCATCCTCACTACAGCCACAAGGCTTGTCACAGGCCTTTCTAGTGAGACTGCATCAGAGTTAGGACAGTAGCTGTCTTCCCCAGATGTTTCATTCATTGGAAATATTTCCGTGATAAGAAATACCCTCAAACACCCTCCTGAGAACAGAGGCAATCATTTTAAGTAGCTCCCATGATGTAGCTGGAGCGCATCACTACCCCCATGGATTACACTTGGCAGCGTGACCCCCAGCCAGCTGCATGGCTCCCAGGAGACTGCAGGGCAGTTGCATAGGGAAGATGTTAGAGAAGGGCGGTGGGGGTTTGGGGGGCCTTGTGCAGCAGCTGAATTTCCAGGGCTGGGTTTGGGCTTTGGTGCCTTGAGGTCAAAATCCAGCTGCTGCTGCTTGGACCTGCAGTGGTGAAGATGACTCAGAAACCTGGAAGGCGGCCATGGTGATTTCACTACTGGATCTGGCAGCACTAAAGCCCTCTGGGTGGGCGTGGTTGTTGGGGAATGTTTACTGAGCAGGCGGATACAGTGCGGATGCTGGTGTTCTGGGCCCCTGGGGTTTGCCAATTACTTAGTAACTTGGGAGACATTTTATTTTTATTACTAAAAAAAGAATGAGTTCTAGTGGCAAAATACAAACAAGGGCATGCATGCTCGTGCTCACTTGTGTCTGTCTCTTTGCCACCCTATGGACTATATATAGCCTGCCAGGGGCTCCTCTGTTCATGGGATTTCCCAGGGGAGAATACTGGAGTGGGTTGCCATTTCCTTCTCCAGGGAATCTTCCAGACCCAGGGATCAAAGTCATGCCTTCTGAGTCTCCTGCATTGCCAGGCAGATTCTTTACCACTGAGCCACCTGGGAAACCCACAAAACAAGGGTGGATGATAATAAATTCCATCTGACATGGAGGTTGTTGGTTTTGTGAATTACTTACCTTCAGAGAACTTATGGTCAAGGGCCAAGGTTTCTCCAGGGGTGCCCCAGGAGTTCTCCTGACCCCACTTCTCAGAAAGGATGAAAACCTTCTCATTTCCAGAGGAGGGAATAAAGTCCGTATTAGTTTTCTAGTGCTGCTCTCACAAATGGCCACAAACTTAGTGACTTAAAACACCATAAATCTATTTGATCCTACAATTTTGCAGCTGAGAAGCCTGATACGAGTCTCAGGAGGCTAGAATCAAGTGCTCTGTTCCTCCGGGGGCTCTAGATCAGCCGTCCCCAGCCTTTTTGACCCCAGGGACTGGTTTTGTGAAAGAGTTTTTCCATGGACCAGGCAGGGGGTGGGGATGGTTTGGGGATGATTCAGGCACATTACATTTGTTGTGTACTTTATTCCTATTTTATCACCACATCAGCTCCACCTCAGATCATCAGGCATTAGATCCTGGAGTTTGGGGACCCCTGCTCTAGGGGAGAATTCTATCTCTTTGCCTTTTTTCAGGTTCTAGAGGCCATCTGTTTTCCTTGGCTTATTTCCTTCTATCTTCAAATCCTGCTACATTTTGATCTTCCGCTGACCATAGCTGGGAAAGGTTCTCTGCTTTTATGGGTCTTTTTGACTCCATTGGACCCACTTAGATAATCCAGGAAAATCTCCCTACTTCAAGATCCTTAAATTAATCTCATCTGCAAAGTCCATTTTGCCATGTAATGTAGCATGTACACTGGTTATAGAGATGAGGACATAGACAACTTTGGGTACCATTATTCTGTCTACCTGCAGGTCAGATGAGAGTGGTAATTTACCAGGTTTTCATTGAGGTTAGTAGTACAAGGATCCAGGTTTCCTGCCTGGTCAAGGCCCAAGTCTTTTCCTTCTGGCTGTTTGCCACAGTGTGTCGTGCCTGGTAGAGGTTGAGTGGTCTCTGTTACAGGCTGCGCCCTTTGCTGCGGCCAGTTTGTCCCTGGATAAGAGGCTGTGGGTATGAAAGGAGAAGGAGCCATCCCTTCTCTGGTGGAAACAGGGCAGCAGCGTGGGAGCAGGGGAGGGGTGGGTGGCTGCACTCCCCAGTCTACCTTTGTGGGCAGGAGTTCATGGGGATCTTCATCTTGTTGTATTGATAGTCTGTTGCCAAGGAACAGACACAGTTGAGGTGGCTAAAATGAAGTGGGGGTGAGGTGGAGTTGTTCAGTGCAATTGCTGATTGCAGCCAGCCTTTATTGAACGACTGCTGTGTACTGGAGACATACCCACCAATGTGTTCTTTCCTGCTCTGAGATATTTCTCCAGTAATTGCTGGTTGCAGCCAGCCTGTATTGAGGGATTGCTGTGTACTGAGACGTAACCACCAATGTGCTCATTCGTGCTCTGAGACAGTCCTGTCCAGTGTCACCACATCCTCCTCATCAAAACCAGACCCGCTCCTCTGCCCACTCTATGCGGAGGCCTCGTACCTGAAGTTGCCCTCTTTTCTGCTCAGTGTTCTCACCTCTTCCTGGCTCAGTTTCAGATTCCTGGGAGATGAATCTCAATGGCTGAGCTTGGCCAGATATTGACTTTGAGGTGGAAGAGGGACACAGTCACCTGGGTCTGGGGGTGGGTGGATGGTGACAGGTGCTTTTCCTATGGGATGGGGGCCTTGCCTCATTGAACCAGTGTTACTGTAGAAATACTTTGCAAGTTGAATTTGAATTTATGTTGTTTTAAAAAGCTTTATTTTAAAATAAACTTACAGAAAATTTGCCAGAATACAAAGAACTCCTATATAGTCTAAACTTAATTCATCAATTATGGCTGTTTTGCCTCATTTGCTCTATCGTTCCATATTGATGCCTGTTATTTTTTTTGAACCATTTGAAGTTACACACGTCATGCCACTTGACCCCTAAATAGCTTCTGCATGTCTTTCCTAAGAACAAAGACATTCCTCTTTGTAACTATAGTTTAGTTAGTAAAACAGGACATATATAACACTTTCCCCAACCTGCGTATCTTTTTCTTTAAAAAAAATTGTTTTCAAAGTAATTTGCATTGAAATATAGTTGCTTTATAATGAGGACGTATAACACTGATGTACTGTTGTTGAATATGCAGTTCATGCCCCAATTTTGCTACTTATGACAATAACTCTTCCCCTGACCTAGGATTCAGTCCAGGGTCATGCTGATTTTATTCAGTTGTCACATACCTGTCATCTTTTTAATTAGGAACAGTCCCTCTGCCTTTGTGTGTGCCTCTATGTGTGTGTGTGTGTGTGTGTTTGATGACATTGACTTACACTCTTAAAAAATGTCAGTTACTTCTAGCAAT